>NC_069795.1:13337500-14027500 GCF_027406575.1 Nycticebus coucang | reverse complement strand
CTTAACCGCCAGGGCGCCGGCCTTGCGCACCGTGCCCTGCGCAGCGGTCAGCAGGATGTCCGACTGGCCCGGGGAGCTCAGGGTGCCGCTGCTCTGCTCGTCGCTATGAGCAGAACCCGTCTCCTCCAGGCTCTCGCTGTTGCTCATCTCCAGCTCCCTTCGGAAGTTCTCGTACACGCCCTGGCGAGCTGCATCCCCGGTAGAGCTACTGCCACTGTCGCTGCCCACAAAGGCCCGGCCCGTGGGGGGCGAGTAGCTGGAGTTGGTGGCATTGGACCGCCTGGACAGGAGGTCCGTGTCAGTGGCGGCCCCTTCAATCCCGCTGTCTGCAAACTCACTGCCTTCGCCCGTGTTAACATCCTGCGGGGGAGAGAGGGAGGGAAAAGCATCATGACAAGCATCACGCCAAAAAGCCCAGGAGCTCCCACCGGTCTAGCCAGAGGTTCTGCAGGTGTAGGTGGTCCCCCGGGCACGGCCACCGCCCACCCTTCCTGGGCCAGGTCCTTCTCAAGCCCTGGACGTGCACAGACCCAGCTGCAGAGCCACAGAGGAAATCTTGAACTGCCCTGCGTGAGGGCAAAGGGTTTAGAATGTTCAAGAAATATACAGAAAACATTTCAAAGAGCGTATCATTTATCTAATACTGAGATTCTACCAACACCATGCTGAGAGCTAAGCGCCCTCACCCTCACCAGCCTGCCTGGAACTCCAGGAAATTCTGCAGGCAGATTGGTTGTTCCAGAGATAGGGGGGTGACAGTGGACAACTAAGTCTTTACAGATCACACCTTCTTCCTCTTCTTTTATTTATTTATTTATTTTTAAATAAAAGGTCAGGTTAACAGTCTCTTTTCTAATAGAGTGACTACTTAGCACACCGCCTCACCCCACTCACCCAGCAAAGCTCCATGTCCCGGGAGCAGGCAAGAGTCCGCATCCTCTAATCAGCTTTGCTTCTTGAAAACAAGCAGCCTCTCACTCTGCATTGTGCTAAAAAAGTCAGTAGGGCCCACAGCTCCGAGGCAGGCTCTCCAATTACCTTGCCCTTTCAAAGCGGGGATGCTAGGAGCCGGAGGCAGGCTACTCACTGCCCCTGGGCCAAGTGACAGCTTGGGGCAACCGCCAAGATACTGGGGTATCAATTTCCAGCTTGAAACCATTGGGAACTTCCAAAGCGGCCTCTGCTCTCAAGTTGAACATATCCGGGACAGAGAGGTCTGTTCTTAAATCAGAATCTTAATTGCTCTAAAGGGCTACAGGCATTTCCATAAACAATAATTAAATAATGGTAGTAATCAAGGGAGGATGATGACAGCAATATTGGACAGGGCAGCTCAACAGTCTTATAAGAAATGAGACTGACTGCTCCCAAAGGAAGGGAATGAGAGGATGAGCCTGCCATAGAAGAAGAGATGGTAAAATACTACAGTATCTGGTGTGGTGGTTTCACCAGCGTCTGAGCACATAGTCTCACAAATAGCTCGTTATGATTTGAACACATAAAAAGTAACTGGATATTCAGAACTGTCATAAAAATGAATGCTTCAGACACGTATCTTTGGCAAAAGGCCACGGGGAAGAATAAGCCATGCCACAACCTAATATTGTCCTACACAGGCCCAGACAGGTGCTACGCCCGTATCTCCACAAATCCCACTTAGTCAATTCTAAGTTAGAATAGTTCAAAGTCCACCTTCATCATGGATAAATACTACATGAGTAACTAAAAGAGGTGAGCCAGACATGGAAAAAAGTAATGGAGAAAGTGAAATGGCAGCAGAAGGCAGCCGGGTGAGCTTCTAACGATCAACTCCACTTCAAATGGGGTTTAGATCCCTGGGAGTCAGAAGGAATGAAAGGAGGACAAAGAAACCATGAATGTGGCTCAGAGGCAGACGCCTGTAATTGCTGGTCCCACCACTTTGCTGTCTGCTCTCCTGCCTGTGGACAGCCATGTCTGGACCCAGGACCAGTTAGTTGGCAAAAATCTTCTACACCAACAGGAAAACACAATTATCAACCTATATTTCTCCCTAGCAGGGACATCTATTCTATGCTCCCCTGTCAATATAAGACAATAAGAAAATGTGACAATCACTGATTATTACAGATAACCATGAGTCATGGAAGACAAGGAGTATGTGCATTGCCCAAACTTTTGGATCCATTTTCATATGAATTCATTTTCATATGTCTCAGCCCTCCCTCGGGAGGTTAGGTATACATGGAGGAATCAGCTACAACTCCTCTTAAACGCAAAGAGGTGAGATGCTTATCTGTAAGACAGGGAAAGAGAAACTACACAGGTAACATCCCTCATCCCTAAGAGATACTTCCAGACAAAGAAGGAGAGAATCATTCCACACATCTTGAGATACCCAGAGCTCCAGAACAAAAAGGAACTTGAGAAGCCATCTCCTCAATGAACAGACGAGGGTGTTGGGGCTGAGAATGTCATGTCAGGCTGGTGGCAAAAATGGGGTGGAACGCACGCTTCCCAGAATCTTTTCCACAATTACATGGTGGCCCCAGGACTCGGCCATGGTACATGGCAACACGGCCAGATTCTGCCTCAAATTCAACTCCATGCCTTTCCCCTTCTTCCCCAACAATGGCTCTTCTAGCTTTCCCCAAGCAAAAGCTGAGTGACTATTAATCTATTTGCCTTGATTTGCCTGGCAAAGAGCTAAAACCCAAAAATGGAAGAAAGGGGGAAAAGATGAAGAAAAGAGAGATAGCGACCCACCTGACAGACCAACTCTTAAGAACATGTCTCCTAATGGTTTGCTATATTCCCACAAACCTTCCCTTGACAGAGTGCCCCTAGGTTAGCCTCTATTTAAACTGCACATTGAGGCCTCCACAGACACTCACCTCTTTGTGAAACCTGAACATCTGCTCATGCCAACTGACACTTCAAACCCTGCAGCAGCGCAGACCATGCATGTTCACCTCTGGAATAGCCACTAAACTGAGCAAAGTGATTCCTCCAGGTAAGAGACCTGCTGCCCCAGCTAGGCCTACAGAGTCTGGGAGCACAGACTCGGTGTCATCACTGGGGAATGCTCTTACATCTGTGATCCAAGTGATCCCAGATGACGCCACCTTCTCTCAAGTGGTTATTCAGGCTCAGTAGTACAAATGTCCCCACTGATACGTGACCCAGCCACTGGAAAACAGAGGTAGATTGTCTAGTCCCAGCCCTTACTTAGTCATGAAGCTTGGGGTGTCCTAAGTATCCAGGAGCTCATTCTCTCACCATTGGAAATAGCAATGGCCCAGCCAGAAGCAGGACTCATGCTGTTCTTTCTTTTTCTCACTGTGTTGCAAACTCACTTACCGTCCATCTTCTAGTCTACCGTCTAGAAATGGTAAGACTCTAGCTAGGTAGAAAAGTAATTCTAAACATAGTGTATGATCCACCAGAGATTTCCAGAACACACTCAAAATAAACTCTCCATGTTAGAAACACTCCATTGAAGCGAGTTCCGATGATGAACAACAGTCACAGGGCAGGAAGGCTCTTATATCCTGCTCTCCCAGGACAAATCCTCCCAAGCCAGATTTCCAGGGAACTTACCCATTTCCATTCCTCTGGCAGTTTCCCAAAATGAATGTATGCACAAGTGGCCAGCTGTAGCCCAAAACATACAACAGCTGCTGAGCGTGAGTTTTTTCAGCCATGGGCAAAAATGCTTACATGGGCTCCCGTACTAAAGTGGGGAAGCAAGAGGCAAATTCAAAGCCTTTTCACTGTTTTGAAAACTGGAGGGTCACCCAGCATGAATGTGGACTAATGACACATTGTGGTGAGGTTCAAGTTGTTTTGACAAAAGACTTCAAATACTACCACTATGGGAGGTGTTCTGCATTAATGATGTGTGAACCTAATTTTGAAAAAGTAATTAGTCAGAAAGTACAAAGGCCCTGGGAGAATTCAGCAAGCCTGTAGAATCAAAAGGGCCACTTGTAGTAAAATCTTAAGTTGAATGCAACTAGCAACCCTTTTCTTGGTCATCAGTTCAATTCCCCTGCTGTATCTAGCTTAGCTTTAATACACCTGTGCAGAGAAGCTAAAGCTAATGCAGAATTAACTAAATTTCAGTGGGGTGAAGAAATTTTGATTTGCAAAAATCTCGAATGATAACTATTTGTCTTGTTAAATTCTAAAATGTTCCTGTTTTATCATCTTCTTCTTATCCCCCAAATATACATGCTCCCAACACACACATAAATACCACCTTTGACTCTGAGTATACGCTCCTTTAGTAATCTCAGCACAGCAAACATCAATTCTAGGTAAATTACTCTGAACCAATCCGTGTCTCAGTTCCCTCGTCTGTATAATGGGGACAGCAACGGTACCTACTTTGTAAGACACTTCATAGGAAGTGAGATTGAGTTAAACCAAGAAAAGCATCTCAAACTGTGTCCAGCACATACTACCTGCTCAAAAATGTTAACTATAGACCTTACAATCTTGAGGGTGCTGTGAGCTAGCCTGGCACCATGGCATTCTAGCCTGAGCAAGAGAGTGAGACTCTGTCTTAAAAGAAAAAAAAGTTAACTGTAATTGCTGTCATTTCCATCCTCTGCCTTACATCTCAGCACTGCCAGACCTCAGTTACTACCTGTTTCCCCGAAAATAAGACAGTGTCTTATTTTAAGGTGTGCTCCCAAAGATGCGCTAGGTCTTATTTTCAGGGGACGTCTTATCTTTCCTGTAAGTAGGTCTTATTTTCGGACAATGTCTTATTTTCAGGGAAACGGGGTAGTTTCTCACAGCAACATGGAAGAAAGGCTGCCTCTGAGGAACCTGGGCAGGCTGACCAAGGCTGGTATGAGCCTAATCCTAATTAGGCTTATTAATTATTTTCACATTCACATAACATCTCAATAAACTAAGAAAATGGTGATGTTATCCACTCTATAAATTAGTAACTATTGGGCACTATTACTAATAATTACCATTCCTGATTTGCTAGAAATAGGAAACCGGCTCTATTTCCCCATCTCCCTCCTTTCCCAAGGCGATCTCTCTATACCTTTTTATGTTTCCAGCACCCAATCCTTGTCCTGTAATGATTCCCAATGAAAATGACTCACAATTTCTCTCATTTACAACCACTGGAACCAAAATTATTACTGTCACTAAAAAAAGACTGCAAAGTTCAGTTGGCAAATGCTTGAAGTATTGCTCAGGTACCTCCTGATCGGGAGTGCTTTACACGTGCATTAAATGAATCATCTTCTTCCCTTTCCTCTGGTTTTCCATACTTGTGCTTCCACCCTGTGGTCTTCCCTCCTCCCCTTCCCACAATATATCGCATACCCAGGCCCTTTTCTTCCCTTCCTAGTGCTATATCCCTGGTTCGGCTGGAAGCTCTCTCTTCTAACCATCTTCCTTCCACTGCACGCACCCTTGCCAGTGTATCTCCCAGGATCGAGGAGGCGTCCCCACACAGCCGTTTAAGACCTTCTACCAATGTCCAGCTCCAGCACTTGACATTTTGGATATACCCACCCGCCAGTGCAATCGAAGCGCTCAATCCAGGGCACACGCCCAACCTTTGCTGCTTCCAGAACACTCAAGTACCTCCTTTTCTGTAGAAGCCCTCTCCTTCCTCCTCCAGTCACCATGCCAACTTCTCTGCAGCACATCCCATTCCCCAGCCCCAACTCTACTCTTGCCACACTGGGCTCCTTGCCCTTTTTCAAATGTACTAGGCCCCTTCCCACCTTAAGACTCAATAGCCAATTCCCCTTCTATTTCAAGTCCCTGCCCAAATTCTGCCCTCTCCAGAAGGCCCACCTGGCAAGCCTATCTGGAATTGTCCCCCACCTCTGCCCACCTCCCTTCCTCACCCTGCTCCATCTCTCTTCCACCGCGTGTCACTTACTATACAAACTATTTTCTGCCACACACCCGCTTCACCCCAGCGAACTTCATAAGCTCAGGGATATTGTCTGTTTTTGCTATTTTTTTTTTTTTAGACAGTCTCACTTTGTTGCCCTTGGTAGAGTGCCGTGGCATCATAGCTTACAGCAACCTCAAATTCTTGGTCTAAAGTGATCCTCTTGCCTCAGCCTCCCCAGTAGCTGGGACTACAGGGTCCCGCCACAGCATCTGGCTGTTTTTTGTTTTGTTTTGTTTTTTTCAGAGATGGGGTCTCGCCCTTGCTCAAACTCCTAATCTCAAGCTTCAATCCACCCACCTCGGCCTCCCAGAAGGCTAGGATTACAGGTGTGAGCCACCGAGCCCGGCACTCAGGGATCTTTTCCTGCTGACATATCCTAAGAGCCAGTCACAGAGCCTGGCATGGTCTGGGCACTTCAAAAATAATTGCTAGACGAACTAACTACTGCTCTTTTTCCACCACCATCTCCGAACAAGGAGAACAGCTTCTCATGGAACACATTTCGGTTGGACTAAAAGATTTAGTCATTTCTAAGTTTGGCTCACATTACACTAAAGTTGAGGTGACAATTTAGTCCAAGCTGTAAAGTTTAAATTTGCAAGATTCAAGCAGTCCAGTTGTATCAAAATCATGTCTTATGCAGATGTGACCGCAGTTCATTTTTTTTCCTTTAACTTTTTTTAAAGTAGAGGACATAACAGAAAGCCAAGCTAGTTACACTGTCAACAGGTAATCTAGAGCCAACTAGGACCAAATGACAAAGGGACAGGCCCATCAGATGTTTCCTAAGTTCTCCCTGGGACCTTGGAGACCCTGTTGGAGCCTCACTACAGGCCGGCTTCATGGCCCCATTCTGCAGAGTTGCACCTCCCTCCTCAGACAACTCTCAAGTCCCAACTCCCCTTCCTAATCCTCTATTATGCTATGAAACCAAGGATTATACAGATGTGAGTGACACAATTTGAGACAAAGGGTATAGACTTTTTCTACTCACACAGTAAACTATGAACATGATTTTCAAAAGCCTGAACTGCCAGGGACAATGGGCAAGTGACACACGTGTAGTCCCAGCTACTCAGAGGCTGAGGCCAGAGAAGCGTTTGAGTCTAGGAGTTTGAGTCTGGAGTGCACTATGGTTGCACCTCTGCAGAAGGGTGGTCCATGTGTTTAAGGAAAAGGGACAGATTTTTCATCCCATTCTCAAAGGAGCCTGAGACCAAAGGTCAGTAATCACTTGGCTGTTGAGTCAACTTTCAGCTCAGGAGCCAAACTTATTACTGAGCCACTTAAGCTAAGTTGTAAAACAAATTATTAAAAATCAACATAATTTTTCTAAGAACTCAAGACCCCTCCAATTACGTGCTTATCAAGGAAAGAAAGCATAAGGAATGGCTCTGCTGGGGGTCATTTTCTGACTGTCAAGCTCATAACCATGGTTTTAGGCAATAGGAGTAAGCAGAAATAATTTTCTTTTCAGGCAAGACCTTTTTTGCTTTTGTGCCAAAGTCAAGGGGTTTGATTTTAAAATGTGGGGACACAAGCTGAAACCTGATCAAGCATGGGGTAGGGTGGGGGGCTTCTGCAGAAAGCACCCCGATAGTGAATCAGGGACCTGGGTTTTAATCTCTTTAATAGCTAGTAATGCTGAGGTATCTGAAACCCATCAGCGAACCCCGCAAACCTAACTGCCCAGGCAGGGGCTCTGCCCAGGGCCTCCTGGCTGTTCTCCCTCCTGTGGCTGTGGTGCCTTGAGACACGCTCAGTGCAGCCGTGCCACGTTCTTTCCTCTCCCAAGGAATGAATGAAGCTCCCCCACAAGCATGCACAGTGGCTCCAAGCCAAAGCTTCCCTTAGAAACACAGAACCTGGCTACAAGACTCCATCACACAACAGCATTCTCTGTCTCCAACTCACCCACTGAAAGTCTCCGAGACGTAGGAGAGCTGAACCCTAGAAAAATAAGGCAAACTTTGCCATCACAACCAAGAACCACTAGGTCCTGAGCTTCTGTTACGTGTGGGCCCATTTATTCCCTCAGAATCCCCCCATCAGCCTCATTTAAGAGGCACTGAGATCCCTGGAAGTTAAATAACCGAGAGGCTCCCACTTAAAAGCTCAAAGAAACCAATGACCTCTTCTTTGCTTGAAGATGATACCTCCTCCTTTGCCCGTCGCCAAAGAAATACAGAGAGAGTAAAGTTCAAGCCAAAAAACCAACTAGCCATCAATTCAATCCAAGGGACAACCTTTTACAGAAATCAGTACAAGTAAATTCTGCTAGAAGTAGCATGAGACTCCAGACTCATGTGTACACACACACAAACACACACACATACAACACACCTGCTCAAATATACGAATTAAACCAAAAATTGTGAGACAGACTTTGGAACACATAATATGTGTCACTTTTCAAAACCTAAATTTGAACTTCAATGACTTCATGTTTCAGTAATTCAGCCAAATACTAAACAAATACAAAAACAGGAAGAATGGCCAAAAGCCCTTTTGTGATGATTTGCAAATCAAATAAAGTTGTTCATATTATTTCAAATAAAACGTATTTTCTTCCAGGCTTCAAGGCCATGCTCTGGGGCCAAATGTCTGCCAAAAACTTTTTTCTAGGGAGTAAACTGCTGACAGGACCATCACAGATTCAACTACATCACCAGGGCAGCTGAGGAGACTTTAATATGGATGATTCAAGCTCCCTTGGGTCCCTTGGGTCAAAAAAGTTTTATTTAAAAAAAAAAAAAATAAAGGAAAAAAAAAGCATTCTTTTCAAGGAAGCTTTCACGCCCACTGCCTCTTAAAATACACTATTTGGAACATAGTGGGCTCTCAAGAAATTGCGTTGGATGAACATGCCATACTTAGACTAGGAAATGTGGGCGGGTGGATAGTGTTGTGCATAATTCTGGGGTTTGTTTCAAGTCATTAAAGATCCTCACTCAACATATAAAGTCAATACAAAAATAATACTTCCGTTCACTTCAGAGGCTCCACAAAAGGCTTTCATGCATGGGGTCCCACTTGGTTCTCCTGAGGGCCCTGCTGGAGGCCCGTGTCACTCAGACTGGACAGTGAAGGATCCTGTGGCACATAAGATGGAGTTGACTGGCCCAAGGTCACCCGATGGGAAAGCAGACGAGCCAGGATGCAAATGTACCTCTTAGGATTCCGAGTCCACTGCACGCTGCATTACATTAAGCTGCCTAGGCAGTGACTTTATGAGACACCAAATGTAGATGATCTCACTCCCATATATTAACCATTTTGGATGGCAACAAGCCAAAGAATGAAAATTTCATATAACAATTGCACATGAGAGCTTTCAGTGGTACCGGATCTCAAGGGGGGAAGTGCTTTGCTTTGCCTCACTTCTGGAGTAGCCACAACTCAAGGGCTCACACTCACATTAGCCAGCTAGGTGCTTGGGAATAGGGAATGCAGAAACACAGCTCTAGAAGTCCCCAGTGTTAGAACCATGGACATAGCCAGAATACAGCTGGACACCCCTCTTGGATCTTACATAGAATATGAGATTGGACAATTAAGTTTGAGGATTCATCCTAGAAAAAGTGCTGCATACCCCAGTGCTGAATATCACTATGGTCACCTTTGCGGTACTCCCCTTAGGAAGCTATTCACTGACACCAGCAATCAGCCCATCCTTCAAAGCAATTTTCAAACTCTTTTTTCTAGAATGGCCATCAGAGCTGTCATCATACGTATGTACTAACTCAGCACTGTGCCAGGTAAAAGTAAAGTCAAAGGTAATGTTTTATTTTAATGGTCTATGTCAATGCACCCTCTCCAGACTCTGAAGGAACAGACCATCTCTTTGAATCAGTCCTGCAATGCCAATGTGACAGTGTCTTCAAGACAGCCCTTCAGTCCTTTTCCAGTGACCCTTTGATAGGATACTCATTTCCATGACCTGTCAAATTCAAAGTGCAAGAGCAGCCCTCACAGGGCCAGCAGGGGGACTGCAGGGAGGGTACTCAGTCATTTCTGTCATTCTCATCTCAATTCAGAAGAGATGGGTTAAAAATTAGGTAGCACCCGTAGATGCAAGCTTCATGCCCACCTTCGCAGGTCAATTCATTTCTAGGACACAAGATTTTGATACAAACACTAAACTTCAACCCATATCACACCACTAACAATGAAAGAAATTATAACACTAACACATTCTCCTGTCCTGGCTGCTTCCTAAGAAGCAGGCACTATGGTTCATATGTTAATCCATTCCTCAAAAAGTCTTATTATCCCTACTTGACAGATGAACAAGTTAAAGCTAAAAGAAAATTAATAACATGCCAAAGTCCTCCCTAGGTAAAAAGATAGAGAGGCAAGATGCTGGATGAGGATACCATCAACAGAATTATTGGGCAGGAACACAGTCTAATGCCAGTTTTCTTTTCCTCAGCCCTTCCCAGGTCCTCCACCACATGCCCATTATAGTTATACCCCTTTTCCGACAGAACTTAACCTCAAAAGGCAATTTGACTTGCACTGGAGAAAAGTCAGAGGACGCAGCACCATCTCCTGCTAGGCAGATGTGAGTGCTGACTGCAGTGACACTTGGTGGCCACACTTTTCCAGGCAAGGTGGCCAATCTGGATTTTAACCTGAAGCACCATCTACAAACCACTTCCTCCCCATCCTCAGAGTAAGCCAAGACTCCCTGAATTCTGCCACAGGGAACAGTAACACCAGAGAAGGACCAAGGCATGCAGGATTGCTGGACTGTTATGTTTTTGTTGTTGTTGTTGTTTATTTGTTTTTTTCTTTTTAAGAAATAGGGATCTTGCTATGTTGCCCAGGTTGAACTTGAACTCCTAAACTCCAGAGATCCTCCCACCCCTGCTGAACACCCAGCTCTGTTGCTCAACACTTCATCATCCTAATCCTAGTAATCATTGCCAGCTAAGGTCCCAGATCTTCCTTTAATTAGCAAGACACTTTTCAAGTCTTTAAAAAATGTTTTCACACCCACTCTCCCATGCGCTGGACACCTGGACACCGAGGCTGGCACATTGAGCACCCGTTCTTCAGAGGAACAGCTACATGTCAGGGTTTGCCCAAGTTCAAACAACTAGTTGGCTGCAAAGTAGGAACTGGAAGCCACCCATGTAATTCCTTCCGCTACACCTCCCTCCAGAGACAGTGCTGGCCGGCACTGCAAGGAACAGGAAATTGAAATGGCTCCTGGTAAGGCAGAGAAGCCTGCCAACCGCCAAGAGAAGCTCACAAGCGACCCGAGCCCGCCCTGGATTTAAAATGCCTCCTCCTCAAAGGAGCTGCTGACCAGCCTCCTCCCACCTGCTGCTGCGAAGAAGTAAGTTCCAGGACTCCACAACCCACCATGCGTGTCTGTCCACCAAGTTATAAAGGAAGCATGAATAAGTGGGGTGCTGCTTAGGAACTGAGTTGGTGAAGACAGCTTCCCTGTCTGAACTTACCAGCTTCGTTCCCACTCCTACCACATCATCCCACTGCACACACTGCCCTGATTCCCCACCCCTTCCCCACAGCACTATAAGAGGGGCGAAGCGCAAGGGAGGGATACTTAGGGAAGCAGCATCAGCTGCAGCAGGCACAGGGCAAGGGGGGGCAGAACCCGATTAAAAGATGGGAAATCTAAGAGCAAACTCATGCACTTAGAGTCATGCACTGTTTCCGAAATAGTGAAACACATTTCAGTCACTTTACCTGAGTTGTTTTTGCTCTTCTGCCTTGCATGCTGTTGCTATGGCTAATTTGTGGGTTGGTGGCACCTTCAGAAAGACAGTGAGATTTCCTACAGGGAAGTGTGTTGTAATTACTGTACGGAGGATTCTCTTCGGCAGCAGCCGGTGGCATCTTATGGTTTGCAAGATCGGGAATGTCAGACACCAAATTCCGACAATAGCCTGCAAATTTGCTCCTCGGCCCCCCGTTTGCCGTCACCCCAGAGTTTTTCTGAGCGTACAAGTCACCCAGGGAATTGGCCCGCTGACAGGTGCTGAGCTGCCGTGGACTTGCCTGTGTCTCCATCCCCCGAGCCTCCTCACAGTCCTTCTCTTCCGCGGAACCCAAGATTTCTTCGTTGCTTGTTAAATGTTCTTGGCTCAGATCAGAGAGTGAGAATTCCAGGCTGTCCTCCCGCCAGATGTCTGCAGATTTGGAGCGTTTTTTCTTAAAGCTGGCTGTCTCCATGAAAGTGGGCCCGTTGGATGTATAGAGATGCTGCCTCCTGCCTCCCTCAGCCAAATATGTAGCGTCATCCCCGTAAAGCCTGCTCTCCTCCGAGTCTGGCATGCTCTGCACAGAGGCTGCTGTGAGGACGATGCTGCTGTCTACGCTGGGAGTGACGGAAGAGTCGGTGTAAGACACGGGTCTCAAGCCCATATCCACTCGGTCCACCCAGATGGGGCCACCGAAGTCCTCCAGGGTGCCTTCCTGGGAGAAGGGCTCCAGGCCATTTTCGGCCAGGGACTGGGGGATGCTGGGGGTGCTGCTGGATCGCGTGCTCACTTCTGAGTTCCTGTGGATCACCTTCCCCGAGGAGGCGTGCCGGGTCCGCCGCGTCTTGTGAGACAGGCGCAGAGAGCGGGAGGTGTGCTTGCGCCCCAGGCTGGCATGCTTTTCTCTATAAAACTCATGCTCTACATTTTGACTTTCTGCGTTTCCCATGGTTTTATGGTCTGCAGCAAAGGGGGAGAGGGGGATAACAGAGTCACTATTAGTGTAGGAATAAACATCTTAGACTTCGGCCTACAGGGAGGGCAGAACACTTTGCTCACGGAGTTGGGTGAGTGGTAGCAGACTCCTGTGTGCGCCTGGCAGGCACTGAGACTCTACCTGGAGCAGGTGAGCACTGACATCACCTGTTCAGACTGCCCCAACATGGGAATAACTGCATAATTACAACCTTTAAAGAGTCAGACTCAACTTGGCCCAGAGGGGAGACGTCCACTGGGTGCACCAGAGACTGTAGCTTTTGTACAGCTAACCACTCTGCCAACCTGTCTTCCTCCTTAAATGCTACAATTATATACAGAAAGGTCTATTCCTACCCATAAAGTGAAAACTCAAAGCACAAACCAAGGTGTTCACCAAAGAAGTAACTTTCTATTGGAATTATTTCAAAAAAAAAAAACTCACAGGTTCATTTTGTAACCTTTCAACTGCCAATGGCTCATGGCCCCAACCTTCAAGAATTACAGCACTCCATGTATCACACTGAAGGGTCTGTTTTTTTTCTTTTCTTTTTTTTTTTAATTTTGTTTTTGTTTTGCTGTATTTGAAGTGTAATTACACTTCAAAATCGAGTAAAAAAAGAAAACCTGAAGATGTAAGTCTGATCAACACTTCCTAAGAAATAAAAATCAAACAGAAAAAAAGCCTTTCCTTTCAAAGCATTCTGAGAACCTCAATTTTGGAGTTTTTTTGGAGGGGGTGTGGAGTGGTAGTGGGGATGAGCAAAACAAACAGAAACCCTGCTCTCTGCTTAGCGGCAGATTAATGGGTTTATTTCTGGGAGCAAATCCAACCTGTGAACATTAATCTGGTACAGAGTGCCCTGCAAACAGAAATTCACATTATGAAACCACTAAATGTGATTCAGCCTTCTGGGGCTCCCCAGGTTAATTCACGTTCCTTCTTAACATTATCCCAGTCTCTCTCACTGACCCAATGACACAATTCTGTTACTCCCAGTGGGAAAGAGAAAAAAAGTCTTCAAAGCCCAACATCTATGCCTCTGCTCAGCCTGTTTCCTTGTTCCAGGAGCTCTCTCACAGCACTCAGAGATAACACACCTGAAGATAGCTCGAAAGGAAGGAACAAAAGCGGAGTAGCTGGGCATTTCCCTGCAGTGCTTCTTTTAACCACCTATGGAGCCATTCATTGAGAAAATATATACCAAGAATCTGCCATGTTCTAGAAGCCAGAGACAGCAGTGAACAAAAAGACACATTGCCTAGTCCCATTAAAAACTGATATTCTAGCCACAGAAAGCATGAACTATGCATAACAGTAAAAGGTTACATGGGGAAACAGGAAGTTATATTCCTGCAACCACTGCAAAGAGATGGAAGCACCCAGAACATAATCTACCTTCCCCTTGGTCTGGGGATCATGCTACAGTCCCCCTGTTCAGTCAAAAATGTCACTTAAACTCTCATCAGCACATCTTTACTAAAATGAACTGGGGCGAAAAGAAGGGAAAACCCCCATTTAGTGTCCCACTGAATTCAGAGGTAACTCACAGACACCAGATGTTATGCTATTCCCGAACTGGAATATTCCCTCCCAGGTCATACATCATAGGATTCAGAGGGAATTCTCCATCAAAGACAATCTCCTTTTATACTAGCAGCAAGGAAATTTCAACATAATTATGTTCACATTTCTCTGGTTGGTGTCTTTAAGATGCAAGAAAAAAGATAAAAAGTGAAAAAGTTCAATTGTCCATACATGACCACTTGTCATTTAAATTCCTATGAATAGCAAGTGGTACATTTTAAAATGAAATAAATAAATTGGCATCATAATATCACTGAAGGCCATTACTGATTTTTTAGAGTTCTTGATTTTTTTTAAAGAGCACAGTTAAGATACCTAGTCTATCTAACTATAGGTTTTGCCAATAAAGACTTACACTAAATACTAGTCAAGACCCCACTTTAGGAATCACATAGGTTTAAATTTAGGAGGGAAAAAATTAGAGTGAAATTAATTAAATGGAAAAAAAGGCAAAACTGTCACTTTAAATATACTAGGATTTATCTTCCTCTATCGTATAATATTCAAAGTTTGCAAATGTAAATTGACAGACCTATTTTCAACAGAAAACTAATCAAGTTAAAAGTCTCGGGAGAGGTTTCCTAAAGGAAACGGGCCCAACCTTCAAGAATTACAGCATTCCATGCATCACCCTGACGGGTCTGTTATATTAATAGCATTCTTAGTAGCAAGATTCTTTTCAGCCAGCCAAGGTAGGAAAGAAGCCACTTTTATCTTCAGAACTAGAATTTAGAGATGATTGCCAAATCTTCTAAATCCTACCAAGAGACACTCTCAGGAGATGACCTAAGCAGAGCCTGCAGGAAGTCTGAAGCAACTAAAGTTAAGAAAAATAAGTTTCTAGGGACCACTGAACCAGCCCTTAATTGGAAAGATGTTCCTGAAAGGTCAGTTGAGAAACATGAAGGCCCATGTGGAATCAGTGGGGGACTCTGAAATAACATCGGCATGAAAAGTTAAAATTGCTCACTGCACATGAGAGATACAATCCCTGCTTCAGGGTCAACCCCTGCCTCATAAGCAGCCCCCAGAAAGCTGGTGAAGTTTACATCTTTTCCATGCCCAATTGTAAAAGGCTAGCTACTCCCATCATCTCATTTTCTTCCTATTCTATCCTACTTAACCTCTGCAAAGACTAGAAATCTTCTTCTCATGATAATGAGTCAATAAATGTTGGGGCACTTTACTAACAAGAGCAAAAGGTAGAGGGCCAGTACCTCACCACCACAAGCACCACAGAATCACTGGGTAAGAGAGAAAATACTCAGGGCAGGAAAACAGTCTGACATGCAAAAACCAGGATGGAAATTGAAAAGCACAACATTAGAAAAACAGTACTAGATCTCAAGCTGAGAAGTACAACCAGTTTTAGATTCATTAAACTCTCCATTTTAGACTACGACTTACGTAGAATGTTAGTGGTCTCAGGTGTCACCCACATTCAGGGGCTAAGTGCGAGGTAGCAAAGAAGATTTTAGTAGAACAACCGTCAATATTTAAACCCTAAGTTTGGTTTTCCCGTACTTCTTTCCTTTCAGCTTTCTAAGTTCTGGCTTCCCTGATCTGCCTCAAGGGCTTTGCAACACTCTTCCTTCTGCCTGGAACTCTCCTCCCTTGTGGCATCTGTCTGTTTCATTCCACCACGTCCATTCAGATCTTAAATCAAATGTCCCCTTATCAGGGAGGCCTTTCCTGCTCTATCTATCTCAACAGACAACCTCTCTCACAGAACTCAACTGTGCTTACCCTCTTCTTTTTCTTTTTTCCTTAGCATTTGTCATAATTGTGCAACCAACATACATTTCATTTACCTCTTTTATTTGTTCATTCATTCATTCATTTATGTATTTTTTGAGACAGAGTCTTTCTCTGTCACCTGGGACAGAATGCCATGGTATCATCGTAGCTCACAGCAACCTCAAACTCTTGGGCTTGAGCAATCCTCTTGCCTACAGTCTCCATAAGTATCTAAGACCACGGGCACAAGCTAATACACCTGGCTAGATTTTCTGTTTAGTAGAGACAGGGTCTCACTCTTGCTCAGGCTGGTCTCAAACTCCTGAGGTCAAGCAATCTAGCCACTTTGACCTGCCTGAATGCTCAGATTACAGGCGTGAGGCACTGTGCCCAACCACTTACCCCTTTTATTCTCTGTCCTTCTCCATGGTAACCTAAGCTTCAAGAGGGCTCTTTTTTTTTCTTTTGAGACAGAGTCTCAAGCTGTCCCCCTGGGTGGAGTGCTGTGGCATCACAGCTCACGGCAACCTCCAATTCTTAGGCTCAAGCAATACTCTTGCCTCAGTTTTTCTATTTTTATTTTTAGTAGAGACAGGGACTCACTTTTGCTCAGGCTGGTCTCAAACTCCTGAGCTCAAGCAATCCAGCCATCTTGGCCTTCCAGAGTGCTAGGATTACAGGTGTGGGCCACTGTGCCTGGCCTAATTTTACTTCTCTTATTTCCTGCTGTATCCTCAGTGCCTAGAACACAGCCTAAAAGGCGCCCAATAAAAAATACCACATGAATGAACAACAGTGGATATTTAATCTAGAATGTGAAGAAGACTTAGAACACAGCCACAATGAAACATACACGGGAGCACCAATACAATTTGAACTAGACCCAGCACACATCGGTCTTCAGTACACTAGCCTCTACACTCAGGGTGCCTGAAGGAAACACTGGTTTCCAGCAAGTGGGCTGCATCTGTGTCCTTCCACCTGCAGACCTGTGTAGGTCTCTCCTTCTGGACCCTGACCCATGAACTGAGCTGCGGTGTGTTCAGCTTGTGCTCCAGTGTGTTCCCCACTCCCCATCCAGTTTCCTGGGGAGAGAACTAAGGGCTTGCTCTCATCTCATCCCACTTAATTCTTGCCTTCACTTCCTACCTTCCTTCTCTTTTTAGAACTGTGGTGTAGGGACTGAGGTTGAGTTTTCAGGGCACCTCTCCCTATAATGAGGGTAACAAGTGCACAACTGCTCAGGCCTAAGATGATCCTAAGAAGATAAGGCCAAAGGAAACATACTGGCATGAAGGGCAAGGGAATCATTTATTTAAAAATGTAGGGGGTCAGAAGATCAGGAGATCCCAGACCAGTACTTATGCCCAGGGACGAAAGACAACAGAATAAGTGTAACTTTCCATCCTTGCCAATGCTATAATCTCTCTCTTAAAGTGATAAGTTAAACTTTGCAATGAATAATCACACTAAATGCCTTTAAATCCCATCGAATTAAATACAGATGTTCCTTGACTTATGATGGGGTTACATTTCAATAATGCCAGTGTAAGTTGAAAATATCCTAAATCAAAGATATGTTTAATGCACCTAACCTACTAAACATCATAGATCATCCCAGTCTACCTTAAATTGCTCAGAACATTTACACTAGCCTACAATTTGGCAAAATCATTAATACACACCCTATCTCATAATAAAGTGTTGAATATCACATGTAATTTGTTGAATACTTTATTGAAGTGAAAAACAGAATGTTTACGTGCACACCGTCATCAAGTCAAAAAACCCACCAGGTGAGGTGGCTCATGCCTATAATCCCAGCACTCTGGGAGGCCAAGCTGGGAGGATTGCCTAAACCCAGGAGTTTGAAGTTGCTGTGAGCTACTCTGACTCCATGACACTCTAGCCTGTGGCAACAGAGTGAGACTCTTTCTCAAAATAATAAATAAATAATAAAGTTAAAAAAGAAAACATTAAGTCAAACCATCATAAGTCAAGGACCATCTGCAGGTAATAAAAGAATTAACATGCATCACAAGGAACTTGATATATCAATATGCACAAGTATTTATTACTTAGGGCAGTTCATACTAACATCAGATAGGTGGTCATTTCTCAGGGACTGCTTTTATAGATATATTAGCCATCTTAGCTTTACATGATAAAATGATATAGAACTATACACACACATTGAAACAATGTCAGACTTCTGGCTTTGGTATTTTACTATAATTATATAAGATGCAACCATTAGAGTTAACTGGGTGATGGAAATACTTCCTATATACAATTTCCTGTGAATATATAATTATTTCTAAATAAAAAACTAAACAAACAAACCAAGCCTTAAGTAACTAGCCGGAATATACTGGTTAAATAAAGCTTTAGTTTAAAAGTGAGGATTATTTAAAAAAAAAAAAATTGTATTTGAATCCTTTCCTTTTTTTAAGCTAAGAGCATCTAGAACATTCTAATATACTTTCAGTGAATGAGGCAATAAAGACATAAGCATTTATTGAACATCATCTAGAAAAACATTATGAAAAAACAAAGCAAACACAGAAATAGTCCAAAGTGAGGTAAAACAGAGAAGTAGAGCTTATTATCTGAGGACAGAGCTTCTGTCTTAATAAAGCAGTGAACAAACATAAATTGCTAATATCTGGTGCCAGAAAGATAGAGTAAGCCACAATGGCCTATCTCACCCCTACCGATTACAACTAAAACCTCTGAACCAAAAAGTAAACAAAAGCAGAGACATCAAGGACTAGTCAAAACCTAAGGAAGCCATTCATGGAAGGGTGAGTTTCCTGTTTTGTTTTTACTGTTCCAATTTCTCCCCCAGCCCTGAACCAAAGGCCCAGTGAACCTGTGGCACAGACAGCAAAAATCTCTGTCATTCTGCCCAGAAGAATCAAGAAAGGTCCATGCAAGCCAGAGACTTAGTAGGGATAAAAAGAGAATTGAAAGAGAAAACCCCTGAATGGTATGTGTTAATCCACACACGTCCCAGGCTCACTCCTCAGATGCGCACACACCTGGTACTGACCCAAAACAAGACTGCAAAGGCTCTGAGAACTGAATCATGATGTAAACCACAGCCCAAACTTCAGACTAACCAGAGTGAGGCACGAACAGGACAAACCCCGAGCAGCATACCAAGGCTGTGAAAACTGAACTGACGGTAGCACCTCTGCCCACCTAAGGTGACTCAGAACTTGCAGTCTGAACCTAGTCAAAAATAACAAAAAAGAAAAATCAATATCCTCCAGATAGCTATAACAGGACCTGAAATATCACAACATTGTACTCAGAATATCCACAATGCATTCCAAAGACTCAGGAATGTCTAATCAGTTATAAAGGGTAAAGACAATCAATAAATGCCAACCCTAAGTGGACCTAAATGTGTTGAAATAACCACACAAAGACTTTGAAAGTGCTATTATAACTGTGTTCCCAGAGTAAAGGTAAACACTCTTGAAATAAATGAAAACTTTAACTGTTTACAATGTCTATGTAAGAGCAGTGTGAACATTAATGATGATACATCAGTAAGGAAATAGAACACATACAAAAAGGAAAAATAAACCTTATATGACCCAAGATAGAACACATACGCTGCGTTTTTTAAACACTCTGATGTTGTATTTTCACAGTACTGCACAAAAAACATTCCAGTTGACAAATAGCCACCCATGGTCAAAGTCTTGGGTGGAGAAAACAAAGAAAAATACGCCCACAACCACAGGTTGTTGAGAGAGAAAAGAGGGATGAAAAGAAAAAGATATGAGGGAAATGGGAATAACTTCACCACCTTGAAGACTAAGGAGGTCATACTAATAATTTTATACTTTAGCATATCTAATTTCCACAGGGACATTAGTGATTACAGTTGTGCTCCTAGCAGACCCAATACTGAAAAATGGGAGTGTTCCACATGGACACAGCCCAGCCTTGTGGGTCACCCAGCCAGGTCTTGCCCTGTTCAGCAGCAAATAATGAAAAAGATGATGCTACCATTGCAACCAAACATCTCTGGAACAAAACTCTTCTAATCATCCAGAAAGAAAATCTGAGATTGGAGATGCATATCTAAGACACAAGCTTGAGGGCGGCACCTGTGGCTTAGTCGGTAAGGCGCCGGCCCCATATACTGAGGGTGGCGGGTTCAGGCCCGACCCCAGCCAAACTGCAACCAAAAAATAGCCGGGTGTTGTGGCAGGCGCCTGTAGTCCCAGCTACTTGGGAGGCTGAGGCAAGAGAATCGCTTAAGCCCATGAGTTGGAGGTTGCTGTGAGCTGTGTGATGCCACGGCACTCTACCGAGGGCCATAAAGTAAGACTCTCTCTCTACAAAAAAAAAAAAAAAAGAAATTAAAGAAAAAAAAAAAAAAAAGACACAAGCTTGAGCAGCTTAAAATTTTTTTGAAGTGGGTGGCGCCTGTGGCTCAAAGGAGTAGGGCGCTGGCCCCATGTGCTGGAGATGGTGGGTTCAAACCCAGCCCTGGCCAAAAAAATCCTTTCCTCATAAAATTTTTTTCAAGAATATTAATGTGTAAACACTTCATGCACATATATACATGATACCTATGCCTAAGAACCTGACAGGCAACTAAGCTGTATAGAATGCTTATAGGTCATTTTATTTTTCACAGTTACACCCCTTTTTTGGTATTTTCTAATGTTTCTCTACTAAACATATAATTCACTTTAAGGAAAGAAAAATAAATAAGACATGCTAGCAGGTTTTAAGTCACTGATTTTTTTTTTTTAAGAGTTAAAGAGAGTAAGGATGTGGGCATTCTGCTGACAGCTACAACAAAACAGCACCAAACCCAAACTCCAAACAGATGGCTGAGGAAAATTACCTAAGATAAAAGAAAATACTACCTACCTTGGATTTAATCACTTTTTCTATACATTTCAATGCCATTATGTTTGTCCACCTTACACTGTAACTGTAGAAGGGTTATTTGTACAATGACATTGGTCTTGTTTTTATGTACCCCTTTCCCATTTTTATTATGATTTCCCAGTGGCAGAAAACATACCTTACTTGTCACTGCATATGTAACCTAACTATACTAAAGTTTTCCGTCCAGCTCTCCAGAGTAGGAACATTCATCTCTGACATTGCCTTATAACAAGGGCACTTCGAATATATGAAACCTCAGATCCCACCGGTGATACCAAGATCATCCGATTCATACCATCGCCAAGTCAAAAGTTAAATACACAAGGAAGGTTTCTCTGTCATTGGCAGGGACATTGCAAAATCCAACCATAAAGCATTTAATGATGTATATAAGTTATAATTATTAATATAATTTTTCACTCCCCTGAGGTATTTAAAACTTATTAAAAGAAATATAACAGTTACCCCTCTATGACTTGAAAACAGGCCTCCAAAATTGTAGGAGAAAGGATGAAATGTATTTATTTCAAAGATAAATTTGAAGCGAAAATCACAAGACAACAGATTGCAAATTTAAAATTAGATTCTAGTGGGAGGTCTTGGTTTCAAGCCTGTTTTTTCCCTACTGGAGGCATAGCTTGAAGATGGGGGTGGGGGGAGAGCTAAGATTAAACTGAGAGAAAGTTCTGAAAGTTTTCGCTAAATCGCTAAATCGTTACAATCCATGAAAAGTGTTTTGCCAAGTCACACACAAAATACCCCTAACGCAAGAGACTAAGCAAGAAAGTTTTGCAACAAATATAAGATGATCTTTGATTTAGAAAAGATTATTATTTTGACTATGTTCGTTTTTGCTTTTTAAAAATTATCCAAAGCAGAAACAAAACAGATCATTGTTTTAAAGTTAGATTTTGAAGTAGGTTTGCCATTTTAAACCATAATCCAGTATAAAGATGGTGAAGCTCTGGGATGAATTTAAAAGATCCTGAGGGCAATTCACAGGGGGAGAAAAGATTTCATAGGTACCTGCTTTGTCTCTTTTTCGGTTTTGTTTTGTTTTAATGCTAATGCTTTTGAATTGTCAGATGGGTGCAACCCTAATCCAAGAAAGTGATTCCAAATTCTTTTTTCCACCAGCCACACACAACACAGCAATTCTAGCTATAGTAAAATGCATGTGTCCCACCGTCTTGGAAGCATTTCCATTAATTCATGCAGAAAAACCAGGCTCAGATGTAAACCAGGCTCACAAACCTACCTTAAAAGGCAACAGTGGTCCCCAGCCCAACTTGCCCCAAGAGCACTGTGGCATTTAGATATTGAGGTTGGAAAGGAAGTTGGGATGAACAGAGGCTGGGGCTGGGGAATGTGTCAGCACCTGTCCCCCGGCACAGCCATCACGGTTTCATCTGAGTCTGTGAGAAGGCGCCAAAAATCTGAAGAGGATCAGGTCAGAGAAACAGAAAAATAGAAAAAACAAAATGGTAAGCCATAAGGAAGCAAACCCATTTTCATCAGTTCTGCAACATTAACTTTGAGCTACAGGTATAAAATGATAGGTTTATTTAGATAAATAAATAAATACCAGTCTATTTACACTTCGGGGAATAAAAAACTAGTTCATTATTTTAACCTATTTCTATAGGACAAAGTCTTGGGTGAGAGTTACCACGGTTCTACCGAATCCTTCCCATTGCCTCCTCTCAATCTTCAAGGAGTCTCAACAAACAGAAACGGAAGGAAACACGGGAGCCTTGTTACTCTCCAAGTAGAGCCGTGCCTACCAGGGAAATTGAAGAAAATGCTCATATACGGTAAAACCGAAGCCCGATTCTCATCGCACACATTCTCTTAAGATCGGAAAGCTCGAATTCGGAAGAAATTCATGAAGAATATGCACAGCAAAGAATTTAGGCAGAATATCCAGGTTGTTATTGAACATGAAAAATCAACGGACAGGAAGCGCTCTAGGCATAAGGGAAGGTTAATGGTCTGTTGTTCTTTTTCAAGCCTGCCCTCTGAGGTGAGATTACAAATACTAAGGGAGCCCAAGAGAGGCCTGAAAGGCTTCTTTGGGTGGCTTCACCTTGGTACTTTCCTGCTAGACGTCCTCCCGGGTGGGTCCCTGCTGCTGCCACCATTGCTGGTGGGAACATGAGATGACAAACACTTTGAACCAAGAACATGGAGAAAATGGCCTATTTCACGGAAAGGAACCACACAGAGGCAGTTAAGTAAATAAATATATACATCCACACAGAAGAGAACAATAAAGGAAGTTAGTGACTCAGCGCTTGCAGGGAAAGGCGCCTGCGTTCTCAGCAACACCCCATCATTACCCCACAATATGTGCCCTTTTCATAATTCCCCATTGCCATCCTGTTCCTTCTCTTTTCCTAGGCATCCTCCTTAAACTACTCTCTGCAAATTTCCAAATTTTCTAAGCAGTTCCTGAATGGCTTAGAAACTGGCAGATATTAATAAGCAATAGCCCATTTACATTGAAATGGACTCATTACGGTGCCAGCTGCTAATAATTTGCAAGGCTGGTTTCTTGCTGGCACTGGAGGCGTGTGGGCGGTAGGCCTTCCACCTGCACAATAGAGCCTGATAATGCATTTTTTATACGTCTAAAAAATTGCATATTCTATGTACAAGAAGTAAAATTTTTCTCTATCTATATATTCTTCTAGTCCCTGACCAGAAAAACTACATAAGGAAGAGAGTGAAAGTTATACGCCATTATTCATAAAACACAAAGGAAGACAAAACTGAGTTGATTTGATATAACTTTTTTCTGATTTTGGCAGGATAAAAACATTATCTGTAACCCTGGTTGTGGAATGGATCCATGATATGGACCAATCAGCAGATATACTGAGGTCTCAACATAGCAACACACCCACTTTGCTGTCAGAAGGCAAATTCAGCCCACCTTTGTGAATGGAACCATCATGGCAACTTGGGAGCTACCAGTCCTCTCTGTTTTCTTAAAGAGCTACAAAGAGGCCCAGTGCCCGTAGCACAGTGTTTATGGCTCTAGCCACATACACTGAGGCTGGAGGGTTCGAACCTGCCTGGGCCAGCTAAACAACAAGGATAACAACCTCAACCAAAAATGGCTGGGTATTGTGGCAGGTGTCTGTAGTCCCAGCTACTTGGGAGGCTGAGGCAAGAGAATGGCTTAAGCCCAAGAGTTTGAGGTTGCTGTGAGCTGTGACAGCACAGCACTCTACCAAGGGTGACAAAGTGAAACTCTGTCTAAAGAAAAAAAAAAAGAGCTACAAAGAATTTGATTTCACTGGAAGGCAGCTATGGACCAAGATCAGTGTTGGTAGTGCAAGCCAGGAGTCATCCTATACACGGTTGGTCAAATCTTGATTTTTGCAAGTCAAATCTTTACTTTTAGGTGACTTGGGACAATCTACTGCTTTGTAAATGGGGATAATAAAAGCTCCTAAAGCACTGGGTTGGTGTAAGCATCCCCAGCAGACTGGCCCATGGGCTGTTAGGAGGTGAACAGCGGGCAAGCCAGGGAGGCTTAATCTGTATTTACCGCCACTCCCCATCACTCACATCACCGCCTGAGCTCTGCCTCCTGTCAGATCAGCAGTGGCATCAGATCCTCACAGGAGCTGGAGCCCTACTGTAACTTGCAGGCGAGGGTGCACACTCCTTATGAGAATCTAAGGCCTGAGGATCTGAAATGCAGCTGATGTGGTGATGCTAGTACTGGGGAGCAGCTGCACATTCAGATTATCATTAGCAGGGAGCTTTGACTGCACAGAGAGAAACCACAATAAGTCAACTGCTCATAGACTCATATCAACCCCACCCCTCCCCTGACCATGGAAAAATTGTCTTCCCCAAAACTGGTCCTTGGTGCCAAAAAGGTTGGAGACTGCTGCTCCATGTTACATAATTTACTTCATGATCAGTTCTGAATAAACATTATCTATTATTTCCACTATTACTCGGGATTCGTAAACCATAAGGAAAGGGCTATGGGCTGGGCCTCTGTTATGGGGGCTTCCTTAGTGACAAGATAACTAATTTAATGACACTGGACCTGTGGTATAAGTTGGAAGAAATCACCTACCTCACATTTGCCATGGAACATGAGGAATGAATTAACTCAGGTAAAAGATGTGGTCTCCTTACCTGGCCATGGCTCAGGCACACACACAACCACGCTGACAAAACACGGCTGTACCTCTCTGCTGGGTGGCATTACATTAAGACAACCCCTAGGGAGGTGAATGCTGATTCTCCCTCAACTCATAGGTTTAACTTCTGTGTCAGGTGTCAAATAACTGGTTTTCATAGGAAAATGTGTGTATTAAAGGTGGGAGAGGTATTACCAAAACTAATCTTGGGCTTCCAATACCTGCCAAAATAGAGCTAAGAAGTCCCACTGTTCCAATCCTATAGTATGATTTAAGATGAAAATATAGTAAGTATCAGAAATACTGTGTCCCTGATATTTAACCCATGGCTTTCCCTAAAATTCTGCTAGATCAGAACTTTCCTTTTCACCTGAAAAAGTCATTTGTAAGGCCTCTGTCACTTTTAAGTCCTTGCTAGTTCCAGGAATCAAAATGTATAGAGAAAAAGATACTGTATTGCACTTGCCCTCAAAACACCCAGGTTCATTACCAGACCTTATCACTTAGTAATTACATGACTCTAGGATTGCAAATTACCCATTCTAAAAACCACCAGTAAAAGTAAGTAATATTGTCTGCCTTGTTATGAGAAAGAAATTAGAAAATCAACACAAGGGTGGCGCCTGTGACTCAAGGAGTAGGTCACCAGCCCCATATACCAGGGATGGTAGGTTCAAGCCCAGCCCTGGCCAAAACTGCAAGCAAAAAAAAAAAGGAAAAAAAAAAAAGAAAATCAACACGAAACATGATAAACTACAAAATTTTACATATGTAAATTCTTACTCTATTTATCATGGTTTAGTGCCCAAAATGTTCCATAATTAATGAATTAATAAGAGTCAATAAGTTTCTCCTTACACTGAACCCAAAGCTGGGAGTTGGAGTATAGGTCTTGGGTCAAAATCCTGAATATTTATTTTATATGTAATAAGCACCAAAATGATGTAGTTTTTAGTAGTCATACCTAAACCCCCAATCAGAACTGATTGGATGGATGGATGGATGGATGGATCTGAGGCAGTAAAAAATGTTCATAATCCAGAAATTAAGGTTAAACAAATGCCATCACTCACTTTAAACATTTTTTTTAACTCTTACTTTACTTAATTAAAAGAATTTAATAGCTAGGCCTCATGGCGGACACCTGTAATCCCGGCTACTGGGGAAGCTGAGGCAAAAGGGTCACTGGAGCCAAAAAGTTTGAGATTGCTGTGAGCTATGATGTTACAGCACTCTACCCAGAGGGCACTGTAAAAAAAAATAAAATAAAAAGGATTCCAGAGTGACTTCCAAAACTACGTAACTTAAAATATAATAAAAAAACTGCTACTGGAAAAAAAAAAAAAAAAACCCAAATGTTACAAGAAAGTGGGAATACTGGTCGCAGCACACACTTCACTGAACTACACACCTCACTCCATTTAACAGTTTTTATAACAGCCGATTCAAATAGGGAAAATGCGGCAGTTATAAAATTTGCCATGTCCAAATCAATTGCTCAGAAGAAGCACGAAGTTCTTGGCACTCAGGTCAGACAGGAATTCCCACTGAGTGGGCCCCTGAGGCGATGACATGATGAACAATGCTCTGGAGCTCATCCTTCCACACGGGCTCAGAGAAAAATGTCATAGGAATATTTCTTGTCTCGACAATTGACTAAGAAGAAATATCACAACACAGCAACAGCAGTGGCGAAGAGTTAGCATATGGATACAGAGTGGACAGGCCACGGGCTCCTGGGAAACTCCGTGGATTCTGTTTGCCGTCCACAGAGTGCTGGATCTCGGCTTTGGGGTCACAAGCTTCCAATGGGGCTCCGTGGCTCATACGTGCGCATGGCCAGGTCGCAATGCCCGATGACCACACCTCGTCTGTGTGCAGGGCCGTTCCACCAAGGGTGTGCTTGTCTGGCTTTTGGGAAAGCTGAGACTGCAATTAGGATTCATGAACAGAGAAGAGGTCCCCACCTTCCCCTCCAGGTGAACCACGTAACCTCCAGGGGCCCTGGGGCAGCACTGGGATCCTCACAGAAAAACCAATTCTTCAGCACAGATGAATGAGCTATGAAAAGGGCTCCAAATTCCTATTCCATAAAGCATGAATGAATTAGTTTCAGCTTTACCACTTTTTTAAAGGCAGGTATAAACAGGCACCCAAATCGGAAGCAAAAAAAAATCCCCAAAAGTTTTCAAATCCACAGACTGCTCTAGTTTTGAGCAATGTTACTTCCTAATACATCCAAATATATCCCTAAGTAACTAAGCAAGGAAACGTATTCATAGAATCAATATTTTTAAGCTGGCTATAAGTCGGGAACTATCTACTAAAATAATAACTTTAATTTAGAACAGTGAATCTTTGGCAATACTTAACCAACAGGTTCGACTGGGACAGACATTACCACATTTCTTAGGAGTAAAGTCAGTACATTTCAAAATGAAGTTAATAATGTTATACCCCAACTTAGGGAGGTCTCCCATTTACAAAAAAACTTACTACCTGGCTGGCACTATGTTAATGGCTTCAGGCCAAATTAGTGTTCTGAGTTTCCCTAAGTTCTTGGTGTGTATTGCATCGCAACCCCAACATTGTGTTAATTACTGTGAAGTTCCCTACTACCTTCATATAAGTAGATGTGGAGGCCATTAGTTCCGAAGGGTTGTGTCACACAGCTGCCAATCACATCTCCCAAACAGTCACACAGCCTGACCCTAAGAACGGCACCTGCTTTCTGAAATGGATTTAATAACTTTTTCAAGACACATCACAAGAATCACATGCTTTCTGAAAAACCCAAGCAGCATCATGGCCATTTCTCAAAGCCAGAAAGCTACTGAACACCTGGGAATTCCAACCCAGATTCCCAGAGCACTCACCATGGAATGCTGGAGCATAGCTTTGGGCTCCTGGCTCCTAAATTGCTGATGGCAAGATTTGAGTCCCATCTAAAACGCACCCCTGTGTCAGTGGCACCGTAAGGCAATGCAGAACCCCTGCGCCCAGAAGACAGCCCAGCTGAATGTAATTAACCTCTAATGATGGACTCCATCCTTTGCCCTTTCCCCACATTGTGGCTCAACTGACAGGTGTTCCCGTGAGAGAACCAGGTGATCTAGGTGCCCACGAGACAGCAAGGGAGGATGGTCCTCCGTTCCACGCTTTCCTGCATCCTATATAAGATTATAAGAGAGCACAATCCTTACACTGCACGCCAAGGTAATCTTCTCAATTTAGCAACGCCTTAGTTCAGAAGTGATTTCAAAATCAAGTCACTTTGCCTAACAACTCATTTTCCAAAAGTGAGCCACCCCCAGGTCTTTTTCCCTGAGGCAGACCTGCCTCCCATCCCCATACAACCCCTAGAAGCCTCGGGAGGCACAGGAAGAAGCCACATTTTGGGACACACGGCGGGGATGGGGAGGTGGGTAAAGATGAGGATGGAAGCTCCAAGAGGGGAATTTGCTTCTTATTCTCTCTGGTTTTCTGAGTCTGAGGTTCAGCTTTGAGCCGGCATGGAGACATGGAGACAGGGGAGTCTCCATCTAAAGGGCTCATCAAGAGAAAAAGCAACTCAGGGAATTCTCAGCCACGGCAGCCTCCACCTGCTTCCAAGACCTACTCCCAGGCCTGCCCAGGTGACTGAAGCTGTGAAAGTGCAACTGGCAGTTTCCATGAGGGCCTCTGACCTCCGCCAGCCTGGCCTTTCCCCAACCCGCTCTCTTACCATGCAGCCAAGAGGAAGTCTCTCAGCCCCAAACACAGAACAAGGTGTGGTCATCTTCCATGATTTCATTCCCTGAGCCACCCATAAGCCAGTCCCCTGACCCAGGACTGCCTTCCCACGCAGAGGAAGTGGCCACTCTGGACTCAGGGAAGAACTTCCTGGGGTGACTGAGGTGAGTCCGCACACCCAAGAGATTGGTGTTGCAACCAAGACGGTCAGCAATAGGGCTAGGACTGTGGCATAGACGACAGAGAAAAATGTCACAAGCTCTTCTGGAGAAGTCACTGGGATGGGGTGTGATGACAAATCTACTCTGTTGACCCCTCAAAATTAGAGCTTAAAGGCCCCACCCAGAGAGAATCACGGTCCTAAAGCAACTGCCACTTCCCTCTCGGCTCTGTCCCTGCTGGTGTTACCTTCATGTTGGTGGCATGACGTTCTTTCAAGAGAACACGACTAAAGAAGAGGCTTTAGCACTCTAGGCGTTAAGAAGGTTTTTAAGGCTGTGGCACTGGAAACAGAGAGGAAGGAAAAGAATCTGGAAATACTGAGCATGTGCATGTGTGTATGTATTTGATTAGCAATTTAATTGAATAAGTGAAAAGCAATGAGTAAGCATGATAGTTGGAAAACCCAGCTGCCTAATGGAAGAAGTGAAACTGTAGTGAGATACTGTGTCCTATTGCTGCTAAGGGGAGGTTCTGAACACCAACCTTCACAAATGCAGACGTCTCTAGGTGGCATAACCTAAAAGAAGGACTTTAATCAAAGACTAAGCATTTCAGTGTGGCAAAGAATCTTACACCTTAAAGTTAAATTAAATGATTTTTTTTTTTAATTTAAAGGAATTTGAAAATGAGGTGATGCTTTACCCCTAAGTCCTCTACTTTTCAAAACATAAAGAACTAAGGTTCAAATCTGAGGACTCTGTGAGAGGTATTATAAAACAGAATAACAGAACAATTTCCAAAGGCCTGGAGTCCCAAGTCACTAAGCATTTGGGTGCTTAGACCCAAATGTTCCTTGACTTTCTCATTTTAAAAACCTTTCAAAATGACCTCAATTTTCTATTTGCAATTCACTGCAGGTTCCTTGTATACAATTAGGACCATGAGCTTTACCAGATAAAACAGAATCCTTGATTTCATTGATCCTATGGAATACATTTCTTCACTTTTAATCTTTCTGAAATTGACGATATCTTACAATCACTGGTGTATTGGGATTTAGTCAGCACCATTTTCTTTCCTTCTTTGTGGTACATAAAATAGTGGTACACCTTACACATGATAGTAACCTGTATACATCTTACATAACATAGATTTCTGAAAACCTCCACTTAAGACTATGTAAAAACTGCTTGTGAATTGTTAGGCAAAGCAGAGTACCCTGTTTCCCCGAAAATAAGACAGTGTCTTATTTTAAGGTGTGCTCCCAAAGATGCACTAGGTCTTATTTTCAGGGGACGTCTTATCTTTCCTGTAAGTAGGTCTTATTTTTGAAGGATGTCTTATTTTCGGGGAAACAGGGTATCTATGCAAACAGTGATTAGCACCCTTTCAGTTCAACTCAACCAATACTTACTGGGTACCTGTTATATGGAGAATGAGGAGATGGACCATTTCCTCATTTGTCTACAACCTGGGGAATGCGGGCCATTTATCTACTCCAAGACAAGGCTGTACCAGCTGGTCTGGCATTCCCGATAGTGGATGTTAAATAGACTAACTGTGCGAGGAGAGGCTACCAGTTGAAACTGGTCCTGAAGGGATGGTGCGATTTGGCTTCGCTTATGAGAATAGAAGGACGTGAACAGAGACAGAAGGGAGTTTGCACAAAAAAGAAGAAGGGCAGAAAATGTTAGGAAAAGAAAAGGGTATAAGCCAAGGCTCTGAGGAATGAATCATTAGCCCAATGTTGCAGAGAGATAAGTGCATGGAAAAGAGCTGGAGGTGATGAAGCTAAAAAGATCGGTTGGAGCTACGGATGCCACACGCGGGAACTGGACATAATGATGCAAAATGGAATTACAGGATGGGAGTGCACTGAGGAATGAACAAACACAACTTTCCCTCCAGGGATGCTTGGAAGAGAAGGTGGAGACTTAGTGCAAGCAATCAGTCACCAGAGATGGCCCAAATGGGAGACTGAGTGCCTCGGAGTCATGAGAACAGCAGGCAGGTTCCCCAGGATGTCCCACCACCTTTGAGGAATGAAGGCGGGAGGAGGACGAGGCTGAGACTCTGCTGAAGGTCCTAGTTGGGTAACTGAAAAAACAGAAGGTGAAAAGAACACCTCCCATGCTGAGGCCTAATAAAATACCTGATTTAAAAGATTTATCCCTGAGAGGCCAAATTCACTAACAGTGATCTTACAGGAAATTTGGTGTCCATTTCACAAAGAACCTCGAAACAAAGAAATCAGAGTTGGAATACATTAGGACAGCAGTAAGTATTTTTTTAATGATTACCCTCTTGTCTTAGTTTGAGGGGCTATAACAAAACACCTGAGAAATTTATAAACAACAGAAATCTACTGCTTATAGTTCTAGGGCGATATTTTCTCAGCCTGTGGGTCGCAACCCCTTTGTAACAATGAAAACACATCGCAGCATTAGAAGGTTGAGAACCACTAGGGACTAGAAAGCCTCAGATCAAGGCACCAGCAGGCTGAGTGTTTGGTGAGGGCCTGTTCTGCGCAAGTGGCTCCTGTTTGCTGGGTCCTTGCACGGTGGAGAAGCAAACAGGCTCCCTCCCCTTCAAGCCTCCAGTGTCAGGGTACTAGTCCCAGCTGGGAAGGCAGAGCTCCTGCGACCTAATCACCTCTTCAAGGCCCCACCTCTCAATACAATTGAAGTTCCAACATACAAACTTAGAAGGGGAGAGGGAGAGGCCAATATTCAGACCACAGCACCTCCTAAAAAGCTCTGATCAGGAAGAATATCCACCCAGAAAAACAAATAACAGCCAAATTCATTACATCATCACAGAGCGTCTATAAAAAAGAAAAAAATTTTCTAATAATTTGTGAGAGGCCAGAAGTTTAAAAGATCATCTCAACCACATCTATTAGGGACCAAATCAATACCCTTAATAATAAATGCATTAAACAGCATCGATAATTTAACACAAAAATAAAAATACAGTGTCTCAGGCTTGGTACCATCAAGTTAGAAAGTAAAATCAGATCTACGTTCAGTGTCCGAACTCTCTGGACCCTCAGGACACCCACCCTGCTCCTCACAAACATCTTGAGATCAGTCTCACTACTTAAATAAGATCACTGACAGTAAGCAATGCTCTGGGGCCATACAAATCACAGTGAGATACATCAGGAATGCATAAATAAGTGCGCCCAAGTGCCACTTCAAACAAATGTAGCATTTAAAGACAATCACTTAACCTTTCTCTGAGTGCATAAAATGAGAAGTTAGTAGCTACACGCCACACAGCCAATCTCAGGGGATGCTCTGGTTATGTTACTGGCCACCCATGGAGGCAGAGAGTAGAGCACGTGGCCATAGGGGTGGGGAGATGGCATAAAAGATTTGGAGCAACTATGGAATCTCAAGGGGCTTGGTCCAGCCTTCCTGAGCATCCATTCTTTTTAATGTTAAGAGAATGACCCGGAACTTTCTGTGTTCCCTACATCTCGAAGGAAGTCCATATTTTTTTAACTTGCTCAAAGTCCAAAGCCATGAACATCACAGTGGAAGCCACCATGAGATTTTCTGTAGTGGACATTTTTTCCAGTAAATAGGGAATTCAATTAAGGCAAAAGTGCCACCGAGCTGGACCCCAGAAGGGCAAGATGGAAGGATAACCTTTAAGAGCTGGTGCAAGAGCTTTCTGGTGGATAAGGGCCAACATTCATTCCAGCTAAACTACAAATTGGGAGAGAATAAAAAAGCACATGAAGTAGTTGCAAAATGGAATTTTTAAAGCAGAAGGAAAAAAAAAAAAGCAGAGCACATATGCCCCCTCCCTAAAATTGTAAGAGGATAATCAGCCTCCTTCAACATAAAGGCAGCTCCTGGAGAGTCATGGGAACACTCTAAAACAGTGATACTTCAAAGTCCCTGTGGAGAAAACTGATACATAAATCACAAAGCAAATCTGTTTCTTGTATGACAGCAACTGGCTTAAAAAGTTTGACATTCATTGCCAAATAGTGTCTGTGGGACCACACACAAAGCAAGGGAAAGAGACAGGAGGTCTGTCTTCCAAGAATCAAGAAGTACAGGCAGTCCCTGGGTTACAAATGAGATAGGTTCCATGAGTTTATTCTTACATTGTATTTGTATGTAAGTTGGAACAGGTACATTTACCTATTATCTGTAATAGCCTCCATTTGTCAGCACAGCCATATACCAACTTGGGGACTTACTATAAAAGCCTCTGTTCACAGTGCAAGTTGTACATAAGTTGGATGTTTTATAACTCAAAGACTATCCATATACACCTGTCTAGGGCACTAGTAGGCAAGTGGATTTAAGGGCATACTCACTCAATAAACTAACTGTACCCATGCCTACCAAAAAGAGTGTAAGTGCCTGTCATCACTTATTCACTCAATCAGTGTATAAATTATACACATGAACTACAGTTCAGATAAATTATGCACATCTCAAATTTCTCTGTATGTTTATAAAGGACACCGTTTACTTGAACCAAGCAGAAACACACAGACATTTTAATGCAGAAGATATAAAAGAAATTTAAGTTCTGAAATTGCCTTCTCGTTTTCTAATGGATTCATCTTGCATAGCCATCTAATGCTGAAGACCACTGCTCAGGGAAATCGAGGACTGATCTGGAATTAGGGGAGAAAAATCAGGAAAGCCACCTGTGGAAAGCTCAGGTGGAATAAGCAAGTTGCAAAGGAACTCACCAGCAGCAAAAGACAGGTCATCTATGGTAAAAAGCCATCCCCAAATCTGTTAATGTTTGCTTTGTGAGCTTATGTATTGAAACGGTCCTCAGTTTTCCCTATCCAGACAGCCTAAACTTTATCGGTATGTTAACCTTATGAAACAACATCCCACCAGAGCCAAAATCTCCCAGGATCTTCAGGAAGGTGACATCACCATTCAGGAAGTATGTGCTGAAAAGCTCAGGCTGCTCTGAACTCCTCTGCCCAGAACTCTAGATCTTACTAGGGATCATCAAATCCAGTTGTACTTTTGCAACAAAGATAATAAATATCCCTTCACCGGTAGTTAATAAAATAACACCATATGTAGAGAAAGAAAATAATAAGACAGAAAGACTCATCCCCACCCACCCAAGACAAGACAATACAATATAGCATGATTCACCAAGAAACAGTAAGCAAAAACACCTCTGCAACCAGAGCTGCATTCTTCTGTGTGAGTAATTTCAGACACAGACAATATAAGTAGCCGAGAAATCTCACTGGAGGTGAGATTTACATGGAGAATAAAGGCTAATATGACAAGCAATGAAAAATCATTACAAAAAAATTTTTTTGAACCAAACTTCTGTTCTCACAGACAGGAAAACAAATTTACCAAGTTCCTTCCAGACTTCGTCTGCCTAAACCTAGGTCTTCAGCACCAATCCCTCTGTGTCACCTCTTAGTGGACACCTCTACGGGGCTATTCCCTTGGTGATTCTAATGTGACACACCATTTAGGGTCAAAATCTTCCACATTTATGTTTCTTCCCAGAAAGCAGCTTGATTTGTAAATATAGAGTATGGACTCGTGCAGGCCTGGCCTTAATCTGCCACTTAGTGAATCTGTGACCTTAAACCACTCACGTAGCAGCTCTATGAACCACTTTTTCCATCTGCAAAATAGAAAATCTGCCCGCTAGTTTGTGTTGGGGATCAAGTGAAGCAATGTACATGAAAATGCGGGTACTTGGCATTAGCTGGGGTTCTGTGGATGTGCACTTCGTCCTTTCTTCTTGCTCTTCCCCGGGTCCTTGAAGGATCTTCTACATCTCCTCTCTTCCATTATTGCCCTTCTAATCCAGGTTGCCTCGCTTTCACCTGCCATCGCTAATATTCCCCTCTTCTGCCCAATTCACTCACTGCATACACCCCTGCCAAACTAGAGTGCTGCGCATTCAAAGGGCAGGTAGTCTCCCCGGAGAATGCCACGAGCGGGACCCCGCCCGCTAACAGAGGGACAGACACCCCACACACAGCTGAGAGGAGAGCACAGAAGCAACATCTTTCTGAGCAATCCATTTTACCAAAAGATACACCCAGCAGGTTAGTTAGGCAGAGCAGGGGAGGGCAGGCTGACACTGCAGTGAGATTTTAAATGTGCGTGACTTTCTACGATGAAATACTCATTCACCCTCCTCATTAGTATTAACGGTGAGTAAAAAAAAACATACTCATTCACTCCTCTCACATGGAGTGATGAGATGTTCATTGACTTTTTATGTTGGAGTGTTTTATTGGAAAACTTTGCTAAGCTCTGATCTTCCAAAATGTTCGTCTTCACTTTTCCCCTCTGAATCCCTATGGCTATCAGTTGCATGCATATTTGTCTTAAACCTTCTCCGCTGCTAGGATCACAAGTTGCATGAGGGAAGGGACTCTAGCTTAGTACCTCTTGTCATAGTGTTCAGTGGCACTCGCCCCTCTTATCAGTCAAAGTGCTCCAGAGAAAGAGTACCTGTATTTAGAGATTTATAGTTATATCAGTGGATCTGTATCAACAGATTTATTTTTAAGAATTGACTCATGCAATTTTGGGGACTGGCAAGTTTAAAATCTGCAGGGTAGGGTAGCAGGCTGAAGACCAAAGGATGCTACAGATTCTTGTCCAAAGTTTGCATCTGGAGACAAAATTTCTTCCTTCTCAAAGAATCTCAGTCTTTCGTTTTAAGATCTTTGACTAATTGGATAAGGCTTCCCACGATATGAAGGGTAATCTGCTCTATTCAACCTCTACTGATGCAAATGTTAACCCCATCCTAAAATAACTCATAGCAACACCTAGGCTGATATTTGAGCAAACAACCAGGTACCACAGACCAGCAAAGTAGACAGATAAAATGAACCATCACAACCCTTACAACAGAATTGTTCTCTCATAACCAGCAAGGCCATCAATGTAGGCCAAACAAAGGAAAGGAATAAAATGCATTCCCCACAAGATGTTCACAACGGGATATCCAGGCAGCAGCCCGGACCGATCTTCTACCAGCCCAAGGCCCCCTTGTTCTGTACTCTCAAGGGAGGTTGACTGGGGTGCCCTAGGTAGCCACAGGACGAAGGACCTGGAGAGATCACTCAGAAGAGTGACGTGGTTTCTATGATGTCCTCTTTGCCACATTCTCTAGACCAGTGGTTCTCAACCTTCCTAATGCCACGACCCTTTAATACAGCTCCTCATGTTGTGGTGACCCTCAATCATAAAATTATTTTCATTGCTACTTCATAACTGTAATTTTGCTACTGTTATGAATCGTACTGTAAATATCTGCTATGCAGGAGACCCACAAAGGGGTCGTGACCCACAGGTTGAGAACCGCTGTTCTAGACAATTACACCCTTCCAAGTTCATGTCTCTTGGTGACCAACATCATCAAGAGTTGTGACTCTCTTTTACTTCAACATGGAAAAGTATTATCAAAATAACATTGGAGATTGGAAAACACACACACACACACACACACAATGTAGTAGTTTATACCACAGTCCCCATATTTAACCCCACTTCTCTCCCAATACACACTTGATTATGGGGACCCTGGGTACATAAGCTACCCTATTGGTGATATTGCTGCTCTAACCTTAAATCTAAAATCATACCTCTCCTTTACCTCTGAGCCAAGACTTTAAGCACACAGCAGGTTGGGGGTGGGGGGTGTCCCCAGCAAGTCCTCAAAGCCAACACAGCTGGGCTCGAAGTTCAACATAAAAGCCCAGCCATGAGGAGGAGGGTTGAATGATTGTTCAACCCCCTCCTACACCCTGCTCATGACTAATGCATCACACTGGGAAACCGTTTCCTCCCAGCTAGTTAGAACTGACAAGTCCACATTTAAAAACCAAACCAATCCTAAGAAGGTTCAGGAGTCACAGCTCCTCCAAGCCCTAAGTATACTCCTTTGCTGAAAATATCCACGTAAGGAGAAAACAAGCTGAGAGTTTTGGCTCAGGAGTCCTTTCTAATTCTACCTGTCCATGGGGGCAGGGAGCTTGAATTTCCAAGGGTCAAATCAAAGAACATACACATTGGGTTAGCAATTGGTATTTCTTTTTTTTTTTTTTTTTTGAGACAGAGTCTCAAGCTGTCACCCTGGGTAGAGTGCGGTGGCTCACAGTTCACAGCAACCTCAAACTGTTGGGCTTAAGCGATTCTCTTGCCTCAGCTTCCCAAGTAGCTAGGACTACAGGCGCCCAACAGAACACCCAGCTATTTTTGTTGTTGTTGTTGCAGTTGTCATTGTCGTTTTAGCTGGCCCAGGCCAGGGTTCAAACCCGCCAGTCTCGGTGTATTTGGCCGGCACCCTACCCACCGAGATACGGGCGACCCCCTGGTACTCCCTTTTGAGCACTAGGACAATTTTTTAACATGGGGCAAATCACATTAATTTCTCCATGGCTTCAAATGATTCCTCAATAAAATTTAGCACCTAGTAAGTGCTTTAAAAATGTTGGGCTTCAAAGAAAAGAGAAATGTGGGTATGGTATGTAAAAGGAAAAAAAAAAAAAAAAAACTGGTATTGTGTGACTAATCAACATAGGGACTTATTTTTCCAGTAGTGATTTTCCATTCAAAATAGCATCCATGAGGAGAAGGAGGGGAATTAATCAAGTGTATTCACTAAATAGAGCTTGGTGATCAAAATAACATCAGCCTTCTGGTTCTGCTGATGCTTCACGAGCACAGGCGCGGGGAAGTGGGGACCAAGCGCGGCCTGAACTAATGTTGGCGCCAGGGTGCCAGCTCTGAAGCCACCTGTTTTGTTCTGTTTCTCTCACTCCGTCCCCACACTTGCAGGAACAGCCTGCCATCTGTGCTGTACCACCCAGCCCAGTTCAGTTTTCCATAAAGGTAATAAATAAGATCCTAACATTATTTTTCATCTAAAAAATTTCCCTCAATTATTGCTTCCAGCATCTCAATTCAACTCAACCTGATTCACTTCCGGTGTGTGCTGAGCACCTACTCCAGGGATGATGGTGTACTTCAAGCTTCCATACCTTGGGTGATAAGATGGGGAAGGTTTAAGATTCCTTAAAGCACCTTAAAAGACCTTTTATTTGGGAGAGTAGAAGGGAAGAAATGAGGTAAAATGTGCATCCCAAAAATATAACATAAAGCCCAAGAATTAGGTGCATTCAATGAACCCAGAGTGCTAAGAAGCAGAGGGATGTGATTGATGTCCAGACTGTGTTGATGCAGCTAATATACAAGGTGGCCATAAAGTTTGTGTACAATTTAGAAAAGCATGTGAGTTCCCTTCCTCGGTGGTACCTACGGAGGTGGCCACCATCTCCTATACGCCATCATGGCTGCCTTCAGATCCCTTGTGAAGCCAAAGATCGTCAAAAAGAGGACCAAGAAGTTTATCCAGCACCAGTCAGACCGATATATCAAAATTAAGTGTAACTGGCGGAAACTCAGAGGTATTGACAACAGGGTTCAGGGACGATTCAAGGTCCAGGTCTTGACGCCCAACATTGGTTACGGGAGCAACAAGAAAACAAAGCATATGCTGCCCAGTAGTTTCCAGAAGTTCCTTGTCCACAACGTCAAGGAGCTGGAAATGTTGCTGATGTGCAACAAATCTTACTGTGCAGAGATTGCTCACGTTTCCTCCAAGAACTGCAAAGCCATTGTGGAAAGAGCAGCCCAGCTGGCGGTCAGAGTCACTAATCCCAATGCCAGGCTGCGCGGCAAAGAAAATGAATAGATAGCCCATGGGCACATTCTATTTGTGTTTAAATAAAACCATAAATACTGTAAAAAAAAAATAGAAAAGCATGTGAACTTTATAGTCACCCTGTATTTACAATTAAATATATGACCTTAGCAGGGCAAAAGTAAAAGTAAAACTGTGCATCTTTTGACAATATGCACATAAAGATAAGACGGCAGTTCAATTTGACTATGCTTTTTTAAACCTGGATTTGATGATTACTCAAGAAAAATAATCATTTTGGTATCTTATTTGATCTATAATCAGAATACTGTTGAAATCTTTGGGAAAGGAAACATTTCTGTTCTGGGGGTTAATGAGTATTTGGAAATAATTTTACTATAGAATCATGTATGGAGAAGAATACTCATTCCAAAAAAGAAAAAATACATTCAAAAGGTTTACTTAAAGATATTTATGTAAGATTTAAATAAACAAGAACAGGTAACTTCGAATTTTAGGTTACGTGAATTTGAAACGGATGATTTTCATCCTAACAGTTACAGAGGATTTCTTCCAAAGAGCCCCATAGCAAAAGTCACCATTTTAAGACAAGTAAAAATGATGAAACAGGAAATTTTTAAAAATCCTGCCTGTGTGTAAATCATCTGCAAGACAAAAAGGCAGTACTTAGGTGCTGAGACACGGCCTCTTCTCTTTTATTTCAAATACCAGACTGAGGAAGAAACAAAATGTGTCTCCCTATTAGAGAGAGTTCAAGGTTCTTCCAATTCCAACCTTGGCAGCTCCTCTCCTAAAATCAGACCACCGACCTCAGGGCTGCTGCACAAGCAGGATAGCGTGGATGCAGACATGCTCTCTGCCAGCCTTGTGCCTCAGGTTAGCAGAAGGCACAGCGGAGAGGGAATTAAGAAAATAAATAAAATTCAATTAAAATCTCACATCACATGAACTCAGATCATACGTACTTGAAAGCATTATGGTAAGTGAAATTAAACCAGACACAAAAGGACAAACACTGTATGATTCTACTTAGATGACAAAAATTACAGAGACACAATCCAGAATGGCTGTTTCCAGGGCTTACGGGGAAAAGGGTGATGGAAACTTAGTAAGGTTTTCTGGTTTGTTTCTTTTTTGTTTTGTGTTTGAGACAGAGCCTCACTCTGTCACCCAGGCTAGAGTGCCATGGTATCAGCCTAGCTCACAGCAACATCATATTCCTGGGTTCAAGTGATCCTCCTTCCTCAGCCTCCAAAGGAACAGAGACTACAGGTGCCTGCCACCATGCCCAGCTAATTTTTCTACTTGTAGTAGCAAGGTGGTCTCGCTCTTACTTAGGCTGTCTGGAAGTCCTGACCTCAAGCAATGTACATGCCTCAGCCTCCCAAAGTGCTAGGAATATAGGCATGAGCTACCATGTCCAGCCCAGGACTTAGTTTTCAAATGGGTATGGAGTTTCATTTTTGCAAGAAAAGAGTTCTAGGGATAGGTGGTGGTGATGGTTGCACAATAACCTGAAGGTAATTAGTGCCAGTGAACTATAGTACCTAAAAATGGTTAAAATAGTAAATTTTATGGCAAGTCTAGTATACAACAATAAAATAAAGTAGATGGCATAATAATAACTAATATTTGCAGGGTGCTTCATAGTTTGAAAAGCATTTCTACATACATTAAGTCATGTAATCATCACAGCACCCCGGGGAAGGGGCACACGTGTTCCTCTTTGGCCCATTTCTATTGTCAGGGGCACGTGGACAGCCTTACAGATGGAAGAGAGACTGGGTCACCACCAGAACCCAGGCAGGCTTCCTTCAGAACCTGTTGTTCTTGTTTCACTACTGTTCCCTGTCTTCCAACAGCACTACAAATAGAAAATGGTTCCTGGTGCTCCAAGAAACATGCATTCTTTGGTTAAAGTTGAGAACTCCAACTCCAGCAGTAAAGAAATGATTCTTACTTTATTTTACCTTGTGTTTCTTAAACATCCTTAATCCCAAAAACCTGTTTTCTGGAGGGTCTACTGACAACCTGTGGAAAATTTAGTGTCCCTCCTGGGTTTCGACTGCGGGGAATCATCTTAACGGAATGTGCTCATTCTGATGACTGCAGATTCCACCTACTTGCAATAATTGAGTAACTAGGTGTTTACTTAATTGGCAGTTCCGAGCATCAATATCATCTCCAGCACTGCTCTCAACTGGAAATCCTCCCTCTCCAGTTGTCTGTCTTCCTTCATCCAAATCTTTCCATCAACCACAAGAGAACCGCACAGACCAAGAGGGAGACAATGACTAACCCGGCAGACGTCACCTTTGGCTTCTGGATTTCTTACTCACCGGGCACAGATCACATCAGATCTCACTGGAGGGTTTGTGTGTGCATGGGGGTGATAATTGGCCTATGTGCTTCAGAAAAAAAAATAAAAAGAAGGACAATGGTATTTATTCCCCCTTCCCTAAATCCTTTTTCCCAAGGCTTGATATACTTAAGTCAGAGAAACAAACAAATGTATAACCCTGTGATAGATAAATATATTGGAGGAGGAATGTGCAAAAGGGCAGGAAGACAGGTTCAACAACAATATTTAGATTTGCAGTTTAACTTACCTCATTAGTAGTTTCTTCACATTATTAAAAACATCCACAACCCCAAAGCAAAATTTCTAATCATGGCTTTCTTGTTTTGCTTTTCTTTTAACACAGTGCATCTAAAAATCATTATGACAAAGCAAACAAAATTGTTTTAAATTAATTTGCAATATGATATATGCATATTTCATTCTTGAAAAGACTTCAATATCTTCTTCAGGAATGCAATTAAAAATAAACACCACCACCCCCTACACCCCTTCCTGTGCCTTTCAGAGTGAAGGAAAGCATAGCCCTGGTCTTGAAGGAGTAAACCTGGCCTTGCTTCCACCCAACCACCCTCTCTCCTTTCCCTGACATTTCTGAGAATGCAACTCACTGCTGACATTGGCCTAGGCTTCCGTGAAAACACTAACCCTGTCAACTGTTATTTCTTGTTGGGGCTTGTGCTGTTTGTTTGTTACGTATGTTCAATTTATAATGGGAGTTTGTCAGGTTCTTTTTGTTTGAACTTGACACAATGGGAAAAGCCCTTAAGAGTTAATTATTAATCTCAACATGAAATCTGAAACAGATAATGCACAGGTCTTGAGCAATAGTGAAAGACATCCAACAGTATTAGTCAAAGTAGGGACTGTTCTCAGACCATCATGGAATAAAAGTTGAACTAAATAACAACAAGAACCTGCATACCCATACAAAAACATGGAAGCTAAACAACCTTATGCTGAAGGATACATGGGTTATAGATGAGATTAAGAAGGAAATCACCATATTTTTGGAACAAAACAACAATCAAGACACGAATTACCAGAACCTCTGGGATACTGCAAAGGCAGTCCAAAGAGGGAAATTTATAGCACTGCAAGCCTTCCTCAAGAAAACGGAAAGAGAGGAAATCAATAACTTAATGGAACATCTCAAGCAACTGGAGAAAGAAGAACACTTTAACCCCAAACACAGTAGAAGAAAAGAAATAACCAAAATCAGAGCAGAATTAAATGAAATTGAAAACAAAAGAATTACACAACAGATCAATAAATCCAAAAGCTGGTTTTCTGAAAAGATCAATAAAATAGATAAACCTTTGGCCAACCTAACAAGGAAAAAAAGAATAAAATCTCTAATTTCATCAATCAGAAATGGTAATGATGAAATAACACAACAGACCCCTCAGAAATTCAAAAAATCCTTAATGAATACTTCAAGAAACTCTACTCTCACAAATATGAAAATCTGAAAGAAATCGACCAATACCTGGAAGCACACTACCTACCAAGACTTCGCCAGAACGAAGTGGAAATGTTGAACAGGCCTATATCAAGTTCTGGAATAGCATCAACTATAAAAAATCTCCCTAAAAAGAAAAGCCCAGGACCAGATGGCTTTACATCAGAATTCTACCAAACATTTAAAGAAGAACTAGTACCTATACTACTAAACCTCTTCCAAAATATAGAAAAACAAGGAATATTACCCAGCACATTCTATGAAGCAAACATCACCTTGATCCCCAAACCAGGGAAAGACCCAACAAGAAAAGAAAATTATAGACCAATATCACTAATGAATATAGATGCTAAAATACTCAATAAGATCCTAACAAACAGAATCCAACAACACATCAAAAAAATTATACACCATGACCAAGTCGGATTTATCCCAGGGTCTCAAGGCTGGTTCAATATACGTAAATCTATAAATGTAATTCAACACATAAACAAACTTAAAAATAAAGACCATATGATTCTTTCAATTGATACAGAAAAAGCTTTTGATAATATCCAGCATCCCTTCATGATCAGAGCACTTAAGAAAATTGGTATAGAAGGGATATTTCTTAAACTAATAGAGGCCATCTACAAACCCACAGCCAATATCGTATAAATGGAGTTAAATTGAAATCATTTCCACTTAGATCAGGAACCAGGCAAGGTTGCCCATTGTCTCCATTGCTCTTTAACATTGTAATGGAAGTTTTAGCCATTGCAATTAGGGAAGAAAAGGCGATCAAGGGTATCCACACAGGGTCAGAAGAGATCAAACTTTCACTCTTCGCAGATGATATAATCGTATATCTGGAAAACACTAGGGATTCTACGACAAAACTTTTAGAAGTGATCAAGGAATACAGCAATGTCTCAGGCTACAAAATCAACACCCATAAATCTGTAGCCTTTATATATACCAACAATAACCAAGCCAAACAGTCAAGGACTCTATTCCTTTCACAGTAGTGCCAAAGATGATGAAATATTTGGGAGTATACCTAACAAAGGACGTGAAAGATCTCTATAAAGAGAACTATGAAACTCTAAGAAAAGAAATAGCCAAAGATGTTAACAGATGGAAAAACATATCATGCTCATGGCTGGGAAGAATCAACATTGTTAAAATGTCCATACTGCCCAAAGCAATATATAATTTTAATGCAATTCCTATTAAAGCTCCATTGTCATACTTTAAAGATCTTGAAAAAATAATACTTCGTTTTATATGGAATCAGAAAAAACTTCCAATAGCCAAAACATTACTGAGCAATAAAAACAAAGCAGGAGGAATCACGCTACCAGACCTGAGACTGTACTATAAATCGACAGTGATCAAAACAGCATGGTACTGGCACAAAAGCAGAGAAGTAGATGTCTGGAACAGAAGAGAGAACCAAGAGATGGATCCAACTACTTACCGTTATTTGATCTTTGACAAGCCAATTAAAAACATTCAGTGGGGAAAAGATTCCCTATTTAATAAATGGTGCTGGGTAAACTGGCTGGCAACCTGTAGAAGATTGAAACTGGACCCACACCTTTCACCTTTAACTAAGATAGACTCTCACTGGATAAAAGATTTAAACTTAAGACATGAAACTATAAAAATACTTGAAGAAAGTGCAGGGAAAACTCTTGAAGGAATCGGCCTGGGTGAATATTTTATGAGGAGGACTCCCCAGGCAACTGAAGCAGTATCAAAAATACACTACTGGGACCTGATCAAACTAAAAAAAAGCTTCTGCACAGCCAAGAACATAGTGAGTAAAGCAAGCAGACAGCCCTCAGAATGGGAGAAAATACCTCCGATAAAGGTCTAATAACCAGAATCCACAGAGAACTCAAATTTATTAGCAAGAAAAGAACACGTGACCCCATTTCAGGGTAGGCAAGGGACTTAAAGAGAAACTTCTCTAAAGAAGACCAATGCAAAATCTACAAACACATGAAAAAAAGCTCATCATCCATAATCATCAGAGAAATGCAAATCAAAACTACTCTGAGATAGCATCTAACCCCAGTAAGAGTAGCCCACATAACAAAATCCCAAAACCAGAAATGTTGGCGTGGATGTGGAGGAAAGGGCACACTTCTACACTGCTGGTGGGAATGCACACTAATATGTTCCTTCTGGAAGGATGTTTGGAGAATACTTAGAGACCTAAAAATAGACCTGCCATTCAATCCTATAATTCCTTTACTAGGTTTATACCCAGAAGACCAAAAGTCACAATATAACAAAGACATCTGTACCAGAATGTTTATTGCAGCCCAATTCATAATTGCTAAGTCATGGAAGAAGCCCAAGTGTCCATCGACCCACGAATGGACTAGCAAATTGTGGTACGTGTATACCATGGAATACTATGCAGCCTTAAAGAAAGATGGAAACTTTATCTCTTTCATGTTTACATAGATGGAGCTGGAACATATTCTTCTTAGCAAAGTATCTCAGGAATGGAAGAAAAAGTATCCAATGTACTCAGCCCTACTATGAAGCTAAATTATAGCTTTCACATGAAGACTATAACTCAACTATAGCACAAGAGTATGGGGAAAGGGCCAAGGAAGGGGAAGGGAGGGGGGAGGTTTTGGTGGAGGGAGGGTAATGGGTGGGGCCACATCTATGGTGCATCTTAGAATGGGTACAGGCGATTGCACTAATGTACACAGCTATGATTTAACAATAAAAAAAAAAAAAAAAGAAGGAAAAAAAATAGGGACTGTTCCCAGACCAGAGCAGTCTCAAGCTGGTCTGATGACATTAGCCAGGAAGTGACAGGGAGTAAGAGGTTTGGTGCTCAGACAACCAACCGGCTTTAGAACCAGACGCAATCAGGTGGGAATTCTGCTTCTGCTGTTTGATGCCAAATGACTTCACATCACCAAGATTCCGTTTCCTCATTGGTAAAATGGGAATAATAGGAGTAAATGGAACCATCTATTGGAAACCACAGTCACTGCCTGGAGCTACCGAAAGGATCAATAAATGGTAGTCTGAAAAAAAAAATGTGAGGTCTTTCCTTCCATCTGGATAATTGATAGTCATCATAATCTCTAGGCTTCTGAGCCATAATTAGAAGTTTTCAAAAACTATGAAAACTGCTCTGTGAAATTCATGCCTGCATTCTTAGGCTCCTTTCTTATGGATCACAGTGAAAACACATGAAGGCTTCACAAGGCAGAGAACAGCAGTCACGAGGGCATCCAGTGCCCCCCGGCAGGGATAAATTCCAAGGATGAGAAGGGACAACTCAAAAGACCATTGCCCTGTAAAGTAATAATACACCAATTCTCTAGCTTTTTCACATCTTTCTAAGCTTTTCGAAAAGATTATTGTTGCCCAAAATTAAAGTCACTGAAAGTTCATCTCCTAAATATAAGTAAGCACTGTTGATTAAAGATGAATAGAGACAAAAATCTAAGTATCTTGGAAGGATATTGCCAATGACAATACATTATTTATTGCCCCAAAACTTGTCAGAAAGGCAAGAAGCAAATCAGATTTACTAAATATAGAGAAAGTCCAGATATACTAAAAATAGATGCAATGCTACTTCTAGAATAATTTGATTTCATAGATCACAACTTTGAGGATTAAAAATCAAATTCCAGGTAATCTCATGGTAGGAGGTTCCAGTAGTAAAATGTACTGGCTGCTAAGCTGACTCAAAAAGCCCAGCACCAAAAATATAGGGAGGTCCTGGTGGGTAAGGCCCTTCCCATACATGCATGACAGAGACAGCAGGATGGATCTCCACTGTGAACTTCACAGCAGAGTTCATCCAGACAGGGAGATTATAAAACCTGATTTATAATTGCTAGAACAGCACAGAACTAGCCCTTAAAACACACACACACACACAGACACACACACACACGCACACACCCTGAGAAGAAAATGACTAAGATAAACTAGAAAAGTAAATGAGACAGCAAATATGGTACACCTCTGTCCCTTGACCCTACCTTGCAAAAGCAACAAAATAAAAGATGTTTGCTTGGCAGGGGTGCTGAGTTATGGCCTCCATCTGGCTGTGAGAGCGATATACTTGTTCATATATACTTTACTCCTATAGCAAAGAAAAAGTCCTTTTTCCAGTTTTCTCAGAAACCCCCAGCCAACCTAGAAGGTTTCCTATCTAAGTTAGTACCAGAAGCACAAGAAGTGGTAAAATAGCAGCCATGCAAGTAAGTAATGGGAGAAAGTAAAAATGGAGAGGAGAGAAACAATAAAATAAAATAAAATAAAATAAAAGTGAAATTAATACAATCTTGAAATCTAGGTCAAAAAGAATCAGGATAAACTGATTAAATCCCAGTCCTAAATTTGTAAATGCTCTTCGTATTTAGGAAGCCATCAGGTGAAGCTGTTTTTATGAAATCCATGCTGCCAGCCTCAAAGCTGGGATTCCAGTTCAATTCCATGCAACCAAACCAACAGCATGTATCAAAGAGAAGGGCAGCAGGTTAAAATGAGGACATGGTGAAGATTTTTAAAAATTAATGGTTACTTAAGTAACCTATAGGTATTAGCCCACCATCACGGTACTATTAAGGCCGGAATAGAGAACTCAAGAAGGGTCACAGTGCCTAAAATCTGAGTGCTGAAAAGTAATTAATATCGGCACCTGCAGAAGCAAGCTGATATTGAGACCCCAAATTGAAATATATTGGAGTCTCAAAAGGTAAGAATGAGAGAGGATACCCGAGAAGGGTGAGGTCTAGGAGAACAGATCTTCTCAAGGAGATCACAAGGATACACCTGCAGGGTCCTCTCCATGTGACTCAGCTCTTAGGAATTTAACTTAAACTTAATTCCTCTGTGAAATCCTGTAGTTCTGTAGGGGCTGGAATAGCATCTCCCACTTGATTCAAACTGGCCAATGAGAAGGGGGATACCTATGGGTTGGAACTTTTTGACTGTTGATAAAAAGGGAAAAACAAAGCTAGTCAGGGAGCATGGCCATTTGGAATTCTTCTATGCTGTAAGCTCCTGGCTGGTAATAAAGCCCTTCCTCTTATTTAAAAAACAAACAAACAAACAAAAAAAAAAAAAACCTAGTAACTAGAAGGGGAGGAATCCACCCACGGAGGTAACTAACACTGGAGCATGAGAGGCCACACAGGGTGAGGGGCCTCCAAGAAGGGGAACAGCCAGAGTCATCAGCTTTCCAGGAGGATAGGACCCAACAGGACAGAGGGGCCTGCCTGATGGGGCTCCCAAAGGCCAAGTCAGGGATAATCTGAGTATTTAAATAAATAATACCACTAGCAGATTATAACCTGCTGAATAAAAGAGGAAACCATGAGTCCATGTAGATAGAAAAAGCAAAATGGCAAACTTGATGAGAAAGGCTCTACATAATGTTAAAATATCCCACCATAAAACAACAACTAATGACAAAGAACCGTCCCATACCAACTGGCAAACACCATCTTGACCAAGTGACCAAAGTGAGTAAATAGCATCAGAAATGGGACAGATCAAAACTGGGCACTCTCAGAAAAGAGAGAGGGACACTGTCAGCCAATGACCCGCTGATCCTATAATGTAGATAAAATCATGAGAAAATATCCAAGAAAGCAAATTGAGGGACATTCTGCAAAACAACTGGTGTGGGCTTTTTTTTTTTTTAACAAAGAATCGAGGTAGTGAGTGTCCAGGAAAGACTAAGGTGCTATTCCTGACAGAAGGAGACTAAAGACATGTGACAATTACATGGAAGGCATAATTCTCAATTGGAATTTACTGTCTTAAAGGGCTTCATTCTTACTGGGCTCAGGACAGCTGACAAACGGGAATGGGACACGAGGAGGAGCTGGCTAGGATGAATGGATTGACTCATTTTGCAATTTTAATCCTCGTATGGTAGTGGAGGAGCAGAGGGTGTCTCTGTATATAGGAAGAAATGCTAGCATCTGGGGTAAGAGCCATATACTCTCAAACGAGTGGGAGAAAATAGGATTCTTTATACGTATTGCCAACTTTTCCGAAGTTTGTGGCAATTTCAACACAAAAACAAAATTTAAAACTGGATAATTTATTCTAGGTTATATATACAGGAATATACAGATAAAGATAATTCTTACAATGAAACAATGAGACATAATTCAGCAAGTGATTTATTATATTAAATGTGAAAATTAATGAATATGTAAAATGTGCTAACTTCCTATTAGAAAAAAAAAAGCCCTTTAGCCACAAGTGTTAATGTGCTCTTCATGTCCTCATCAGAATAGCCAAGCCCTCCGCCAGCGCGTTTGTGCAAATTCAGGGCTTGCTTTGGTCTTTTTATATCAAGACACTCATGACTGTTACCAACCCGCTAAGTGCATGCTAAATGCACGGAAGGCTCAGAAACACCTCCTGCATCCCAAAGCCCTTGGAAGGAACACTGCCAGGAACCAAGGAACAAAACCAAAATCTCTGCCAAGTTTTCTGCTTTCAAAGGCCATGTTGTCACCAACTCTGAATGCGTGGGTTCTAGCCCCATGTCTCTCCCTGGAGAGCTCTGGGGCAACACCACATTGGGCCTCAGTGTTGTTATCTGGGAATTGGGGAGCTGGGCATGATAATCTAATTCTGATCAACTCCACCAGCCTTGAATAATGAATGCTTTGCCGGGTCCTGGCTTTATCCCCAAGGAGCTCCACTCCAGACCAAGGGAGAAGGGATCGTGAACAGACATCTCTAGGACAAGCCAAGTAGTAAAGTAAGAGTATGCTGAAAGCACAGGCTCCACCTCATTCAGGGGGAAGACACAGGCGATAAAAGAAGAGTACACTTATTGTACCCTCAATGAATCCCCAACAATAAAAAAAAAAAAAGAAGAGTACAGGAAGATAGTCTCAGTTGAATTTGGGGGACAAAAATTAGGGGTCCCCCAAGTGGAATAAAAGGATGAGGGAAGAGAGCCAGGTAACTTCAGAGTCAACACTACACAATGGTTAGTCTGGCGCCCCCTAGCAGAGACATGGGAAAAGCTATCTAACCTCTGCCCATCTCGTCCTCCATTGCACAAGGGAGATAAAACCTGATAATTTATTCTAGGTTATATTTGGAACCATCTGAATGACCCAAATCCAATTACAGCTAGAATCCATCAAGCATGACCCACCACGGAAGGGTTACATGGTTTAATATATTCAATATGCCTGCACATGTCATACACAGTCATATTTAACCTACATATAATTGTTAGGTTATTAACACATGATACATATATTAATTGTAGGTAATTAATCATTGCTTAATTTAAGTATTTAATAATTTAATACATATTTAATGTATTCTAAATGCCTCAGCCTCTGGGACTGTTAAATGTTTTAGTAGCTTCTACAAGAGGACCTGGCACACAGTAAGCACTCCATAAACATCTGTAGTTATTTATTTATTTATTTTTCTTTTTCGAGACAGGGTCTCACTCTGTCACCTGGTCTAGAATGCCATGGCCTCATCCTAGCTCACAGCAACCTCAAATTCCTCCGTTCAAGAGATCCCCCTGCCTCAGTCTCCTGAGTAACTGAGACTACAGGCACTCACCACAATATGGGCTAATTTTTCTGGTTTTATCAGAGACGGGGTCTGGCTTTTGTTCAGGCTGGTCTTAAACTCCTGAGCTCAAGGGATACTCCCACCTGGGCCTCCTAGAGTGCTAGGATTACAGGCATGATCCACTACACTGGGCCTAATATTGAGCATAACTTGGTGTGATTCGAGAAGAGGGTGCAGTGTGTGTGTGAGGGTGGGAATTGCTGCAACTTACACAATCAGCAAGGGCCAGATAAGCCAACTGCCAAAGGCCAACAGGCACCAGGATGAGGAGTTTGAACTTGACTCTATTCATAATGTGAGTCCTCATTTAGAGTCTATTGATTCTTGGTGTAACAAGCGTGGTTATCTGATTTGACAACCTAGAGCAAACCAAAGGCAGGGAGCTGGCAGGGAGGAGAAAGAAGACATGAAAAAATGAAGCAATTAGAAGAAAGCAAATGCTGTTAGCATGAAAGCCTCACCATTCTGGGCCTTACGATCCGAACCACCTCCACTGCACCAGATCGATTCCAGGGCGGGGGGACACACCTGACTGAAGATTGGTTTAGGTTAACTTAACATATGCTATTGAAGATGACCAGTAACATATGAAAGGTTTTTAAATCTACCAAAATTATTTCAAAGATACAAAGCTTTTGAATTTAAAGGGGTGGGGGGAACCTCTCAGCAGGAAAAATCATGTAGCTGGAATTCCTGGACAGAAACATCTGGCTTGGAAATCATGAGAATGCGTCTCAAATGACAAAAAATGAAGATGTGGCCTTCTAATCCTGGAAAGCCATGGTCAGTGAGAAACTCAGGACACACTTTGGGATGTTTCTGAAGTTAGCATCTCTCACCTGTCTCTCTGCAAGGAACCATCTGAATGACCCAAATCTGATTACAACTAGACTCCATCAAGCATGACCAGACTTGCATCCTGGTCTCTCTGAGCTGGTTATAAACACATCACCAGGCAAAGAAGAAATGTTCCCAGTGCAGCACTTTAAAAGTCAAAACTAAAATCCCCTTCTTTCCCATCCATGAGAAGCTTATAACCACCTATGGCAAAAGTAAGTCTGGAAATTCAAATCAAATACCTAGCTACCATGTGAAGTAAACTGCACCATCAAGGTCTTTCTAACAGAAACACTTCACCCACAGAAGACCTTAGAATCAAGTTTAAATATTCAACAGTGGCAGAGACACTAAATCAATTACTTTTAGCCTGCTGGAACGTGAGGATATGGACAGTAGTCCCTGCCCATTCACAGCTACATGGGGGCGACATGCCTGAGTTCTGGCCAGTGGAATATGGACCCAATGTGGGCCACTTCCAGACCCAGACCTTGTCGCCTCCCCTGAAGGCCTCAAAGCTCTCCCTCTAAAATTCACTGCATACCAAATGCAGAGAAACCAGCGGGAAGGACTATGCAAAGGACATCTAGATGGAGGGAGGCTGGGTCCCTGAATGGCCAGCACACTCCCCTCCCCCTCCACTACCAGACAGTTGTGGCCTGTGCTCTGAGCGATAATAAGTGGACCTCTGAGAACACGAAGCCACTGGAATCCAGAGGTGTGTGTTACAGGCATCAGCCACCTAGACAAAACTGCCTTGGGTTAATGACCTTTTGTGAGAATCTCCCAGGTGGTCACAAATCTACCAAACAGGCACCAATGATGTCTTAGAAATTTACCCCCACGGAGGTTAAATTAATTTCACAGACTTGCAACCTGGACATACGTGGTTCAGCTGCCTTTCAGAACGTGAAGCCAACCACTCCCTAACGGAAACCCCTCGCTACTGCGTTTTCTTCTACCAGTTTGGTGATGCCAAAAGGACAAGGCAGACAAGTTGGAAAGGGTCTTGTTAAGTGCAGCTGACAACCCTCAAGGAAAGGTTACAGGATGCTGGATGTGGGGAAAAGCGTGGCATTAACAACAGTCATTGAGGAAAACTGTTTAAGGCAGAACGTCAAAATGTTTATTTTTTCAGCAAAGTATAATTTGCATTTTATACACTTACATTTAACTCAATGACTAGCACAATGCAACCTTTTGACAAAGGGCTGCATTCCAACTTTTCTTAAGAGAAACTAGACAGGCAACTTGTCTTAACAAGCCAGTAACACCTGCATTGGTTTGGCAGGACTCTCCCACGATATGTAAATAGCGAACTGCCAATAAGCTTGTTCCAGAACAAAGGAGGAAAAACTGGATTCCCTTGCCTGATGTCTCCGCTGTCAGGAAGTGTTTTCTTTATATGTTGTCAATATAGCAAGAAGAATATTGTCAAAAGTCAGGGAAATGAATAAATGCTAAAAGGAAGGGGAGGTCCTGGATTTAGCTACCAGTTTCCTAAAAAATAGGATAGACTCTACTTTGAGAACAATTCACACTACTAAGAAATTATTTTACTGCCCATCAAAAGACTAAGCTTTAAATATTTAAGTCAAATCATTTCTAATATGCCCACCAAGATTTCCCAGGATTATGGCCCAAACAGCAATGGGAGGTAGTTTCCTGCCACCCTTGGCCAAATAATTTCCTGAAGACCATCTCACACCTAGGTCGAAGCAAAAATTCCACAAAGTCTCCATTTCTGCCATGTTGGAATTATCAGTGTGATGAGCAATTCCTGAACAAGGGGAGGGTTCTCTACACCTGACTCACGGCCCATTCATCTCTAGTACCCCCTTGTCATGTAAAAACGAGAGCACTGAACGGTGACTGAGAATTTAACTTCTGGAACCAGAAAGATTATTAGGTGAGTTATTTAACGTGACTAAACTTTGGTTTCTTATCTGTAAATGAACTTCCTAGTACTACCAATACATAAGCTCCTCCCAGGTGAGCTGTGAGAGTTGAGCACATAATCCTGGTCTTGGAATGTAAACCATGGGAAAGGTTACTGATGGAGACCAGTGTCCATCATGCAGCACAGCCGTGCCAGGGCCCTTGCAAATCACACGAAGGCTGAGAAATAATGAGATTTCAGGAGTTCTACAAAAAGACCCTCCTTGTTCACAAAATACATTCCCCGACCCCAAATTTCACAGTTAGATATTGTTTTTAAAATTATCTCTCTTCTTAAGAAATGCAGGCTAAGGAGAAGTAATTTTGATCCTTATCCATATAAAAGTGTTCACTGACTCCATCAGTAAAAACAAGGTCATTTTATAAATGAGCCAATTGGACCTCAAAGAGGTCAACTTGGTCACCCGAGTTCTTGGAAGTAGCCACGCAGAAATTCTAGTGCAGGTTTACTTGACCTTAAGTTCATGCCCGTTTCCTATAGGATTTTACCAGGTACTTGTAATTACATTCCTACCGAAGAGAAGGTTTTTATAGTCAGAGACAGTGAGGGGAAGAAAACAAAAAAGAGCATGAAAATATTATGTATTTAATAAAAAAAAAAGAAAGAAAAGAAAATATTATGTAAATAAAAGGCAATGGAAGGGGGTAGGACATGCTACAGAAATTAGCACTGGGAAGCACCCCTTAAACAAAGCTCAGGCAGCCCTTGGGAGACAGCTAGCAAACTTCTGAAACCCACAGCACAGACAATCTTTAAATTATAACAGCTACTCACTGGCCCAGTGCAAAAAGAATGCTTATATGTAAGGTGCGTCCTATATATAATTTAATAAGATACAGCAAACTCAAATTTAAATTCTTCTTGCAATACTCTGAGAGGCAGAGAAGCAAAGTTTTCATGTGTAAATTACCTTTTCTAAGAATGTGAATACATTTTGGAAGGCAGACATTTGCTTTTGAGTGTATCTGATAATCCTGGAAGTTCAGAACATTTCAAAAAAGTACTTCTAAGCGAAGGAAGTACATTTGGAAAACGATTTAGCTCCCCTTGTATTTTTCCCCCCAGTGTATTTCTTTAATAACAAACCCTTGCAATTGAGTTTCAATGGCATTCTGAGTCTTCGGGGAGACTCCCATCTGGATTCTAAATAATCACCATTTGCAACATTTGTAGGTGAACAGAATGTTGAGAATATAGAGAAAAGACAGACAGATTGTTCTTTTAATGTCATTCATGATGTGTGGGAGCAAGATAATTTATATAAAAACTCAGGAGTTGAATAAACTGCCCTTAAAAAAAATTTAAGCAGCTGCTTTTGAAGTGAGGACATACTCTATGGCCCAGAGTGCTCACCCACTGAGTGAAGGCAGCCAGCACAGGCAACGTAACAGATTCTGAGAACTTCTAACGGGAATCTAAAATGTGATTTCCCGCATGGCAGACAAACCGTACAACTACTACTGAGAAGAAGAACGTTGAGTGAGGAGTTACGCTATGAATTTTACACATAAAAGCTCACCGTGTCTTCCCAACAATCCTGAAAGAAAGACATTATTATTATCAGGACCATTTCTCATTTACAGAAGAGAAAACTGAAGCCAAGGAAAATTAAGCCTCCCATCTCAGGTAGGTAAGTACTGGCAGACTGCACTGACCCTTAGCTGGATTAGGTAATAAAAGAATTTGGATATTAAGGAAAATTAGGAGATGCAACAGCAGGCGTTAAGCTTATTACTACTGATGATAAATGATAACTTGGGGTAGGATATCTGATATAAAAATGTTAGTAGGACCACTAAACTCTTTGACTCTACTTTTGAGGAAGAAAAAGAGCGAAAACAGTCAAAACATACGATGAAAAGAAAGCATGTATCTCTTTAAATTGCTCCCCCTGCACTAAATACAGAGTATAGCAAACAGAACCTACACCAGATTTTCCTAAATTAGGACCTGTGTGTGTGTGTATATATATATATATATATATATATATATATATATATATATATATATATAAATTTTTCTTTTTAATCTCAACCTGGTATAAACACATAATAGCCTGGTTTATTTTCTATTCTGTTACTTTTTTTTAAATCAATATTGGTCCCAAACCACTAAAATTACTTTATAAATCTCCAAAAAAGTCTTCATCCTCAGTTGAAAAGCACTATTCAGATGGAAATTACAATTTTCCACTGTTTATATTTTTAACACACCATGTTTTACAAAGGGGAGTGGTCACACGGACTTACTAAATAGAGCACTTCTGCATAGGCCCTGGGAGTCGAACCAGTACAAGGGTTCTTAGCATAGGATCAATCCCTGGAGGACTTTCAAAGGTATGTGAACCTCCTGGAACTGAATAAAAAGTCACATGCACAGACACACCCACATTTGTATAAAGAACAAGTTCCATGGCTTTTACCAGATTTTCAAAAGAGTGGGATCCAAAAGTTTTAGATATTTATTTAATTCCTTTAATTTTGGGTGAGAATCACCAAGCCTTGCAACAAAACGTAAGTAAATGATATAAATAAAATTAATACGCCTTGAGAGGATATCATAAGATGGCAAAAAAAAAATCGTCACGGAAGAGTGACAATAAGGTAGAACATAAATATCATGCATCTGTTTCTTCTACAAATTGAGTGCCTACCAAGGGTGGTACACAGTACTAAGATTCTGGGCATTAATTTAGAAAGGGAGGGAGTTAAATGAGAGGGCTTCTGGTGTTACAATGTGACTCTGAAATCTGCCCAGTTGAAGATTGTCACCTCCTTGTTTCCTGCCCCCCACCCCCACCGCGAGAACCTGACAGGATGCTAAGAAAGATGGCTACTTTAAATGAAAATCGTATTGCTTTACCATTATATTAATAGCAAAAATATTTCAAGAAAAGGTTATAATAGGGGTGGTGCCTGTGGCTCAGTGGGTAGGGTGCCGGTCCCATATACTGAGGGTGGTGGGTTCAAACCTGGCCCTGGCCAAACTGCAACAAAAAAAAAAAAAAAAAAAGAAAGAAAAAAAGAAAAGGTTTATAATAATTTAGCCATCCTCAGATGAAAAGGCATGAGCATTCTTCATAAGGGAGAATATGTTATGAGGGATAAACCAGACATTTGAAAGTCCATTAAAACACATGGCATTCTTCTCACTCTATAGTTGGGGCATAATTAGTTCTCTTACTGAAAAGTAATCAAGACTCTGAATGGTTTGACCTTTATCAGATCAAAAGCATTAAAAACAATTGTGTTCCTGAGCTCAAACGGCATTAAGCATGATGACCCTGTGTGTTTCCTTCCTCAGGGATCCTCAACTAAAGTAGCCCCCTGGCCTCTCTGGCCCTTCAGGATGGCTCTGGGGAGTAAGTCATTGACCTGGACAGAGGAGAGTGTTTGGGAGAATGACCCATATGTGCCTAGGTCAAGTCCTCCAGGCCCGTGGGAGAATCCAACGTCTGGCCCACTCTGGATCACACAGCAGTATTAGATCTGCACAGGGGGGTAAGACCATACAACTCAAATGGCCAGGGATACTTGGGAAACCTACCGTTGCTATACTTCCAAGTCACGACCTCCAATCCTACACTACCAATAAAAGATTTTTGGTCTCCATCTGCTAACTCCTCTTTGTCTTTTGATTGGTCCAGAAATCGAGCAGGGAAAAAGAGCTTCTCGAATTCCAATAAGCTCTATCTTCCTCATCTTCTCAATTTCTCAGTGGATTGACAACACTTAAAATACTGTGCTTTACTCATCTGCGACTGTCCAGTTGGGGACAGACTACATGTGCCTACTTGACCTGATAGTCACACTACATATTCACATCCTCACCCAGCAGAGAAGTTCCTAGAAACCACGACATGCAACCAATCACACAGCTCAAGAGGATTTTAGAAAGGAGGTATTTTTATTCAGGTTAACTCCCCATCACAGATGAATGGCAGGGTTGCAAGGTCAAGTCAAACAGGAATTTGGTTACAGCTCCCAGGTCTTCACAGAAAGAGGATTTAATGCTATTGTTCACAGTGAATGTCCAACGTAACTGCTATCAAGTGTCAGTGTTTCAGTTCACCCCCATAGGACAGTAAAGTTCGGGATGAATGATCGGTGATTTAGAACGCAGTCAAGAGACTCTTTCTCTGCAGATAGAACCCAAAACTAACGTTCAGGTTCCTACTTAGATTTTTCTATATTTGAAAATCTGATTAGCAAAACCTGCCAACTTTATCATGGTACATCCAACAAAATTTACTACTTGGAAAAAAATTCTTTTGGGCTTTCAGGCTGGAAGAAAAAAAAAAAAAAAACGAGTTCTGCGTATAAATCTCCTTGACATTATTTTGTCTTTATCTTGATAATGTTACTAAAAAGATAAAATCTCGTTCAGCGTGGTTTCAGAATGCTTCCTCTGTATGTCGACATTATAAGATGGCCTCCAAGTTCTGAAACAAATTTTTGTATCTCTAGAGCAGGCGTCCTCTAACTTTTTAAACAGGGGGCCAGTTCACTGTCCCTCAGACCATTGGAGGGCCGCACTATAGTTTAAAAAAAAAACTATTCCTATGCACACTGCACATATCTTATTTTGAAGTAAAAAAACAAAACAGGAACAAAGGCAATCACACCGCCTCAGGTGGCCTGCGGGCCGCAGTTTGAGGACCCCTGCTCTAGAGCATCCCAAAGGGGCTAAATTTCTACTCCTGTGGCTTCACATCATTACATACAGCACAAACGTTATGAGGCCTTCTGTTTCTGGTGCCCTAATTTCTGCTGCTCAACAAGCTAAATGCCCAGATGTCAACATAATCAAATCATCCTTGGGGAGGATGAATTGAAAAACAAATGATAATACATGTTCAAAGGCTGCTCAACTGGATATATACAGGGATATATCCCAGTTTGTTTTCAGTTCTTTGGGGCATATATGTGGGAATGGAATTGCTGGGTCATATGATAGTTCTGGCATTTAATATTTGGAGGAACCACCAAATTGTTTTTCATAGTAGCTATGTGACTTTATGTTCTTGCTAGCAATGCACAAAGGTTCCAAATTCTCCACATTCTTGCCAACGTGTGTTATTTTTCCATGTTTTTTTTTTTATTACTATAACCCTCTGGTGGGAATAAAGTAATATTTCACTGTGGTTTTGATTAGCATTCTCCTAAAGATGTTGAGCATCTTTTCATGTACTTATTTGCCCATCTGTATATTTTCTTTGGAGTAGTGTCTCTTCAAGTTCTTTACCCATTTTTAATTGATTTTTTTTTTTTTTTTTAGTTACTGTTCAGTTGTATCACTAATGCTCACAGACGCAGTGAGCATAGTAACCAAAAAGTAGAAACAACCCACTTACCATCAAACAATGAATGGATAAATAAAACATATGTATACATATGAATCACACAGAAACATACACACATACATAAAACATACATGGGCTGGGCACAGGGGCTCACACCTGTAATCTTAGCACTGTAGGAGGCAGAGGTGGGTGGATCACAGGAGCTCAGGAATTCAACACCAGCCTGAGCAAGAGCGAGACCCCATCTCTATGAAAAATAGAAAAATTAGCCAGGCAGAGTAGCAGATGTCTATAATCCCAGCTACTCAAGAAGGCTGAGGCAAGAAGATCCCTTGAGCCCAGGAGTTTCAGGTAGCTATGATATACGATACCATGGCAGTCTAGCCTGGGGCAACATGTTGAATGAGACTCTTGTCTCAAAAAAAAAAACCAAAAAAACAGCCTAAGCAAGAGGCTGCTCTTTATAGGAAAATTAGCCAAGTACGGTGGTAGGCTAAGGCAAGAGGATCACTAGGAGTTTGAGGTTTCAATGGGCTACAATCATGCCACTACACTCTAGTCTGGACAACAGAGCAAGACAAGATCTAAAAAAAAAAAAAAAAAAACTATATATATATATATATATACACACACACACACACATACATATATATACACACACATATATATGCATATACACATGTATATGTATAATGAAAAATAATTGGGCCAAAAAAGGAATGCTATATGCTACAAGACGAATGAACCTTGAAAATGTTATGCTAACTATGAGGTATCTAGAATAGGCAAATTCATAGATAACAGTAAATAGAATAGAAGTTACTAGGGATAAGCGAAGGGCAAGATGAAAATGGGAAATTATTGCTTAATGGGTGCATTTTCTGTTTTGGATGATGAAAAGGTTCTTGAAGTAGATAGTACTAATATCTAGCTAGTAGTGATAGGATTAGCTATCAACCTACTAGCTAATATAGTGCTAGTAGGTTGTGCAATTATTCACTTAAAAACGGTTAGAATGTTAATTTTGTATATGTAGATTTCACCAAATCCTCCCCCCAAAGTCATTTGTACTTCTAAATGTAATTATTCAAGAAAACTACCTGCAACATAAGACCAATGAGGGGCTTTGATCAATGACAGTTGAGTTAAGGGTCTCTGGAGCAGGTATGCACCAGGAAATGGCCTTGAGAGTATGTGGTATCAGAGGTGTAGGATGATCCCAGCTGTACAAGGCCACTGAATGATGAGTTGGTGACTCCCTCTACCCCTCAGAGATTCACTAGATGTAAAATTGAAAGGGAGGGCATAGCATAAGAGGGCTAGTGTAGGGATCCTGTAGATAAACTCAATGCACCAACTGGCCAAAAGTAGCATTCAGTGTCAGCTGGCCTACACCCCCGCCCCAAACTGAGATTCCTCTACACAATTGGAGGTCAGTTCACACTACCCTCCTGAAGTCTGTTATTCTCCATATTCTTCTGTGCTTTGAAATATTTCAGGATAGAATTATAAAAGTAAGTAAAAATTGCTCCTTCACTGGGTGCAGTGGCTCATGCCTATAATGCCAGCATTTTGCAAGGCTGAAGCAAGAGAACAGCTTGAGGCCAGGAGATCCAGACCAACCTGGGCAACATAGCAAGACCCTGCCTCCACCAAATATTTTAAAATTGGTTGGGCATGGAGGCATAAGAGTCTAGTCCCAACTACTCCGGAAGCAGGAGGATTGCTTTCGCCCAGGAGTTTGAAGCTGCAGTGAGCTATGATTGTAACACTGCACTCCAGACGAGGTGACAGAGCGAGATCCTGTCAAAAAAAAAAAAAAAAATTGTCCTAGTAACACATAAGAAGACAAAATGATAGAAAAGTTTAACCCTTCTTTACATCCTTCAAAGACTAACTTAGCAAAGGAGAAAAAGAAGTCTAGAAGGAAATAATCTAAATGTGTATAAGGAGAACCTCTGGAAGCAGGTTAAGGGGTGATTTTGACTGCCTTATTTTTTTTTTTCTGCTTAGCTGATATTCTAATGCTTCTACAATGAACATGCATGATTGTCTAAGGAAAGGCCAGCTCCCAGCCTGATTTCTCTCAAGTTTCCCTTGCTCCTTCTTCGGCTCCTTGGTCAAAATGCATCCTTCTGGCCCCTGTATCCCACCTGCCTACAGGATGGTTCTGGCTCCCATTAGCACAGGTGTGCTCGAGCGGGGCACTCCTCCAGATCAGAACACATGTTCCTTCATTCCCTGCTCACAACAGCTCTATGAGGGCTACCGCCACCTCCCCTCTTACAGGGGAAGGATCTGAAGCCCCAAGAATGACAGCAACTTTCCCCTAAGTGTCTTGGCTGATTTCAAATCCATGCTTATCAAATAAGAAGAATGTTATAATACAGGGTGCACCAAGGGTCACCCATAAAGTCACCATATGTAGGGTAAATGGGAAATTATAGCTAAATGTGCCTTATTTATAAAATAGTCATTACAAAATTTTACAAAGTATCTACAAAATATTCTCAATATGTTGGCCACCTTTCTATAGATTTTTATACTTATTCTCATTTATAAATGACGACTCCAAAGCAGAGAAAGTTTAAGTGACGTGCTCAAGGCCACACAGCCTATAACCAGTGGAGCTGATATTTTCATTCTCAGGGTGCTGTTCTTAGCATCTTTTCTGCCCTTACCTTTAAGATTGCTGCCTCAAACCTACCCCAGAATTCTAGAATTCCATTGCATAGACAAGGGATCAACTACACAAATAGAGTAAGTGGTGTTCATACTGGAAACAAAGATTTTGCCTTGTCTTGGCTTCCAAACAACAACATAGATCTCTAAATCATTGCTTTGCTCCAATTACTTATCTATGTAAGGAACTTGGGCCACCACGGTACAAGGAAGTGATGGACCCCTACCCCACAACTGCACCCCGTCGTAGTGCCACAAAGTAAACAGTGAATACACAAACACTGTAATAATCAAACAAAAGAACAATTTTTCTTTATGGTTTAATATTATCAGAGAATCAAGAAACAGTCTCATAGGGTGCTCTTTTAAAATTTATTCAGGATATTCATCTAAAATCTATGAATATGCATCTTATGTCTGCAGAAACACACATATCTTTCTACCTTTTAAGTCATAAAGATGGAAAGAAACCAGAAATCAGTGGATATGGGGTGTCCCAGCGAGGGGGCATTAAAGGATCCATACTTTTCAATATTTTTCCACTCTGTTGTTTATTTCCACAGGCAACTGTGAATAAAACCAACAGTACATTATAAAATCAATAACATATTGTACACTGGCATATAGGAATTTTTAAAAATGGAGCTAAAGACTTAGATTTAAAATTGCAGAAGTCGGCCACGTGCAGTGGCTCATACCTATAATCCTAGCTCTCTGGGAGGCTGAGGCAGGTGGATCACCTGAGCTCATGAGTTCAAGACCAGCCTGAGGAAGAGCAAGACCCCTATCTTTACTAAAAAGAGAAAAATTAGTTGGACATGATGGAGGGCATCTGTAGTCCCATCTACTCAGGAGGCTGAGGCAGCAGGATCATTTAAACCTAAGAGTTTAAGGTTGCTGTGAGCTAGGCTGACTCCCTGGCCTGGGCAACAGAGTGAGAGTCTTTCCATAAATAAATAAAATTGCCTCAGCACCCGAGCACACTGGTTATGGCGCCAGTCACATACACCAAGGCTGGCGGTTTCAAACCCAGCTTAGGCCAGCTAAACAACAATGACAAGTGCAACAAAAAATAGCTGGGCATGGTGGTGGGCTCCTGTAGTCCCAGCTACTCGGGAGGCTGAGGCAAGAGAATTGCTTAAGCCCAAGAGTTTGAGGTCGCTGTGAGCTATGACACCACAGCACTCTACCAAGGGCAACATTGTGCGACTCTGTCTCAAAAAAAAAGAAAATTGAAGAACTCCAGATGACCAGCCTGAACCAAAAAAGGTAACATCTGTGGACAAGTTTACCACATGCCACTTAAAACGGGCTTGAACCCCTTCGCAAATCAACTTTGTATATCCCCTCCTCCACACCTTGCAAGGCCAGCTCTTCCCTGCTGCTCACACAGAGCGCCCCCAAAGCACAACGGTGCTGTATATATAAACACTCTTGTCCCAGTGAGATCCTTAACCCCTCCCCCACAGGTTAGCAGCCACAGCCGAACTCCCCACCCATTAATGACATCATCAAACCATTTCCTGGTTGGGTTTTTCTTATGGTTATAGTTCTGTTCCATTTTTCTTATGGGTAAAATCAATGCCCCGTCTGCAAGGGATGAACTCAACTATTCTTTCCTCTGGAGAAGGTCATGTCTCTCTCCTGCCTTTCTGTCCTAACCAGCTCAGCTGGGAGACTTTCTAGGGAAAGATCATTAAAGTGAAAGGCCTGCACCAGGCCATTAACTGAGAACGCCCTATTACTAGCTAAGAAGGCAGCTGAAATTTTAAAAGAAACTTCCTATCTGCATAGCAAACCAACAAAAGATGCAAAGAAAACCAAACAGGCTTACCAGTCTGTTATGGCACCCCTCAGTCCACACCATGAGACTCCAGATAACCCACACATCCTTGAACCAGAAAAAAAAGAAACCCTCTGCCATGCCAATACTGAAAGCCAGGGCAAGCTCCTAGCATCCTGGGATGTTCCCCAGTGCCACAGATGTGTGTGATAATGCGCTTCCCACCAGCTAATATTTGGGAAGTATTTAAGATGCTAGATGAAAGGCATTTGTTCCCGTGTGGGGCCCAGAAGCCACCCCTCTGAGTTCTCTGCAGTGGTGATTAAAGCATTGCCCTCCATCTCTTCCCTACCTTCCAGTGATGTGAGGTTTAATTAATATGCACTTGGGTCTTAAGATCCTTAGATGAAAAGAGGAGGAGATGTGAAAGTTATTATTATTTTGTTCAAAGTATAGGGGTATGGTAACATCTGTGGACAAGTTTACCACATGCCACTTAAAACGGGCTAACAGGGTCACATGCCAAAAAATTCAGGTCTGGATTTCTGAAAAACTCAGAGATCTGCCAGATTGTGTTCAAGCCATGATTTAATACGTGGCTCTGGTCAGAAGGAAACACATATGACAAATGGTTCACTTCTTCCAGAACTGAAACTCCAGATGACCAGCCTGAACCAAAAAGGGAAGTGATCAGTGGAAAGGCTGGTGGAATCTGCTCACAGGCAAGGCAGGGGCTCTAACAGGCAAAACTGAGCTAGAGTTGGGCAGGACAAACTTCCTGTTTTGCAGGTAAGTGAGACATGGGCTGCAGGTAACCCTAAAGTGTCTGTGAGCATTTTTCAGTCACTCTTGAACGCATTCTAGAAATAATCAGCTAACCACCCTCCCAGGACAGAAGTCCCTTTTCTCACCAAATAGAAAGAAAGAGATCTGTGACCATAGAAGTTGAAAAAAACTTGACCTTAAAGCTCCAGGGGGATCTGGGCTGTGTGTGCAATGGTAAAGTTTAATCAAGGCTCCAACACAAGGATTCCTGGGAGCCATGGTCCAAATGAGGACATGGCACAGCCTTCTCCCCACACAGCCAACAGAGCCTACGCCCTACACCAGATCATGTCTCCCTAGTTCTACCCACAACCCTCAAAGGCTGCTCGTCTCACCAGCTGTCCTACCAGACCCCGGTCTGCCCACCTCCTTGATCTGAATCTCCTGACCTTCCCACTCACTTTCTGCACCCAAGCCCCATGGTGTCCATGCTAGTCTTCACCTACCCCCAACCCCTGCCCTTCGCCCTCTGCCACTGGCAAGGCTCGCTCCCTCCACCCCTTGCCATCTTAGCTCCAGTGTTACCCATGCAGTGGGGCCTTCTTAACCCCCCCATTCAAAAGTTCAAACACCCAATGCTTCCTCGCTTTGTGGGTCTCCACGGTGGCATCACCTTCCAGCATAGGACAAGCTGTCAGTACAGTCTACTCCCCCACCCCACCCCCACAGCCATGGGTGCTGCAACTGTGGCTTCAATGAGCTATGGATCAAAATATTTTTTAAAAGGTAAACAACTATTAACATAACATTTACTTTGTATTAGGAATTATAAGTAATCTGAGATGATTTAAAGTATATGGGAAGATGTGCATAGGTTATATGCAAATGCTACGTCATTTTACGTGAAGGACTTAACACCGGAGGATTTTGGCACCCTTGTGGGGCAGGTTCCTAAAACCAATCCCCTGGGGGATACCAAGAGCCAACTGTACTAGCTTTTTGTCTATTCTTCCCCCTCCAGAATGTCATTTACGTGAGGGCAAGGACTTCCCTTGGTCACTACTCTGTTCCATTGCCTGAGATGGGCACTCAGCGCTTATTTGCTGAGCACATGAAGAGTGACTTCAAAAGTGAAAGACAACCCTCAAGGAGAAACGTGGGTCTAAACTTCCTGAAAACTCCTTGTAATGACGCCGTTCCGTGCTAGCATGCTGTGCACAGAGCTTCCTGGCAACTCCTCGTGAGAGGGGTAAGATGATCCAGGCAGGGTTTGACCGATTCTAGTCCTCAGGCCAAAGGACTTTCAAATACTTTCCAAGCCCAACTGTCCTTTACCATCCCCAACGCAGGAGAGTTTGGCCAACATGGAATCTACTGCAAGAATCAGTTCCCCAGAAAATGCATCCTTAGTATCAACATGTCCACAACACACAACCAGAAGGAAGAAAACAGGAACTTAGGGTCAGTTCCTTCGCAGCTAGGACACCACCACAGAAAATCCCCGTTCTCATCTTATTCCAGTTTTCCAAGTTATCAGAATCTTCTAATAACAAGGGATTCTCCCTGTTTCTCACCAACTGTTACCCAAGCAGAGGGGAGGCAAAGAACTTCGAGAAATAATAGAGGTCAAGAGACATTTTAATGGATACCATGAAAAGAATTCAGTGCTGTGTCTCAATGTTGGTTTGAAATGCTCTTGCTGTTTTCTAATAGATTTTATTTTACAGAGCAGTTTAAGGTTCACAGCAAAGTTAGGCAGAAAGTACAGAGAGTTTCCAGGTACCCCCCATTCCATACCCACAGCCTCCCCCATGACCAACATCCCCACCAGAGTGATCCATTGGTTTCCATCAATGAACCTCTATCCACCCATCATTATCACCCAAAGACCACAGTTTACATCAGGGTTCACACCTGGAGCTGTGTATTCTATGGGTTAAGGTAAGTGTATAACATGTTCCTACCATCACAGTCTTACAGAGCAGTTTTGCCACCACCCCCCCTTCTCTCTGGGCTCCAGCTGCCATATTTAGGGTTCTTGTGTGTGTTTTCAGGCTTGATTGCTCGTTTCTGTTTAGTGCTGAATAATATTCCACTGTCTGGAAGTTCATTTCTCTGCTCACCAACCAAAGGACCTCTTAGATACTTCTAAGTTTTGGTGATTATGGATAAAGCTGCTATAAGCATTCGTGTGCAGGGGTTGTGTCTGTGGCACTTTGTATGTTTTTAACAATAGCTTAGAGAACAAAAAGGCACACAAAAAGAAAAATGTAAAGAATGACCTTAGGGAGTTAAAGACAAAAATAGGCTTCGTACTCTCTAGAAAAGTTCCTCTTTCTAAGAACACTTTTAAGAAATTAAATTTGACAAAGAAGTCTGGTGATAGTTTTATATACAAATAAATCCATTTCTAACACTATGGGCTTTTTTCCTAGCACTGCAGATGACTGTATAAACTCTGAAAGGTAAAACGTGATTTGAATTTTTTTTGTCTCTACTGAATAAAATCTGTCTGTGGGACTTTGCCGTCCATTCCGTTACACTTAGCCTACTTTCCCAACTGGTACCTCCAGCCTTGCATTTCCATGAGGGACCCACCACAGCTGTCTGTATGGAGCAGGTGCCCCCAAAATTGCTGAGTAATAAATCCATTTCAAACATTCAACCAAGCAGTTGACAAATACTATGGCAAATTTTAAAACACAGATGCATACGAATCTCTGGACACAGGTATAGAAATGAGTTAGCCAAGGAAGCATCCATTCTATCAAGGGCATCTCAAAATCCACATACTAATGTCTAAACAAAAGTCACAAAAAGTAGTCAGATATGTCTGTCCTCTCTTAGAAGAGGGGCGCTCACCACCTGAGAACATAGACCGCCGCCCTGCAGGCCCAGACTGCTCTATGACCACCACCCACAGCAACTCTCAAGAAACAAGAAGGAGGAGGACGTCTACAAGCAAAATGTGTTTTAAGAAACGATACACCAGAAGAAACCATTCCTGGAATGACAGACCCTACCGTACCATTCTACTTGGGCCTGGGAATTCCCTGCTGTGCCACACCAGCCTTAAAAACCAAATGAAAAGGCATCTGACTAAGCCTTCTGTTTGACGAGACTACTTTCCTACTCAAGGCTGACATTTTGCAGCTATTCCCACATTCTGAGTGCTCCTGAGCATTTGTGAGTCAAACAGAGGCCTGGGGAGGAAGTCTGGTAGAGAAACAGATAAGAGTCACTGAATGAGGAGCCCATGGACAGCATTTTGATCCGATTTGAAATTTTATCCTAGAAATGAAAAGCAGACAATCCATATTTAAACGCCAACTCAACATGCTCAGTATTGAACACCCCGATCTGCTTTGTGCTTTCTTTTACCCACATGGTCCCAGTGAAAAGGTAATCTGTGGATAATGGATCCAATTACTGAGAAAAAGCAAGAACACACTCCTGTGTTCCCGTCACCCGGCTAGCACCAAAATGGCATCTTTTCCCGTTCTTTTTAATTTCTCTGCTGCTGAAAATTACTTCCAGATCCTATCTTTCCTTTAGTTTCCATTTTCATCCTACACAGAAAACCCTTCCTCCTGGAGCAAGAAGGAAAGAAAGAAAAGAAAACACAACCAGAAGATAACATGGTATTTTGAATGTAATACCAAAAATATAAAATCCAGCCAAAGCAACTAGGTCTGAAACAAATAAAGAATGCAGTTCTACCAAGCTACAAGTCGAGTCTTACTATATAATACCCATATTACAGGCTTTGCCTACTCTGTATGGAGAAACTTCTGTACATCACAAGATCCCTAAAGAGGTAACCCTCAGCCCCAAGCTACTGGCTTGACTAAGATGAAAGAGTTCGGAGAGCCCAGGACTCGAACCTGGGTCTCCTGACTGCTGCCCAGTACATGTGTTCTCTCTTTCCCTGTCTCTGGATCTCTCTCTTTCTCAAATTGTATTAAATACTGACTGGCAAATGATGACAATCATTTTGTTTTAACACAAATGATTGATCTTAACATAAATATTGCCGCTTACTTCATTAAACAGGAAAAAAAAATTTTTTTTTCACTAACAGAGAAAAAACACTCTGCCCTGAGTAAGAACAATTTCTAGCAGTATCAAAACGGACATCAAACCACCACCAGGAAATGGGTAATAAAACTCCCACACTCATATTCACACTATTTACATGATAATTAAAATCACCCTCCAATGACCTAAAAAAACCCAGGGTCTCTTGGTGAGATCTTTTCATGACTATATGGCATATCAGGCATCTGCGCAAACTGGATTCCGCTAAACACTGAGAGTCTATGTAGGTTGCTCGCCCCTGACTCAAGAAAAATCAAAAACCCATAGCTACCCAATCAATAATTTGTGAAAAAATTTAAAAATGAGCTAAACACGCCTTTCCCCCCCAAAAAAATTATTATGCAGCATAGTAACCACAGCGGAACCTCTGTAAGTTGACCACCCAAGAGACTGTAACAAGCTGGCCAACATAAAGAACTAGGCCACTGTACTGATATGTACATGTGATTCACGTCCAGTCTATGAAAATGAGGTCAACTTAAGGAGGTGGTCAGTGTAGGGAGGTGGTCAGCTATAGAGGTTCTACTGTAGTCATCACTCTTGTTAATTTGAATACATGATCTTAATTTGGCTTGTTGGGATTTCTGTAAATACACTAGAAAAATTAATAGCAACAGTTACTACCCGGAGGACAGAACTAGAAAAGCTTTCAATTAACCTGTGGCTTTGGGAATTTCCACTTTGGTTGAACTCCACGCTTGGTCTGCTTGGAGGCTACAGCAACTCCCTCCAGTGTTCCCTTCTAAAGCTAAAACCATGAAAAACCCATTTGATTTTCACATACTGTCAACTCTCGTTTTCTTCTTTCAAGAGAGATTCTGCTGCCTCCCACCCTCCCTCTCTGGGTACTTTTCCTCATTATCTTACTTCCTTTTTTCCATCAAAGCCTTCAGCCCTCATTACACAGATTGATGCTGTTTGCCCAGCAAAGAGACCCACTGATAAGGGCATCTAACTGCTCTGTCTCAAAGCTTGGGGTATTCCAGGAGCCTCCACCTGAGCCTCCAGCAAAGCTAACCAAGTCCTCTGGATAGGATTTTTTTTTCCTAGCTCTGAAAGTAATTATCCGCACCCCATCGCGGCCTTCACCAGCCCCCACACAGTTCATTCATTCCCCTAAGCAAACCGAACTCTGCTGAACATCAGTTAGGAGCAAAGAGAAAGGGCTGTATTTTGAGCAGATTGGCTTCTTCCCAAGCTAAACACACTTGTGTAAATCTGACTCCATTACCGCCCCAGCCTGCACACGCACAGGGCGCCCAGCTTTTCCGGAGGTGAGCCTATGTTTACCCACTGTCAAGGGGGTATTTCCCAGTCAGCCTCTCTTCCTCCCGTGGAGATTGGCTGCAACCACCCTACCCCCAACCCAGGCAACCAAATGTGACATCAAAGGAGCCCTGGAGTGGCCATCTGTCCCTGCCATGCCGATGTTTACGCAACATGGGCAGGAGAGGGACAAGCCAGGGGAAGGCTCTAGGGTGTCCTGGTACAGCAGACCCAAGACACCAACCTCCCAGGCTGTATGTGCCACAGAACAAGACAGTTACAGAAAGTTCTCAGTCTAGCCAGACAGGCTCCTGCTCTTTAAAGAGAAGGATAAAACCGTTTAAGGTTCCAGAGGGTGTTCAAAGAACCAGACTGACACATTTCACCTGTGGACCAGCATCTAAAAATAAACTGGGTTATTTAAAGTTGCAGTTGCATCAATATTATCCACCCACCCCCAAAAGTCGCACCTAAGCACGGTATCTCCGGCAGTAATAATGACTAATAAATCCATGGCCAGTGAAATGCTGAGAAGAATTGGCTAACATAGAAGCGGTATAGATGGGAAATGAACCAGAGAGCCTCTAAATTCTAGAGTTAACATGACCATTAGACATCATCATTTAAATACCTTGGTTTATATCCAGAACCAGAGATCAAGATGCATAGGAATGGGCAGGGGTTTAAAGTCTGATAAAACACAGTTCAAATCCAGGGCCACTACAACAGTGGTATGATTTTAACCAGACACTTGGGTGCCATCATCTGGGCTTGGAGATGAGAATCTGTACATGCCAGACGGACTAGAGGCTCCATCATGTGCTCCATCAGAGAGCACTTAGCAGAATGCTAAGCACACAGTCGGCACCGGTATACACATCTACCCTTCCAGCCTACCCTTCTTTCCACTATCTTACAATGGGAGGAAAAACTCCGGAGGCAAATCATGTCCAAGTTGGCAAAAGTGGAGAGAGAGACCACAAGGGACCATGTGGCCAGCCATCAGCTAAAACTCAACACACTACCTCTGCTGAGGGATGTCTTTGTCATCTTTCAAATGCAGGGGAAGAAGATGCTCCACATGGTTCACCTACCATTTGCATGAAGTCTGTTCAACTATGTCCTAACTATTGGAGGAGAATCCACATTATTCATCACATAAATTTGCTTGAACTCCCTTGGGGGAGGATGGGCCAACCACTGCACTCGAAGCCAAGAGATGATACATCCATTCTATGATTCAACCTGAACAGCTGCAGTGTGAAATGCACACAGGCTCACACGAGAAAAGGAGCTAACATTTTTTAGATTTATAACCCCCTTCTTCTTCTTCTTCTTTTTTTTTTTCTTTTGTGTGTGTGTGTTTTGATCTTTAATCTCATTATTTCCCTTCACTCACAGAACCTGGAAACAACCTTGACATTTCTTTGGACAGCTCCAAGCAGGTTTTAATTAGGCCCAAAAGAATCCCCAAACGCTCACTATGTGCAGGGCACAACCACAGCTCTCAAGGACTTACAATCCCATGGTGGGAGAGCAGCTATGAAGGGCAACATCAAGGATGAACACGGGTTCTGAGGGGCAAAGATGACGGTGGGCTGGGACAGGAAGGCAGCTAGGAGGAGGTGGACCGAGTTGACCCCAAAGAAGAGGTAAAGTCAGAATCAGCAGAGAGCCAGTAGAAGGCCACTCTGCAGAAACCCAACAAGGCCAGATGCCCTGAGATCGGACTCAGGAAGGCGATTCTGTCAGGCTCTGCAGCCACCTACATGGTCGGGCAAACATTTACCAAATGCTCTAGGCAGTCATTATGCTCCATTCTGAAGCAAACAGAAAAGACACGCCCCAGCAGGCTGCTTTGCGGGAGCACGCGGGGGAAACCGGCTGGGAGGACAGACTCCACGGCCAGGCTGCCTGTCTCAAACTATAGCTCCCCATTTTCCAATGCTGTTACTTTGGACAAGTTACTTAAGCCAGAGATGAGACATGGTATTTAAATATTTTATTGAGAAGTGCTTCAAGGGAAAAGCCCTTGGAAAGTGGGCAAGGGAGGCCTTGAAGAGAAAGAAGGCACAGGGAGCTCTCCCCAGACAGGACAGGGGAGACCTCAGAGGTGGCCTGGACTATGTGCACGGTCCAGGGTCAGCCATTGTTAAGGATGTCCTAGGGGTACAGGGACTCCCAGGGGACTTGGCTAAAGGGGACCCAATGCCTAAGGGCTGCTCTCCAACAAAGAGAGGCTGGCATGAAAGCACCCAGGGGGACAGAGCTTGCTAGAAAGGGAAAGAGGATCTAAAGAGATTGGGCCAAGACACAGACAGTCGGTGCTCTGAGGGGTTCCCTGCTATTGTTTTTGCTATTATTTCTATTATTATTTTTACCCCTGAAAAAAGGCAGGTAACTCCATTATAGTAGCACAATGGGATGTAAATCCCGAAAAGTGCACTTTGATACACATTCACAGGAAGGCGTGACTGAGCCTGGTCTGGATTCAGGCAGAGCAGAGCAACAGGTAAGACTAGAGGAACAGGTTGCAGCAAGACCCGCAAAGCAGGACCCGGAATGCTGGGTGGGAAACTCTGAACATTGCAGGACTCACGCCTCAGTAAAGCATCTGTGATGCTGGCCCTCCTATCGGTCTGTGAGTCTCCCATTTTGTTCCAATTCTGGACCAACCAACATATTGGCAAAACCTGGTAAAATGTTAAGTAACACTTTATGATGTCGCCTACTAATAGGTGTGTGTGGGTGCAGCCCAGGAGGAAGGCAAAGTTGGAAAGAACAACAGCAACACAGTATAACTGGAGAGCCCCCTGTGGTCGAATCACTCTCCCCCTAAGAAGCCAACAGGGACTGCTCAGCCAGATGTCACTGTTCCTGCTTGGCAGATGGGAAACTGAAGTAGGCACAGCCCTTTCTGCTGTAACTCTCTAGAAGAGCTCCATGCCACAGACAGAAAGTAGGAAGGGGGCCTTCCCAGGGACTGTGAGCGTTGCACAGTGACTACCTGACCCATTCCATGAAAGCCCCAAGTCCATCACACCAGAAAGATGCCCAATTTTACCAGTGTAGTAAGGCCCCTGTGAAATATTCTAGTTTAACCAAACCCACTTCTTCCCCTTTCCTAGTATCACAGGGGCAGTCGAAAGAGAAGTAAGGAAGATAGAGGCAGGAAGATTAGCCTCTGCAGTTTCCAAAACAATATAACCATGGGAACGACCCAACAAGAAGGGGAAACTTTCCCGGGACACTCATTCAAAGGCTCAGCTTGCAAGCGGGGAGAATCAGCAAACCTCAACAATCACAAATAACAACAAATCATCATGTCTCAGCCTTCTACCAATGCCACACTCACCCCATCCAAAACAGAAGCGGCTTTGTCAAGATCTCCAAATGTGCCATCTGCAGGAGGTGCTCACATCACAGGTGAGAGAGATTCAGAGCATCACACCCCATGGTACCGAGCCTTGTCCTCCTCTGGGGTTTCCAGTCAAGAAAGGCAGGCCTCAGTTTACAGTGGTTCTACCTATAAGAGTAGACGAAAGAAAGTAATGGGCTTGTGTTCACTTTTTATAGCTCTAAAAACTATAAGAGCATCCTCAGAAACATGAATGCAATAAGTACCTCACAAATTATAGACACTCGATACATTAGTATTTAGCATTGGCATTTTCATGGACAATTCTTATTTTAATAATCAAGAAAGCATTTATCATAGGGGATTCTTACCCACCAAAGTCTTATAATCTGTGGGGACACTGGAGCCTATCATTTTGAGGTACTGGATGAGGCCCTACAATTTAGTCTAGGATGTCAAAAATCCACACTGAACCGCTAAACACATAAAACTTTCCAAAAGTGATGATCTCTTCCTCCAAAGTTGTGTCAGTGAAAGCCTTGCTAACACTTGTTTCCAAGCACCACCATAAAAATAAACTGGAGAAGTAGGTGTTGCAAAATACTTATGAAAACTAAGCCTTGTTGTTCTCCATTCTCATAAAGCCATCAGCAAACGGCAGTGCAGGGTCACAGCGGACAGGCCAGACCAGGTGCAGCTAGTCAATTTGTCTTCTTTGAAAATAACTCCACACTTGAAGCCAACTCACTATGCAACTGAAACCAAGCCCCCTCCTTGGGCAAAGCAGTGAATGAGGTTAACATAGACAGCACAGTAAAGCAAACCACGCCTTTCCCAGCTCTCAATCCCTTCCTGACCCCAGTTCAGCCCCTCGCAACACCAAATGCATAAATACCTTCCATCTGATCATGTCACATATTCTCCAGGCCCTTTTCAATTGAGAAAGAACAAATAAGTTAGGGTTGGGCAACTTCAATAATGTTATATTCCATTGTGGAAGAATATTAACCCATCAACCTCCTCCATCCTACGCCTTCATTTTCTCTTTTTGGTTGCAATGTCAACCACAACACTAAACAATCCATACAGCCCCCAAAGTACTTAGGAACTCCAAGGTCTGGGAATGTTTATTTTCAGAAAAATGCAACAGCAATACAAAACTGTTATTAATCATTGGCACCATCTATCTCCAAGTTAAATTCTTTATGTTTTTAGAGACAGGTGTCTCACTATATTACCCAGGCTGGTCTTGAACCCTGAGCTCAAGAGATGTGCTCTCGCCTCACCCTCCCAAGTAGCTGTGACTACAACTGTGCCATACGTAGTGCCAGAATTCCAAGTTAAATTCTCGAGTAACTAAATTTAACAAACTTTGCCTTCATAGAAGCAACCCACTAACTTACATCCCAGTCGCTGCCAAATTTTGAGCTTTGTACTCATTTCATTTCCACCCTAGAGGTAGCCAAAAAAGAAAAAGAAAAAAATAACAGAGCAGGGAAATCCTCAAGGAGATGAGATAAACTGGAAAAGAAAAAAATCCTAGGAAGGTAAGATAAAAATTGGAGGGAACAAACACACAGCTGGTTTGCCACCAACAACTAGGATAATAAGGTGAAAACAATAAAAATCTAAAAACATAATGACCCTGGTAACCCCACTTGCCCATAATGAAGAGAAAACAAATGGGAGGAGTAGTTTCTATCTTCTTCTCTTGCAACAGCTCCTTTTTTGGAAGGAAGGCTCTGAGAGAGGTGGGTGCAGAGAACAATCAATGTACTACAATCAGTAGCAGGAGACAATATATTAAGTGCCCACTTCGTGCCAAACCAGTGACAGAAACTTTACATGGCTATTCATATTGAAATCTCATTTTTCACTGAATTCAAACTTAAATCTCACAACAGCTCCCACAAGCAGTTTTCTCATAGCTGTGGAAATACAAGTTCAGAGAGGTTAGGCAATTTCCCTGAGGACACATAGCTAACAGAGGCAGACCAGGAATTCAAAGACAGGTCTTTCCCACTCCAGGGATCTTGCTCCTACACTGTCACATCACTCCAGGTGTCTTGTTCTTACATTGTCACATACTCAGAACTTGTTCTGAAAAAACTTTAAAATGTTCAGACTCATGCATTAAATATGAATCACACTGAAGCATTCTTTCCCAGTCATTACAGCAAATTTGTTCTGCTCTGGTACAAGATAAATCTGTTTTGTAACGTGGGTTGAAAGTACCTACAATGCACATCCAATTACCAGTAAGTCTCCTACAAATTCTAGTTAGATGTTTCTAAAACAATTCCACAGGGTGTGCCTCAGTGTGCCTACAAAACCCACCTTGGAATAATTTGGTCCAATATGTACAAAGGTATATTTTAATAAAAATGAAAAAACATAATGTCAGAGACACAAAGACAAATACACAACGGTTTCCTCCTCGCAGCCAAGGGACTCAGTTGCTTATTTTCAAAGGCCATCTTAAAATCTTTTTTGATAGTCTCACTTGGCAGAATTGTAAAAAGATGTAAAAACTCAAGAAAGGAAGAGGACTTTGTGCTTCAATTAAAAACACGAACAAAAACAACATTGATTCTTCCAAAAGACTGATAAAATTGATAATGCATTAGCAAGACTGATCAAGAAAAGGTATAAATAATTAATGCCACAAATGAAAAAGGAAACAGTTCTACAGATGCTGCCAGCTTTAAAAATATGAGAATATCGGGCGGCGCCTGTGGCTCAACGTGTAGGGCGCCGGTCCCATATGCCGGAGGTGGCGGGTTCAAGCCCAGCCCCGGCCAAAAAAAAAAAAAAAAGAAAAATATGAGAATATCATTGTAAATTTATACAAGTACTTTTAAAATTTTACATAAAATGGAGAAATTCTTGTAAAAATTAGTTATTAAAACAAATCTTTTTTTTTTGAAACAGTCTCACTATGTCGCCCTCAGTAGAGTGCTGTGACATCACAGCATCACAGCAACCTCAAACTCTTGGAGCTTAAGGAATTCTCTTGCCTCAGCCTCCCAAGTAGCTGGGACTACAGGCACCCACCACAACGCCCAGCTATTTTTTTATTCCAGTTGTCATTGTTGTTTAGCTGGCCTGGTCCAGATTCAAACCCTCCAGCCTGGTGTACGTGGCTGGCACCCTACCCACTGAGCTACAGGCGCCACCTAAAACAAAATAATTTTAATGGCCCAGTATCTATTAAACAAATTGAATCTATGCTTATAAAAAAGAAAATATAAGCAGCCAGGCACAACGATGTCCAGCTACTCAGGCAATTGAGACAGGAGAATCGCTGAGCCCAGAAGTTTGAGTCCAGCCTGAGCAACATAGTAAGACTGCGTCTCTAAAATAAATGAATGAATGAATAAAAATTTTAAAATACAAAGAGAGCTAAAATAGGTTATTAATTGGGATAGGTGGAGAGACCATGTGAAAAAATAATGCTATTACAATGCTCACTTTCTCTTACACCTACATGATCATATAGTAGTATTAACCCTAATGTCAGACGTCTGCATGACGATGTCTTACTACTGTCCCAAATGACATATCTTAAAACCTTTATGAATAATGTATTCCCCTTTGTCCAGCCTAGGATTACTGTTCCATAAAACTCCACCTATTAGTCAGTTTCACCAGCCCTATCACAAGGTCCAACTCGGTTGCCTCTGTTGAATGAGTTGCAGAAGGTTCCATCGGATGAGGGGAGTAGGTCACAGACCTCGCATCAGCATCCAGGTCACGTCTACTTGGTGGGTCCATTCTTGAGCCCAGAATGAGTTACAATGCAGGGCTCTAGCAGGTGACAGCCCTGAATCATACAACCCCTTTTTCCTCCCTGGGACGCGTCTGGTTTGGTTTAAGAGTAATTTCCTTTACATCCATATCTTTAACTTCAAGGAAGGTGAAAGGTCTAAGCAAGCTAAGTAGTCTCTGGCCCCAGCAACCTGTCACCTGACCCGCAAAGCTTAAGTATGCTGAGAAAGTCAGACTATCGTAAGTATTAGAAAAATGATAAAATCAGCTACTGGCATCCTCCTAACTGTACTCACACCAGAACCAAAAGAAACACTTGTAAAAGGAATAGAGTAGAACCTCCACGGATGACCACCTCCCTGCAGCGACCACCTCGGTGGGCCTAATTTTCATAGATCAGACATGCTCCATGCCTAGTTCCTTATGTTGACCACCTCTGTATGTTGAACAGTTTGTTACAGTCCCTTAGATGGTCCACTTACAGAGATTCTACTTACTGTATTAGGTTTCCTGAAACCACCCATTTCTTCACCTTCTTTTTTTGCCCCAAAATAAATCAATTCTATAAAAACATACATGGGCCAGAGATGGTGGCTCACATCTATAATCTCAGGACTCTGGGAGGCCAAGGTGGGAGGATCACTTGACACCAGAAGTTCAAGACTAGCCTGGGCAACATAGCAAGACCCTGCTGCTACAGGAAATAGAAAAATTAGCCAGGGTGGTGAACTGCTGTAGTGCCAGCTACTCAGAAGGCCGAGGCCGGAGAATCACTTGAGCCCAAGAGTTTGAGGTCACAGTGAGCTTTGATGACACCATGTCACTCTACTTGTAGAGTCCACGGAGTGTGACTCAGTTTCAAAATATATTATATGAAGGATTACCAGAAAGAAGGAAGGAAGGAAGGAAGGAAGATGCTCCAACAGCTGCTGCATTACTAAACTGTTGATCAGATACGAAATAACTAAAACGGGTTAAGAGTTAACCCAAAAGCCTCCATCTAACCTCTATATAGTGAACAAAACCACACATGCCAAATGAAAGCCCACTGACCATCTCCAGGATTGAAGTAAAATCTAAACAATGTACGTGAGAAACTCTGAGCCAAGATTATCCTTTCCGGGGATGTATCAAGGAATGGACCCAACCCTCCTGCCACCCCCCACCCGCTTAGGAGATCGATCTCAAGATAAATCAGCTGTCACAGAAAAACTGACATTTCAAAAAGACATATTCCGGATAAACAACACCTCCACAGCCGGGAACCGGGAGCCAAACTAACTTATTCAGACACAAAATAAATGAGAAGCCCAAGACTTCGATGCCGCACCCCAGAACCCCCATCCGGGTGCCCGTCGGGCTCCACAGTCTCTGAATATTCCTTCGGAACTTTTTCTCGCTTGAATCTCAAGCCTTTCACGGGGTTCATTTCCAACGACAAAGACCTGTAATTACCCAACACGCAGCGGGACAGCCCTGGGGAGGACGCATCTTTGGTAGGTGACACCTTCCCACAACTCCTGCCCAACCCGATACCCCGCATGACGACCCTCGGTTACAGAAGGCAAAGGGGAAAGACGAAGCGCTTTCCAAGTCCGAACCCCTTCCCCCTGGAGCCAGAACCGACAGCGCCCGCGTCCCGGCGGCTCAGCCGGCAACGCGCCCGGGGCGCAGCGCGGAGGCTCCGGGGCGCTCGGCTTCCCCCGCCCCGGCCGCCAGCCCGGGGCTCTCACCTATCACGGTCCAGAGCCACCCTGGCTGCTTCCCTTCCCACCCAACACAAAGAGATTCTCCAGCTTCAAAATTAGACCTCACCCAGCTCAGCGGGGCGCGCACGCTGCTCCCGCCTGGCTTCACATCTCTCAAACTTCCAGTAACACAAATGAGGAAACAGCCGCCTTCCCTGGCTGCTGGCAGAGGGAGTGGGTGTAACTTGTGAAGTTTCGCGTCTGATGAATCTGGTCATTTGGGTGTGTTGGAGAGGGTTTGTCGCTCCTCCCTTCCCCCTCCCACCATCACCTCCCTCCTCTCCGCCTCCTTGGCCAATTTAATTCTCCCCTGTGGCATCCGCAAGGGAGAGCTCAGATCGCCTGTCACTCAAGAGTCCCAGCACCCAGCCCACCACATCCTTAGGGGAAATTTATTTCCAACAGGTCTTAACCATTTTACAGATGAACCTGGTCGCACTGCACAAAGCCTAACTGCCTGTCACACTCTTTTCGACAGCACATGGCAGTGCCTCTTGAAGGCTTTAGGAGACCAGAAATGTTACATAACCTCCTGCCCCCACACCCCTTTGCGGGCAGGAATGTGAGTGGTTCGTCAAGCATAGACCTAACCCCTACCCATCTGTTTAAGAGGAGTGGAGGGAAAAAAAACAAAAACGAAACTTCCAACTGGTCATCTTTTGTTTCGTCCCTTTTTTTTTTCAGTCCCTATTCTTCCACTTGCAAAGCTATCTCTTCTCTAATGCGCATTACAAAGTATTTCAGATATATAAATACATATTTGAAAAGAATATAATGAATACTTATTGCCCACCATGCAGCATAAAAAGGTAAAATTACCAGCATAGTCGAAGCTATCTATGAACTCTTTCCTTGCTGAAACATACTCCTCTTCCTCTTCCCTTAGAAAGAACACCGCCACACATTCGCTTTTCCATGAGCAATTTTTATATCACCATTTCCAAAAATTGTTAAGGAAACACGCTAACTTGAAAGTTCACCAGAAAGCAATCCAATGAATAGGCCTCCACTGGGCTTGACCTTGGTTTCCAAATGCAGTTTCATTAAATAAAACTTTAAATGAAGCCTCAGGTGGCTGGTAAAGAGAACAACAGAAATCACAGTATAAGAAAAAAGCAAATCTGGAGTGACAAGTGAGAGGCTCTGTCTGGAAAGGTTGAGGCATTCATGGATAAAATTGATAGATTAATACAGCATTATCATTTTATAAGGTTAATAGCTGTGCCCAAAGCTGAGGATGCTGACCCAGGCCGCAAGGGGCTTTCCTCAAAGACACAAGCTACAAAAATAGAAAGACAACATTCATTAACAAAGTCATAATGACTCAAACGGCAGCCAGAGTTACAGTCTGGGAGCAATAGTCCAAACAGGGGAACTTTCAGGATCATAATAAGAATCAATGTGGTGGAAACTATGATACATTCTGACCTGATTGATGTGTGTGTGTGTGTGTGTGTGTGTGTGTGTGTGTGTGTATGAAGAAAGAGATGTCTGGTTCATCTTTATATTTTCAGTACCTCACACAAAGGCTGGCATAAACAGAAATTTATGACTACTGATAAATGAATAAAAAAAATAAAATAGTCCCCATGAACACTCCTGAAGGAACAGAACGAAGGAAAGGAGATAGGAATGCTTACAAAGAGCAGTGGTCCTTAACTGGAGGTGATGTTGCCCCGGGTACATTCAGCAATACCTGGGGCTATTTTTGGTTGTCACAACCTGAATAGGGGGGCAGGAGTTGCTACTGGCATCTAGCAGATAAAGTCCTGGAAAACTGCTAAACATCCTGCAATGCATGAGACAGCCCCTGGAACAAAGAATTATCCAGCCTGAAATGCCACTAACGTAACCCCTGAGATAGAGGTTTCACTATCAACTGTCATTTACTTCATTTCAAAGAATTATCCAGCCCGAAAAGCCTCTGTCTCAGAGGTTTCACTATCAACTGTCATTTAATTCATTTATTCCACATAGCAAAATCAACAATCTAAAGATACGCTCTAGAGACTTTTTTTTTTTTTTTTTAGGAGACAGAGTTTCACTTTGTTGCCCTCGTAGAGTGCCGTAGCATCACAGCTCACAGCAACCTCCAGCTCCTGGGCTTAGGCAATTCTCTTGCCTCAGTCTCCTGAGTAGCTGGGACTACAGGTGCCAGCCACAATGCCCGGCTATTTTTTTTTTTTTTGCAGTTTGGCCAGGGCCAGGTTTGAACCCGCCACCCTCCGTATATGGGGCTGGCGCCCTACTCACTGAGCCACAGGTGCCGCCTCACTCTAGAGATTTTTAAAAATAGAAGGATAACACTTCTTCTTTTCCACTGTGCAGAAATCGATGGCTGAAAACTACTTGTGTGGGCTCAGAAAAATGTAGACGCTGAGGTCAAGGGCAGGAAAGCATTACATGGTTTGGGGCACAGCCTCAGTGTCTCTGCACTCACTAAGCTAATGACTTCTGCTGAATTTGGATGAAAATGATTACAAGATCAATGGGAGGAAGATGATGTAAAGCCAGGGGATGGGCTTTAGAATTGGAGATAGACCTAATATGCCCTGAGAAATGGTACAGATACAGAGAGAAAGGGAACTGGGGCCCATCCATCATTTCTCCATTGACAGTCATGAGTCTTTGCTACAACTCCACTTTGAACAGGAAGGACACTTCATCTCATTGCAGCTTGTCAACAAGAACATTAGAAATCCGGTACCAGACAAAGGAAGGAAGCAGCGTGAAGCTGGGCCTCTCAGAGTGGTGGCCCTCCACAGGGGAAAATATCCTCATCTACAGATTTTCTGGCCTCAGGATTACCCAAAAAACTTTTCTTTTAATTTTGGGAGGCTATATACCTTTCCAGATATTATTTAATGTGTGCTTGGAAGTTTTCTTGTTCTTGTTGCTCAGAAGAAACTCTTTTCAGTGTTTCTCAAAAGAGGGGCAGAGGACAGTGGATTCATTCATCTTGAATCCCCTTGAAGCCAGATATATAGTACTTACATGATACCTGCACGCTGGACTAACCTGAATAGTCCCCACCTCCATCTCTATCTCTTAAGCCTGAAAGTAAAGAGACCCCTATAGAGGCCTCTGGAGAATTCCCCAGGCCATCTTGGGTTGAAGAGTTGGAGCAACATGTGAGCAGGTAACATATAAAACAAACCTGCTGGCTCCACACAGTGGCAATCTGAACAGAAGAGTTGACCCAATGCAGGTGAAAACCCAACCCCATCAGAACCAGAACAGCCCAGGCACTGGCCTCAGGGCACAAATGGGAACAGCTCTTCTGCACTAAAGCATTTATTCCTACAGCAGAAAGGCTGTGTTCCTCCTGCCAGGAAAAGGCCAAGCTGTGGGCTCCCTCCACACAGTGCTGAACAAATAGACATCAAGGAACTCACCCTATCCCTCTCAAGGTAAAAGCTTAACTCGAGGTCTTGAAAGGCTCCAGTTTTGCTGTTAAAAAGTTATGTGAATTTGGAGAAGGGGGGAAAAAACATGAACACAGTCCTGAGCTCCATCAAAAGTAATGAACCTAAACTTGAACGTACAGCATTTCTGCCACAAAGAAATGCAACCAGTAGAGGGAGTAGACTTGACTTCTGTTATTAACAGTGTTTCAAGATTGGGATAAACCTGGAGGTGATGCTAAGTGATACAAGGTACAAAAATAATCACACATTACAGAGAATGAAAAGATATATGTGAAAATATTTAGAAAAACTATGAGCTGTGATGCCCTTTTAGGGCATTTGAACTGTTAATGGATATTTACACAAGAGCTAGCTAAATAGACAGAAGAGGGTTATATAATAAATACACACTGGAAAACAATATTTGGTAAGGGGAGAAAAGTCACAGAGGGTTAAACCTCTCTTTTCCTTTGTCAAGTAAATTCACACTCAGAAGCAAAATCACTACTCAGAGTTTATATTCCCCAAAGATTTTAACAAAGCTTTTAGCTTGCTGATTTATATATTAGATCTACAGTAACTGACTTTTAGAATTCCTATTAAATTGTGTTTTCAATGACACAAAATGCCTTCCTTAAGCAATTATCTTCTGGATTTCTGTTTAAGTGTCTTCAGAACCAAATTAATCAGGGTTCTATGTGGCTTCACCCAAAACATTATAGTCAGCTAAGCTGACAATGTCTGAGAATCTGATTCCAGTGCCTGGAATGGGGTTTACCGCCACCATGTCTAGCCTACACCGGGTGCTAAGAAGGCCTCCCAAGAAGTGCTTACACCAACCTGCCCTCACCTGCACGGCCGGAGAATAGCGTTCCCCTCAAGTTAGGTGATACACAACAGGGGTGTTAAAACAGTTAAATTATCTGAATCCAAATAAAAACATGATCTCCTAGCATAATTGTGGTTCCACATGCAGATGCTATTAATCCTACGGTGTTGCTATGGAAATTCAGAAAAGTTTTTCATACCCTCATGTTGCAGTCAGCTACCTACTGATTACCGAAATCAATTTTTTATATTTGAAACTGACTAAAGGTCTAAACATGGATCCATCCAACCCACTCGCACGCTGGTGATCTGAGGATCTGCTCAGGAATACTGATGTATTGAAAACTTTTGTTTCGACCTTAGATGAGGTCTTCTCTCTGAGAAACAAACAAGGCTTATCCTTTCAGGGGTATCTTGAAGCCCAGGTTTTCATTAAATTTGGCTTAAAGCAAGAACATTTCACAGCTTCAAAGAGAACCTCGTGCCAACCAAACTTAGATAGTTTTCTCTATCTGAAAACTAAATACCTAACAAATACCCAAAAATGCTCCTAAAAAAATAAAGTATGTCAAAAAGAGAAAGAAAACTCTAATTTCCTTTAAATGCCACCTCCAGAATACACTGGCAGGGACTATGTAGCAAATTCCTTCAAATCCTTAAGTTTCAGTTTCCTCAACTACTAAATAATAATGATCAATGTAATTTTCTCTGCCTTCCTAGCTATATCTTCCAATTATATGTTTCCATGATTTTGAAATCCTCATTGTTTTCATTGCCCCAAATTGGATTTCCTTGCGGAAGAACAACTTTGATCTAACACGTCAAAGTTAAGGGTGTCAGGACTTCTTGGTGGCCCACAAACCTTGGTGGCCCAGGTTTGTAACTAGAAAGGGAAAGGGAGTAGTGCAACCAGAGGAGAAAGGTAACTAAGAAGGCAGAGGGAAAGTGCACAAATCCTTAGTTCCCAATAAGGATTTGTGCAATAAAGATACCCAGATACCCAGATACCAATAAGCCATCTGGGGCCAGATGCTGTCTCGCCCCCAAACACAGGGAGGCTGCTGATTCCAAGGGCTCTGGGTGCTTTGCACAAGAGATGCATGTGGCTTGTGGGGGTAAAAACATCTAAATTTTTTCTTGTCTGAGATATTTCAGGTACCTAACTACTCAGCAGCAATAAACAAAAATAATTCTCATCGATACTAAAAATACAAAAGTGCTGAATAACTAATGTAAGAAGATAAAAGGTCAAGTTCTAATTTCAATCCTCTCTTCTCTTCAAAGAAAGCCAGAATAGCCTTATAAACCCCTGAATAACCTCTCGAAAAAACTGGGTTGGAGAATGTCCTATTGGAGAGGCTTCATTTGGTCGTAGGAAAAGCAAGGACATGAAATGAGAAGACTTCATTCAAGTCCAGACGCCACCAACAACCAGATGAATAATGTAGAGCAGTCCCCTTCATCTCCCCTCCAGTAAAATGGGGAGTTGAAATAGACGCCTATTGGCAGTGGCCTGCACGGGTTAATGAGCTCTGTACTGGGCACATGTCCAGCACTGTCTCTGAGTAGGCAAATGGGCACTCAATACGTCAAGACAATTTTCAATCAGAAAACAAGCCAAGCCTGTATCTTAAACGATCTTAGTTTGTAATGTTTTCAGTGTTTGCATGTTATTAGTGCTGTTTGGTGATTGGTAAGGTACAATTCAGGCACTTGTTATGCGCTGGCCAAGAGAGTGGACCTGGGGACCATGGAGAGACCTCTTGAGTCCTGAGTCTTCCCCAAAGGTCCTGCTGTGAGGTAGTGGCAGGCCACTCTCGTAAAGGTGGACACAGTGAATCACAAAGGCCCCTGCACGGACCAAGGCTAACCAATTTGACAATATCTATTTCTGTTATTCATGAGCGGAAACAGTTTTGAGCTTTATTTTATACTAAGATACGATGGTAACTGTTGTTTTACATTTTCTGGGCCAAAGCATCTTGGAGGGAGGTGAAGAATGAGATGAACTTGGATGCTGGCCACGTGGTGAAATAAAAGGACCCACCCAGAGATCTGTTTGGAACACCCGACACCTTACAGGGCAATTAAAATGAGGTGACTTCTAATGAATAATGGTCAGAGGGAATGTGCTAGTGAGAATCCGTTTGTCCTGGCTTCCCTTCCAAGAATGCACATGCTAGATTTTACTTTAGGAGTACTTGGTGCCATCTTCCCTATGTAAACAAAAATCCAACATGCAAAGATTACCCTCAACCAGGAAATACAACAAGCCTGTATCTCAACATAGCAAATGACCCAATGTAGGGAGACACGCGAAGGAGTACAGACAAACATAGGAGTAGAAAGCGGGCTTATCAATCACTCATTCACCTGAAGTCAGAAAGAATAAGGACTTGCTCAGGTTCACATAACAAAACAGCAGCCTAGAACCCAGCTCGACACGAATAAGTGTATTGCATGTTCCAATACTCAACTATTACCTCCTTAACAAAATATTTCCATAAAATGAACACTAAATGCAGTACATGCATATATAATTTAGGGCCCCAACAATACAAAAGACGCATACAAATAAAAAACAATATAAACTGAACACTTGGCTTGGCGCCTGTAGCTCAGCGGCTAGGGCACTGGCCATATTAACCAGGGCTTGCAGGTTCGAACCCAGCCCAGGTCTGCCAAGCAACAATGACAACGACAACAAAAAAATAGCCAGGCATTGTGGCGAGTGCCTATAGTCCCAGCTATGTGGGAGGCTGAGGCAAGAGAATCGCTTAAGCCCAAGAGTTGGAGGTTGCTGTGAGCTGGGACACCACAGCACTCTACCAAGAGTGACATTATGAAATTCTTTCTCAAAAAAAAAAAAAATCGTACCCATATAAAGCTAAAAAGAAAACCATAATAAGTGACTGCATAAGAAATTTCTTGGCTAAGCCTCAAGCAAGCAAGAGACTCACAGACCTGTAAAGGACACAGTCAGGCTAGGATGGCTAAAGGCAGTCTCATTTAGCAACAGCCAACACCCTCCCAAACAAATTATAATGGCAGGCCTGGCAAGAAAGTGGCAGGGGTTGGGGGCGATCATGGGGTACATTCCTATACCAAAGGGCCATGACTGCAACCTGGTCAAAGACAAGGCTCTCTCAGTTAAGAAAATTCCACCCCCAGAACTCCAAGAAATGAAAATGCATCTCTAGTAATGCTACAAAATACTATCCTTTTCACTCGTATGTGAACACTTACTGTAGCATTACTCACAACAGCCAAGAGGTAAAAATAACCTAATGCCCGTCAACACTGAATGGATAAAGAAAATGTGGTTTATCCCTAGTGATATTCTTACAATGGAATATTACTCAATAATCAAAAGGAATGAACTCCTGATCTGTGCTCCTACACGAGTGAAACTTGAAAACATCATGCTATGTGAAATAAGTCAGACACAAAAAGTCAAATATTACACAATTCCACGGAAATGAAAATGTTTTGAACATAGATTGGGTGATGATGGTCGTACAAGATTATAAATGTAATTAATGCTGCTGAATTGTATGCTTGAAAATGGTGGAAATGGAAAATTTTATGTTATATATGTTTTACGACAACTTGCCAAAAATTAAAAAAATACCATAATTTTCAAACTTTTGGCTCAGGTATGTGTAGCTTTTTAAAAACATGTTGCTTAAGACAAAAGTCATCAAAACATCAATCTACGGGCCGGGAGGGGTGTTCATACCTCTAATCCTAGTACTCTGGGAGGCTAATGCAGGAAGATCACTAGAGCTCGGGAGTTTGTAACAGCCTGAGCATGAGCAAGACCCCATGTCTACTAAAAAAGATAGAAAAATTAGCCAGGCAATGTGGCAGGTGCCTGTAGTCCCAGCAACTCGGGAAGCTGAGGCAGGATTGCTTGACCCAGGAATTTGAGGTTGCTATGAACTAGGCTGCCACCACGGCACTCTATAAATGATTGATAGATAGAAGATAGATAAATAGATAATAGATATGACATGATAAAATCTTAATCTACACACATTAACCAAATCTTAAAACGAGCCTACTCTCCCTGTCACATCACTGTGATCTCATTACACTCCCAGGAGGGTGATTTTCTCTGAAGTTAGAGAAGAAACAGGATCGTCTCATCTATCAAATTAAATCCTTCACAATTACGAAGATGAAACAAGGCACACTTCCCCCTGGGTGCCGGGCTCACAGCTGTACACAACATTTCTTGCGTGGATTTGCTTCCACCAGCCCATCCCAATCCCAAATTTCACGGCAGATCAAGAAACCAGAAAGGGTCCTATACAAGTCCAGAAACATAAGATTGGGGGAAATGAATCTAACCCAAATTCCCAATCAAAACTATTAAATGGCAGGGCGGCACCCGTAGCTCAGTGGGTAGGGCACCAGCCACTTACACCAAAGGTGGCGGGTTCAAACCCGCCCCAGGCCAGCTAAAACAATGACAACTGGAACAACAACAACAAATAGCCAGGTGTTGTGGTGGGTGCCTATCGTCCCAGCTACTTGGAAGGCTGAGGCAAGAGAATCGCTTAAGCCCTGAGGTTGCTGTGAGCTGTGACACCACAGCACTCTACCAAGGGCGACATAGTGAGACTATGTCTCAAAAAAAAAAAAAAAAATTAAATGGCAAACATGTTAACAGGCTACACTCAGGTGTATACCCAAGCAGCTGTCACTTCAGAGGAGTTAAGACTGAGACCGCAGAGCCAGGCAATCTGAGTGAGAATTCTGGATTGGCAGGGAATTCCTTTTCTAGTCTTAAACTGTGTAAAGCCTTGGTCCTTCATCTCTAAAATGGGAATGTAAGAGCAATTCCCTGATGAGGCTGTGGGAAGACAACTGTGATGACAATGACACTGACATTTCCTGAGCACTTCCCCTGTGAAAACCACAAGGCTGGGGGCTGCTTGTCCATTTTGGTACCTGGCATCATGACAACTAAACCAGGTACTCCTTATTAGGGGACCAATTTTATAGACAAAGAAACTGAGGCACAAAGAGGTTAAGTGAACTGCCCGAAGATGCTCAACAAGTAGGAGCCAGACCTAAAATTCTAATCTAGTCCCTGTGAAACTAGGATCCCAGCTCTCCCCAACCTCACTACTGCACTTGGGCTACAGTCTTGTCACCATCGACCTCCCCATCTTCACATTCTATTTATTTGTTTTTGCCATCGTTACCACCACCTTTTAGACCACAATCCTTCGGTTCTGAGTTCACAACATCCCAGAGCTGAGTGTGATTCCCAAAGCCCGCACTTACTCTCAGACAACCTCACCCCCCTCTCCAGGGCAGATGTAGCAGGCAAGCAACATATTTTATGGTTTGTCATGAAGCCCTGGAAGTTAATCATCACTCATCTAACACGAGCAAATTACACTGAGTGATAGGCGAGGAACATGTATAATGCATGTGTAGGGAATTCACAAATGTATTCACAGGGCCCTTTCACAGACCCGAGGATCCTGCAAGAGCCAAGTTCAAGGTCTGGACTTGAGAGCATTAACTGTTGAGTAGATATTTTATCCTGACCTATTGACAATACCTCCCTGAAGTGCTCACATCCGTTCATAACCAAGAGAAATACATAGCGAACAGAATCTTGCTCACAGCTCCACCACTTCACACCCTCCCAGATTTCCTGGTGAAACATGGTGAGTAACTCACAGGGATGACACACTGCTCCTGGCGCAGGTACCCACTGTGATGCATACCCACCACTGCAGGGTAGGCTCAGCCAGCAGGTTGACAAACACCTCAACACAGCCCTGAAACACCAAAGCTCAGTCCGGCCTGCCCCAATGCCTGGTTTCTGAGAAATGGAATTTCTCCACCTTGCGCCACTATGCTAACAACCTGCCAGGCTGAGAAGCCTTGCTGAGGGCTGGCTGAGAACAAGATAAGCCATCTGACTTTTACTTTTCTCAGCTTCGACAAATTCATACACCTTGCTTAGGCTCAGGTTTATGATTCAGACGTCTCACCCCTTCCCAAAGCCCTGTACCCTGGGAGCCTTTGTTCTTTTTCTGGCCACAGATCAACTCAGCCCATCAAAGAACAGTTGTAATCCCTTACACACGTAACTTTCCATTAGCAAAAATTAGTCAGGTCTGCTGGGCTTGAGGTCAGCAGTCTTCTGCAGGAACACCCACCAGCCCCTAAAAATCCTATGTAGCTGTTAATGAACTGGCCATTGCCAGCCTGGCACACACACAAATCCAACTGACTCATTCAATTTTAATAACCACAAAAACAATATTCTTGGCCTTTGGCATTAATATGAGTTTTTGTTTTCATAAGGTCATGCCGCCGACTCATTTTATTTGCTCCTGCGAGGACTTGTTTTTAATTGCATACGCAGGCCACCTTAGACTGGAGGGCTTGCTCAATGTCACCTTGTCAACGAACATGGCCCCCTGGAGGATACCTGATCCCCCCACCACCACCACTTCCAACCCTCATCCCTGGCACGTTTACTTTCCTGCTCCCTACTTTGTTTTTTTTCTCCTTTATTTATTTTATTTCTTTGAGACAGAGTCTTACTTTGTTGCCCTGGATAAAGTGCTGTGGCACAGCTCACAGCAACATCAAACTCTTGGGTTCAAGCAATTCTCTTGCCTCAGCCTCCTGAGTAGCAGGGACTATACGTGCCGACCACAATGACCAGCTGTTTTTAGAGACAGGGTCTCACTCTGGCTCAGGCTGGTCTCAAACTCATGAGCTCAGGCGATCCACCCACCTCACCTGGGATTACAGGCGTGAGCCACCTGCACTTGGCTTTTTCTCCTTTATTTAAGTGCTAAATGTTCTCTAATTTTACTATTTGTCTTGTTTATTGTTTTTCTCCCCGACTAGAATGTAAGACGCAGGAGGCGGATAGGCACTGTCATCCATTTCCTCACGACTCTAAGTCCCCAGAAGAGAGCTGAGCACACTGCAGACTCTCAGCAAATATTGGATGATTTGAATAACGGTCATTCATGACCCCAGAAACATGACCAAAATACCCAGGCCTGACATCTCTTCTTCAACAGCAGAAGCAAAGCCTCCTGCTCCTTCTAAGTCCCAAACTACAAGGAAAGAAATGGAGGAAAAAGAGAAATACATACATGTATCAAAATACACAAAAGTCTTTTCTACTTATACCTGGGTCATCACGGAAGTTTTAAGATTCATAAAAATCAAGAAATGAAAAATCTATGCACAGAGAGGGAAACAAATGAGGGCTTCTTGGCAACACCAATAATCTGAGCAAGTTGAAACTTAGGTGAATCAGAAAGAACACTGACCCTATTTCTTGATGGTAAAATCCAAAACACAAGTCTGTCTCAAAATTTCTGCCATGACCTATGTACCACAGCACTAAGAATTTTCAAGAATCTGCATGCTAGCTCTCTGAAATGTATGGATTGTTAACAGACAGAGGGAAAGACACTAACAACCCCCATTGCCATAATTATCTTGTAACCCACCTTCCACTCACCACCTCCCATCCTCATCTTTGCAGAAAAATTCAAGAGAGGCACCTGTATCCGCTGTGTCTCCTCTGTCTTTTCCCATTCTCTTTCAGACCCACTCCAATGAGTCTTCCACCCATCCACACGCTCTTCTGAGGAGCACTAATGATCTCCTGACCTCCTGAGCATGAATGACCTCCTGAAAGAAGCCCAATGCTTCTTTCTCATCCTCACCATGCTGGACCTGTCCTGTCAGCAGCCTTTGACACCAACGATCGCTCATCCTGTTCTAGTATACTTCCTTCAAAGACACCATGATTCTTCTAACTTTTCTTCTGCCTTTTTTCCTGCTCTTCTCCTTGACCTCTTAATGTTGGAGAGTCCCAAGGCAAGGCCCTTAATCCACTTTTCTATCTACATCCAGTCCTTGTGTGGGCAATAGTTAGATCCACTGCCCAGACCAGAATCCAAAGAATAACTTGCTATCCGGCTATGGGGATGATCGTCAGCAGGCAGCCTCCAGGGACACCTCCTGTAGGCTTTTTCTAAGTGCGGAGAGCGGCATCCCAGGGCAGCCAACATCTGCTGATGGAATGAGATGAGGACACGTGACTGGCCAAATCACCCTCCACAGGACAACTCTGATGGGCAGTTTGACTCCGGAGTGCCAGCCAGCTTGTCCTGCATCACTTTTTGACTGCTCTGTTCAGTTCTGCCCCTCTCCCTTCCTTTTACAAGTACTAATTCTAATCACCTAAATGCCACCGTCTCACCTGCTTCTGGAGAAATCAACCTGCAACCCTTGGAGATTCCATCCAGCCTCAAGACTGAATGCTCACAACTCCCAGTGCTCATGTCTACCTGGTGCTCTCCCCCACTGTGTGCTAACATTTCCACACAGGGCATCTTCCAGGCACCTTCCAAGCTCACCTGAAGGCAACTCAGCCCACCCAATTGCTCAAGCCAAAATACTTGGAGCCTTTATTTCTCTTTCTTTCATACCCCACATCAAATTGTTCAGAAAATTCTGTTGCATCTACTTGGCAAACATGTGCAACTCTATACCTCTTCTCAGCAGCTCCTCTGCTGCCACATTAATCTGAGCCACCATTCTCCTTCTCCCAGATCACAGCCAGGCCTCTTGACCCTCTACAGTCCATTCTCATTCAAGATCCTTTAAAGTGTAAATCAGATCACAGTAGCTCCTCAGCTCAGGGGTAAAAGCCAGACTCTTCAGCGGGACCCACAAAGCCTGCCACCGCCTGGCCTCCTCATTACTTCTCTTTTTTGCTCTCTTTCTCCTTCGCCCCTTATTCAGGCCACCAAAACCACACTTGGCCTCCTTGGTATTCCCAGGTTTTTCCAGACACACTCCCTCTTGCTGGAACATTCCAGTGATGCAATTAGCTAATTCGTTACATTCTTTTAGTCTTCATTCAAAGGATATCTTCTTATTACTATACCCGAATTTGTTCCAATTTTCACCCAGAACTTTGCACCCACCCGAAGCAAGTCTACTTTGCCATTTTCAATATCATTTACTGTCTTTAAAACACTATAGTATTAAGTTAATTAAAATTAATTTAATTTAAAATTGAATTAATTAAAATTAAAAATGGAGGCCAGGCATGGTGATGCATGTCTGTAATTCCAGCACTTTAAGAGGCCAAGGTGGGAGAATTTCTTGAGGCCAGAAGTTTGAGACCAGCTTAGGCAACATAACAAGACCTCATCTCTATTAAAAAAAAAAAAAAAAAAAGAAAGAAAAAAGAAAGAAAAATTAGCCAGATGAGTGGCAGACATCTGTAATCCTAGCCATTTGGGAGGCTGAAGCAGAAGGAGCTCTTGAGCCCAAGAGTTTGAGGTGGCAGTGAGCTATGATCAGGGCATTGCACTCCAGCCTGGGTACAGAGTGAGCCCCTGCCTCTAAAAAAGATTTAAAAATGAAAAGATTTTACATCTAGACATGTCATAGTAGAATTGGAAAAGCCAAAGATAGAGAAAAATTAATAAGGAAGCAAAAAGAAGCAACAATTAAGCTGAGAGCCAACTTCCAGCAAGAACAGAAGCCAGAGTTGATGAACTGGTGTCTTCTACGTGCTTCAGGAAAATCACTGCCAACCTGGAATTCTATGTCCACAGAATCAAAGATAATTTAAGACAGACAGAAATAATAATAATGTCTTAGGAGGCTTACAATAATATAAACGAAAAAATATTTACTGTAGGGCGGCGCCTGTGGCTCAGTGAGTAGGGCGCCGGCCCCATATGCCAAGGGTGGCGGGTTCAAACCCAGCCCCGGCCAAACTGCAACCAAAAAATAGCCGGGCGTTGTGGCGGGCGCCTGTAGTCCCAGCTGCTCGGGAGGCTGAGGCAAGAGAATCGCGTAAGCCCAAGAGTTAGAGGTTGCTGTGAGCCGTGTGATGCCACGGCACTCTACCCGAGGGCGGTACAGTGAGACTCGGTCTCTACAAAAAAAAAAAAATATTTACTGTAACTATCATAAAAACCAGCAGAAGATAAAAGGAATAAAAATATTCTAATGCCTTTATATTATCTAAGAAAGGATAAAAGCACTAATTTACATTCAGACTTTGTAATCTGAGGTAACTACAGGTAATTTGGAGTTATAAAGAGATTTTTTTTTTAAATAGGACAGACATAAAGGGAAAATAATTGGTAATTCTGACTATATTCAGGATAAAAATTAATTTACTTAAAAAATAAGAGAACAAAATGCAAGTCACAAGGGAAGACAGTATTTGTAAGTCCTGCAACCAGCAAAGGGTTACTATCCAGAGTATGTTTAAATACAGATGTATATACACACACCCAACAAGAGCCAACTTTTCCTTATTGAAAAAGAAAAATGACAGGGCAGCGCCTGTGGCTCAGCGGGTAGGGTGCTGGCCCCATATACCAAGGGTGACGGGTTCAAACCCGGCCCTGGCCAAACTGCAACAACGGAATAGTCGGGCGTTGTGGCGGGTGCCTATAGTCCGAGCTGCTCAGAAGGCTGAGGCAGGGGAATCTCTTAAGCCCAGGAGTTGGAGGTTGCTGTGAGCTGTGATGCCACGGCACTCTACTGAGAGCAACAAAGTGAGACTCTGTCTCTAGAAAATAAAAGAAAAAGAAAAATGACAGGTGACTTGAAAAGGGGGTTCTCAAAAAAGGATACACAAATGGCCAATAATTCTATGAATAGGAACTCAGTCTTACTGCTTATCAACAGCACATAAATTAAAACCAGGAAATCCACTTATTATCAGAATAGCTGGAATTAAAATGACTAAGAATACTGAAGTTTCTCTAAGGACATGAAGCGACAGGAACTCTTACTAGGGAGAGTGTAACTAGGTCAACCACATCTATTCACATATGAAGAATCAGCAATTCTACTCCTAGAAATATACTCCAAGAAATACATGCACAAAAGTCCTAGGAAATATGTCCGCAAAAGTTCACCATAGCATTATTCACAATAGCCAAACACTGGAACTAACTCAAATGTTCCTCAGCAGTGGAATGGATTATGAAGTTTATAAACTACTTATACGTGAAATTGTGTAACATTCAAAGTGCACAAAACAGAGCACAAGAGAACTGAATCTCATCCTTTCCCCCCCAAAACAGCTGAAGCCAGATCCAGAATACTTAATAAAGTGTGGTTCTACTCACATATTCTTCAGAAACAAGCAAAACTAAACCACAGTGCTTAGGAATGCACGCTTGAGTAGTAAAGGTGTGAAGAACAACAAAAAGATGATTCCATAAAAGTCAAGCTTAGCTGTTATCTTTAGAAGGCAGGGAGATGTCATGAGGGTGGGAAGGGAGGCTTTCTTGGGGGATTGGCAATGTCCTACTTCTGGAGCCAATGACACCCACAGTATCCATTAGGCTATACAGCCATGTTTGTGTCACGTGGGTGTGTGGCACGTTTCATGACTTAAGAAGAGTTAATAAAATCCAAATGAAAACTGAACTGTCTTGCAGACAAATGTTTCCCACCAAATATTAAAACCCTCCTGAAATAAAGAAGCCTATTAATTTTAGCTTACAGATATAAAATCCTGCATACATATCACTACTTCATTCAACCCCTAGAAAGCCCATTAGGCTAAGACATTTAATGACAAAGACAACTTTCTTTTTTCTAAAGGAGATACATGGTTTATTAAGACCCTCTCCTCCTGACCATATGACTAACCCTAGGTCATATGGTCATACATCCTGGTGACTCTTCTTTAAAGAACACTGTCTGTCAGATGGATGACAGACAGAATGGCAGAAAGATGGATGAATATGTATATATATTTACTGTGTATATATGAGGTCAGACAACTAAGTTTGTGAACGCATCTCAGAAAAAGTGGTACACTCCTCTTTGCTGAATATCCCTATGGTCACCTTTGAAGTCCTCCCCTCGGGAAGCTGTGCACTGACACCAGCGCCTAGGCCACCCTTCAAAGCAATTTTGGAGCTCTTTCTCTGGAATGGCCCTCAGAGCTGTCATACAAGGTCTGACAAGCAAGTTCACGAGCTCATCCTAGAAAAAGAACTTTGAAAGGTGGACCAGGTGCTGGTGTCAGTATGTAGCTTCCCAAAGGGAGTTCTTCAAAGGTGACCATAGTGATATTCGGCAGTGAGATATATAGTTCTCTTTTCTAGAATGAGTTCACAAATTTAATTGTCAGACCTTATATATATATATATATATATAATAGATAGATGTATACACACACATACACACGTACACACACTTACAAGGGTAATATACAACCAACCTAAGAACATATGCCTTGCATGACTTTATCTGAAAATGAAAGCAACATGTAAGAGTGGGCTCATTGTGCCCACCCTCCTCCCCTACTCTGTCTCTGGTGTCCCTGGACTGGACAAGCTATGGACCTGATGTTTAAAGCCCAGTGACAAAAGAAAAGAAATGAGAAAGTGCAGCTCAAAGATGTAAGCCGTCCATTCAATGCTTGCCTTTCTCCTCATGATGAGTCATTTGCCCATTATCCATGAATATGCAACAATTACTTTCTTTTGAAAATGCCAGTCTGTCACCTCTGGGGGTGGTGAGCCTTCACTCTAGCTCTCTCACCTACACCCCGAGGTGCCTCATCACTGTATTTTCTGATTAGGACCCAAGCTACAGGACAGGACATCAGGTTCTCTTATTGCATAGGATTAGTGATGTGGCCCATTCCTTTCCCCCTCTATTTATTATCCGTTTTCTCTACACAGAACCTCCATCCTCCTTCTTCCACCATCCCTAACCACAAAGATGGGCACATGATCCCACTGGGGTAATCGTTGAGCCTCCAGCCTCTGGACACAGTGATGGTCCAGAAGAGGGTCCATGATCAATATCAACTAACCAGGGAACTTCCTTGGAAATTTTTTTCTTTTAAAATTAAAAATGTCCACCTAGAACTGCTGGCAGCCATGTCTCTACTGAGTTCAAGCTGGCCTGAGAAAACTATCTTGATTCAGGGAAAATGGGTATAAAAGAAAGAGCAAGAACACAACAGTCCTACCTTTCCTGGGTATGACGAGTATATTCCCACTTTGGGCTTAAATCAGCTTAGTTTTCTGACCCTTGCCACACCAAGTTCTAACTGATAGGGCCAGGATTTTGTTTTGAGGTCTTGTTCTTTTTTTTTTTTTTTTTTAATGGTTCTATTGTTGATGCTGTTGTTTAGCAGAAGTGAGAAGCAGAATGGACGGACCTTTGTTATCTCCAGCACATGCCACAGACTTGATCAGTCCCTGAAAGTCTGATCATGTCTCTTAAAACTATACCTTATTTGCCTACTCTTTTTTTAACATCTTTATTTATTTCTTTACTGAGTCCTTGTTTTCCCTTTTCCAAATGCTGAATGATCTATGATGAATGTCTTAGATTATTCTCTCTTCTATAAGAATGCTGATCACTCCCAAATTAAGAATTGAAAAAAAAAAATTTTTTTTAAAATGGAGCAACGGCTAGAGATGCTTTGCCAGCATCCAGATGGCAATTTCAGAGTTCTAAATGAAAGCTCTCTGGTTTTGCGGAAACTTTGGTTGCTTGGGGGCGACCCAAGGAAGTACCTCCGAAACCACACAACATGTGATGGAACCACCAAAAAAGAAGTCTCTTCCTGTACATTTGCTGAAGCATTTTGCTTAAAGAGAGATCAGTCGTGTTTAATTTCAAGACAGAAATATCCTCAGGAAAACTGTAGAGTAAAAGGGCCCTATGACAACTCCACCCAACACACATGCCTGCTGTAGTCGTTTGCATTGACTTTACACATCTCTTCCCTTATTCTGATAAGAAAGATTTCAACATCTCCCAGCTGCCCTAGCCTTCTTATTTCTCCTCTCTTCTCTTCTCCCCTTCTCTCCCCTCCTCTCTCCTCTTCTCTGCCCTTACTTCCCCTCCTCTCCTCTCCTCTCCCCTCTTCTCTTCTCTCCACTCCACTGCCCTGGGTAGATGACATGTCATAGCTCACAGCAACCTCAAATTCTTGGGCTCAAGTAATCCTCTTGCCTCAGCCTCGAGAATAGTTGGGATTACAGGTGCCCACCACAATACCAGGTTGGTTTTTCTATTTCTAGTAGAGACGGGGTCTTGCTCTTGCTCAGGCTGGTCTCAAAATCCTGAGCTCTAGCAATCAATGATAAGATTTCACTGTCAAAGTGGGCATGAAGGGCAATCCAAGAATCACTACCACAGCTAACCTAGTGTCCCACTGTCTGATATCATAGCCATGAACATTATGCCCTTGGAGCTGGCTGACAAAGGTCATGGAAAGTAAACTGTCCGTGTTCCCTTGCAGTTGAATTTTGTCCTTTCACAAAAGCAACTCTTAGATCGTCACATTACCAAAGGCAGAAAACCAGTTACCTTATTCTTGCCATGGCCTCATAGATGTTACTTAACATATGCATGCTCCAAATGAAAAGAAATATATCCATCTCTGAGCAGAGGATGAAAAACATGTCACCCTTTGGCTTCTAAGTTTGGGAATTGGTGTGCAGTGAACACACTACAACCTGTCCCCTTCCTTTCCCGTCTTTTCACCTGGGCCATCCATCAGGAAAAAGCTCAATGTCACCTCCATGGTGAGCATTTTCGTAGCCAGACCCTCAGCCTTCCTCCATATTTGTAAGTTTCCCAGGAAGACGGAGGCTACTAAGAAGAGGATGCTTAGGGCCATCCTTGGAAATACTGCATAGAGGTGCGCCAGGGATCAAATCCACGTCCCAAGAGAAGATGATAGGGAACCACAGAATCTGTACGGAAAGGACTCCAACTATTCAGATTTGGATGGATCCTCCAAGACGGTTACAATCCCAGGCAGGAGGCAGGCCGGTAAGCAGGCAAGAAAGCAGGAAGGAAGGAAAGGTGGGAGGGAGAACCCCCGAAGAACAACTCAGGCTGGTTCATCTTTGTTCCCAACCCACCGCAGCCTTTACTAAAATACTCAGACTGTTTTTCAGTTATGTGCACTACAAACAGCAAATGCAGCACAGAGCCTGAAGAGTGCGGGGATAGTACGGCCTTTCTACATCAAGCTCTGTCAGTAACTCTTTGCTTACTTAGAAACCAAGCTGCACCAAGACTTCGTTGCTCAGTCAAAAGAATGGGTCTAGCAGTGCCCAGGCCAAAAGACCAAAGTAATGTAATTCTGTACATTTTTTAATTCCCTGGCTCCATTTTAAATGATATTTGTAATTCTTTTTCTTTGTGAAGAAATCTCTATAGCAACTAAACCTGAATGCCTTGGCATTCAACCCAAGCTTACCCACCTAATGAGTTTGGCAAGAATGTTTTTTTCTTACCAAGGGCCACAGTTAAAAACATCCAGAAAATCTGATGGGCTTTGTGCATTCTACCTGGGGCTGAGGAGCAGACAAGCAAGAGACTTATTTACTGACGAGGCGAGCAACGTTCCATTTCTTGAGTAACTCGGTCATTTATCACCTTGCAGCGGCAGTGGGCTCATTGTGCAGATTTTCTACACATTCGTACTTTTGTGTTGATGCTTTCCAAATCCTTGTGAACCACTGTAATATTTTCACTTCAAATGAGTCCTTATTTGGAATCATGTTATCAATATTACTCTACTGGCTATCCGTCTTCTCTGAACTGTTTCAGGGACCACAGGTGAAGACATAAAGAACAAAATTGAATGCTCCATTTCCATGAATCAATGTACTGAAGCCCCAAAATAGGTCTATAATTTTCACAGGAAGCTTCTTAGTATTATGGGACATTTCATGCAAAGTTTCATATATTAAAAGGATTCGTTTTGAAAGATTTTCTCTGAATTCAAACTCAGTTATTTCCACCATATTAAAGGGACTTTAACCAACTTGCTGATAACTCAACAAAAGAAGTTCACCAATTATTTTAATCTCATGAAAGATTCTACAGGGAAATGTTTAATACATATTAATAACTTCCTATGTTTCTTAAGTGGGCTTTAATATTCCATGATAATTGATTTTAAGCTTTTCTAATAACTTTTCTAAAAATCCAGGTGAATAGTTTCTGCTATTTGTTACTGTCTGAAGCTCAAAAATTATTCATTTGAGCTGGCTGAGGCACACGCATAACATTTTTTAATTAGAGTGTCAGAGTGTGCCTTGATTCCAAATCCTAATATTCAAATCCAAAATTCTTCTGCAGGCTTCATATTTGTTGCCAGAAGTCTGAAAGCTAAAAATAGCAACCAAACTTCCATATAACAAGGCAGAGAAAAGCATTTCAAGAAAGTATATACAAGGCCGGTCCTGGTAGCTCATGCCTATAATCCTAGCACTTTGAGAGGCTGAGGAGGGAGTATGGTTTGAGTTCAAGAACAGCATGAGCAAGAATGAGATCCTCATCCCTACAAAAAAAAAAAAAAAAAAGGAGGAGGCTGAGGCAGGAGGATCTCCGGAGCCAGGAGATTGAGGTTAAAGTGAGTTAGGATGATGCCACCACACTCTAGCCCAGGAGACAGAGCAAGACCCTGGACATAAAAGAAAGAAAAGAAAGAGAAGGGAAGAGAAGGGAAGGACAAGGAAAGGAAGGAGGGGGAAAAAAGGAGAAAAAGAAAAAGAAAGTATACAAGCTTCAAATAGACTCAGGAGCAAACCCCAAAAGGCAGGTAGAGCTGACAAGATGTGATTGTCCCCAGTGTATTTCCCTTTGTAAGGGGAAAAGAACATTAGGCACACATTTAATAGTATCATGTTACCAAAAGGAAAACTCAGAAAAGAGGGGCTTATAATAAACTGTCATATATACAGTAGTAGCAGGAGGAAAATCGGGCAAAAGTGGTAAAGTACAACTATCCAGACTCTTTGAGTCTTGTACATGATTCAAATTGTATATATCACTACACAATGACAGATATTAGAGTAGCGCATAAATTTTGAACAAATCCATAGGGATGTAATCTGCAAAGTCCAGAAAGTGAGAAATTTGCAAAGCAAAGGATTTCTACTACCCCAACGAACAGAGAAAAGGGGAGGGAGGAAAGAACAGGGAGGAAGGGAGGTAGAGAGAAAGGAAGGGAGGGAGGGAGGAAGGGAAGAGAAGACATGGAAACAAGGCAGGCTCAGTGGTTGAATGCCGTGGTCTATACACCTGTGTCCCCTCCCAATCCACATGCTACAATCCTAACTCCCAAGGTGATGGTATTAAGCAGTGGGGTAGTAGAGGCCAGACAGGGGAGTAGAGAGAGAGGAAGAGATTGGCTAATGAACACAAAATTACAGCTGGATTGGAGGAATAAGTTCTAGTATTCTATAGCACTGTAGGATGTCCACAGTTAATAATAATTCATCCTGGATTTTCAAATAGCTAAAAGACAGAACTTTGAATATTTCCAACCAGAACTCTGAATATTTCAGAAGATGGATAAGCTAATTGCCCTAACATGGTCATTAGGCATTGTATACACATACCGACACATCACTCTGTATCCCACAAATATGTATAATTATTACATGTCAACTAAAACTAAAAGGGAAAATAAATAAGTAGAAAGGAGATGGGGACTTTGGGAGGTAATTAGTGTCCTTAGAAATAACCCCGTCTACCAAGTGATGGCACAGTAAAATGACAGCCATCAATCAACCAGGAAGCAGTCCCCCACAAGACACTGAATTTGCCTTGATCTTGGCTTTCCCGACCCCCAGAACTGTGAGAAATACATTTCAGTTATTTATACACCACCCAGATTATGGTGTTTTGTTATAGCAGCCAAATGGGCTAAGACACATGCATAGATGTTATTTGCACCATGATTCAAAAAGAAAAGCTGTCAAAAAAAATCAGGAGACAAGAAGATAAATCTGAAAACTAACTATATATTTGATAAAATGAAGGAGAGAAAGTCAGGCTTTTTTTGTTCTTATCTTTTAGAAATATATACTAACATATTCACAGATGAGACACTACATTATCTGTGGTCATGTCAGAACAATCCAATAGGAATACTTGTGTGGAAGGAGATCGGCCCCCTGGGTTAATAATCCTCGAAGCTGGTGACGAGTACAGAACAGTTTGTGTGGGATGTTATTATACGAGTTCCTCAACTTATAAATGTTTGAAATTATCAGTAATGAAAAGGTTTTTACAAAACAGTACATTCACAAGAAATACTGTGGCCTATATACCCAGAAAATGCCTCCGGGTGGCCTGAGGGTGTGTGGCCTCCAGACATATTTGGTTTGGATTGTGGACTGTTTAACAAAATATTACTTCCTTTTTGATCCAACATTTAAAAATAAGAAGACTTCACATAAAAATTAGGATTTCCAAGTTCGCTTGAAAAAATAGAAAGATCTGGCAATTCTACGCCCTAGCAACAAGCCCTGGAGTACAGCCTGTGGCCACCCCTCTCAGCCCCAGTACCCACGGACTTACCCGGCCCCCCTGGTCTGTGGGCATTTCAGTTTGGCCCCATTGAACAGGCGTCCTCAGAACAGTAACTCAGTACCAACACCAGGGCCAAACCTTCCAGGATTAACATGTTCTTCTATCAGCCCAAACTACCAAAGCTTTGTTTTCTGACAAGTTACCAAAAGTTCCTGACAACAACTTCAATACAAGTACTTGAAGAGTTTTAGTTTATATTACACAAAGCGGTGATTGGAAACATATGGGCAGTCAACACACTGCAAAGGAAAACCCCAGAGTTTTTGTAGTTTATTTGGCTTAAGGACCTCTGGCCAGTTCTGCCAACTTCCCTTATCATTCAGGCAAGAGAACTGGCTCCTGTCTTGCTCAAAAGACTCCTAGGACGCACAGGCAGGAAGGGGGTGGAGAGCTTCTTCAGTACTTCCTCCTCATTTTACAATGAGAGTCCAGCCAAGGGAGGTTGAGTAACTCACCCAACCATTCTCCAAGGGGTGAGGGGGGGACAGGGATGAGAATGTGATGTGAGATGAGGCTCTGGCAGCTCCCACACACACCCCAGAGCAGTTACTGGATAACAGTTTGTGCCTGCACGTTTTTACTCCCTTCAAAATACTTTTTGAGCACGACAACGGAACAAAAGCAACGTTTCTCTAGAAAAAGAGAGATTTTCAGCCTTGAAAAGACAAGGGTTGAAGCACTGGGGTCCCGGTGTTCCTGTGTAATCTACCACCCTAAGTGGAATAAGGTCCCCCAGCCCTTGATAGACGGTCCTCATTTGTGGAGTTACTTCTGTTCAAAGAAAACAAACAAGAGTAAGGGCAGGAAAGTCTTTCTAACTCTTCAGGTTCTCTAAAGACTTTCCGAGTCCAGTTCTCCATAGCTGCTCTCAGATCCATTCACTCCTCCAATATGGCTGAGTCACAGGACGTTCTCAGGATCACACAGTGGCCTCCATGTTTGCAGGGCCTCCCCTCCGTGAACTTGGGATAGTCTTAAAACGAGCTTAACCCAGTTAACTACAGATTGCCCTTGAAATTTAATTAATTCAACGGCAGACAAGTCAAGAGAAGAAAAAAGAAGCAATCCTGGAGCGGTTTCTATGACTGGAGTGCAGGTTGTGCTCCCACCGCACAGGACAGCACATCTCGTCCGCTTTCTCGCTTCAGACGGGCTTAAGTTCTTGACTCTTTGCTCCCATTAAAAATGTAAGAAGACGTCAGCTGATTTTGCCATCCAAGGTCTGCAGGCACCACGGCAATCACTCGGCTGGGCTTCCCTAGCTTTCTGAGCAAGAAAAGCTAGACGTGAGAAACTCCTCTGGGGCCAGTCATCAGAGGTGATCTCACATTAGTCTGCCAAATGTGCAGGTGACAACTCAGGATGGCTCACCATTGCCTAAATTGAAAAGGCTTCATCTAAACCCCCAGTGGGAGGCTTTGGGGCCTTAGGGCAGTGGAGAGACCTGTGGCCAACGCCTGCTGGGCCAGAACCTAAGGACCACTGACAGTGAGAGAAAAGAGGCACGGAAATTGTTCTGGTCAGAGAGGCCAGCAGTCCCTGCAGAGGAGGCCAGAAATAAAGAGATATAGGTGGCGGGGGTAGGGGGTCATAGGGGAGGGCCAGGGCTTGAGAAACTAGGTAGCTGCAGATGCCATGAACCAAGATGACATAAAAAATATACAACCACCTTCCTTTTACTCATGTAACAAATATTTCTTGAGCACTGAACATGCGGCAGGTACCCCACAAAGCACTGAACACAGGTAAGAAGGAGGAAACACAGAAAGAGAAGCAGGATGGAGTCAGGAATTCTGTGTTTTGAAAGGGGGTGGGGGATGATTCGAGGAGCAGTGGTAATAAGCTCATTCAGAGAGATGCTGAGTTTGAAGGGAATGCTAATGGGCAGAAGGAACTAGAGATAAGAAATCAAGAAAATGATCAGATGCAGCCATTAGTCTACATAAATACACTTCCTTCTCTTCCGTCTTTTAAATGGCCCTACAGCCTCTTCCCCTCTCCCTTCACTCTCTGTCCTTAGAGCCACCATCATGGACAACAGGACCCTCTGGAGAACACTCATGCTTCCCCCACAAGGTCACCAGAACCCCCCACTCCCACCCCAGCTGCCACCCTCCCTGGCATATCTGCACTCCATCCGGAACCCCCTTCCTTTGGGAAAGCCTCTTCATCTGATAAAAAATTCCCGTGTGAGGTCAAGGCTCAATTCCACCCATGCTTGGTGCCCCGAGTATAAAACCGATGCCTCCCAAATGGCGTGGGCAGGGTGGCGACCACAAATCAGATGCTGGGCGCTAGTAAGAAGACGACCAGAAAATGTCCAGTGCAGCTCCCAAGCTTCCCTCCTGTCCAGTGCAGCTCCCAACCTTCCCTCCTTCCCTCCTGTTCCCTTGACAATTTCTTTTCAAGCTCCCCCAGCTCCCTTTCTCCATCCCGTCCTGCACGCCTGTGTGCACAGACTATTCTGTATGCCTCCATCCAAACACCTCGAGGAGCTCTGTCCTCTGACAACACTGATGCTATCTGGAGACTTTAGGAAGAAGTCACACAGCTGCACTATGCTAGAACACACCAAACGATCTGCTATCCTCCCTGTCTCCCCAAAATGGACCTGAATCTCACGGTAGAAGGCACAGATAGACAAGAGGGGCTAAGAAACTTGAGACTCCCTAGAACATGCGACTCCAAGCTCAACCCAAAGGAACCCACCAGGTTCTCAGCAGGGGAACAAACTGTCCCATCCCAATACAGGATAAGACTCAGTTACTGGGATTTATTTATTCAACTTCTACGACCAAAACTACAACCAGCCAACTGATAATTGTGGACTATGTTTATAAAAGAAAACTAAATATTCCTCTGGCCATTAAATTATTTGAAATATACTTAAGCCCCTGTCCTCATGAAAAAGATTAAAGCTCTATTTTTAACCATTTAAAAATAAAATTTGACTTAGTTTCAGGTGATGAGGGGGCACAGAGGGAAATGTAACAAGACATGGAAGGCCAAGGGTGAAATACTGGTCTTTACACCCAGGGACTTGGGTTCTTTAGTTTTTGACAAACTAGAATTCTTTTTATGTTTTCTGCACAAAGCAGAGAAACGAGCCCACTTCTGAACTCTTAATTTTGGCTCTTTACGCTTCATGTTCTTTACTATTAAATACTATTCCAAGAAGCATCTCACATAAATGAAAGAATGTCACTATTTAATAGAGAAAATGTGACTTCAAATTACCACCCACATTCTAACAAACACTACCAGAGTGTATCCACCTCTTGGTGACTGTGGTATCAGTGTGTGAAAAGGTACATGCGTGTGTGTGTACATATCTCCATGTGGTATGTTTGTATGTTCAAGCAATAAAGAATTAAGAATGGGAAAAAATACCAAATATCAGCATCACTTTCGGCAGGGGGTAACTAGCAATTCTTTTCCCCTTCTTCCTATTTTTCCATGTATTCAAACTTTCTACCGTGATCGTTCATACATAGACAAGGAAAATTAAATGAATTTATTGTTCTCACGTATATGAAGATTTTTGTTTTTACAAAGTGCACATATCTCCTTATTTCTAAAAAGCCAGATACTAAGTAAATTTTCACACACCCTGTACCACCAAAATAACCCATACAGCAAAAAAAAAAAGCTCAGCTTCACTTTCAAATTAAATTTGTTTACTCGGAGTAAAGAAAAAAGAAAGAAGAGTCCTTTGTATCAGTATTGCTTCAAAGCATGCTTCATAAACGGTCATATCACATCCTTTCCTTTGTTTTTTTAGACCTCAGTTTTCTACTTCCTTAATTTCGCTCCCTCCACAGAGCTAAAATGTGTAGCATGAATGGATATGCATGCTCATATATGCATGCGAGCACGTGTGCACATGAGCACACCATCCCCGACGCCCGTATCCCAGTCTCTGACCACAACAACAATCAAAACATGATTCTCCCCAAGCCATGACGCTCTCCCAGCCTCTGGGCCTCCCTTTCTTGCACTCCGTGGTAGGCAGGACGGCAAGGCTCTCTTAAAACCCTCGCCCTTCCAAGTTTCCACAGAAAAGGACAGTGTCTAAAGCAAACTCCTGATTCTGCACACCAATGCAGGCAAATGTATACACCAATGCGCCTCTCGCACAGAGGCATATTTGGTGCGAGATTTCCATAACTGCATTTTGCTTAGGCTACCATCGAAATTAGGGTTCCCCCCCACCAAAAGAAAACATGCAGCAGAGGGAAAAAGAAACACCTGCTAGAAGAATGTCCGGGTGATGGAAAGCTGGCTGAAAAATCAAACAGGCCTCATAAAAGCACCTCTTCCATACTCTGAACCCTGACAGTTATCCATGTGAAAACAATGGCTGTCCAAACACCTGCACACAGTCACCACACATCATCAATCCACTGATGTGATACAGCAGAATGCCCACGTGCTGACTGATGTCACGGTCAACTGGCCTATGAATGCTAAGTAATGTAGCTCCAATCTGGGAAGCACAAACTTAAGGCAGCTGCCTCCTCCACTTCTAAGAGCTACAGAAGGTATTCTAGATAAATCTGAAACATAACTCCCATCTGCTGGAGAAACCCAGACCAGCTCTGACCAGTTTCTGCATGCTAACCCTTCCAATAGTGGAAGGAGGTGCTCCTGTCTTCCTTTGCCATCTCTTCCTCCAGGTCACAAACCAATGAGGGGTGGGAGGGACGTAAGAAAACAAACCATCCCTGACCACCCCCCACTGGTATGCAACTGGGTTTCCTATGGAGGATGTCTTGCTTCTGTTCCCCCAACTACTCCACTTTCTCAAAGTCCTCCTTAAAATGCTGGCCGTGGAGCTGGCTGCAGTCCTCAAGGGCTGCGCTGTCCTGCTGAACAACCCAGGAGGATCAAGACCCCGTGCCTCCCTCAGCCCAAGAGTGGGCTCATTCATCTCTAGTAACCATGTGGTGCCTCTGACGCACGCTGCTGCCAAGCCAAACCTCCCCTGTTCTGCGAGTGCACAACAGCCTCTTCTTTGCCTTTTTTCATTTCCCTCAAACTGGTTTGGACACTACACTGCTGCTTTTTATAGATTATCTGGCAAGTTTTTGCCTGTCATCCTGGGCTGCTAAGGATACAGAGAAATTTTTCTTTTTTTTTTTTTTTTGTTGTAGAGACCAAGTCTCACTGTACCACCCTGGGGTAGAGTGCCGTGGCGTCACGCGGCTCACAGCAACCTCTAACTCTTGGGCTTACGCGATTCTCTTGCCTCAGCCTCCCGAGCAGCTGGGACTACAGGCGCCCGCCACAACGTCCGGCTATTTTTTTGTTGCAGTTTGGCCTGGGCTGGGTTTGAACCCACCACCCTCGGCATATGGGGCCGGCGCCCTACTCAGAGCCACAGGTGCCGCCCCCAGGATACAGAGAATTTATATGGAAGACCCTGTAGGCATCCCACCCAGAAGCAACATTCAAGTTTAGAAACAGCAGCCACATTTTTGGCTTACAGACATTTGGGAATGAAGAAAAATTAACGAAAAGTTACAAGAGAGGGAATGACATAGTTTAGCAGAAACAAGGCAAGCCGGTGGGGGGGGGGGGTCACAGAGTCCAGAATCTTGGTGGCCTTACTGTCTAGAGCAGTGACTTTCAAATGGTGTGCCATGAGAGGGCCTTCAGTGTGCTACAAAAATGCTTATAGCTCATTCATTAAATTATTGAAATTTTTGTTGTTGAAGTTAATCGGTATGTGGTATTTCCTTATAGCATTCTGAATTGACTAAGAAAAAGACCTATAAAACCTGAAGAGAAAAGATTTGTGCAGGAGGAGACATTTAAACTGGGTCAAGCTGAAATTATTGACTTCGAGATTACAAAAAGGCAAGGAAAGGCTAAACAGGATAAGCACATCTCCCATGGCATAGTTTTGCTCACTCTTACACAAATACCAGAGACCTGTGAGCCTATAAGTTGCAGCACTTATCAGTGCATTGTGTATTTGCATGAAGAACCTCAAGGTAACACTAGGTAGTGTTACCTTGAGGTTTTCATTCTATTTAGTACCCAGATAAGAGGAGAGGAAAATGAAGAGCAGAGAAATTAATTGTATACTTTGACCAAGTTGCAAAGGAAAATCAAATATATAAATTCTTCAATCTCAACATTTATGACTGTCAATTGCCAGCTGCCTCTGTAGCTCATGAAAAAAAAACAAAAAAAAAAAACAAGAAATGAATTGTCACAGAGCCAAACAACCTCCTGACGACTGTTTGGTCCATTTTTCCCTAAAGACTGAACACTTCCAATGATACTGTTCTCTGAAAGGGTAACTAATAAGAATGATGGAGCACACTGCATGAGACAGGGTTGAAGTAGCTGTGCTTTTCTTTGGACGGTTTATAAAAAAATTTTTTTAAAAAGAAGAATGTCAGTGGATAGGTGATATTTTAAATGAGATAATGAAAAGGTCTCTGCTACAAAAAACATAGCAAATAAATGAAAAAAAAAATTACTAAAAGTCTGTGATTCTAATAATGTAAACAGCTACCCAAGCAACCTTACCGGCTAAAGAAGCATGCTTTTGTGTCTTCGATATGGAAAATCAATCATTTTCACCTCAGAGAGCTATCGTTATAGACTTATGTTTAAACCACAGTTCTTGGTATTACAAACATCTTTTTAAGGTGCAAATCAAAATCATTATTTTCATAAATTCAGAATACTTAGGAGAATAAGAAGCTCTAATTCCAGCCCTCTTGCAATCTAAACGTACCATGATTCTCTAAGCGCCACAGGCCACCGAGCAGTAGGAGGATCGTGCAAAATGCTATTTAGGGAATACCTATGATGTGCCTGACCCTAGGCTATATGTCACTCACCAGAAACTCCAAATGTGGTAGGATGATGCCTGTTCCAGGCACTTCTTGGCATATCTGAAGTTCTTTCACTTGACCTTACAAATGATCTCCAAGTGGCCTTTTACAGATTCCCCAGACTGACACCGGCCTTGTCCACCCACTCTGCACACCTATTTTGTTCACATTGCCATTTCCAGGGGAAATTCTAAGTATGTTTCAGGAAGGAAAAATCCCTGCAATCTGTATCAGACCGTAGGTTTCGTGTTGCACATACAGGGTGAACCCAAAGTTTGTGCATAATTTTAAATAGTTTAATATAGTAAATTGGGCACATGACCTCTATGGAGACCCTGTAAGTATCTTCGTATATTATATCTACATGAAAAGGTTACAAACCAACAGGAAGTGTCCATGTAAACAAGGAAGGAGTGAAAAATGACAGGCAGAGCTCATTACAGTGTAGGGGGGTACTTGATTTTGTGAAGAGCAGCTTCATTTGCCATTATTTTCCACCTTCTAGAACAAAGATGTATAATGGAAAATAAAATGATGTTTCCAAGGTTATGCCGCATCAGAACAAACTGGGCTAATGGACAGGTTTCCTGATCAGCTGCTTCCCTATCTGCTGGGACCTGCTGTTTCAAAATTACCATATGCAATCGGACACCCCAGGAGCAATGTAAATTGCTAAAATCTAAGTAGAGCAGGTGAAGACATTTGCTGGCTGAGGACCATATTCTTGTAACTCGCTCTGGGCCAGCTATCCTGTGGTGTTCACAGATGTGCTTCCAGTCCCCAGCACAGAGTTGGTACATAGGAAGTTCAAGTCGAAGGAATGAATTAGGATATGTAACGAAATATATAACATCTAAAAGGAGCTTCAGAAAGAAATCGAGCAAACACATCATCAAAGTGAAAAAAGTCAAAGATCAAAAGGGACAAAGAGACAGTAGTTATATTAAAAATATCATAAGTACCCTTATATTAAACTGAAATAAAAAACAAAATAAAATAAATTTTAAAAAAGAAAAATAAATGGTTTTCAGCTTTCTTGAATTAGTCCCACAGGCCACATGCGGCCTGCCAAGGACATTTATCCGGCCCACTGGGGCTGCTGCCTGTCCTGCTTAGCAGCCGACTAGTCCTGGGCCCACAGTGCGCATGTGTGGAATGGGAGCCGAACTCTCCAACTCCTCTGCATTTATATTCTGATTGCTATTCAGTTGTGTATGATGTTGTATGTTGTGTGCTGTGTAAGCCCCAGTTCACACTGTTGCAATCTCTGAGCAGTGTGAGTTCAGCCATATGCTTGTATGCCTGAACTCACATTAGATTTGGAAGAAAAAAGGCATACATGCCTTCTTTTTTCCTGCAGTGGAATCTGATCACATGGGTCTTCTCACCCATGCGATCAGATTCCTGTGCAAGTTTACAGATCACAGTGCGGCTCACACAGGGTAGTGTGAACTGGAAAGGTGGTGGAGGAACCAGCTCTGTAATCGTGCCTGTTCCGTAACGCACCAGTGTGAGCCTGAGGTAAAACCGGAGTTCCACCAAATGGGCACTGGCAAGGCTGAAATGATGTGGACTGGCAAGGCTGCATTGATGGGCAATGATCAGACTGCATTGATGGGCACTGATCAGGCTGCACTGATGGGCACTGGTCAGACTGCACTGATGGGCAGTGCAGTCCATATATCTCTGTGTGGGCAAAGTTATTGCTGGTATATTGTTTTTATAGCGCTTTACATATATATATATATATTGGTATTTTACTAATAGCAATTTGGAATCCCTAGGAAACAATGATATCAAGAAAGAGAAAAATTGACTCGGAGTGTAGGATATTCAAAGAACAGTGGACTTATGATTACTTTTTCGTGCAGTACAAGGAAAGAGCTGTGTGTTTGATATGCCAGAATATGGTGTCTGTGTTCAAAGAATACAATTTGCATTGACACTATCAAACTCAACATAAAGATAAATACGATTGTTTGGTCAGAGAAGTGAGAACAGATAAAATATTAAAACAGAAAAATACATTGACAACTCAGCAAAATACTTTTGTGAAGCAGAAGCAGCTAAATATTTCATCACTGTGAGCAATTTTTCAAGTTGCCAAGCTAATAGTATGCACTGGCAGACCATTCGTGGAGGGAGAATTTGTTAAAGAATGCCTTCTTTCTTTTACAAAGAGATGTGTCCAGAGAAGACCGATTTATTTAGTACAGTGAGTCTTTTAGGACCTACACTACATGAAGGATTGAAGAAATAGGAGACAATTTGCACCAGCATTTGCAAAATTCTGCAAAAAAAACTTTCCTATTTTTCCTTAGCACTCGACAAAAGTAATGATGTTCGTGATTCTGCACAACTTATAATATTTATTCGTGGGACAAATGACTATTTCAAAGTCACAGAAGAGCTTGCTGCACTGCAAAGCATCAAAGTAACAACTACAGGAGAGGATATCTATGAAAAGTTTTGCCAAACTGAATGGTTTTGAGGTGGACTGGGCTAAACTAGCCAGTGAGACAACTGATGGTGCTCCTAGCAGGGTGGGAGTCTAAGAAAGGCGTAATTGCTCGCGTTAACCAAGAGATGGACAAACATAACCATTCTCATCCAATAGCCATACACTGCCTCATGCACCAACAAGCACTATGTAATAAATCACCGAAATGGGACTCTGTTATGAAAACTGTGGTATCTTGTGTTAACTTCATTAGCGGTAATGCACTAAACCACATACAATTTCAGGAATTTCTGTCTGAGCTAAATGTTGCCTATGAAGATGTTCCATACCACACAGAAGTTCGTTGGCTGAGTCGAGGGAGAGTTTTGAAACATTTCTATAACTTACTTCCACAGATTACAGCTTTTCTGCTTTCAAAAAACAAAGAAGTACCAGAGCTCAATGATGCAGAATGGAAATGGCACCTTGCCTTTCTGACAGATGTAACAGAGCTACTCAGCAGTTTCAATGTGCAACTTCAAGGAAAGGGGAAGCTCATTTGTGATATGCAATCACATGTGAAAGCATTTGAAGTAAAATTAGACCTCCTCATCAAACAAGTGAGGGAGAAAAATTTGTGCCGTCTCCCCACAACTCAAAATCTGTTAGCGGAAGAGGGAAGGAGGAAGGGGGGTGGGGCCTTGGTGTGTGCCACACCTTTTGGGGGCAAGGCACGACTGCAAGAGGGACTTTACCTAACAAATGCAATCAGTGTAACCTGGCTTCTTGTACCCACAATGAATCCCCAAAAATCTTAAAAAAAAAAAAAAAAAAAAGAAATTAGTGGGATAAAGAGAACAGGGTTGGTGCTTGGGTGTGGAGGGTTGGAAAAACTTTTTTGTGGGCTCCTTTTGTGTATAAACATTTTGATTACAAAATGTGTTTCACTGGAAACTATAAAGCTAAAATAAAATTTAAAAAAATCTGTTAGCGGAAAAATCATTGGTTGCATTCCCAAACAAAACATGTGTGGATTCACTGGAAAAGTTGTAAAAGGAGTTCCAATTAAGATTTAAAGAGCTTCATCTCCATGAACAGGACATACAGCTTTTCCGTAACACATTTTCTATTGACATTGAAAATGTGGATACAGAGGCGGAGCAAGATGGCAGCCGAGTAACAGCTTCCTTGCATCTGGGTACCCTGAGTCTGGGGAGATAGGACTCCAGGCATCTCTGGCTGGTGGGATCTGCCTATCATCACCCCTGTGAGGATACAGGGAGTCAGAGAGAGACTTCTGGACCGCAAGAGGAGGACTAAAACAGTGGAAAAACGGCAAGTGGTCGCATGTGTTCAATCCGTCTAAACCCGCCCGCAACTGTAAGTTCAGTAGCAGCAAGACTGCAAACGGGAAAGGCCTTACCTGTGAACTGTTTTGGTGTCTTTGGACTTGGCACTCAGTTGAACTGCCTTGGGGAGAGCCTGAGCGGGAGTACGGAGAACTTTGGCCGGTGTCTAGGGCCCCAGTCTGAGCCGCTGAGCCAGACAGAGCTAATAGTGTTTGGCTGTGAGTCACAGCGAGCCATTGTGAGCGATCTGCCCCAGCAAGCTCCGCCATCAGGGTCGTAGAGCTAGAATCGGGTGAGAGCTGGTAACCCAGCGACAGAGTAGCCTAAGGGCGGCATCTAAGCCGCCTTGCAGCCCTAACCCTCAGGGGCAGAGTGAGACCGGTTTGGGCACACTGGGTAAGTGCATAGCCACTTCAGCAGTGATTCCAGCGACAAGCACTTTCCTGGGATAGCTTCTGTTCAGCAAGTTTACAAGTTCAAAGTGCCTTTTCAGTGGGCTGAAGAAAGACTTAGGGTGTCTGCCTGCTGGGGTTTGAGAAATCAGCAGCCTCCAGTCATATCAGAACTGTGATTAACATCTCATAACCCAGAAGAACACGTGTTGCCCAGACAATATTCAATGACATATATATACTGCTTTGTTTTTGGTTGTTTTTTTTTTTTGTTTTTTTTTTTTGGCTTGGTTGTTTTCTTTTGTTTATTTTGCTGTTGTTGATGTTGTTTTGTTTTTTAATTTCAACCTTTTCCATACAGATCCTTTTTCTTTCTCAATTTTTCTAGTTTAATTATAATTTCCCATTGCTGCCTTTTTCAATAACTAGAACTTCATTTTTGCTAGTGTTTCTACCGCTATTAGTTGGTTTTTCACCCAATTTTATCCGGTAAAGTTTTCTGTTTGCTTGTTTTGGTTTCATTTACACCATTTTTATCTTTCCTCTCTACTTGGTGGAGGTGGGGTACTGTGTCTGATCAGGTTAGCAAAGAGCTGCTGACCTCAAGGGAACCACCCAACTGGGCACCCCCAGAAGGTGGGGTGTTTTTAAGGTTGTGTCAAAGAACCCCTACTGTACACCTATATTGCTCTGTCTCCCTCTTTCTGTGCCTCTCTTCTTTTTGTCAATATTCCTTTTACCCACCCCCTCTCCTTTCTCTATTTTTCTTTTTTTTCTTATCACTCGGTCCTCCTTTCTTTCATCCCTTTTTTGCTCCTCAACCTTCTCGCCCTTCTGGTCCTGTAACTCTTATTCCACAGGCACGAGAACTTAAAGAGCAAGAGGAAGTGAAAGGAAAATTAGGGCAAGGAAACAGATAAAAGAAATCGCTCATGAGGAAGAATCAGCAGAAAAATCCAGGCAACATGAAGAACCAGTCCAGAACAACCCCGCCAAGAGACCATGAGGTAGCTACTGCAGATGATTCCACCTATAAAGAAATGTTAGGAATGACAGAAAGGGAATTTAGAATACATATGTTGAAAACAATGAAAGAAATGATGGAAACAATGAAGGAAACTGCTAATAAAGTGGAAAATAACCAAAAGGAAATTCAAAAACAGAATCAAATCAGAGATGAACGATATGAAGAATATAAAAAGGATATAGCAGAGCTGAAGGAACTGAAACAGTCAATTGGGGAACCAAAAGATGCAATGGAAAGTATCAGTAACAGGTTAGACCATGCAGAAGAAAGAATTTCAGAGGTAGAAGACAAAGTTCTTGAGATGACTCAGATAGTAAAAGAGGCAGAAAAGAAGAGAGAGAAAGCAGAACGTTCACTGTCAGAATTATGGGACTTTATGAAGCGTTCCAACATATGAGTTATAGGAATTCCAGAAGGGGAAGAAGAATGCCCCAGAGGAATGGAAGCCATACTAGAGAATATTATAAAAGAAAATTTCCCAAATATCACCAAAGAGTCTGACACACTGCTTTCAGAGGGATATCGGACCCCAGGTCGCCTCATCTCTAACTGAGCTCCTCCAAGACACATTGTGATGAACCTGTCCAAAGTCAAGACAAAAGAAAAGATTCTGCAAGCTGCCAGGATTAAGCACCAGTTGACCTACAGGGGCAAATCCATCAGAGTGACCGCAGACTTCTCTAATGAAACTTTCCAAGCAAGAAGACAATGGTCATCTACCCTTAATCTACTTAAACAGAACAATTTCCAGCCCAGAATTCTGTACCCTGCTAAGCTAAGCTTCAAAATTGATGGAGAAATCAAATCATTTACGGATATACAAACATTGAGGAAATTCGCCACAACAAGACCAGCTCTACAGGAATACCTGAACCTGTTCTGCACACTGACCACCACAATAGATCAGCAGCAAAGTAAGAACTCAGAAATTAAAGGACAGAACCTAACCTCCACACTGATGCAAAAGATGAAACTAAGCAATGGCCTCTCACCAAATAAGACGAATAGAATGCTACCACACTTATCAATTATCTCAATAAATGTTAATGGCTTGAATTCCCCACTGAAGAGACATAGATTGGCTGACTGGATTAAAAAACACAAGCCACTCATTTGCTGTCTGCAAGAAACACACCTGGCTTCAAAAGACAAATTCAAGCTCCGAGTCAAGGGTTGGAAGACAATTTTTCAGGCAAATGGAATTCAGAAGAAAAGAGGAGTTGCAATCTTATTTTCAGATACATGTGGATTTAAAGCAACTAAAGTCAAAAAAGACAAAGATGGTCACTTTATATTGGTCAAGGGAAAAATACAACAAGAAGACATTTCAATCCTAAATATCTATGCACCCAATTTAAATGCTCCCAGATTCTTGAAACAGACCTTACTCAGTCTGAGCAATATGATATCTGATAATACCATAATAACAGGGGACCTTAACACTCCTCTTACAGAGCTGGACAGATCCTCTAAACAGAAATTAAACAAGGATATAAGAGATTTAAATGAGACCCTAGACAACTGTGCTTGATAGATGCATATAGAACACTCCACCCCAAAGATAAAGAATATACATTCTTCTCATCACCCCATGGAACATTCTCCAAAATTGATCATATCCTGGGACACAAAACAAATATCAACAGAATCAAAAGAATTGAAATTTTACCTTGTATCTTCTCAGACCATAAGGCACTAAAGGTGGAACTCAACTCTAACAAAAATGCTCGACCCCACCCAAAGGCATGGAAACTAAACAATCTTCTGTTGAATAACAGATGGGTGAAGGAAGAAATAAAACAGGAAATCATTAACTTCCTTGAGCATAACAACAATGAAGACACAAGCTACCAAAACCTGTGGGATACTGCAAAAGCAGTTTTGAGGGAAAATTCATCGCTTCAGATGCCTACATTCGAAAAACAGAAAGAGAGCGCATCAACAATCTCACAAGAGATCTTATGGAATTGGAAAAAGAAGAACAATCTAAGCCTAAACTCAGTAGAAGAAAAGAAATACCCAAAATCAAATCAGAGATCAATGAAATTGAAAACAAAAGAATCATTCAGAAAATTAATGAAACAAGGAGTTGGTTTTTTGAAAAAATAAATAAAGTAGATAAACCATTGGCCAGACTAACGAGGAATAGAAAAGTAAAATCTCTAGTAACCTCAATCAGAAATGATAAAGGGGAAATAACAACTGATCCCACAGAGATACAAGAGATCATCTCTGAATACTACCAGAAACTCTACGCCCAGAAATTTGACAATGTGAAGGAAATGGATCAATATTTGGAATCACACCCTCTCCCTAGACTCAGCCAGGAAGAAATAGAGCTCCTGAACAGACCAATTTCAAGCACTGAGATCAAAGAAACAATAAAAAAGCTTCCAACCAAAAAATGCCCTGGTCCAGATGGCTTCACTCCAGAATTCTATCAAACCTTCAAGGAAGAGCTTATTCCTGTACTGCAGAAATTATTCCAAAAACTTGAGGAAGAAGGAATCTTCCCCAACACATTCTATGAAGCAAACATCAACCTGATACCAAAACCAGGAAAAGACCCAAACAAAAAGGAGAATTTCAGACCAATCTCACTCATGAATATAGATGCGAAAATTCTCAACAAAATCCTAGCCAATAGATTACAGCTTATCATCAAAAAAGTCATTCATCATTATCAAGTAGGCTTCATCTCAGGGATGCAAGGCCGGTTTAACATACGCAAGTCCATAAACGTTATCCACCATATTAACAGAGGCAAAAATAAAGATCACATGATCCTCTCAATAGATGCAGAAAAAGCATTTGATAAAATCCAGCATCCTTTTCTAATTAGAACACTGAAGAGTATAGGCATAGGTGGCACATTTCTAAAACTGATTGAAGCTATCTATGACAAACCCACAGCCAATATTTTACTGAATGGAGTAAAACTGAAAGCTTTTCCTCTTAGAACTGGAACCAGACAAGGTTGTCCTCTGTCACCGTTACTATTCAACATAGTGCTGGAAGTTCTAGCCAATACAATTAGGCAAGACAAGAAAATAAAGGGAATCCAAATGGGAGCAGAGGAGGTCAAACTCGCCTTCTTTGCTGACGACATGATCTTACACTTAGAGAACCCCAAAGACTCAACCACAAGACTCCTAGAAGTCATCAAAAAATACAGTAATGTTTCAGGATATAAAATCAATGTCCACAAGTCAGTAGCCTTTGTGTACACCAATAACAGTCAAGATGAGAAGCTAATTAAGGACACAACTCCCTTCACCATAGTCTCAAAGAAAATGAAATACCTAGGAATATACCTAACGAAGGAGGTGAAGGACCTCTATAAAGAAAACTATGAAATCCTCAGAAAGGAAATAGCAGAGGATATTAACAAATGGAAGAACATACCATGCTCATGGCTTGGAAGAATCAACATTGTTAAAATGTTTACACTTCCCAAAGCAATCTACCTATTCAATGCCATTCCTATCAAAATACCAACATCGTACTTTCAAGATTTGGAAAAAATGATTCTGCGTTTTGTATGGAACCGGAAAAAAAACCCGTATAGCTAAGGCAGTTATTAGTAATAAAAATAAAGCTGGGGGCATCCACACACCAGATTTTAGTCTGTACTACAAAGCCATAGTGGTCAAGACAGCATGGTACTGGCACAAAAACAGAGACATAGACACTTGGAATCGAATTGAAAACCGAGAAATGAAACTAACATCTTACAACCACCTAATCTTTGATAAACCAAACAAGAATATACCTTGGGGAAAAGACTCCCTATTCAATAAATGGTGTTGGGAGAATTGGATGTCTACATGTAAAAGACTGAAACTGGACCGACACCTTTCCCCACTCACAAAAATTGATTCACGAGGGATAAAGGACTTAAATTTAAGGCATGAAACAATAAAAATCCTCCAAGAAAGCATAGGAAAAACACTGGAAGATATTGGGCTGGGGAAAGACTTCATGAAGAAGACTGCCAGGGCAATTGCAACAACAACAAAAATAAACAAATGGGACTTCATTAAACTGAAAAGCTTCTGTACAGCTAAGGAAACAATAACCAAAGCAAAGAGACAACCTACACAATGGGAAAGGATATTTGCATATTTTCAATCAGACAAAAGCTTGATAACTAGGATCTATAGAGAAGTCAAATTAATCCACATGAAAAAAGCCAACAATCCCATATATCAATGGGCAAGAGACATGAATAGAACTTTCTCTAAAGATGACAGACGAATGGCTAACAAACACATGAAAAAATGTTCATCATCTCTATATATTAGAGAAATGCAAATCAAAACAACCCTGAGATATCATCTAACCGCAGTGAGAATAGCCCACATCACAAAATCTCAAAACTGCAGATGCGGGCGTGGATGTGGAGAGAAGGGAACACTTTTACACTGCTGGTGGGACTGCAATCTAGTACAACCTTTCTGGAAGGAAGTATGGAGAAACCTCAAAGCACTCAAGCTAGACCTCTCATTTGAAACTGCAATCCCGTTACTGGGCATCTACCCAGAAGGAAAGAAATCCTTTTATCATAAGGACACTTGTACTAGACTGTTTATTGCAGCTCAATTTACAATCGCCAAAATGTGGAAACAGCCTAAATGCCCACCAACCCAGGAATGGATTAACAAGCTGTGGTATATGTATACCATGGAATACTATTCAGCCATTAAAAAAAATGGAGACTTTACATCGTTCGTATTAACCTGGATGGAAGTGGAAGACAATATTCTTAGTAAAGCATCACAAGAATGGAGAAGCATGAATCCTATGTACTCAATTTTGATATGAGGACAATTAATGACAATTAAGGTTATGGGGGGGAAGCAGTAAGAGGGACGGAGGGAGGGGGTGGCTTATTTTACCCTCAATGAATCCCCGACAATAAAAAAAAAAAAAACAGAAAAGAAAATGTGGATACAATTTACCAATGGAACTGGCTGAACTGCAGAATTGTGGCTCTCTGAAAGACGCATTCAAGTTAAGCAGCCTTCCTAATTTCTATGTATCTCTCCCCTGAGACATACCCTAATCTCAGGAACCATGCACTCAAAGTGGCAACCATCTTTGGCAGCACTTATGTCTGTGAACAGACTTTTTCCAGAATGAAACATCTGAAACCTCCAACCAGATCTAGACTAACTGATGCACACTTACATCACTTGTTATGACTAGCAGTGACAAATATGGAACTGGACGTTGACCATCTCATTAGCCAAAAGCAGGCCCGTAGTTCCCATTGAAATACTGGTAAGTTTGTTAAATTAACTTTACTTATTCTTCATTTTAAATATTGTATTTGTTCCTGTTTTGGTTTTTTAGTTCAAAACAAGATATGTGCAGTGTGCTTAGGAATTTGTTCATAGTTTGATTTTTTTTTAACTATAGTCCGGCCCTCCAACGGTCTGAGGGACAGTGAACTGTCCCCCTGTTTAAAAAGTTTGAGGACCCCTGAATTAGTCTATGCTGTCCACAGGACCATACTTCTTTTTTTTTTTTTTTTTGCAGTTTTTTTGGCCGGGGCCGGGTTTGAACCCACCACCTCCAGTATATGGGGCTGGTACCCTACTCCTTTGAGCAACAGGTGCTGCCCCACAGGCCCCACAGGACCATATACCTTTAAACTTAAAAACCAGAGTCAATAAACATCTTATCCTTAAGTGCCACAAATGGATCAAGGGCTGAGAATGGACCCAAGAGGGCAGCACAGACACCATCAGTGGACCCAGGAACCATTTTTAACAGTACATGTAAAACCATGCTCAGCTTTTATAGTTGTTACTATCTTCTAACTTGTATTAAAAAAAATGCATTAGCCTATAACACATCAAGCCTATGGCCTCAGGACTAGGTAAAGTAACTTCACACACACACACACACCTGACACAAATGCCTGAAGTTCGTTTCCCAGAGGCCAGGGACCGAGTGGTGAAGAGAAAGCATAAAAGTGCCAGGCTGCTCGACACTGAATCCCCTTTCACCTGTGGACTGACGTTGTTGACTATGTTTTTATGCCTCCATTTGCTTCTTCATCTACAGAACAGGGATAATAATTCCATCCGCATCACCGAGTTAATATGAGCATGACATAAAGTGACAAATTGGAAAATAGTAAGCACTCCATCGCAGTACTTATCCTTACAACAAAACACAAAGGGAAGGTAAAAGAAAGACAAGGGGAAGAAGGGAAGATCACAGGCTCTGACGGCAACTCGCTCTGGGTCTGCTGAGCTGGAGTTCAGAAAACTTTCTGGAAGGACCAAATAGCAAATGTTTCAGGCTTCCCAGGCCGTAAAGTCTGTGTCACACACAGTCAACTCCACCACTTAGCGTGCAGTCAGTCATGGCCACACATAAATGGATGGGCATGGCTATGCTGCAATAAATTGTATTCACGAATGCTTAAAATTGAATTTCATGTGACTTTCCCATATCACAAAGTATTACTCTTCTTATATATTTTTTTGAAAACTATAAAATCCACTCTTACCTTTAGGAACAAAAAAAGGCAGCAGCCAGATCTGGCCCTTGGGCCCCAGGCTGCTGACCTGCCCGCAGAGCACCAGGCACACACAGGCTGCACCGCTGCTGCCCCAGGTTTATATTCAGATGGACTGACTGGTTGGCTGGACAGTCAGAGTCCCCTGCTTTGGACACTGCCATTTAATACCTTATTTTCAATCTCAAGAGAGAGAGAAATATTTTAACCAATATTTGATGAACTGTCTAACCTACTTAGTGAGAACAAGCTTCAATTAATCTATTTTAGCACTGGTATTTTTCCATATAAATCAATTCCTAAAGTACACATTTATAACTATAAATGTCAAGCCTCCACTCCGAGCTTTGGACTCTTCATTGTGTGCTCAGCCACACATAATGTCCAACATGACAAATTTATTTCACTACATTCAGTAATCAGGAATATTTCCAGCAGTGGGAAAAGGCCCTGGAACATATCATTTTTCTGTACAGCTTCCTTATTTCAAACAGACTTTTTTTTAAGATCTTATTAGAGGAATTGTTTAGAAAGCATAAAAACTTTCTTAGGCAAAAGCAAGAGAACAGCGAGTGATTTTGGAGAAGTCATACCCACTCACCCCTCAGCGCTCACTAAGGTTAGGGTCAGGGTCAGTACCATGGACATGACACTTTCAGTTCTGATTAATCCATGATTTTAAAATATGGCATTATTTTAATTTTCTCTAATCATCAAGAGAACTTTGAGGACCCCAGCTTTCTTGGTTTTCTCTATCTCCCTAAAGCATTTTGAGATCATAACTAATAAATAATTTGGAAAACTTTTCTGTTACTGTTACCAAAAATGACAAGGGATTTATCAGCATAAATGTTTGCTTCACTATCCTGCCCTTTAAGAAAACCCTCTCGGGCGGCGCCTGTGGCTCAAGGAGTAGGACGCTGGCCCCATATACTGGAGGTGGTGGGTTCAAACCCAGCCCCGGCCAAAAAAGAAAACCCTCTCCACTTTAAACTTGATTTGGGTTTCAAAGTTTCCTGTGTTTTGAAATTAGCTCTTCACAGGAGCATCCGCTTCAAAGCAAGAATAAGGAACACAGGACCATCTATACAATCACAGATGCTGTGAGCCCAGAGAAGATGCCAGAGAAGATTCCAGAAAGTGAAACGCGTCCCTGAGACCAAGGACTGACTGGTATTTTTTGTTTGCTTGGAGTTTTTTTGCTGAGAGATTTTTTTTTTAATTTCAGAATATTAGGGGGTACACATGTTTTGTTTGCCAACTTTGTTTCTGTATAGATTGAACCCAAGTTCTAGTGTGCCCTGTACCCAGCAGGTGTGAATTTACCCGCCCCGTCCCCCCTCTACACAGCTTGATTTTCATCGAGATTTACTTCCACATGTGCACTTAAGTGATGATCAATCAGTCCCAATTTGGCACTGAGTATATGTGTTTGCTTCTCCATTCTTGTGAAGTTTCACCTAGAAGAATGGCTTTCAGTTCCTTCCAGGTTGTCCAAAAAGATCCTCGATCACCACTTTTTATGGCTGAGTAATACTCCATCGTATGCATGTACCACTTTATTAATACATTCATGTATTGGTGGGCACTTGGGTTGTTTCCATACAAATATCAGTGTATCCTAGCATAGATTCATTTAAAAAACAAAACCAAAATAAGCCGGCTTATATAAGTGTACTGTATATTTTACTATTTGATCAAGCCCAAAGTTTTTCAAGTAAATCTATGCTGGGGTACACTGATATTTCCCATTAAAAACAACTTCTTAACTACATGCTACTGAGTTCTAACACAGAACAAGTGAATGCTTCTCCTTCCGCTTTCTTCAGGTGAAAAGTGATGGCTGACTGTTCCAAGATCAAAACCAGACCACAAGTCAAAGACTCTTGGCAGCAAAGGATGGAAGCACTCGCATCAGAAGGGCTCCTGCGCCCCTCCCACTCCCGGCCACTAGCCACGCCCTGAAGGGGCAGGGATTCCCCAGGGGGCAAGCAGATTTGCCCACCTAATACCTTCCCAGAGCACACCCTGGCACCCTGGACCAGTGCCCAAGTCCAAACCCTTTCTTAGTTTTGCCATGGCGGGAGACAGCCTCCCTGTGTGCTAATACCACCAATGCCCAAGGGCCTTCTCTCAGTCCACTGGCGCTGCTATCCAGGAGGCCCTGAGCCTGGGTGATTCATGAAGGAAAGGGGTTTCCTCAGCTCCAGGCTCTGCAGGCTGCACAAGTAGCGCTGCCTGGCACCTGCTTCCAGGCATTGGCAGAAGGCAGAAGGGGGAGAAAAAGCAAGAGAGAGAAGAGGAAGGGGTCACGTTCTTTTTACCATCTCTGTTGGTGGGGGAGACTCTCCTGGGAACTAACAAGGCACTCACGAGCGATCCACCTCCATGACCCAGTCACCTCTCACTAGCCCTACCTCCAACTTTGGGAATAGAATTTTAACATGAGATCTCAAGCAGTAAAATACCCAAACCCCAGCAAGGTGGCCATGGGAGGGGAGGGTGTTGCAGGGAGCTTGTTTGCATAGGCTGCCATGTCCAGGAGCCAGAAGGCAGGCGGCGGGTGGCTGGGCTGGCCCCCACACCTTTATGCTGGTATCCCAAGCAGTCCAACACTTCCAAGTCTCATCTATCATTTCGTGTCATTTGAAACTTCACGTATCAAAGCAGGAGAATAAACTATGTCTTATTTTATACTTAGTTAGCTTCATTCACAGCAGCTTTCATACATTTCACATAACAAAGGTTACATGCACCTACATTTGTCCTCTTGCCCAAAGACCTGCCTTCTTCCACCAAAAAGAGATAACGGACATTTAACATGAAAAACAGAAAAAGTTGCTAGGCATATACAGATGGTCCCCAACTTATCACAGCTCAACTTCTATTTTTGGACTTCACAATGTTGCAAAAGCAATATGCATTCACTAGAAATCATACACCCATTCTGTTTTTCACTTTCAGTACAGCAGTCAATAAACTATATGAGATGTTCAACACTTTATTATAAAGTAGGCTTTGTGTCAGAGCAGCAGTCCCCAGCCTTTTTGTCACTGGGGACTGGTTTCGTGGAGACAATCTTTTCACAGGATGGGGGTTGGGGGGGCTCAGGAGGTGGAGCTCAGGCGGTGATGCCTGCGATGGAGAGCAGCTGTCAATACAGTGGACTCTTCCCTCACCCATCACTCACTTCTGGTTGTGCAGCAGAGTTCCTAACAGGCCAGAGACTGGAACCTTTTTGGCACCAGGAAATTGTTTCCTGGGAGACGATTTTTCCTTGGTAAGAGGAGGCTGGGACTGCGAGGGGGGCTGCAGGATGTGTGCAGAATGGCACAGGAGATAAAGCTCAAGTGGTGATGCTGTGCAGCCCGGTTCTTAACAGGCTACGGACCAGCACCAGTCTGTGGCCCAGGAACTGGAGCCACAGTGTTAGAGGATTCGGCCCAGCTATCGGCTGATGATGTAAATGTTCTGAGCACACTGAAGGTAGGTGAAGCGAGGGTGCTTGTAGGTTAGGGGTATTAAATCCAGTTTGTAGGATGTAATCCCACCCTAAGTTGAAGAGCACCTCTACACTAACAGAGAAATCATGAAAAGATAATATTTTTAAGGTGACTCAGGCTTTATTTGCCTTGTTAAAAATGAAAAGCAGCAGGAGACCTGGATCAAATGATGTCCACTCCTGGCATGCCCACAACCCAGCCCAGCCCTCAGCAGTATCTCCCCACCGCACCCCCCGGAGGACACCTAGAAGACACAAAGCCCAGAACTCAGGACAGTCACATCAAGCCTTTTAGAGTCTGTGTGCCTCTGGACTGCTGGAATTCGCATGAATGCTGAGATTTCCCTTGAACGGCACTGAGGACCATCATGAAAGCATATTTGGATTTTTTAAGGGAAGAATTTCAACATCTCCTTAGTACTGTTCAAAAAGACTTCTGAGTTAGCTATTCTGTAAAGCTGATAGTGTTTGGATGTGGAATATCATAAAGTCACATAAGAAGCTTTTTTAATGGAAACAGAACCTGCATTTGGAATGCCCTAAACCTTTCCTGTCTTGACCACTGACTGTGATATAACGACCACATGTCCTGGGTCTCTAGAAGAGTTCCAGCTTAATGTATTTTGTTACACTAGATAGATAAACTGGTACCAATTTTTAAAAGAGTTTCTCTTTTTATATTTTCCACATATACAATGGAGCACACACTGTTTTCAAAACAGAAAAAAATAAACTTCATTAAATATACAGGGTGTCCATAAAGTTTGCGTGCAATTTATATATTAACTTTATGAACACCCTGTATATAACGTATAAACATATATATTTTATTTACATTGTCTCCACACAAAAACCTACACATGAATGTTTATAGAAGTCCATTCATAATTGCTAAAACTTGAAAGCACCCAAGATGACCCTCTGCAGGTGAATGGATGAACAGTCTGTAGCATATATCATACAAAGGAAGATTATTTAGCCCTAAAGAGAAATGATCTATCAAGCCACGGAAAAACATGAGGAACCTTAAATACGAATTACTAAGTCAAAGAAGCCAGTCTGAAAAGGTTACACGCTGTGTGACTCCAGCTGTATGACACTCTGGAAAAGGCAAAACTATAAGGACAGTAAAAAAGACCGGTGGTGCCCAGGGTGAAGGGAGCGGAGGATGAATGGGCAGGCACAGAGGATTTTTAGGGCACTGAAACCAATTCTCTGTGATACTGTCATGGCAGATACGTGTCACTCTACATTTGTCCAAACCCACAGCAGGTACAAGATCGGGCGTGAATCCTGATGTGGAGTACGGACTCTGGGTGATGATGGTTGAAAGTTGATTCACTGACTGTAAGGTATATGCCACTGCAGTGTGGGGTGTCAGGGATGGAGTGGAGGGGGGGAAGGGGTACATGGGAACTCTCTGTGCTTTCTACCCAATTTCGCTGTAGACCAAAAACGAAAGTCTATTCATTTACACACACACACACACAATTTATGAGGGCTTGGCTACCAACACTGGGCCACCATTCCCTTCCACCTCCCTGCCCACAGCCTTGGTTCCTTCTTTTATTGCATGGAAGGCTTCTAGTTGCTACCCACAAGGCACAGACATTTCAAAACTAATAAGCAGAGCTCTCTGGAGATGGCCCTGCTCCTCAGGGGGCTACTTCCAGGAAGTGACAAATGGCCCCAAGCACAGTTCCCTGCTTACCTCCAGAGAGAAGCCATCCCTGGGGACAGGTGTGCTACTGCCGCCATGTGACAGGAGGGGCGGTTTTCGCCACCAAAGCAGCAGAGAAAATTGGACCAAGAGGAGCCCTGGAAGGCAGAGGTCATCTAAACACAGCAAATCACCAGATACGTGAAAGAGGCAAAAAGGAGGGCCAGCCCTGTATTTTCTGTGACAGCAAAAGTTATCAGTCAATCCAACTAAGAAAACAGATTGAGTTACATTTCTCGACATAAATGAACCTACGTGGAGGGCAGTAAAAGATGCGAGTTGAGAGAATGAACATTGACTAAAGCATCTATCTTGGGGAGGGGACCCATGCATCCCTTTGGCTGCCAGGTGAAAATGTGGGTTGTATATAAATTGGGGGGGTTACTAAAAGGACGGGAGATGCACGGAATTCATTAACAGCTATCTGTGAAAGTCTATCCTAATTAGGAAACAACATGTTCGTGCCTGAAACAGCACGCCAGCTGGGAGGGCTGGAACGGAGGGGGGCAACCTCAGGAACGGAGAAAAAAATAAGGCAGGCTAGCAAATTGGTACAGCATTCTCCCATTAGATTTAAAATTCGACAGGAACATGGCCTTTTCCCCCTTAATGGCTGTGAAATTGATTGGGATACAGGCTAATAGAAGTCCTCAGAGTGCTAAACTAAATTAGAGGAAGTCCTATAATTACAGCTAGCAGTTAATTATTACATGATAGGAATTGTAATCAAAGCAACAGATACACTATTATTTTCCATCTTTTTTTGCAAACCACATCTAATAGTCTCTCAAGAGCAGCAGAAGGGCTTGCTTTCAGGATTTGACTTCTATTGCTTCCTGTCAGCCACAAAATGCAAATAAGACCCTCCCTCCTGCAGGTGATCCGGCCTGTGACCCCACGCCCTGCCCCTTGCTGCCTTACCCATATAAGCCCTTGCCAATCTTCAATACACTCATGGTTCTCTCTGTCTGGAGTATTCTCTCCTATCAAGAGAGGCCACTCTCCGCCACTCTAAGTGTTCTCCACACTGTTATCACCACCTGACGTTTGGATTTTTACCGTCTCTCCAAGGAATGCCACCCCATGACAGCTGTGATTTGGTTAGTCTCTATCTCCCAAAACACTGCCTTGGCTCTGAGTTGGTCCTCAATAAATATAGTTCATTTAAAAAATAATCTTTTATGTCTCACCATCTTTCATGGTGTGAAGAAACAAAGGCAAAAGGACTCTTCAATCATTGTGATATTACTGCATTTAAGTGGATAACATCCTAGTAAGACCCATATGAAGTGCAGCCTGGCAGTGACAGGGTCTGCGTTCAATTCAGCTACAGATCCGCGATGCAACATCAAGGTGGCAATGAAAGGAAACCATGACTTTGGAGGTATGTTTTCCATACTAAGCACTAGCCTTGGCTCTGAAGACATTTTTATCTCTTAACAAGGAACCATCATGCCCATTGTTAAACGTCATTTTTTTAAAAACAAAAATTAAGGCAGAGATGTTAGCTTGGCTAAAGTCACACATATACAAGTACCAAATTCCCTTTTAATTTTTTTTTTTTTTTTTTTTGAGACAGAGCCTCAAGTTGTTGCCCTGGGTAGAGTGCCATGGCATCAGAGCTCACAGCAACCTCTAAATCCTGGGCTCAAGCAATACTCCTGCCTCCGCCTCCCAAGTAGCTGGGACTACAGGCGCCTACCACAACGCCCCGCTATTTTTATTTTTTGGTTGCACCCATCATTGTTGTTTGGCGGGCCCAGGCTGGATTCCAACCCTCCAGCTCAGGTGTATGTGGCTGGCACCTTAGCTGCTTGAGCCACAGGCGCTGAGCCCCTTTTAATTTTTTTAAAGACAGGGTCTCACTCTCTCACCCAGGCTGGGATGCAGTGAGTGGAATGATCATAGCTCACTGAAGTCTCAAATTCCTAGGCTCAAGAGATTCTCCTGAATAGCTGGGACTACAAGCACATGCCACCAAGCCCAGCTAATTTTCTTTAAGCTTTCTGCAGAGACAATGGCATCTTGCTATGTTGCCAAGGCTGATATTGAACTCCTGGCCTCAAATGCTCCTCCCACTTCAGCCACCCAAAATGCTGAGATTAAAGGCATGAGCTACCACACCGGCCCCAAATTCCTACATAGACCTTTTTGTACCAAAAAACAATGATAAGGTCCATGCTTCAAATTGCTTCTTTCCCTTCTTCCTTTCTCTTCTCTGCATTTGCTATTTCTTTTCCTTTTTTCTAAAAAAAAAAAAAAAAAAAAAAAAAACTCAGAAAAGTAGAAACCAATATACAAAATCTTTATACCTGCCACCCCAAATAAATACATTACATTCTGCTAGATTTGTTTCAGATCACATTTTTTTTCAACCAGAAATTTTTAAATCCCCAAGAAAGCTCAATCTCATTTTCTCTCAAGTGAACCATAAATCATTTCCCAACATTTAGACAAAGAATATATTGGCAAGATATTTGTGACTTGAACAACTATAGTCACATATAAATTAAAAGCGTTCCTTAGCACCCATTTGGAATCATAACACCTATTCTTTACAACATTTTGTTAACTGCCTGAATACTTTCCTACTGTGCCTCCCAACAGGGTGTCTCTACTTTAAAGTGTGCTGATCACACATTGACCCAAGCAGCTCTTGGTTTAACTTGCCCAACATTCCCTGCCAGGAAGGAGGTGACAGGACAAAAACGTGATGAAACCTCATTCAAATTACAATTTATGGCCATCCTTTCTGGCTTGGTGCCAGCACATTATGATCTAAATCTGTTGGGGGGAGTTTTCCCCACCGTCAAAGGCAGCTCTGTGTAAAACAAACCTCTCTGTACAGAAAGAAACCCTTTCATTCCATTCCAGAAGTCAGAATGTGAAGATGTGGGGTTTGCTTCTGCCAGAGCAGAAGAAAAGACATGGAAAGCAGAGAGATGAGAAGAGACAGGGCCAACAGGTCCCTCACTGACCATCTGCGGAGAACAAAGGAACTGCAGACTTCTGTGCTTACAGAATGGATGCACTATGGAATCCCTGATAAATATCTAAGCAAGCTTCAGCCTGCCCTAGAGCAGCTATGAGCAGACTCCGGGCAGGTCCCACTGCCAGGGAAGAACATGCTATGTGTGGGCTTCCCTCTGCCCTCCCCAATTGCACCAGCAGAACTGGACCTAGGGCACAGGAAGTGCCTAATCTCTGCAAGCAAATGTCAATCTTTGGGGCAAAGAAAATGTCTTTGTTCTTTAGAACCAGAGTTGAAATTAGGTTGAAATGACCACATAAATTCACTAACTTGAATTCACAAAGGAAGCACCTGTTTTCAGAATGGCATGGAAAATTTTAAAACAATCTTACTTTTTATACCATCCATCTGAATGAGAACTATGGATAAGATGGGCTTGAGGGAGACTGGCCTGGTAATGGTTTGTGTTACTAATGAAAATGTGAAGACTTTTAAAAATAAACTCCCACATAAATTTAATCCACTAAAAATGAGAAGTGACACAATCATGGGAAGTAGCCCACATCTTTTGTATTCTGCCTCATATTTCGAACATCTAAGCATGTCACCAAGCACGTGGGTCAAGAGTGAGGGCTCTGTCTTCATGAAATTCCCACAGCAGCCTCAACCTCACCATCCTCAGAGCACAGCTCATAGTTCCAAGTATGAACCTGACTTTGTGTTCCCTAGATAAAGGAGAAAAATTACAACCAATTACAGTAACTACAGCATTGACCATTTGGGGGAACTATTTAGTGTGACAGGAGAATACGGAGTTGACCACTTATCCTGTATAATGACAAAGAAGAAAGATAAACACAAACTTCAGCGTCTCTTGTGTCCCAAGCTCTGTGCCTTCTCAAACAATGAAAGACGCTCTTTGCCAGAAACCAAAAAGAAATAGCAAAGCCCAAGTTAATTCCACAGGACAGAACTGGTTGCTTTACTTGTTGATATTATGTATAATAAAGAGTAATATGTTTCTATTATATACATAACATATATAAAGAGTAATACGTTTCTATTATAATAAATCAGACTTCAGCATTTTAGATAAGTCATTAGAGCCTCCAGAAATACATACAATTTGTCTACAAAGCTAGGAAATTACTTTTTTATACTGACTTGGATAAGTTCTCTCTCTTTAAAATTTCAACCAGAGTATACTTACATACTTTACACCATTTCAAACTCTGATGGTTTTGATTTAGGGTATATTACAACCTATTAATGCTAAATGTAAGGATAAATTAAAATTTGGGTCAACCAAATTAAATAATTATATACAATATATTATTGCTTTAAATCCCAAGGCAAAGAAAGGAAATTGCTTTCTTTGGCTGATAAAACGAATTGCTTGGACGCACTGGGCGGCGGTGGGGAGATGGTGGTGGTGATGGTGTTTCCTTCATCTGAAAGAGCCCACTCCAAAAGTTTCTATTTCTCACAGGAAAGGTTGCAAAATATGAGTTTAACAAATGCAAGGTTTTGTGTCTTGGGTTATATGTCACAGCCCAAAAGATGAGTAAATCACAGCAATTACAAAAAGGTGTTATCTGAAATTGTCCACGTTTAAATTCAATATGACATTTAGGGTTATTAAAACCCATTACAATTTTTGACTTTGAGTTCATAAAAGCAAAATGAGTGACCCCCTACACAAATAGGAACATCCTTCCCTGGATCATCAAAGCCAATATATCAGCTCGTAAATGTCCTCTCAAGTTTTATTCCTTCCCTTAACTCAAATAAAGCTAAGGAAAGGTTTGCCTTGGAAAACAGACGTTCTTCAGAGAATGAAGACATTTTCACTAATGTGTGGATGGCTCTTGACAGTGTGCATGCACACACAGGAACTCACACATGCTAATTTTTGTAAGACAAATAAGCTTATGTGTGTGCTACAGTCCTACCTAAGAAAGAAAAATGTTTAATAAAAAAAAAAAAATTTTTTTTTTAATTGTTGGAGATTCATTGAGGGTACAATAAGACAGGTTACACTGATTGCATGTGTTAGGTAAAGTCCCTCTTGCAATCATGTCTTGCCCCCAGAAGGTGTGGCACACACCGAGGCCCCCCCCTTCTTCCCTCTCTCTGCTTTTCCTTCCCCTCCCCCATGACCTTAATTGTCATTAATTGTCCTCATATCAAAATTGAGTACATAGGATTCATGCTTCTCCATTCTTGTGATGCTTTACTAAGAATAATGTCTTCCACGTCCATCCAGGTTCATACGAAGGATATAAAGTCTCCATTTTTCTTAATGGCTGAATAGTATTCCATGGTATACATATACCACAGCTTGTTAATCCATTCCTGGGTTGGTGGGCATTTAGGCTGTTTCCACATTTTGGCGATTGTAAATTGAGCTGCAATAAACAGTCTAGTACAAGTGTCCTTATGATAAAAGGATTTCTTTCCTTCTGGGTAGATGCCCAGTAATGGGATTGCAGGATCAAATGGGAGGTCTAGCTTGAGTGCTTTGAGGTTTCTCCATACTTCCTTCCAGAAAGGTTGTACTAGTTTGCAGTCCCACCAGCAGTGTAAAAGTGTTCCCTTCTCTCCACATCCATGCGAGCACCTGCAGTTTTGAGATTTTGTGATGTGGGCCATTCTCACTGGGGTTAGATGATATCTCAGGGTTGTTTTGATTTGCATTTCTCTAATATATAGAGATGATGAACATTTTTTCATGTGTTTGTTAGCCATTCGTCTGTCGTCTTCAGAGAAAGCTGTATTCATGTCTCTTGCCCATTGATATAAGGGATTGTTGGCTTTTTTCATGTGGATTAATTTGAGTTCTCTATAGATCCTAGTTATCAAGCTTTTGTCTGATTGAAAATATGCAAATATCCTTTCCCATTGTGTAGGTTGTCTCTTTGCTTTGATTATTGTCTACTTAGCTGTACAGAAGCTTTTCAGTTTAATGAAGTCCCATTTGTTTATTTTTGTTGTTGTTGCAATTGCCATGCCAGTCTTCTTCATGAAGTCTTTCCCCAGCCCAATATCTTCCAGTGTTTTTCCTATGCTTTCTTGGAGGATTTTTATTGTTTCATGCCTTAAATTTAAGTCCTTTATCCATCTTGAATCAATTTTTGTGAGTGGGGAAAGGTGTGGGTCCAGTTAAAGTCTTTTACATGTACACATCGAGTTCTCCCAACACCATTTATTGAATAGTGAGTCTTTCCCCCAAGGTATGTTCTTGTTTGGTTTATCAAAGATTAGGTGGTTGTAAAATGTTAGTTTCATTTCTTGGTTTTCAATTCGATTCCAAGTGTCTATGTCTCTGTTTTTGTGCCAGTACCATGCTGTCTTGAGCACTATGGCTTTGTAGTACAGACTAAAATCTGGTATGCTGATGCCCCCAGCTTTATTTTTCTTACAGAGAACTGCCTTAGCTATACGGGGTTTTTTCCGGTTCCATACAAAACGCAGAATCATTTTTTCCAAATCTTGAAAGTACGATGTAGGTACTTTGATAGGAATGGCATTGAATAGGTAGATTGCTTTGGGAAGTATAGACATTTTAACAATGTTGATTCTTCCAAGCCATGGGCATGGTATGTTCTTCCATTTGTTAATATCCTCTGCTATTTCCTTTCTGAGGATTTCATAGTTTTCTTTATAGAGGTCCTTCACCTCCTTCGTTAGGTATATTCCTAGGTATTTCATTTTCTTTGAGACTATGGTGAAGGGAGTTGTGTCCTTAATTAGCTTCTCATCTTGACTGTTATTGGTGTACACAAAGGCTACTGACTTGTGGACATTGATTTTATATCCTGAAACATTACTGTATTTTTTGATGACTTCTAGGAGTCTTGTGGTTGAGTCTTTGGGGTTCTCTAAGTATAAGATCATGTCGTCTAAGAGGGAGAGTTTGACCTCCTCTGCTCCCACTTGGATTCCCTTTATTTCCTTGTCTTGCCTAATTGTATTGGCTAGAACTTCCAGCACTATGTTGAATAGTAAAGGTGACAGAGGACAACCTTGTCTGGTTCCAGTTCTAAGAGGAAAAGCTTTCAGTTTTACTCCATTCAGTAAAATATTGGCTGTGGGTTTGTCATAGATAGCTTCAATCAGTTTTAGAAATGTGCCACCTATGCCTATACTCTTCAGTGTTCTAATTAGAAAAGGATGCTGGATTTTATCAAATGCTTTTTCTGCATCTATTGAGAGGATCATGTGATCTTTATTTTTGCCTCTGTTAATATGGTGGATAATGTTTATAGACTTGTGTATGTTAAACCGGCCTTGCATCCCTGGGATGAAGCCTACTTGGTCATGATGAATGACTTTTTTGATGATAAGCTGTAATCTATTGGCTAGGATTTTGTTGAGAATTTTTGTGTTTATGTTCATGAGTGAGATTGGTCTGAAATTCTCCTTTTTGTTTGGGTCTTTTCCTGGTTTTGGTATCAGGTTGATGTTTGCTTCATAGAATGTGTTGGGGAAGATTCCTTCTTCCTCAATTTTTTGGAATAATTTCTGCAGTACAGGAATAAGCTCTTCCTTGAAGGTTTGATAGAATTCTGGAGTGAAGCCATCTGGACCAGGGCATTTTTTGGTTGGAAGCTTTTTTATTGTTTCTTTGATCTCAGTGCTTGAAATTGGTCTGTTCAGGAGCTCTATTTCTTCCTGGCTGAGTCTAGGAGAGGGTGTGATTCCAAATATTGATCCATTTCTTTCACATTGTCAAATTTCTGGGCATAGAGTTTCTGGTAGTATTCAGAGCTGATCTCTTGTATCTCTGTGGGATCAGTTGTTATTTCCCCTTTATCATTTCTGATTGAGGTTACTAGAGATTTTACTTTTTTATTCCTCGTTAGTCTGGCCAATGGTTTATCTATTTTATTTATTTTTTCAAAAAACCAACTCCTTGTTTCATTAATTTTCTGAATGATTCTTTTGTTTTCAATTTCATTGATCTCTGATTTGATTTTGGATATTTCTTTTCTTCTACTGAGTTTAGGCTTAGATTGTTCTTCTTTTTCCAATTCCATAAGATCTCTTGTGAGATTGTTGATGCGCTCTCTTTCTGTTTTTCGAATGTAGGCATCTAAAGCGATGAATTTTCCTCTCAAAACTGCTTTTGCAGTATCCCACAGGTTTTGGTAGCTTATGTCTTCATTGTTGTTATGCTCAAGGAAGTTAATGATTTCCTGTTTTATTTCTTCCTACACCCATCTGTTATTCAACAGAAGATTGTTTAATTTCCATGCCTTTGGGTGGGGTCGAGCATTTTTGTTAGAGTTGAGTTCCACTTTTAGTGCCTTATGGTCTGAGAAGATACAAGGTAAAATTTCAATTCTTTTGATTCTGTTGATATTTGTTTTGTGTCCCAGGATATGATCAATTTTGGAGAATGTTCCATGGGGTGATGAGAAGAATGTATATTCTTTATCTTTCGGATGGAGTGTTCTATATGCATCTATCAAGCACAGTTGTTCTAGGGTCTCATTTAAATCTCTTATGTCCTTAATTTCTGTTTAGAGGATCTGTCCAGCTCTGTAAGAGGAGTGTTAAGGTCCCCTGTTATTATGGTATTATCAGATATCATATTGCTCAGACTGAGTAAGGTCTGTTTCAAGAATCTGGGAGCATTTAAATTGGGTGCATAGATATTTAGGATTGAAATGTCTTCTTGTTGTATTTTTCCCGTGACCAATATAAAGTGACCATCTTTGTCTTTTTTGACTTTAGTTGCTTTAAATCCACATGTATCTGAAAATAAGATTGCAACTCCTCTTTTCTTCTGAATTCCATTTGCCTGAAAAGTTGTCTTCCAACCCTTGACTCGGAGCTTGAATTTGTCTTTTGAAGCCAGGTGTGTTTCTTGCAGACAGCAAATGGATGGCTTGTGTTTTTTAATCCAGTCAGCCAATCTATGTCTCTTCAGTGGGGAATTCAAGCCATTAACATTTGTTGAGATAATTGATAAGTGTGGTAGTATTCTATTCGTCTTATTTGGTGAGAGTCCATTGCTTAGTTTTATCTTTTGCATCAGTGTGGAGGTTAGGTTCTGTCCTTTAATTTCTGAGTTCTTACTTTGCTGCTGATCCATTGTGGTGGTCAGTGTGCAGAACAGGTTGAAGTATTTCCTGTAGAGCTGGTCTTGTTGTGGCGAATTTCCTCAATGTTTGTATATCCGTAAATGATTTGATTTCTCCGTCAATTTTGAAGCTTAGCTTAGCAGGGTACAGAATTCTGGGCTGGAAATTGTTCTGTTTAAGTAGACTAAAGGTAGATGACCATTGTCTTCTTGCTTGGAAAGTTTCATTAGAGAAGTCTGCGGTCACTCTGATGGATTTGCCCCTGTAGGTCAACTGGCGCTTACTCCTGGCAGCTTGCAGAATCTTTTCTTTTGTCTTGACTTTGGACAGGTTTATCACAATGTGTCTTGGAGAAGCTCGGTTAGAGTTGAGGCGACCTGGGGTCCGATAGCCCTCTGAAAGCAGTGTGTCAGAATCTTTGGTGATATTTGGGAAATTTTCTTTTATAATATTCTCTAGTATGGCTTCCATTCCTCTGGGGCATTCTTCTTCCCCTTCTGGGATTCCTATAACTCGTATGTTGGAACGCTTCATAAAGTCCCATAATTCTGACAGTGAACGTTCTGCTTTCTCTCTCTTCTTTTCTGCCTCTTTTACTATCTGAGTCATCTCAAGAACTTTGTCTTCTACCTCTGAAATTCTTTCTTCTGCATGGTCTAACCTGTTGCTGATACTTTCCATTGCATCTTTAAGTTCCCTGATTGACTGTTTCAGTTCCTTCAGCTCTGCTATATCCTTTTTATATTCTTCATATCGTTCATCTCTGATTTGATTCTGTTTTTGGATTTCCTTTTGGTTATTTTCCACTTTATTAGCAGTTTCCTTCATTGTTTCCATCATTTCTTTCATTGTTTTCAACATGTGTATTCTAAATTCCTTTCTGTCATTCCTAACATTTCTTTATAGGTGGAATCCTCTGCAGTAGCTACCTCATGGTCCCTTGGCGAGGTTGTTCTGGACTGGTTCTTCATGTTGCCTGGAGTTTTCTGCTGATTCTTCCTCATGAGCGATTTCTTTTATCTGTTTCCTTGCCCTAATTTTCCTTTCACTTCCTCTTGCTCTTTAAGTTCTTGTGCCTGTGGACTAAGGGTTACAGGACCAGAAGGGTGAGAAGGTTGAAGAGCAAAAAAGGGATGAAAGAAAGGAGGACCGAGTGATAAGAAAAAAAAAAGAAAAATAGAGAAAGGAGAGGGGGTGGGTAAAAGGAATATTGACAAAAAGAAGAGAGGCACAGAAAGAGGGAGACAGAGCAATATAGGTGTACAGTAGGGTACTTTGATACAACCTTAAAAAAAAAACCACCTTCTGGGGGTGCCCAGTTGGGTGGTTCCCTTGAGGTCAGCAGCTCTTTGCTAACCTGATCAGACACAGTACCCCACCTCCACCAATTAGAGAGGAAAGACAAAAATGCTATAAATCAAACCAAAAAACAAGTTAACAGAAAACTTTACGGGATAAAATTGGCTGGAAAAACCAAATAATAGAGGTAGAAACACTAACAAAAATGAAGTTCTAATTATTGAAATAGGTAGCAATGGGAAATTATAATTAAACTAGAAAAATTGAGAAAGAAAAAGGATCTGTATGGAAAAGGTTGAACTTAAAAAACAAAACAACAATCAACTTCATCAAAATAAACAAAAAAAACAACCAAACCAAAAAAAAAAATAAAAAAAAAACACAACCAAAAACAAAGCAGTATGTACATGTTATTGAATATTGTCTGGGCAACACGTGGTCTTCTTGGGTATGAAATGTTAACCACAGTTCTTATACGACTGGAGGCTGCTAGTTTCTCAAACCCCAGCAGGTAGACACTAAATCTCTCTTCAGCCCACTTAAAAGGCACTTCGCGCTTGTTCACTTGCTGAGCAGAAGCTTTCCCAGGGAAGTGCTTGTCGCTGGAATCACTGCTGAAGTGGCTATCCACTTACCCTGTGTGCCAAAACTGGTCTCCCTCTGCCCCCAAGGGTTAGGGCTGCAAGGCGACTCAGACCCTGCCCTTAGGCTACTTGGTCGCTGGGTTACCAGCTCCCACCCAATTCCAGCTCTGTGACCCTGAGGGTGGAGCTTGCCGGGGCAGATCGCTCACAATGGCTGCTTGTGACCCAGAGTCAAACACTATTAGCTCCGTCTGGCTCAGCGGCTCAGACTGGGGCCCTAGACAAAGGCCAAAGTTCTCCGCACTCCCTCTCAGACTCTCCCCAGGGCAGTTCAGCTGAGTGCCAAGTCCAAAGACACCAAAACAGTTCACAGGTAAGGCCTTTCTGGTTTGCAGTCTCGCTGCTACTGAACTTACAGTTGCGGGCGGGTTTAGACGGATTGAACTCACGCGACCACTTGCCGGTTTTCCACTGTTTTAGTCCTCCTCTTGGGGTCCAGAAGTCTCTCTCTGACTCCCTGTATCCTCTCAGGGGTGATGATAGGCAGATCCCACCAGCCAGAGATGCCTGGAGTCCTATCTCCCCAGACTCACGGTGCCCAGATGCAAGGAAGCTGTTACTCGGCTGCCATCTTGCTCTGCCTCCAAGTATTTATTATTAATCACCTGCTATAATCTTTGCAATATGCTAGGTGTTCCCGGGACGCCCATGCGCAGGAGCGAGCCTCACCAAAGTCTCCATTTTTTTTTAATAGCTGACTAGTATTCCATGGTGTACATATACCACAGCTTGTTAATCCATTCCTGGGTTGGTGGGCATTTAGGCTGTTTCCACATTTTGGCGATTGTAAATTGAGCTGCAATAAACAAACTTGTCTAGTACAAGTGTCCTTATGATAAAAGGATTTTTTTCCTTCTGGGTAGATGCCCAGTAATGGGATTGCAGGATCAAATGGGAGGTCTAGCTTGAGTGCTTTGAGGTTTCTCCATACTTCCTTCCAGAAAGGTTTTAATGCTAAATTTTTGGAGAAATGGAAGGAAACACAAGGACACCACTCTTTCTCATTTATAAACTGAGAGGTGACAGCACGGGCCGGAATGCACGCTCCAGGAGAGCAAGGCCTTTATACATGGTGTGCACTCCTGCATCCCAACACCCAGGAAGGTGCCTTTGAATATGTTGGCTTGTGGGACCCTCTTCATGACATTATGAGCTGGATACAGTTCACACCCCATTTTACAGACGAGAAAGTAAGATTCCAAGAACATAGTTAAGTAGTTGACATAGCCAGTTAGTGGGGAAATTGAGGCCTTTAGGTCTTCCTCACTCCTCCCCTCCTTCCTGGCCATGTTGTTACTACATCCCTGTCATCCAGTGACACACAGCAGCATTCTTGAGCATAAAATTGGGACCTCCGCATGATGAGTCTGTGTTTAAGTCAAACTTACAAACTCAAAAAGTAAAGGCCATAGGAAAATATGAATTCATATGTATTAATATAATTCAAAGGTATGGATCAAAGTATCATTAAAATTAAAGATTCACTGATGATGTCACATATCCAAGGACCTCCACTGCCAGTCAGTGTCAGTAACCACCTCTTCATCACCAACAGACTGTACACTTCTGTACCTATTCCTCATCCTCCTGTCTAAACCTGACATTTCAACTGGGAAAAACTGGAAGCTAAGACAAGGCCAAAAGGGAATGGTCTCTACCTTCCTAGGGCAGCCTAAAGCCAGATACAAACAGTGGTGGACTGTTTCCTTCTTGGGATGTGGCAGCCACGCGATCACTGCCTCCCACCAACCCCACCTTCCTGAGAGCCAGACTGGGTGAGTCTGAGACCACCAACCACGTGCACACCATTTCATCCCTGAAAGAGCTGAGAGGATACATAACTCCCTATTGGCCAATCCAACTCTCACTTAGAAAACTGGATATAAGATGCTGAGAGGCTAAGACAAGTTGCCTAAAGGAAAGGTCACATACTACTAGACAAGGGCGACCTTGCACCGAGTCAAAACCATTTGACAAGCAGCAAATCTGAGAACCCAGAAGCCAGGTAAGGAAGCCAGACAGCAGGCACGGACAAGCATAAAGCAAAGCTCCACACATGTCCAGTTAAACAAAAGAACAGAAGCTAGAATAGGAAACGTCTAGAAATTGCTGGAAGCAGAGAAATAGAGAGGCTTTCTGCTCAAAGAATCCTGTTTGATACTGGGAGAAAAGAGAAAAGTCAAAAAATGATTAGACAGTCCCTGCCCTCAAAGAATGCCTAGTCTAGCCAAGAAGACAGACACCCCCACAAATAGCTCAAATCCAGGGCAGATAGTGACAGAGGCTAATTGGAAGTCTCAGCAAAGCGTGATGGGATCGTGGAGGCAGGAGCAATTAATCACACGTGAAGGGGGCAGGCGACACTTCCCCACAGCTCAAACAGGGCTGTCATCTCAAAAGTAAATCCCCTCTCACAGTTATCATGAAATTTCATCCATGATCTTTGAGCCCCAACTGCCTATATACCTTTTATCTGATTAATCATCCCTCCTTTTTCCAGGGAAAACAACATCTGTTTATCATTCCCTCCAAGAGCACTTATTATGACACAATGGCCTTGAATTATCCTTTATCTTTAGAAAATATCCTCCCTCTGAAAAGGCAAAAAAAAAAAAAAAAAGTGAAGATAATATCCCCAAAGAGTCCAAGATCATAAATGAAAATAACCAAACTGCTTGGTTTCTATCCCATAACTCAGCTGCTGAACTTCACATTCCACTCAACTGTTTGTTATGTTATAAACACTTAGGTGAACAGAGCTCTGCTAAAAACCATGGGTCCGTAAAATAGTTATTACGGCCTTAGTCAGAGGTTCTCCTGCCAATCAAAAACACTGGTCCAATTTTGTATTAAATGCTGGTTTAAAAAAGAGTGCAAACAAAAAACTGGTGAAATTCCAGAATGATCTGCAGCTTCATTACTTTTATGGTGCCAATATCAATTTCCTGGTTTTGATAATGCTCTATATATAGTTAGGTAAAATGTCGCCACTGTGGGCAATGCTGGGTGATGGCTATGTGGAACCTCTCCGTATTATTTTCCAACTTCTTGTAAGTGTATAGCTATTTCAAAATAAAAATTTTTTCTTAAAAAAACCAAATACTCATGGCATTTATCACTTTGCAGGACTTTGCCAACATCCAGCGGCTCCCTTTTCCTCCTAGATTACAATACGTTGATATCATGCCTTGAAACTCACACAAGCCAGCCAGCATAGGGCCATTCCCCGTGGAGTTTACACACTCTTTCAAGAGCCCAAGAAAGTCCATGTCCTCAGCCTAACCCCACCGTGGACCAGTTCCTTTGCTTTCTTCTGCCACTGATTGCCTTTCTGAGCCCACTTCCCTCAAAACACATTCAACACAGGCAGGGAAAACTTATACAACATTAAGAAAAAAAGGACCACAAAGCCAGCATAATCTCTCACCCAAAAAACTCACCTCTGCAACTTCAACCACTTTTGCTATAAAATCTAAAGAACTGGTTTCCTGCGGAATTCCAAACCCAAGATGTTCTCAGAGAGATTGCCATCATTTTAAATTCTAGTTGGAGATAAACATGCAAGCCCCCCTGGAGACTGCAACCTTAGTTACTTACACAGCTCATTCTCCACCCCCACTCCCCACAACAAACTGAGTCGCATGGCATACGAGCTATCATCTTTGAAGAAAATGTGATCACCTCTAATGTTGTAACTCTCAAGCAAGTTCTCAGGACAAAATCCAGGCATCATTATGATGTCTGAAACTTTTGAGAACTTTAGTACCATAGGTCTATAGGAAAAAAAGAATTTATTCTACCTGGGTGGATATCCCATCATTTATGACCCAAATAACCTTCAGCAGTCACTTAAACTTTCCACGGCACAGTTCCCACCTGCAAACTGGAGATAAGGACAGGTATAGGACACTGCCTCAGCACATCCTCCTGAGGATTAAGCTTATACGTGTAAAAGTTCAGAACATGCCTACTGTGCAGTGAGCATCCTGAAGTATTGTCTATTACTGTGGTTAATGCAATAAACTTGTTATCTATTATTAATGCAATAAAATGTTGTCATTTATTATTGTTGTTCATACAATAAACTTTCCTCAAGCACCAGGGTCCCAAACTCCATGAATCTGAGATAAAAGAAGGCAGAGCCACCAGGCACAGTGGCATGCACCTATAGTCTTGTTACTTGGGAGGCTGAGGCAGGAGGCTCACTTGAAGTCCAGGAACTGGAGGCTGCAGCAAACTATGATCATGCCTGAGAATGGCTGCTACTCTCTAGTATGGGCAATATAGCAAGACCTTGTCTCAAAAAAAAAAAAAAAAAAAGATACCATACATACATGCAGAGAGGGAAAAGAATCACATGGGAGCTGGTGCTCCTGGCCCAAAGAAGCTTCTAGCCTGAAGCTTACAGGTAGAATTTATGAGTCACAGACAGTAAAAACTCAAAGATGGAGAAATCTAAAGATTTGCATAAAACCCCAACAAAGCAGAGGTGCAAGGCCAGTGGTATGTGTCACCACGCCCCTCCCTCATTCAACTTTCACCTTAAACACCAACAAATTCCCAAATACTGACAGTGCCCTGTGTCCCACAAGGCCTGTGTAGTCAGACGAGTTTTTCAAGTTCTACCCATAAGTCTATAAAAACACCAGTCACCCCAATAACACTGAAACTACTGGCCACAACCATTCTTCCCGCTTCTTGCTTCTCTTCTCCAAGACACTTGCATAGCCACACACCACTGACGACATCCCCTTGAGCAAGAGATGGATTTCTGGGAAAGTAATGGTCCTTACGGACAGGCAGGGTTCCATCCCACACTGAAGAGCTGCTCTCAAAATATCTCAAAGGAACAGATCCTGGTGGCTTCTCAAGTGTTGTGGATCACACAAAGGAAGCCTGATGTACCATTTTCAAGCCTGTTTTATTAAACAATTCCAACACCCTAGGTGTGTGAAGTCGACACTGTAAATGCTGCTAAAATCCCCGGAGTTGTTTAATATTTTTCATTATGATTCCTCTCCGCACCCCTGAAAGTCTCTCATCCTGGCCTCAAGGTGCATTTTATTAATTAACACACTACCGATGGGGTTCACAGATGGTGGGACCCAAACACAGAGAAGAAGCCCAAGCACCTGGCCAAAATCCCAACAACTCGTAAATAAATGTGGTTCTTCTTTTTTCTTTTTTAATGTTCTAACTTTATTGCTTTTTTAATTTTTTTCCTTGCAGTTGTCATTGTTGATTTAGCTGGCCCGGGTTGGGTTCGAACCTGCCAGCCTTGGTGTATGTGGCTAGCACTGTAACCACTCTGCTACGGGCGCTGAGCTATAAATGTGGTTCTTAAGGACCCAGAAGTCTTAACTTTTCATCCTAAGCACGATTGCTACCACTGGTGCTGAGGAAGGGCAATGAATAGCCAGGTTAAAACCTAAAGAAAGTCAACCAGTGGCACAAGCTCTAATTCTAAGGACAAGGTTTTCAATATTCTCACTTTCATATGAGTCACTTGCTTGTACATTAATTAAGGATTTTTAAGGAATCAAGGAATGACTGACCTGTCTAATGTGTACATAAAAGTAATTAAGAGCTCTTCCGATATTTGTATGTTCACATTTGTAAAGCCTCTTTGATGTTCTGATGTATTTCCCCCTCCCACATTATAGAAAGTAAATCTTAACTCAGGGTGAAGACATCCATTCTTTAAAAACATAGGGTTTATTTCCAGGTCATTCCAGATCACTTGGGATATTCTTGAAGCATAGAATTATGCTGTTTATTATGTGTCTAATGGTCTAGCATTCTTTTCTTTATAATTTAGTTATTTTTACATTGGAGGCCAAAATCTTATTGCAAGTATAAGGAAAGAAAAAGAGAAGAAAGGAGAGTTTGTCAACCGAAAACTGAGGCCACTACATCAAGTGGTCATCATCCTATCAAGAGGGACAGACCTGGATGGATGGATAATTCAGGCCCCTGAATTATCTTCCTTTACAAAGAAAAAGTTCAAATGAGGGGCTTTCTTCTCTAAGTCAGCTAAAAGGATTCAAAATTACAAGGAGCCAAAATTCAGTTTTGAAACACTCTTCCTGTTTATAGTGAATAAATTCCCAAAATGCGGAGGAATTAGATTTTAATGAAAGTCTCTACTATCATGCGATTGCTCAATAGCGTCTTGGCTACACTAGCCTAACCCTTTCTAGAACCAGAAGACTCGGACATATTAATCAACATCATAGGGACCAGATTCCTGCTCCTAATATCCTGGCAGCTTTACTTTTCATCTTCTTCCCAACGTCTTAGTTTAGTTCTGTCTTGAGGACAGTAACAGCGTCACTGCTCACCGCCTGTTCCCCAGACCAGTGGCTCTCCCAGCAGAGTCCCAGAGCAGCACTTGTCAGAAACTCACTACACATGCAAGTTTTGAGGCCTGACTCAAGACCTAACAAGTCAGAAACCCTAGAGGTGGGGTGATTTTTGGTTTAAAAAAGCTTCCCTGTGACGGTGGTGCAGTCAAAACAGTGTCACTCACATGAGTCACCACTGTGAGTGTCTCTCAAACACGTTCCTGTTCCTCCACATCCATTATTCCTCCCCAAATGGCAGAAACTCAGACTCTCGCTCCCTCCTTAGGTCTCTCTGAAGGTCTTAAAGCTGAGGTATCTCACAGGCTGTCCCCAGTCCGCTTCCCACCCCCCACATCTCCCTAGACTGAGGTCCCACAGGCCACAGTCCCCCTGGATATGACCTTTCTGACCACCGCCATAGCCTCCTTGAGCTCCACTCAACACCCACCCCACCAGCTCCACTTCCCCGGGACCCCTGCTGGTCCCTCCCATGTGCAGCCACCCCCTGCCCCTTCGCTGTGTCCTGGGGGCCTGCTGAAGGAAACATCTCTCCCCTGCCGGGCTCCCCATCTTTGGGGGAGGTAAGAGATTGCTGGCTTCCCTTGGCTAAAAGCCATAAGCCTGGTCCCAGAAGCACCAAGAAGCAGGTGAGGGATAAAGAGTCGAGGAGACCTTTTCTTGTTTTTTGTTTTAAGCAGGATTTACAAAGGCTGGCTGGGGATTCCGGTGAGAGAAAAAGAGATCCACGTTTTCTCCAGCACGACACAAGACAGCCAGGGAAATGAAAGAACATCCTGTCCTGGGAATTGACTAACGCAGAGTCCGTAGGGTCGGTGGAAGGCAGCAGGAAGGGGGCAGGAATGTGTGTGTGCACGCGCGTGTGAGAAGGGTGGGTGTGTGCGTGTGCACGAGTGTGAAGGAGCAGGTGTGAGCGTGAGAGAATGTGTGTGAGGGAGGAGAGAAAGACAAAGAAAGGGGAGAGAAGAGAGAGAACGGAGAGAGACGGGCAGATAGAAGGAGGAGAGGGAGAGTCCGAGCCCAGGCAGGGCGCGTTCTCCCTGCCGCGGCAGGCAGATGAATGACCTGCGGTTTCCTGTGTCTGACAGCCACTGACACAAGCTACACAAAGCGAGAGCAGCTGGAGGGTCAGGCAGTAAGGGCCATCCCATCACTGGGGGGTGTTACAAAGTCCCCCGAAAAACTTCAGGTCACAGATGAAAACAGAAATAAGACAAGTGGTCCTCAGAGTGAGCGTGCTCCTGACGCCAGGCTGGGGTCCTCTGGCACCCTGGGGACGACTTGGAACTTCCCTCCACCTCCTCCTGTACCGGGGGCGGTTCTTGACCCAAAAGCCCCCGCTCCTAATTCCAAATGCCTTCAAGAGGGAAACAGCATCCCCAGAGAATGACACTCCTGAAATGATCCAAGGGCTGAGAGGACCGGAACGAGGAGGGTCTGTGGGTTGAATTTGAAATAGGACTCATCATCATCAACAAGGAACGTGACAGATTACAGATTTTAAATAAAGGGGTGTCCTAGATGTCACTGTCTGGATGAAGGAGGCCAAGGTCAGCAAGCTTTCTCCAAGAGGTCAGAGAGGAAGTATTTCAGGTTTCAAGAGCCACTCTATCTCAACTCTGCCACAAAAGCAGCCTTTGAACATAAATGAATAAATGTGCCGTGTCCCAGTACACTTTATTTACAAAACCAGGTGAGAGGTGGCAGACCAGGGCTGACCTGCAGGCTGCAGGGTGCTGACCCGAGGGACCGAGTGTACACGTGTACGTGAGGGGTGACAACGCAATGCCAGAAAGTGTGTTTCTTCTGCTGTTTTAAAGAAACAAGATGATAATCAGTATAGCAGCACGCCCGGCTCAGACGGCCGGCTCTGGACGGGGGGGTCTCTCTCGAACACAAATGTGTGTCTTCCTCCTGCTAAGCCTCACCTGTCCATGCCTGTCTCATCGCGTCCCCTTCTCCCCCAACTCTTGCCCCTATCTCTGTGCCCCTGAGAAAGGAATATTAAAATATAATAAATTATAAAAGTGGATGAAATGCACTCATCACAGGTTTGCTTCTACTTGATAGGTGAACTCAGCCGCAGACAAACCAGGCACCCCCTCCTCCCACAGGGTGCCCGCCTCTAACTGAGGCAGGGATTCAATCCCAAAGTTGTGAACATAACTCCAAAGATCCCCGCTGCGATTCCAGCTGGGGTCACATCACCTACACAAGTTCAACATCTGGAAATCCACACAGCAACCCTGGAGGATGGGAGCAGCCTCGGGGAGCCTGCTTCCAAGTTTAAGGTAACTGCAAACGTGACATTGGGCAGGTAGTGAAGGCCTGAAGGAAGAGAGAGAATGTGGCCCCTCAAGACTGCACTTCATCACCCATCCACAGACCTCTCTGGAACAAAGCTCTTAGGAGCCTGTGGATTTTGCCACTCTGAAAGCGCAAAAAAGAAAATTCCAGAGTGGCAAAGAAAAATCTTTGGAAAGCCTCCAAGATGGTCAGAACTCATTTCCTTTGTAACAGTAGGACACGCAAGCTAAGGGTCTCCATGTAGAGGTCACTATCTTCACGTGGATTTCCTTAAGGGGAGCACAGTGTCCATGAGAAAAGCGCAAACATGCAGCATGCCTCTGCACGCCTCTGCCAGTGTCTACATCGGACTTAGAAGAGAAGCTGTTCTTTTTCTTCTCAAATCTAACAGTGAAGAATCTCAAAGGTTATGAAAAGCTCTCAGAATGAATCAACCACCAGTGGGAAAAGCTTTACTAACAGGGCCAATCTAGGGCCAGTTGCAGGCGGAGGTGGGAGAAACAGCCCTTCCTATGTGGCTGGTGAACAAACTGCAAAAGCACCCCAGGTCAGCTGAGAACCACCACCGCCTCCTCCTTGCCTCATGGTTAACTTGATGACTTCCAGAACTGGAATACAAAAAAGCCTCCGCCAGGAAGTCATACCAACCAGAACAATATGAGCCTCTGAAGGACAGGTGTCCGGGCAGTTGGACCTGGACCATAGGAAAGAAAAATTCTCTCTTCTGTTGCCACCAGCGCAGATGGATGGGATCCGAGGATCATTTCCTCAGCAGGCAAAAACCCAGGGAAGAGGAACTGGGAAAAGGTCACGTCCAAACAAATGAATCAACCAAACCAAGGGAGTCCCAGAGGCACAGGCGGACACACACAGCTCACAAGAGGAGGAGAAAGCCACCACCACTTTGAAATAGCCATCGCCCTGAGGAGCATTCCTGAAATCACCGCCAGGAAAACCCACCATGGTCAGGGGGTCAGAAGGCCCCCGTGCAGACAGGAAGCCACTAGAAAGGGAATTCCCCTGAGAGATGGGGGATGTTTTACGCTCCTTCCACCTATAAAACTAAAGCTGATGCAAAATTAGCACTTCACGTGAAGCAACCCCAGAGAGCCTGAGTTTTAAAGGGTCTTCATAGCCTCAGGCCCCAAAGACTGAGGGAAAACCCCAGCATTCCATACAAGCCATCTGCAGCAAGTGATTAGTACAAAGTCAGGAATTCTTAATAAAGTTGGGCAGAATTTATAATAATAATATTGATTACATTATTAACCATGATAATAATATTCTAGCCCATGAATGAACCATGCATTCCCTCCAAAGATGAAAACTAAGGTACCAGCTAAGCCAATCTGCTGAGTTTGTTAACAAACCACCTTCCAGAAATCAGAGCTATTCAAAATACTCCTTCAGCTCAGCGCCTGTAGCTCAAGTGGCTAAGGTGCCAGACACATACACCAAAGCTGGAGGGTTTGAATTCAGCCTGGTCCTGCCAAACAACAATGACAACTACAACCAAAAAATAGCCGGGTGTTGTGGCAGGCACCTGTAGTCCCAGCTACTTGGGAGGTGGAGGCAAGAGAATCGCTTAAGCGCAGGAGTTGGAGGTTCCTGTGAGCTGTGACGTCATGGCACTCTACCCAAGGCGACAGCTTGGGGCTCTGTCTCAAAAAAAAAGAAAAAGAAAAAGAAAAATACTCTTTGAAGGCTGGGATCAGTGGCTCACACTTGTAATCTTAGCACTCTGAGAGGCCAAAGCTGGTGGATCCCTTGAGCTCAGCCTAAGCAAAAGAAAGACCCTATCTCAACTAAAAAGAGGGAAAAAAAAAAAAAAAAACAGCCAGGCGTTGTGACGGGCGCCAGCTACTTGTGAGGCTGAGGCAGGAAGATCTCTTGAACACAAGTTTGAGTATGCCGTGAGCTATGATGCCACAGCACCCTACCCAGGGCAAGAGAGTGAGACTCTAGTCAAAGTCCAGGACATCCTGTGTGAAAACCATGGCGTATGTCCCTCTTTCCCCCTTCCATTTCAAACCCAGCAATCAGATCAATGGCGGATGCTAGAACACAAAGTCCCCCTGAAATGAAAATACAACACCCAGGCTGCTTTTCTGTCCTCGCAATTTTTCTCTCTACCTTCACACGTCCACTGTGAGATGCAACAGCTCCTACTTGCTTTTCCCAGGCTGCTTTCTTTCCAAGGGCCCTGTGACTCCATTTTACTGAGTAAGGGAGGGAATTTGGTACGTTGAGCTCCTGGGTGATTTGGGGAGGAAATTGGCCTCTCATCCTTTCTCAGCCATGCCCCAACAGGACACTTTCTCCACACTGTCCCTTTCATGTCTGTGACTCAGCCACTGCCCAGGCCAAGCCATCTCTCGCCACAGGCTCCTCCTGACAGCCCTCCCTGTCTCCAGCACCCTGCAACTCACTGGCCTTCCCAGTGCTACCCAAGGGATGTCTCTAAAAGACAGATCGTACGGTGTCACCCTTAAAGAGGACAGCAAATGAGCAGAGTCCCCACAAATGCTACGTGCCACCCTCACAGGACACCAGCTCCTCTTCCATCCTGCCCAGCACAGGCACACCGCATGGTCTCCCTGAGGGATCCACACCTGCATCCCCCAATTCTCATTAGACTGACCCTGCAGGATCTGCCTCAAGTGTTGTATACTTCACAAAGTGAAATTTTCATCTCCGGATAAAAGTGATCACCTTGCTTAGATCTTTCAATCGCTTTGCTTACACCTTGGCACAAAGTACGGCTTGTGTCAGAATCACTGGTGATCATCCTGGTGCCACAGCACTGACCCTATGGCATCACATGCAGAGAACAATCAATGACATAAAGTCTGGAATGCGGAAATTCCACGCAAACACCGAGAAAGAGGAAGGCATCCAAATGTACCCTCAACTACACCTTGGAACCTGATCAGACCGACTTTAAACAGCTGCTTGGAGCATATTAACATTGGTGTCAAAGCTATCAACCAGCCCCCTGGGATTCCTAAAAAGATATTCTCATTCTGTCAGAAACAGAGGCCCATGAACCAAGAAGTATCAACCTTCCATTGGTTTGCGAGGCCAGTATTTTCCATAAAGCCACAATAAACTTAGGGATTTATTTAATACACATGTCTCACTACAACCCCTCACCAATTAGAAATTTAAATTCTACAAACAGGCTTAAGAGCCAGAAAGGGACTCACAGCTTGAACTTCCGGCAGGGGTCTTCCAACACCATTGAGGGACTTCCTAAACTATTTCAGGACATCTTGTAATGACCCCCTAAAGTGAATCAAATTAACATCTAATGTGATCCCAGCAAAGATCCTGGTGTGGAACTGAATCACCAGAAGTCACAGGAATGCAACACATGGTCCCCAATAGGGAGGGATTCTGCCCCAATGTACAAGAGGAAAGCATCTGCCATGGGGACAGCAGAGCAGAGACATGCGTCCCTGAACACCTGCGGGTCAGTCTGGGCAACGCTCTGCCTACAGAGGCAGGGACAAGGAGGTGTCCAGCAAGATGGCCAACGACTGTCTCGCTGAAAGAGAGACATGACAGAACTCACACCTGAAGAGGGCACATCTCGTGGCCATTTGCAGAAGAATGTTCCCAGCAGAGAGAACAGCAAGGCGAGGGTGTTGAGGGCATTTGCCTGGAACCATCTGTCTGAGCAACAGCCAACTGGAGAGAGGACGGGAAACTATAGGCAGAGAGGGGCAGCTGGAGCCGGCCAGAAACCACTGCAAGCACTTTGCTTTCTATGCTGAGCGGTTTAAAAAGCACAGGAAGGTGCTGAGCAGTTTTGAGACAGAAGGGTGGGAGGACCAGAGGGCCAATGTAGAGGCAAGCATAATAACCCAGGAGAGAAGCCCAGCAGTGTCCCCACCCACCGCAGGGTCTGTGCACCAGCCCCCAGTAGGGACTGGAGCACATGGCCGAGGGTTCCACCCACCCTCCCCAACCCCCAGCACTGCGCACACAAAGCCCAGCAGCCACCCTGGTGCGGGATGAAAGGGAGCTGCTCTGGGCAGCTTTTCAGACTCCACAGAAGCTGTTAGAAAGGTTTGCAATAAGCGTGGCCCAGCTTTCAACGTGGAAGTCAGAAGGGTCACCCCAAAGCAAAGGAGACTGAGAAACAACCTTCTCTTGGGAACTGCCCTGGACATACGGAGGAGAACACACACTGCCGAGAAGAAAGACACCCTGCCAGTGCGGGCCACTGGGTGCACGGAACCAGTTTCAAAGAGAGTGGCCCTGTGGAGTGAGCAGGGCCAGGGCCTCTTGGCACTGTCCCTTCTTTTGCTGCAGCTGGAGGGAAGAAGGAGTCCAGATCACACACTCAGGTGGCTTTGAAGCCCAGACCCCCACCAAGTGGTGTAGCCCAGTAATACCAGTGTGCAAATTATTCTCTCTGCTCCCCCCAAGAGTCTCCCCAAGATGTGCCTGGCACATCGGGGCTGGCCAGCACCCCTCAGCATCCGCGAGGGGCTTCAGCTCTGGAATCAGCTCACCCTCCAGCATGCCTGAGGCCCTGGTGACTGAACTCCTCCTCCTCCTCCTCATTGCTCCTCTGTGAACTGGAATTCAGTGAGATCATGCATGAACAGCACTGGGCACCAACACGGAACTCAACAGAGAGGACTTATTCTCGGGATCATTATTGCTAATGCAGGGGTGGCGGATCTGCAGCCCGCAGGCAGCAGGCTGATTTCATGAGCACTAGTATTGCTTATCTCTGGTGTTGGATATGATGAACAATATTTTTTGTTTTTTTGCCAATCAGCTTTCATTATTATTTGTGTGTGGCCCAAGACAACTCTTCTTCCAATGCACAGCAGGGGAGAAAAAAAAGGTTGGATACCCATGCTTTAAAGTAAAGCAAAATAACGAAAATATTAACTGGTACATAAACAATAGACGCATCATCATTAAACAATACACACAGGATGGTGACACATCTTGACTATTGATACGCCATTTTAAACATGTATTCAAAGAACAGAAGACCCGCCTTGAATTAAACGCTGCACTTTCCAACATCTTTATCTTTCACAAACAAAATTCTCCAAAGCGCTGGCAAATGAACAGTTACATATATTCAGATGTAACATGATGTAACATGACAACATTCGAAACCCTCTTTCTGGACAAGAATTCGGCAATAATACATATGCATTAAAAGCATTTAAAAGTTTTTACCCAATAAATGTCTACCAAAAAGTTTTAAATCTAAGAATAGAATAAAACATGCAAAGATTTACATGTAAGGATGTTCACAGGCACCTCAAGGATAAAAGCAAAAGTGGATGGCAAAATGTTGAGCCAGAAGAAACAATTAATAAACTATGTTATATTCTCATAAGCAATCACTTTGCAATTTTTTTATAAGGTGACTTTAAGAAAAGTATCCGTCAGGATAATCTGGGCTACCTGAGAGTCTGGTAAATGAGCAATGTCAGAGCGGAAGCTAATTCCTGACTTTGCCACTTAATAGTGAGACGCTGTGGAGCAGAAACAGGCCTTGAAAGGCAGGAATATCGTGTGGCCCAAAATGGTCACTTCAGCCACCTTGCCTATGGGAAAAAAAGGTAAAAGAAAAAGAAACAAACAGACTTCTTTTCTTTACAAATTCAAAAAAAAAAAAATGCTATACCCCTTAAATATATATAATAATAACATAACATGATGATCAGATGGCCTAGAAAGACATTGTTGCATGCCACAACATTTTTGGCCCGCTTATAAAATCCCAGGATTAAGGCAGTTGATATGTGATGAAATAAGCCCTAACACTATCAGGAACTTATCCAAGCTCCTAGAAAACTGCAGCCTAGAGCTGCTGGTTCTGCTTCATTCCTTCCTGTCCAGCTCCCAACTTGTCATGTCTCTGTGTTCCAGTAAATCAAAAAGGACTGCCCAACATGTGGAGGCTTCACCACTCTCTTGGAAGCACATTGCCCTTCCAGCCTCCACCGTGTTGCTGTTCCCCGTCCTGTGGCCACCCTAGGCTCCCCACTGCCCACTTCCCATCCTGCTGAGGATCTTTGCACCTTGGCTTGTGGTCTCTGCTCAGAAGTTCCTTTCTCCCCATGCACATGGTAGCTTTCTAAAGAAATTTCACTCACCTTCCAAAAATCCCAATTAAGTATGATCACTCCTGAAAGATTCCCTGGCAGGCTTCTGGGAAAATCACCCTTGCTCCTGTGTCACACTGGACCAGCATTCATCACAGATGACAGGGTGAGCTCCTCAGGACATAGTTTCTCTCCTTATTGTGTCACTGTTACCTGACAAAGTCACTTATTAAATACTGATGGAGGGGATTTCCTGATAAGAGACGTGTAGACAGCACTGCTGTCCTGAAGATGTAAAATACAAGTCAGCGCAGCCGCCCCTCTCCCCTCAAGAGTATCCAAGCTTTCCCTGTCACAGAAATGTGTGCAATTTGTGATCAATATTGGTGTCCTAATGCACTTTATGTCCATTTCCCCCACAGGATTGTGAGATCTTTGCAGCTGGGGGCTGTGTCTGATATTTACTGCTATATCTCCAGGCCTTAGCCCTGTAACTGGCTCGTGGTGACAAACAAATCTTTCACATGCATGATCAGTTGACCCCCTAGAAAAGTGAAAAAGAACCTTAAAAACATCAAGCTAAATAGAAGAAGACGGTGACAAAATATTGCACATTTTATGATCCCATTTACAGGAAATCTCCAAAATAGGCAAATCCAGAGAGAAGGAAAGTAGGTTAGTGATCGTCTAGGGTGGGGAGAGAGGGTAGAGTTTGGAGGGAAATAGGGACTGGCTGCTAATGGGTATGGGGTTTCCTTCTAGAGTGATGAAAATATTCTGAAACTGAATATGGCAATGACTGCATAACCCTTTCAGTAGGGGGAATTGCATGCTATGTGAGTTATATCTTCATAAAACTGTTACAGTTATAGAAGTTCTGCCTTTACAGAGACTGGATAATTGAGTTTGCTCAAGAAAGGTAAATGGGGGTGGCGCCTGTGGCTCAGTGGGTAGTGCGCTAGTCCCTTATACTGAGGGTGGGGGGTTCAAACCCCACCCCAGCCAAACTGCAACAAAAAATAGCCCGGTGTTGTGGCAGGCGCCTGTAGTCCCAGCCACTTGGGAGGCTGAGGCAAGAGAATCACCTAAACCCAGGAGTTGGAGGTTGCTGTGAGCTGTGACGCCATAGCACTCTACTGAGGGTGATAAAATGAGACTCTGTCTCTAAAAAAAAAAAAAAAAAAAAAAAAACAAAGAAAGAAAGGTAAATGGCACAATTGGGGAAAACTATGGAAATCTTTTCAAAGATGCATGACTTTCTTCTTTTTTTTTTAATGTAGATTTGGTTTCATTTAGTATCCCATAACTGGAGCTTAAATGCTTGTGAGCATCTGGTCTGAGCATCTTATTTTTAAAGAAATGAAAACTGAGACCAGAAGCTGAGTGATAAAAGATCTCACAATCAGCTTCTTGTGGATGTTTAAGATTCAAATTCAATCACAGCAGCATTAGTCACAACAGCCAAAGGGTAGACTTGTAGAAGCCGCCCAAGTGTCCATCAGCAGATGAATGGATGAACAGAATGTGGGGCATACACTGAACGGAATAGTATCTGGCCTTAAAAGGAAGGGAACTCTGACACATGCTACAACAGGGACAAACTTTGAGGACATTACACTAAGTGAGATAAGCTGGTCACAAAAGGAGAAATCTTGTGTGACTCCACAGAGGAGGTCCCTGGAAGAGTCAAGTTCGTAAAGAAAGAAGGTGATGACACATTTATAACTCTGTCACAGCAGGGGAAAAGCAATCCACATAACCTAAACATTTGTACCCCCGTAATATTCTGAAATGAAGAAAAAAAAATACCAAAAAGGTAGCTTAGAGTTAGGGGAAGAACGGGGAGTTATTATTTAATAGACACAGAATTTCAGTTTTATAAGATGGAAGGAGTTCTGGAAATGGGTTGCACTAAAATGTAAACTGCTTAACATTATTGAACTGCACACTTAAAAAATGGCTAAGATGGAGGGCTTTATGTGACGTGTATTTTACCATAATTAAAGATAAAGCACATTTCTAAAGCGTAAGCTCAGTCTCCTAACCCCACCCCGGACACTCTCCGGCTTTGGTACTTCCCAGATCCCGTGGAATGCACAGATAGAAAGGAGAAGAGACTGCCTGGTCAGACCGCACAACGGAGAGATCAGGGGCCCAAGTCACTGCTCCCAAGGAATTTCGAGAATTTTAACAAATCTCAGCAGGACCAATCAGTGCACAGATCAATAAATGGAGGCCACTGCGCGGGTCTGAGTCTTCCCAGAACAAAGCCCTGTCTGGAGGTAGGTGGACGGGAGGAGGACGTGTGGAGGCAACCAGGTCAGACAGCTGCTCGGACTTAAACGAGCTCAAGCAGCAAACAGGGGGCGTGTGAAAATGCAGGTTCTGTTTTAGCTGGTCTGGGTGAGGGCTGAGACTCTGCATTTCTTTCTTTTTTTTTTTTTTTTGAAACAGAGTCTCACTCAGTAGAGTACTGTAGCGTCATAGCTCACAGCAACCTCACACTTTAGGCTCAACCCATCCTCATCTCAGCCTTCCAAGTAGCTCGGACGACAGGTACCCACCACAGTGCCCAATTAGTTTTTTTCTATTTTTAGTAGAGACGGAGTCTCACTCCTGCTCAGGCTGGTCTAATATTTTGTATCTCTAACCCACTCCCAGCTGGTGCAAGGCTGGTTCCAGGGACCATCTTTGACAGTGAACAGCCAGGGTAGTGAGGACACTCCACACCACAGTCCCATCCCCACATAAGAAGTCGCCTTCATGGACTTGGGGTTGCATGGGCTCATCCTATTTTCAACAAAACTAAGCACACAATCACAGGCCAATAAATTTGAGCTCACTTTAGAGTGAGTTAGAAAATGGACACATATGATTGTCATGGTTTATGAAAATATAAACTTTCCTTATGTTAAAACTGGGCCAAGTGAGCCAGTTGCTCGATTGTGGAAGAAGAAAAAAAACCACATCTGCATGGTCAGTTTCTAAAAGAAATAATGAAATATTACTTAAAACTCAAAAGTCAGTAGAATTTGGTCTAACAACTGATTTGGAAACTCATTCAAGTTCCTTGTAAGCCACACAGGCAAAAGCCACAACTGAGAGAGAGCCCCACTGATCCGCTTCAAATAGTCATCGATAACGTTTTTTAACCTTGGTTTTAATGAAGTTTAGGTTTTCATACTATTTCCTAGCAAAAATTGAAAGAAAAGCCCTGGGAAGAGTAAGAAAAAAGAGGTTTGTTAAGGCCCAGAGACTGTAATCAACAGGACAGACGTTACAGAGGAAAAGGCAAGAGCCCAAGAGAAATTAAATGACACGTATGTTTCTAAGATGAAAGGTCACCAATTAAAACTAAAAGTATTCTTCCCGCAGGGAGGGGGGAAAGTTTTTTTTAAAAAAGAGAAGCTGTCAAAACCATCCTGATTTATCACCTAACCCCAGTGAGAATGGCCCACATCACAAAGTCTCAAAGCTGCAGATGCTGGCGTGGATGGGGAGAGAACAGTTTTTTGTTGGTTTTTTTTGCAGTTTTTGGCTGGGGCTGGGTTTGAACCCGCCACCTCTGGCCTATGGGGCCAGCGCCCTACTCCTTTGAGCCACAGGCACCACCCGAGAAGGGAACACTTTTAATACTGCTGGTGGGACTGCACACTAACACGGTCTTTTTGGAAGGAAGTATGGAGAATCCTCAAAGAACTCAAATTAGACCTCCCATTTAATTCTGCCATCCCATTACTATACATCTACCCAGAAGAAAAAAAAATCATTTTATCATAAGACATTTGCACTAAACTTTTATCAAAGCTCAATTTACAATCGCCAAAATGTGGAAACAGCCTAAATGCCCACTAACCCAGGAATGGATTAACAATTTGTGGTATATGTATACCATGAAATACTTACTATTCAGCCTCTAAAAAGGATGGAGACTTTACATCTTTTGTATTAACCTGGATGGAGGTGGAACACATTCTTCTTAGTAAAGTATCACAAGAATGGAGAAGCAGGCCAGACACGGTGGTTCATGCCTGTAATCCTAGCTGAGGCAGGTGGACCGCTTGAGCTCATGAGTTCGAGACCAGCCTGAGCAAAAGCAAGACCCTGTCTCTACTAAAAATAGAAAAACTGAGGCAAGAGAATTTCTCGAGCTCGAGTTGGAGGTTGTTATGAGCTATGACACCATGGCAAGCTATGACTCAGGGTAACAGCTTGAGACTCTATCTCAAAAAAAAAAAAAAGAATGGAGAAGCAAGAATCCAATGTACTCAATTCCAATATAAAGGCAGTAGTTGAACTAATACAAAGAGGGGGTGGGGGATGAGGGCATGGGGAGACAGGAGCAGGGAAGGGATGGTGGGTCACATTGTATGGCTCACCTCTTGGGGACAGGACATAGATATAAGAGGGACGTTATCTAACAAAAGCAATCAATGTAACCTAATTCTTTGTATCTTCAATGAATCCCAAACAATAAAAAAAAAAAGAGAAGTAAAAAATTGGTAACCTACAATCAAACAATATCCCAAAATCCTCTATAGAAAATGAGTGCGGCCACAGAGGCCTGCACCAAGCGAGCTGTTAATACCCTTCCCGTGTGTGTCAGCCAACCAGCCCTCTCATTTCAATGCTATTATGATCAGTATGGTATTTGTTATTCTCCCAAGGTTCAAAGCATACACCTTCCACTAGTCTGTACTTGCTGCAAAGTCAATTCAATTAAATACACACACGCACACATACACACACCCCTTTGCTTTAAAGGATGGAAATAAATAATTCAAACAGAAACATCAAGATGTAAAAAAAAAAAAGAGGAACACAGTGCTCAGTACTGGCTCCAGCGCAGTAAGACATTTCCAACTCTGCTCTCCTGATGTACCGACGGAAGGTGTCTTTGTGGAAGGACACAGCATCTAAGGACTGAAAAATATTCAGATCCTTTGACCCAAGAATTCCTCTTCTGAGGATCTATCCTAAGCAAGTGATCCAAAATTTTGAAAATGATTTACATGGAAATATAGACATCCATGGCCCTATTTCCTGACAAGAAATAAATAAAACACCTGGGTGGGGGTTGGGGGGGGTGCGTTGTCCCTTGTCAAGGTAGGCAGCTGGGGCCTATATTTCCTACAATCCCTCTCAGGGCAATAGTGAGTGGGGGTTGGCGTGGTCAAGGAAGACTTTGCCTGAGACTTGAAGACAGAAATCCATGAGCGAGTCACATATAGTTAGGGTAGGACCACCGGGGCAGAGCCACCCACAGACCCTCAGGCTCCTGGCCAGGCATATGCACAGCCCAGAGGGGAAGGTGGGTGTGGGCTCACCCACAGATGTGGTGGGCTCCATGAGTCCTGCCCACTCCATCTGCAACTTCTCTTCCTGACCCCTGACCAGAGACAACAGCCTTCCACAGACTTCTTCCCAGCCCCACAAATGGGCAGAGTTGAATTCCCAAGATAAATCCCAATTTCACGTCCATTGTCAAAATCTAATTGATGCATAACCATGCATGCAAAGGCAGGTAAACCTAGGTCTGCACTCCACAGACTAGGAAACACCTGTTATGTGGTTGTTTACAAACTATTTAAGGACATTTGCAAAACAACCGTTTTCTCATTAAATGGCAAAAAAACAAGATAGAATTTAAATGGATGTATTATGTACAATAAAAAGCAGACACAGAAAAAAAAGATGACATTAAAGTACACCTGAAAAGTAAACAGTTTAATCTAGGTTGAACTGAGCTAGCTTTTGTTTCTTCAATTTTTTTCTATGTGAAAATTTTTCTGTAGATTTTGTCTGAATTTGTCTAGAATTAAAATTCTTTAAAACCTATTACAAATTTCTAAGAATTATATTCCTTATTTTTTTCTCCTTCCCACTCAGCTTCTATTTTGAACCTTTTGGGGCCTGGTGCAACAACTCATGCCTATAATCCTAACGCTCTGGGAAGCAAAATGGGGCAGATCGCTTGTGGCCAGGAGTTCAAGACACGCTTGATGGAAAGTGACACCCCATCTCTACAAAAAATAGAAAGTTATCCAGGCATGGTGGCACATGCCTAGAGTCTAAGCTACCCAGGACTGGAATAGGTCAAGATCAGCCTGGCAACATAACGAGACTCGGTTTGTCCGAAGCATACATATAAATATATATATATATATTTTTTTTTTTTTTTTTTTTTTGAGACAGAGTCTCAAGCTATTGTCCTGGGTAGAATGCCATGGCATCACAGCTCACAGCAACCTCAAACTCTTGGGCTTAAGTGAGTCTCTTCCTCAGCCTCCCAAGTAGCTGGGACTACAGGCACCTGCCACAATGCTTGGCTATTTTTTTGTTGTAGTTGTCATTGTTATTTGGCAGGCCCAGGCCAGGTTTGAACCTACCAGCCCTTGTGTATGTGACAGGCATCCTAGCCACTAAGCTACAGGTGCCGAGACCCAAACAATATTTTTAAAAAATTAGTTGGTGTGGCAGTGAGTGCCTATAGTCCCAGCTACTCAGGAGGCTGAAGCAGGAAGATCACTTGAGCCCAGGAGCTTGAGGCTGCAATAAGCTATGATGACACCACTGCACTCTAGCCTGGGTGGCAACAGAGTGAAACTATCTTAAAAAACAAACAAACAAGAACAACAATAAAAAAAACCTTTTGTTTATTTTCCAATAGAAAAGCCAAATTTCTTGGCATGATCTGGCCACTAACCTTGCCAGCAGAGTGGTTCTCTTGGCCTGAAATGATCTCCACTTCATCTACCTGAGGATCAACCAGTCACCATTTAAGACTTAACTTGAACTTGACTCATCTGAAGACAGACCTGACTCTCCACTGCCTTCAAGGTCATCTCCCCAACTACTCTGAGATACAGTTGATCTATGTTCAGTAGCTCTCGCTCAACTGTACTGAATGTGTCTTACAGCTAGAGGGCTTGTTAAAACTCAGATTGCTGGGCTGCACCCCCAGTTTCCAATTCTGCAGGTCTGGAGTGGGGCCTAAATGTGAACATTTCTAACAAGTTGCCAGATGATGCTGGTGATGCTGGTCTTGGGACTGCAGTGGGAGAATCACTGAGCTAGACCCTGAGACTCTTGAAGGTTGGGACTAGGTTTTATTCACCATTGCATCCCAAAGCTCAAGAACAGTACCCAGCATTTAGAAGGCACTCATTACTTTTTCATTTTTATTTTTTAGAGACAATGTCTCACTCTGTCTCCCAGGCTGGGCTAAGAATGTTGTGATTGTAACTTATTATAGCCTCAAATTCTTAGTCTCACATGATCCTCCCACTTAAGCCTCCGGAGTAGCTGGGATTACAGGTGCCAGCCGCTGCACCAGGCTTGTTTGACTTTTTTTTTTTTTTTTTGAGACAGAGGCTCAAGCTGTCACCCTGGGTAGAGTGCCGTGGCATCACAGCTCACAGGAACCTCCAACTCCTGGGCTCAAGCGATTCTCCTGCCTCTGCCTCCCAAATAGCTGGGATTATAGGTGCCTGCCACAACGCCCAGCTATTTTTTGGTTGCAGCCGTCATTGTTGCTTGGCGGGTCCGGAATGGATTCAAACCCACCACCTCAGGTGTATGTGGCTGGCACCTTAGCCACTTGAACCACAGGCGCCAAGCCTTGTTTGACTTTCTTAAATACAGTCCCTCTTAACAACAGGGACACATTCTGAGTTCTGAGAAATGCATCATTAGGCAATGTCATGATTCTGTGAACACTGTAGCCTGTGCTACACGCCTGTACAGCATGTTACTGTCCTGACGACTGTTTAAGCAGTTGTAACACCATCCCTGCTGGTGCAGGAAGTGGACAGATTCACTCTGGGACAGGACTTGATTCTGACAGTGCCTCACACAACAGAGACCCTTTTGGAGGGGCTACAAGTCACTAGATGTCAAATGCCAGACTCAACCTAGAACCTGTGCTTCATCAGCCACGACTGAAGTTCACCCAGACACAAAATCTGAATGAGATTACTTCTAGATATGGGCTACCGCTTTCAATTGGCTCAGATAATGGGCTGGTTTTTGTTTCTGCTTTAACCCAAGCAATTAGTAAAGCCCTGGGTATACAGTGGAACCTCCATTGTGCCTACCGGCCCCAAAGCTTGGGAGAAATATAAAGAATGAACTGGACCCTAAAAGAAACTTTAACCAAACTCATTGATGAGACTAGTGACTGCTCTTATCAACTCTCAGAGCAAGGTGTACTCCATTCAGAGCAGTTTTTACACCTTATGAAATCATGTATGGAAGACCTCCCGTTCTGCTCCCTGCTGTACCCTCAGCCCATAACTAACCATACTCTTTTAAAGTATCTCCAGTCCCATTCCCAGATCCAGAGGAACATCCATCCCCAGATTTGAGATAATGCTGAGACCCCAGAGGGACCAAAAAGGACTTCGAAAGTGTCTTTCAACATGAAGATTGAGGGTACGTTAAGTCGTTCCAGAAAGAAAGCCTCACCCCGAAGTGGAAGGGCCCCTTCACTGTCATCCTCACCACCCGACAGCCGTGAGAGTCGATGGTTTGTCAGCACGAATACACCACACCCGGGTGAAGAAGAACAAAGACGCCAGCAGAGCCCATTGGATGGTGGTCCCAGGAGAAAACCCTCTCAAGCTAATAAATACTGTTAAAATCTTGATTTCTTTCCTGCACATGCTGACCCAATACAGTTAATTGTGCCACCCAGGAGCCCCCTAAGACCAGTGGGGTCACTCACACAACTGAAGGACCCATTGTAACACCTTTGCTTTCTATTCTGTTAAGTATGTTAAATGGTACGCATCATCTTTAAATGTAACTCAACTAGATTTAGCTTTTGATTGTTAGTTATGTCTACAACCCCAACCCCCATATTATATAGAGATAGGCAAGCAAGACTCAGATCAAGAGTCAAGGGTTTGACTCGGACATAGGACCAGTGGGGAATGTTATACCCTAACATTCCTTTTTGCTAAAGGCTTTGCTAAGGGCTTTTGACACGCCCCCCTTTAAACAGGAAGCTCAGCTGGAAGAATTTAGTAAGCACTGTAAAATCCTGTGAAAGCCCAGATCCCCCTTGTAAGCACTCCCCTTACCAGGTGTTGGCTCTTGTGAAATTCAGCTTGCATTAAGGACTCCCCCTCCCTTACCAAAAGTACCTTATAAAAGGTTTCCACCCCTGCTACTAGGGGTTGAGAGACTTTGAGACATTAGCCTGCTCTCAGCCCAGCTGATCAATAAAGGACCCTTGCTTAATTTGGAAAAAAAATATACCATGTATTTGGGTATCTAAACATAGAAAAAAAACACAGGAAAAATGGTGGTGTAACCTTACGGGACCACAATCACATATGCTGTCCATCACTGACCAAACGTCATGTGGTGCATGAGTGAAAACAAAGTCCTTTCACACACATGTGGCTACCACGGCTAGGAAGCAATGTAACAGGATGTGGACAGTTACGTGGAGTCTTACGACTGCTCCTTGGTCATACCTTTGTGAAATGTGGCAACTTTAACAAGTATGGGCTGAAAACATCAAAAATCTAAGTGGCCATTTTTCACACGTGCTCCTTGTGAACAGACCTTCACATTATGCATGGCCATCCGTTGCTCCAGGCAGAGGAAATAGAGATAAGAGGAGATGGACAGAAGACTTGGCTGTTGTTTTGCTCCCAAGTTCTCGAAGGTCAAACCCCGCACTGTTGTCCCAAATGACCTTCTATACTCTCTATTCTGTCCTTCTGCCCCTCCCTCCACAATGACAGCAAGAAGTCGAGGAGTGAGACCCAGACAACCTGACCTGCAGGTGTGTGAATGGCCTTTCTGGTAACGGTGGCTGTGGCCTTCCAAGACACATCCTCCAGCCAGTTTGTGAGAAAGTCGTGGGAACCCAGAGAAGAAAAGCAGCAATGAATACCATCTGAAAAGGCGGGAAAAGGTCCCAACATACATGACCTGTGAAGGGAAGAAAGATTTTCCAGAGAACTATTAGAAGCAAACACAGAGAAGTTAAAATACGCAGCACATCCCTGCAACATCAAACATGTGCCCTCCAGAGGAAAAGATAATGCCTGGTGGCAGACAGGACTGAGGAAGAAGTTGGGCTCAGACTGTGGAAGATCTTGAATGGCACGCTGAGAAGATCTGACTTTGACCTGTATGCAGCCACTCCCATCAAAGGGAAGTGAGAACGATCAGACCTGCGTGTTGGAAAAACAGATCTGGCAGCTGCATGGATGATCAAGTGGCCTTGGGAGAGACGTTGCGAACTTTACTGATGAAGAAACGCCACTTGACATTGCGACGAAACATGCAAGCCCCCTCGTTTTCTTTTTCCTGCTTTCTCACATGGTTTCCAAAACAACATCAGGTAGGTAAATAAGCAATTAAAGCAGTAGGTAGTATAGAAATGAAAAGCCAGATCTCTGCAGAGTGGAGGCAGCACACAAGTGTTCCTAGATTTGTTCCTAGGGCCTAAGGAACAAGAAAGCCTCACCAGGATGAACGATGCCATTTAGAGTTTTTGATATCTTCAGGGACTTTGCAGTAGAGCTAAATTTACCTTGTTCTTTAAAGCCAAAATCTTCAGAAATGCTCCTTAATCCCAAATTAACAACATTCAGGTAAATTACATTGAGCAAACTGGGGGGAAGGAGACAGAAAACAAATGCATCAGTTATGCCATTTATAGATACAAACTCTGAAAACAGATCAAATACTCTGATTTATACTTCAGCTGCAATTACACGATATGGTCCATTATTTTAGTTGGAAGCAAGAACAATACATACCAAACCGTGGGAACTCAAGCCTTTCTTTAGAACAACTTCTCAGAACCTAAGAAGGGGCAGCAAATAAAAAAAAAAAAAAGAATTGATCCCCTGATGGTTGAGGAGAGAGATTTTAATTATGCTTTACGACGAGGGTGATAATTGACTTATACTCTGAAACATCTTAACTCAGAGCTCACACACGGAGAAGATTCCATGATCAAAGACTGTCAAAGCATACGCTATTCTGCAATGTGAGTTGTTCGCGTAATTGAAGTTTAATATTCATAAATGTCCAAACATTTTCTTTTCATTTCTTTAAGTCCTTGTTTGTAAAGGAAAAGAAAGCATCATAAAACATATTTCAGCTCTTCCACAGACGGCATGAAATAAAAGGCGAAATTTACACTTCCACCTGAAAGAAAAAATCGGACAAAATACATGAAACAATGAATTTCAGGCACTGGATAGCAGGTAGCATGGGGCAGCGATCCCCCGCACACCACAGAAAAAAGAAATGAGCCCTGCAGATCTCCCAGTGTGTATCATTGCCATTTGAAATAAGCATGCTAAAGAGCTTGCTGAACACAGGACCCTTTGCTTCTTGATGACAAATGGTCACTTGTTCTCATGCCATGCTCCAATACCATAAAGACCACAGTTAAACCTGGGAAGGTTTCCTCTGACACTGTTAAACTTTCTGCACTCAAACACGCTCTTATAGTCATTTGATTTCTTTGATAAGTCTATCAAAAACATTTAGTGGTGGAAAGACTCCCTATTTAACAAATGGTGCTGAGTAAACTGGCTGGCGACCTGTAAAAGACTGAAACTGGACCCCCGCCTTTCACCATGAACAAAAATTGATTCTCACTTGATAAAAGATTTAAACTTAAAACATGAAACTATAAAAATACTAGAAGAGAGTGCAGGGAAAACACTTGAAGAAATCAGCCTGTGAGAATATTTTATGAGGAGGACCCCCCAGGCAATTGAAGCAACACTAAAAATACATTACTGGGATCTGATCAAACTAAAAAGCTTTTGCACATCAAGAGCACAGTAAGTAAAGCAAACAGACAACCTTCAGAATGGGAGAAGATTTTTGCAGGTTGTGCTTCCAACAAAGGTCTGATAACTAGAACCCACAGAGAACTCAAACTAATCAATAAGAAAAGAACAAATAACCTCATTTCTATGTGGGCAAGAGACTTGAACAGAAACTTCTCTGATGAAGACAGGCACATGGCCTACAAACACATGAAAAAAAATGCTCATCATCCTTAATCATCAGAGAAATGCAAATCAAAACTACTTTGAGATATCATCTAACTCCAGTAAGATTAGCCCACATCACAAAATCCCAAAACTACAGATGTTGGCGTGGATGTAGAGAGAAGGGAACACTTCTATACTGCTGATGGGAATGCAAGCTAATATGACCTTTTTGGAAAGAAGTTTGGAGAATACTCAAGGAACATTTGATTCTACAATTCCTCTATTAGGTATATATCCAGATGATCAAAAATCATTTTACAACAAAGACATTTGCACCAGAATGTTTATTGCAGCCCAATTCATAAGTGCCAAGACATGGAAACAGCCCAAGTACCCATGGACCCATGAATGGATCAACAAATTGTGGTATATATACACCATAGAATACTATGCAGTCATAAAAAAAGATGGTGACTTCACATCTTAACTGGATGGAGCTAGAACATATTCTTCTTAACAAAGTTTCTCAAGAATGGGGGGGAAAGTATCCAGTGTACTGGATACTACTATGAAATCAATATATAAGTATCTATACAGTCATACCAATGGTAAAATGTAACTATAGTCCAGAAAGGAGAAGGGAAGAGGAGAGAGGGGGGAGGAGGGAGATGGGAGGCAGAAGGAGGGAGGGTATTTGGGGGGACCTTACCTAATGTGCATGACGCAATGGTACATTTCAAAACTATTAAGAAAAGAATATAATTGTGATAAATGTGTTAATCAGTTCAATGTAAGCCAGCAGTTCTCAACCTGTGGGTCATGACCCCTTTGTAACAATGAAATACATCCTGCATGCATCAGATATTTACATTACGATTCATAACAGTAGCAAAATAACAGTTATGAAGTAGCAACGAAAAATAATTTTATGGGGTGGCGCCTGTGGCTCAAAGAGTAGGGCGCCGGTCCCATATGCCGGGGGTGGCGGGTTCAAACCCAGCCCCGGCCAAAAGAATAATAATAATAATAATAATAATTTTATGGTTGGGGGTCACCACAACAGGAGGAACTGTATTAAAAAGGGTCAGGGCATAGGAGGCATTAGGAAGGTTGAGAGCCACTGATGTAAACATTTCACCTTGTATAGCAAATCAGTACACTGAACCCCATAAACGCATCAATGTACACAGTTATGATTTAATAAAAAAAATTTTTAAATGCTCTTATAATGAATTCTGTTCCTGACTTTGTAACTAGCTGTCCCCACACCTAACCACAGCAGCAGTTTCATCACAATTATACCTAAATGCGTCTTCCACCTTCTGCATCCCAAACTCAGTAGCACTGTGTGTGTGTCAGGCTCCGGGGAGACCCCCAGGGACCTTCAAGAATGAAGACAAGAGCACCAGTGAGGGGGATGAGGTGGCATCTGTGTCAACAGCTTGGTCTATTCAAATTCTCTGTAACGTAGCAGAGAGGAGACCGTGCCAGAGAAGGGACCTCTCTGGCCTGGCGCACAGTAGGCACACAATGAATAACCACAGAATGAATGAATTAGTTACTTAGTCAATGAACAAAGTATCACGGTTAACAGGCTTGGGTAGCACATATCTTCTAAATTCAAAAGCTATTCATGTTTAGAGGAACCTATATAAACCGGCTGATGCCCTTTGATGCTGAGCAGATTCTTAGCTTCCTTTGCTAAGACCGATTCCCAAGGTTCTCACAAGAAACTTCAGGGCAACTGGCCAAACCATCTCTTCACCTGAATTGAGCCTGTTTGTTGAGGAACAATGGAATTCATGTTCCACAACAGCAATTCCAGCCTTCGTGTCTTTAAAGCTGACATTCAATTTCCTCTGACTTAGTCTTCTAAAAGGCTGAGTTTAAAGCCACACGGTAAAAAAGATTTCGTCCACGTGCTCAGGAAAGTTACTCTGAGATACGTGCCTATAAGGTTACAAGATGCCTTGACAATTGATGCAAAGGAGATTTTATTTATTTGAAGGAAACTGATCTGATTGTCATATAAAACAGGCCCGTTGGCTGGGCACAATGGCTCTTGCCTGGAACCCCTAGGAGGCTGGCAGGGGAGTTTGAGACTAAGGTAACATAGGTAACTTAGCAACCCTGTCTGTACAAAAATAGCCGAGCAGGGTGGCCATTTCCTATAATCCCAGCTACTCAGGAGACTGAGATGGGAGTGCCGCTTGAGCCCGGGACGTGGTGTTGTAGGGTGTTTAGCAGCATCCCTGGCCTCCACCCACTAGATGCCAGTAGCAACCTCATCCCCTTCCCCAAATGACATCCCCTGTCCCCATTATGACAACCCAAAACAACTCCAGGCATTGCCAGATGTCTGCCTCCTGAAGGGCAATTCCTTCCCCTGTTGAGAAACACTGATCTAAATCGACCATTTCCTTATTTGGTTGTAAAGGTAAGGATACGGTCCACTAGAGCAGATAATTAAGTTCAATGACATTAATATGCTAACTATAATCATTAGGGCTCACTTGATGTCATGTCCAGGAAAAAGTGCTACAGTTGATTGGTGATGTCTGCTGTGGAGTGAGGAAGGGCAGTTTCCCCTCTCCATTAAACTCACAGGGGGCTGCAAGGATAATTAAAAGTGGACTTGGTCTCAAAGAGACCAAATACCATCTTCCCTTGACACCACAGAAAAATAATGGAAACCTCAAAAGCATTCTGTTCTTTAAAATGCATTTGATTATAACAGCCTATAAAATGATTCCCAAAAGAAACTATAGTTGAGTGGTCATTAATATGTCTAAGCCTCCCATTCTGTCTGAGCATGCTATACCCCATCAAAGGCTGGTAAGATACAGAGCTGCCTGTACTCACATCCTTAAAAGATGTAAGCACCAAACGCTAACCCAGAAACTATAATTATCCTAAAAGGAAATGGAACCACTTTTCTTCTGAACCGTGTAATCTATGTTTGAAAAAGAGGGAGGGCGCTCTCTCCAAGAACCACTGGTTGGGTTATCCAAGAACGTAACGGCTTAATGCAGAACAAATCAGACTGAGTTGGAATTAAAACAATGAAAAACATACTCTTCACTTGTCAACAGGGTCTTGATGACCTGCAATGTCACCTTGCACTTACTTAACCTCTTAGTGCCTCAGTTTCCCTCATCTGGTCAAACAGATAAAATAGTGCTCACACCTCCTAAGGTGTTAGGATGAAAAAATAAGATAATAACAAAGTCCATATGCAGGAAGTGTTCTATAAATGTTAGCTAATGCCATGTGATGTAAGATCCATATTCAATCTAGAAAGCATCCAGCAGCCTGTGTCAATTTTACCAGTAGCTTAGCAACTGATGGTATTAAATAATTAGTAACAAAAAAATCGCATTCAAAGACTCTGTATTCACAGTCTAGTTTCTCCTTACAATTTCAACTTGATCAAACCATATCTCATGCAGGTGTAAGGATTTTTTTCCCACTCAGTCCTTAGCAGAATTAAGGAAAACCGATCACCACACTGCTGTCCTCCACCGCCACTACCAACATGGCCCACATTTCTGCTTATAGCCTAATTCCTGATGAAAAATCAAATCCTTGGACAAAATCACAATGCAAACGACCAAGTTAGTAGCAGATGTTATCAGAGTTGTCACAATCCCAGAACAGTTATTCTATGCAGAAGAGGTTAAGAAAATCTTTATGAGATGATCTAATACATATCCACATAAGAGAAAAACGCAAATCAATTCCAGGTGGGGATCAAAGAAATGAGGGAGTAGGGAGAGGGGAAGGAGGGATGGGAATTACAGTGTATGTCACACCTCTTGGGGGCCAGACACAATTATAAGAGGGACTTCACCTAACAAATGCAATCACTATAACCTAGTTCTTTGATCCCTCAATGAACCTGAAATTAAAAAAAAAAAAAAAAGAAAGAAAACCTTTATGTTTTCAATGGATTGAAAGAGGAAAATAAAATATTAAATTGTCCACTGAATTTAAAAGAAATATGCATTTGTATTTCCTAAGTTCCACATTCTAGTCCCTAGGACCCCAGTAAGGAAAGAAACACCATCAGATAATATCTTGGTGCGGGTGGTCCTGAAGCAGAAGAGTCACAGCAAGATAATTACGGTGCCATTGACAGTTTAACCAGCTGGTCTTAACAGGTCACCATGCTTTCCTAAACTTAGGATATGGGCAAAAATTCAACTTGTGATTTTTCTTTTCACTTTGAAATTAGTCGCTTGCCTTTTTCTGTGTGAAAAGTCCTAGCACAACAGTCATGGAACATCAGAGCTGAAGATCACCTAGCAAACATTATGTATAGCACTCACCAAGATGTGGCCCAGACATCCTCTATGTCAGAATCACATATGACACTTGTTTCAAATGCAGATTCATGGATGGTATTCAACAAACTCATTCCTTCTTTCTAAATGTTCTATGTATTTTGACCCAGTCCATAGAATGTGAGTGGATGGGATGCCCACCCCGGGCTCCCCTGCCTCACACAGTCTGCATGTCCTGTCCCCTTCTGTGACTTGATTCCCAGGAATACAGCAACCTTGGAAGGCACACATTGGAGATGGCAGAGCCACAATATAGAAGGAGCCTGGGTGCTGGAATCACCATTTGGGAGAGAACTTTAAGTGAATAAGAAACAACCTTTAGATCAGTGGTTCTCAACCTTCCTAATGTTGCAACCCTTTAATACAGTTCCTCAGGTTGCGGTGACCCCAACCATACAATTATTTTTGTTGCTACTTCATAACTGTAATTTTGCTACTGTTATGAATCATAATGTAATTATCTGATATGCGGGATGTATTTTCATTGCTATAATGTGGGTTGCGACCCACAGGTTGAGAACTGCTGCTTTAGATGGATTAAGCCTGTCACTTTGCACTGTGTTTCAGAAATGAGCTCTCCCTACTTAATGCATGGGGTCTCATATTGAACATACAAAATACAATCTGGAGGCTTTAAAACACACACACACACACACATTATTTTGACCCTTGTTTAAAAAGCAAGGAAGACCGAATTTAAGACTATTGCAATAGGGGTACCAAAATAGGGGAAAGAGATTAAGCTCAACTCTCAATACAGCAAGAAACAGTGGAGACTTCTATCCAGTGGGCAAGCAAAGTCAGTGAATCAAAAATTACTATGAGGAAACTTCAGGGGTAGAAGGCTTCTCTAAAAAATTGGATCCATAGGATTCTTGTTAGCCAAGGACTTCTACATCAAAAGTGGAGGATGAGGAACTTGATAAGTTATCAAGGGTGGGTGGACAACTTAGCAGGATTCTTTGCCAAGACTAGCCTGGGCAGGTCAAATAGAAGATGAAGGGGTCAAGATTATGGCCTCATCAAAAAGAAGGCTCAAAGGACTAAGGATTGGTCAAGAAGGGATTTGTTGCCAGGTGTGGGGGGCTTACGCTTACAGTACCAGCTACTCGAGAAGCTGAGGCAGGAGGATCACTGGAGCCCAGGAGTTCAGGGCTGCAGAGCTACAATCACACCACTGCACTCTACTCTGGGTGACAGAGAAAGACCCCAGCTCTTAAAAAATAAATAAATACAATTTAAAAATAAGTAAATAAATGAAGAGTGAGTTGTCAGGGTAAGGCCCTGTGTTTTAACAAGTGCATTAAGATTCAGGAAGGAAAACAAGCTGAGGGAGAAGGACCCTGCAGTGAGCCACACAGGAGATACCCAATGCCCCAGGACCTGAAGAAGTCCCCAGTGATTGGTTAGGCAGGAGCCAGTGTTTCAATGAATCAACTTATTAAATACCAAATTCAAATCCATCTGCTATGTAACATGTTACCCATGACTAAAAAGCAACTTGTAATTACCTTGGAACCATTCCTGCAGAAGGCACAGCTGCCCAAAAAGTATAAGCCACTGGACTTCATTTTACAACTTTGTAACTCTGAAAAAACAAAGAGGAAAAAGAATAGACAGGAATGGGTTACAAAAGTGCCTAGCGTGCGACATGGCCAGGCCTGTCAGATTCCCCAACTGCTTCAAGTCATTGGGAATAATTAAACCCTCTAGTAACAGACAAGAAATAATGAATGGACATTTCAGGGCTAGCTCCCCAGATATTATAAAACCAAAGGAAGTGGGGGAGGCAACCACATCCCACAAGACAATCACAGCAGAGAGAGGCGCAGACGTGCACATAGCCCAAAATGCTGTTTAGAACCGGCCTAGAGGCCCGTCACAGTGGCTTCCACTGCAGTCCTACCACACTGGGAGGCCAAGGTGAATAGCCTGAGCTTAGGAGTTCGAGGCCAGCCTGAGCAAGAGCAAAGCCCCCTAAAAATAGAAAAACTGAGGCAAGAAGCTGGCATGAGCCCAAGAGTCAAGGTTGCTATGAGCTCTGATGACACCATGGCACTCTACCCAGGGCAACAGAGTGAGACTCTGTCTTAAAAAAAAAAAAAAAAGCATTGGCTTTAGCATCTATAGACCATTCTGCTATGTATCCCCACTGGTGTGATTCTTTGACCCTTGAGAAAAGATCTGATGTTTTAATGTATTTTTTTTTTAAGTTATCACACAGCCCTAAGTGCTAATATTCTTCCCGTGCCTTCCTCTGCCTCTCTTCCCTTCCTTGTGAATCTGCCTGCTGAAGCTCTCCTTGACCATGAAGGACCAGATGAAATGCCCTCATATAAGAAAGCTCACCCACCCACCACCACTCACCACCGGAATAAAATGTCTCAATACCAGACTCCTGTGGTCCATCAACTGTGAATCTGTTCAGCTTCTGAAATATAATTATCAGAGCCATGAAGAATCACATTGTACAGCCAAGGTTTCCATCTTGAGCCCTGACTATTGTGGTTTTCTAAGTTTCCATTCTCAAGAAGGCTCACAGTATCGCTATTCCTCTCACGAATCCCTAAAAACTGGGATTTGAAATTCACTGTATGCAACATAAAGCTGACTTATTACATAATACAAAACATCAGATGGAGCTGGCTCCTACTCGAGTCATTAAGAATACATTTCATAAAAGTGGGACCTCCGGGGACACAGCCTCCCAACAGCCAACGAGAAGCCAAAGCGAAGCCTCAATCTCTGTAAACTGCTCATCCTTGGACCTTCCTCAGTCTCAAAATAGCCAAGAGGATAGGAATTGGTGAGATTTCATTACGGGAAAGATTTCGTGGAAATCAATTGCAACCTCTGTAGCTCCCAGCAGCAGGACCTGTGTTTATATTAGCAGCATTAAAGATAAGCTGTCTCACGGAAGTTACAACAGCAGCTTTCAAACTACTTGAATGTGCTCTTAAGTGGAGGCACTAAAATTTAAAATTTACACTGGCTTTTCTGTTGTTGACAGCGTAGTGCTGAGTCAGCCCACACGCACACGAGAAAACAGCCGTTGAGGAATACAGCTTCCTGATTCAAAAATAAATCAGTAAATTCCTACTAAAAATTTCTACTAAATTCCTTAAGGCATGATATCTCAAAGGAGGGGGTGAAATATCTAAAAAGCTACAACAGTTTTAAAGCATACATGGTTTGATCTGATGAAGTTCATGTTTGTGCTTTTAGAATTTATAAGGAAAAAAGCCAGCCGTCAAGAATTTACAAGGAAAAAATGGCAGACAGATGACAAAATTGTGACAATATTAATTTCATACCTGCTTCCTCATAATACGCTGGAGCAAAGTTTGTCCATTTAAGGAACATGAGAGTGGATCAATGATCGGAACCTCAGCAAATAATGATCCAATGTCCACAATGACTGGGCTCCACCCATTAAATGTGTATCAGTAAAAAATAAATCAGCCACATTTTCTAGGAAATAAGAGAATGCAAAGACAACTACTGTTTTTGCTACCAGGCAATTATATAATCAGTAACCAGCAGATAAAGTTTCTGTGAGAAACTCCTCCCTCGCATGTGAGATGCAACATCAAATGCTTGAGGCTAATGTGGGAAATGGTCTATGGTGAAGGGTGACCCTTGACTTTGAGCAGGACACTGAAACTCCAAGGCCTTGGTTATCTTACCTATAAAGTGAAGAATCTTGACTCATTTGATTACCATGCCCTGTCGGCTTCAACATTCTCTAACGCCATGACAGGCCTGACTCTGTTTAATATATGTGTCTTCTAGAATGTTCTTGAACCACAGTTCCTCTATGTTACATTTCCTCTGGCTTTGCTGAAGGCGGGGCAATGCTCACTCTCAATGACTCCTTTATGGAAGATCCAAACTTTGTGGAAAACAGTTTGGTTAAATCTAGGAGGTTTCAAGCTTCCCCTTGTCATTCTGGGTGTCATCCACAATACCAATTAAAAGAGACACTGCCCTTTAGCCACTATGTAGAATTCTGATAACGGCCCCAAATGGTGCCCTTCGGCAAACTGCCTACCTGGCCACCATCTCAGGCACTTACCTGACTGGCAGCATCCAAAGACCTGTTCTCTTTATCAGGAAACCTAGGATAACACAAATTCTTGTAAAACCCAAGGGCTAAGGTAAGACCACGATCCAGGACTCCCTGAGTTGGAATAGATCCACTGAATTTGAACAATCTCTGACCCCAACATATAATGTAGCTGAGGAAGAGGGGATGGGAGAGGACAAAGGAGAGAGAGGGATTTTCTTGGTTGTATTTTTTGGTTTGGGTTTGGAGGAGGTTGGTTTCGCAATTGTGTTTGGTTTTTGTTTTTGTTTTTTAACTTAACCTCACCATTAGCTGACATTTCTGTAGCTGAAAAATACAAGCAACCACTGGCTATATTTTATTAATGGCTGGGTACATAGGTTCTGGGTGCACGAGGCCTCATGACCCAGACACCTGTTCTAGGGGCACAGGAAACATGTACACACGCTCGTGTCTCACGCCAGGATTCACTGGTGATCTCTTTCACAGAGCAACTCAGCCTCCAATCAAACCTTACACACTTGCTCTCACGGTAAGCCAGTACCACATGATCAATGTTTCTGGGCATTGAATGAAGACCAGGGAGGGATGAAGTGTGAATGAGAAAAAGGCAGAGAAGGAAAACAAAACAGAGAAGAAATAGAAGGTATGTCCCCAGGACACAGACGGGAGATACTCAGCACAAATGGGAGGCAGGACCAGCCACGGTGACAGGCCCCACCACAGTGACCAGGGCACCCTCGGCCAGCCCACCAACACCTTTTTTAATGTAAGATGTTACCAATGTGCTGCACAGTTCCAATGAAAACAAGTGCTAAGCACAGAAAAGTTGCAAATCTTGCAATAAAATTAAACAGGAAAATTCAAAAAGAAATATTTCATTCATCTTAAAAATTAGTGCTTAAAGAAAAGGAGATTTAATTAGAGGAAAATAGAGTTGGCTGGAGATACTCTTGGAGATTTTGGAGAGGGCTTGAGAGATAAGTGGGCGCGTTTAATGTGAAGAATTTCATGTGAAGACCAGTGATATCAATATACTCTTACCCTGACGCACCACAGTTCTCAGGACCATTTTGGATCCTGAATAGGATAATAAACCAGACAGAAAATCAAGGGGAAGGGAAAAAGGAAGAGAAAATGAAGGAAGTAAAGAAAGATGACAAACGTTTTCCTAATGTCATTGAAGAAGAATCAGAAAAGGAGGAAGGATGTGAGAATGAGCTTTCTGCATTCAAAATTGGGCTGGCAGTTCAGGCATGAAGAAGCAGAGAAATGAATGAACAATTGGGCGGTGCCTGTGGCTCAAAGGAGTAGGGTGCCGGCCCCATATGCCAGAAGTGGTGGGTTCAAACCCAGCCCCGGCCAAAAACTGCAAAAAAAAAAAAAAAAGAAAGAAAGAAAATGAGGAGACGGTGGCTCAAATGCCCCCCCTACAGTATCTGTTGGTCTGATAACCACTGACCCCAGAAACGAGGAGAGGGACAGTCACCCAGATGGGTACTTGTACTAGGCAGGGTTCTCAAGAGAAGCACAACTATCCAGGCAAAATGATGCGTGCCTGTAGTTCCAGGGGGAGGCCGAGGCAGGAGGATCACTTGAACCCAGGGATTCAAGGCTGCAGTGAGCTATGATTGCACCAGTGCACTCTAGCCTGGGTAACAGAGCAAAACCCAAACTATAAAGGAAAAAAGAAAAATCAAGAGAAACAGAACTCATACAAATATACACAGTAAACAAACATACATATCACATATAAAGATGTATTTAAGGAATTGGCTTACACAATTGTGGAGGCTAACATGTCTGAAGATGGGCAGTTAGCCAGATGAAGACCCAGGTAACAAGGGCATGGTTCCAGTCCAAACCAAAACCAAACAGGGAAAACAGTGTCCCAGCTCCACAGGCTGTCAGGTAGGAAAAACTGGCCGTCATGGGACAAAAGGTCAGCCCTTTGTCTCTACAGGCCTCCACTCACACCCAGGGCATTGCTCTGCTCCATGGATTGATTTCAATGATAATCTCATCCAAAAACACCCAGAATGTCTGACCAGATATCTGAGCACCCTGTGGCCCAGTCAAGTTGATGCATAAAATCCCTGACAGCACTCGATGTGTCATAAACCCTGACAAAAACACATGAGAAACACTGTTCACATCTAAGACAGCTGCACTGGCCAAGACCAGAGGACAGAGTCAAAGTCACAAGTGCAACTGGACAAACCCAAGGAAGGGGCGGGCCACAGGGATGTCTCGTAAACATTCCTTCCCAACTCCATCACAGACCTCAGGCTACAACTTCTCTGTTACTCAGGACATGATGGTAGCTCTCAGAAGTCACATAAAACCTCTACAGGACAGACTGGCAAATCTCCAAATGATGGGCATGGGTTTTGGGGTCGGAAAGTCCAGCTTTACCAAGTTGAGTCCCCATACCCCCCCCCCTTGAAGGGCCCTGTGACCTCTCCCAGCTGCAACTTCTCCATTTGCAACAGAAAATATTATAACAGTACCGACCTGCTGGGATTGTTCAGAGGTGGAAAAGAAGCAATGGATAAAAAGGAATTAGCTCAATGCCAGGCACAGAGAAGGAGCTCAAGAAATAGTAGTTTTTGTTTTGTTTTTTAATTAACTGCTAGTTACCCCCATAAAGTTTCCACTCAGAATTCCAGACACTTCCTCAGAGAAATCTGCCCAGTAATTATTAGCACTCCCTTTTCTTTCCTGGGCAGACAAAGGTGTAGAGTCAGGCGATCTATGACGTAAATTAAGTGCCAGGAGCACTCCCTGCAGACTGACCAAGACTAGGCATGATTGAATTAGGCAAAAAAGCAAACGTCTGCAAGGCTGAGGAGAGGAAGGCCAGTGACGCCTGAGGATTTTCTTTGGGCAGCAACCCTGGTGCCAGGCAGCAACCACACACCTGGCCTTGCCTCTCCCTCCCCAAAGAATGTTAGGGATGATGGATGGAGCCACACGGGAACAAAGCAGCCATAGAAAACAGGGTTCCCTGGCCCCCGAAGCATTGCTATCATTTTCCTCACTGGCTGTTATTAGACAGAGGCAAGATTCGATTTCCCTCCTTCCCATAATATATGTCTGTCTCCTATCATAACTAGACTCCCTACAAATCACCTCTGTTCAAAGGGGCCCCTCCCAAGTTCTCTGTCACTCACAGAGATGCCTCTCTCCTAGTCCAAGGAGAAGCAAGTCCAAGATGTTTCTCTGGAATGTTCCCTTGCCTTTTGCAGGAAGCAGGACACCACAGTGGCTTCTCCTAAAGCTCTATAGTTAGGAAATGTCACTCCTTCCCCCAGTGCCCTGCCTCCCACCCAGAACTAAGTTTCCTCCGGGCAGAACCAGTGCTTCCTTCCTCTCTGCATACTGCCCTCCAGGCCTTGGGAAAGAGCAGGGCACACACCCAAAAGACCCATATGCAAAGCAGTATTGGCCCACAGAGGCACCCGGAGGAAAAGATGGCCTCTTCCACCTTGAGACTCCATCAACATGGTCCTTGTGGACTTTAGACATCATTAAGCAGCACTCAATCCATCCAATAGACAATTAAGCTAACAAGCCAAACAGAATTCCAGAAAGAAAAAGTTCACTCAAGATGGATATGGCTGAGGCTTTACACACTGGGACAGGCCTCGACATCTGCATCATATCACAGAGTGATAAGTAGCTCTGAGGTGAGCATAAATCAGGCTGAAAAGACAGGCACGGCTAGCCAACTGGCCAGAGGCACCTCACCCTGGCCATCCATCATGCCTGCTCATGTCTGGGCTGCCCAACCACAGGCAGTGCCAGACAAAGGGACAGGAGGACCTGGAGACTCGGACTGCCAAACAGCAGTGTTTTTGATTTAGTGGATCATATTTTTCTCATGAATTGTTTAATTCAGGTAATTCACCCAACATTAAAGTGAGTATACACACACACACATATACTGTGTATAGGAAACTTAGCCAAGGCTACACACGGCTAAGTAATCCAATTCAAGTGACCTTGATGGTTCCAACATGAAGAAAAGCACCAGTCCTAAGTGGACCAGAGTTCGGAGTTCAAAGAAAGGAACAAACATGGAGACTGGGAGGAGTAATTCCAGCAACATTCCAGGGGCTGAATTTCCCAGACTAGTAAGCCACCTGCAGGGGACACACCCTGAGGTCACCCCTAATGCTCATGCCCTGTATAAGCTATCCCCTGCATGTGAGCAGAACATGACAAAGGTGGTGGCATGTCACTTGGTTGATCACATTTTATTATAGAAGACTCCATCTTAGCAGACTGGGCCTTGAAAAAGCAAACTGCCACGGAGGGGGCCATGAAGCAGGAACTGTGGATGGCTTCTAGGTGCTGAGGGCGACCTCCAATGGACAGCCAGTTGAGAACCCAGAGCTCATCCCTCAGGCCCCCAACCATGAGGAAATAGATTCTGTCAGTAAGCCAAATAAACTTGGAGGCAGTTTCTTTCCCAGACTAGCCTCCAGATGAGAACACAGCCCAGCCAATACCTTGACATAGCCTGGTGAGATCTGCTAACTCTGCCCTGACTCCTGATTCATAGAACTGTCAGATAGTAAGTATGTGTGGTTTTAAGATACTAAGTTTGTGGCAATGTTTTGTAGTAATAGAAAGTTAATAGACATCTCTTAAGAACTGGAAAAACTGGGCTAAAGCCCAGGAAAGAGGTCAGGAATGGACATGTGTCCATCATAGGCTAGAGCCCAACAGCCTGGAATTGATTCCCACCAACTCCTAGTGGGGAGCTGGGGCACCTTAGTTTCTTCATTCATAAAATGGGGAAATAATAGAACCTATTGCCTAAGGTTGTTACTGATGATTAAACTAGTTAGCAACCATTTAGCACTTAAAAAAACTGCTCCAGAGTAAACAGGAAGTGGGCAGTAAGGGAGCAGAGGGTGGTGAAAAAAAGGACAAAGCCAATATGAAGGGAGAGAGGAAGATGAGCTGGAGAAAGCTGAAGAAGAGAAAGAGGGAAGGTGTCCAGAGGTATGAGCAAAATCAGTCCAGGACCTAATGCATCAAAGCAAGAGAGAACTTCAGTAGGAGAATGGCCAGAGAGATAAAGAAAAGGGAACCAGGGAAAACCGTCAGATAGAAGAGTGGTAGAAAGAAGACATTTTCATGGGTTAGAAAGGAAATTTCAAGAAAAGGGCAGGGGGATCAATGTGGTACAAAACCAACACGGCCAGGCCCACTTACCTCGCTTAACCTTCCATATTCTCCTTGCTCTCCCTGGACCAGACACAATGGCCTCTCTTCTGTTGCTTCCACTCCAGGGCCTTGGCACTGGTGGTTATTACCTCTTCCCAGGATGTTCGTCCTCCATAGCCACAGAAAGCCCTTTCTCACAAAAGCCCATCCTGACAGGTATATTTTAAATTTTACTCCAGTGCACCACACCCTGCTATACTTTCATTTACAGCATTTATCACCTTCTTCCATGCTATAAGATTTACCATTATGTTTATTATTTTTCTGTCTCCCCCTGCTAGATGAAAGTGCCACAATTCCAACAGTTTAGAACAATATACAGCACATAACAGATGCTCAGGAAAATATTTATTAAATGGCTCAAGGTAGTCACTAAAGAATGAGACAGATCTATAGCCACTACTGTGGTAAGATGCTCTTGAGACCTCAGAAGTTTAAAAATTAAGAAAGCATGGCTGGGCATGGTGGCTCAGACCTATAATCTTAGCACTCTTGGAGGCCAAGACAGGTGGATTGCCTGAGCTCAGGGGTTCAAGAGCAGCCTGAGCAAGAGTCAGACTATCTCTAAAAATAGCTAGGCATTGTGGGGGGCACCTGTCACAGATACTCCAAAGGCTGAGGCACGAGGGCCACCTAAGCCCAAGAGTTTGGGGATGCTCTGAGCTATAATGCCATGGCACTCTATTCAGGGTAACAAACTGAGACTGTCTTAAATAAAGAAAATAAATAAATAAATAAGAATTTTTAAAAGAAAATATAAATAGAAAGAACTAGCCGGGCATAGAGGCACACACCTGTAGTCTCAGGTACTCAGGAGGTGCTGGCAAGAGGATTGCTCAAGCCCAAGAATTTGAGGCTGCTGTGAGCTATGACATTACAACACTCTACCTAGGGTGACAGAGTGAGACTATGTCTCAAAAAAAAAGTTGATTAATTAAATTTAAATTTAAAAATCATGTGAGAAAACAAAATGTGTGGTATGATCCTTTCTAAATATGTATAAAATCAGCGTGGGCAGCATAGCAAGAACCTCTCTAATAAAAATCATAAAAATTAGCTAGGTGTGGTTGTACATGACCAGCTGCTTAGGAGGCTGAGGCAGGAGATCACTTGAGCCAATGAGTCAAAGAGTACAGCAAGCTATAATCTCACCACTACACCCAACCTAGATAGCAGAGTGAGATCCTGTCTCTAAAACAAACGAAAAATTTAAAAATCTTCCTCCTTCCCAAGCAATCCAGTCCTAAAGTCTCAACGTGGAGCAGATAGAGGGAGGCATTCATGCAGGAGAGGGAGGCCATGGTGTCATTGAGTGGCCTGCCAGACCTGACCCGGCAGGGTGAGGAGGGGCCACATGGAGTGGAGTCTGGCAGGAACGTCAGAGCCCAGCAGGACAGAGAGGACGTCCACCTGGGATCAGGCAGAGCCAGGAAAGAGAACTTGGTTCCATAATGTGAACCAATCAAATAAGTACACATATTAAAGATAACGAGCACCAGATTTCTCCTTGTTGCAGAAGCTATTTAATTATGGAAAGGGAGAAAATGAGAATTAACTCTATGGTGCTGAATGAGAATTAAAGGTACTGGTGTGTGTAAATACACAGTGACACCCCAATAAGCAGCAAGCACACCAAGTGCCCACATTTTGGCTTCTATATCCCATTCTACTAAAAGGAACCACGACTCCTTAGAGAAATGGCTGGTTCCTCCACTTGGACAAGGAAAGTGTAAGATGAGTCTAAAACATCTTGTTATACCAGAAAGCAAAGAAGTACTCAGAGAATGATGGCACATCAGGCAGCCTGAGGGCTCTACTCAAGGCCAAATTAGTGATAATACATAATACGAGTTTTAAACCAATGAGAGCAACAGAATGTAGCACATTGAATAAAACAGTAAACTGTGGGTTAGTATTAGGACGGTGCAAAGTCTAGACTCCCAGCTGGGAAGTGCTGGGACGCAGCATCGGTTCTGTGCTATTGCTGCCAAAAATGTGGAACCCAATTCTACCCATGAAAAAATATCAGACAAACTCAAATTAAGGAACATTGTAGAAAATAGTGTCCTATAATCCCCAAAGAATTAAAGAAAATCAAGGAAAGTCATAATCCTAGTACTCTGGTAGGCCGAGGAGGATGTATTGCTTGAGCTCAGGAGTTTGAGATAAGCCTGACCAATAGTGAGACCCCGTCTCTACAGAAAATAGAAAACTAACTGGGGCAAATGTAGTGGGCTCCTGTAGTCCCAGCTATTTGGGATGCTGAGGCAAGAGGACTGCTTGAGCCCAAGAGTTTGAGGTTGCTGTGAGCTAGGATGCTACCACACTCTAGCCTGGGCAACAGAGTGAGATTCTGTCTCAAATAAAAGGGAAGGGAAGAAAAAGGGGAGAGGAAGGAAGGGGAAGGGAGGGAAGGAGAATGGAAGGGAGAGGAAGGGAGAGGAGAAAGGAGGGAGGGGAGGGGAGAAGAAAATCATGAAAAGTCAAGAAAAAATTGAGGCACTGCTCCCAACTGAAGGAAACTAAAGAGACACGGCAGCTAAATGTGCCACATGATTCTGATCTAGATCCTTTTGCTCGTAGAAGGCATCACAAGAACAACAGGGGAAATTTGGCTGGGATCTGAGGATAAGAAGGTAGTACTGTGTCAGTATTAATTGCCTGATATCGGTGGCTCTCTTGTGATTAGGTAGGAAAATGTTTCTGGTTGTAGGAAGTACACACTAAGAATTCCAGGGTTGGCTGGGCACAATGACTCACATTTGCAATCCTAGCACTTTAGGAGGCTGAGAAAGAACAATCCCTTGAGACCAACAGTTCAAGACCAGCCTATGGAAGAGCAAGACTTGTGTCCACAAAGAAAGAAAAGAAACATTAGCCGTAGGCCAGCTGTGTTAGGAGGATCACTTGAGCCCAGAAGTTCAAGGTTGCAGTGACGTATAAGGCTATTGCACTCCAGCCTGGATGACAGAGCAAAACTTTGACTCAAAAGAAAAAAAAAAAAAAAAAGAAAGAAAGAAAGAAAAGAAAAGATTCCAGATATACCAAAAATCATTTTTTTTTTTAAAAAGGATTTCAAGATAGCAAATCATCAACAGGTAACTTATTCTCAAGTGGTTCCAGTCAGGTGTTGGGAAAGAGAAATTTATTTTGTATTATACTTCCCTCCTTCTGTGGCTGTTTCAAATGTATATATTATCCAAAGAATAAAATGTTAGTAAGTTGGTTCACAGAGCATTTTTGGAAGGGAGCAGAAGGGATGGAGGGTACTCAGGGAGAAAGACTCTGGCGTGTCAACTCTCCAGGAACACTGTGGGTTCCCCGCTGGCACAGGGAGGGTCATACCTGGCAGGAACCAGCAGGCCAGGCGTGTGGGTCAGCAGCCTCCCTGCCGCTCTGGCAAAGGTGAGCTTCCTAGAGCTCCTGTTCCCATATCCGCCTGTCACTCAGGGCAAAGGGACATTGCAGGGAAACTGGGAAGCATCTGCTGGGTTTGGAAGATGTTCCTTAAGATAAGATTTAAAAGTTGGCAAATTTCTTATGCTATTTATTTATTTACTTATTTTAAATTACAAAGAGTTTTTTGACTTACTGCAGTCGATCAACTTTCAAACTTATAAAATTTTTTACTACAGACATTTTTTATGCTGGGCACCTGATCCCATGTCTCCACAAGCCAGCTTCAACTATTCAACCCTGTTTACTGATTTTGAAGAAAAACTTAACCATCCTATTACATCATCCATAAATACATATGTCTGTCCAAAAAAGAAGGACCTTTTTCTTAAACATAATCCCAATACTATTTTTACAGCCCTGCCTCCCCAAAATTCCTCAGTACCACCAGTTAACCATTTAGCTTTTAAACATCGCTAGTTTTGCCTCCCTTTCTCCCCTTCCTTCACAGGTGTGATTCTTTGGTCCCTTTATCCAGAGATTCCTTCTCTCTTTTTTCCCTCTTTGCAATGTTTTTCATACAATCTCCCTTTTCCAGTTTGATGTCTGTGTAGTTTAAAGTCCTCCTCTCTCTCTTGGTTTCTCTGACTCCCATACTCCCCTCTCTGATCATCTTTTTAAAAGCTTTTTGTTAGCAAATCCTCCATAAGCCCAGAATAGTGGCACTTAATGTTCAGGCTTCAACAGGGAGCTCGATGGGGGAGGTAGAAAGCTCTGCTAATCACAGCACCAACCTTTACAGAAAGCAAGAGTGCAAGAAAATTCCCCAAAACCACCCAGGTGGTCACTGCTCTGCCATAAACCATGACTTGGGTGGACTCCTGTCCCCGTGGGGCCTGAGTTGCCTCATCTTTAAAATAAAGGTGTTGGGCATGATCGTGATGATGACAGCACCGACAATGACAACAACAGGACATTTACTATTTGCCCAAAGGCACCTCAAGATTCTTTCCAGTAGGACTTTCTCTGTGATTTTAGTACCAAACACGCCTAATGCACTAGCAAATAACCATATCCTGCTTAGTTAGGGGGGTGAAATATTTCACCAATGACAAAGGGAAAGCAAGACAATGACAACTAAAGTACTGAGGCCATTGGGTGGTGCCTGTGGCTCAAAGGAGTAGGGCGCCATCCACATATGACGGAGGTGGTGGGTTCAAACCCAGCCCCGGCCCAAAAAAAAAAAAAAAAAAAACTGCATAAATAAATAAAGTACTAAAGTACCACAAACACAAGTTACAAAACAGAACTTCAGCCATCAGCATATTTAAATTTGAATAACAAGCTATGATTCAAGAGCACTTTCTTATACCTCGGCAGATCTTATCCACAACAGTAGGTAAGTGGTATAAAAGATTAATGATCTTGGATAGGCCTGTGCGCTGCTAAACCAGTGGTTCTCCACCAGGGCAAATTTACATCCTCCCACTGTCCAGGGGACATTTAGCAATGTCTGGAGACATTTTGGTTGTCACAACGGGGGAAGTACAAGGGTATATGTGAAACTTGGTAAATGTGGAATGTAAGTGTCTTGGCACAGTAACTGAGAGAATGCCAGGAAGGCTATGTTAACCAGTGTGATCGAAGTGTGTCAAACGGTCTGTGAAGCTAGTGAATGATGCCCCATGATCATATCAATGTACACAGCTATGATTTAATAAAAAAAAAAATACTACTAAAAAAAAAAAGGGCAAAGAAGCTGTTAAACACCCGCACAGTACTCAGGACCGCCTGCACCACAAAGAATGATCCAACCCAGATGTCAGCAGACTGAGAGACCCTGGTATAAGCCAGTCCCCTTTTTACCAAGAAACTGTCTTGTGCTGAGAGAAGGGATGCTGAGGTCTGAAACCACAAGAAGACAGACACCCTGTTATAAACCTCCATAGCGTGGACCACCCCAACACGGGGTAGTGTGGTAAGGAAACTGTCTCGGTTTGGTTTGATTTGGTTACCAAGTTAGACCACAACGTCTATTTCTGAACCTGAACTATTCCCCCCATGTAGTCATCTTGGGAAACCACACTTACCAGACACTACCCAACTGAAGCATTCCCCTGCTTAGCAGACTTGTCTCTGAATGAGGGCACCGTAACCTTGGGAGCACTCGACTCCAACCGGAGTGACAACAAACATTCCAAAGAGAAAAAGAGTTCTGATGGCCCTAAATGCTGCAATGAGAAAAAAGAAGCAAGAGGGAGTGACGCGAGGCTGGAACAGAAGGGCTGCTATTCACAGTCAATGCTCAGGGAGGCCTGGCAGGGGAGGCAACACTTGAGCTGAGACCTGAAAGGAGTGAATAGCTGGTCAGAGTCTCCAGAGAGAGAATACTCGAGGTAGGAAGGCCTGAGGCAGGAGCAGGCAGCAATTTTCTAGTCCCAGAAAGACTATACTCAAAGTGCCCTCAATTAGGAAAAGATAAGGTGACAGAGGGGAAGGGCCAAATCACTTAAGCCCAATAGTCCTGGCAAAAAGTCTGGTTTTCAAACCAGCAAGTAGTGGGAAGCCTTTGGACATTCAAGCAGAAAAGCAATGAGATTGGATCAAGAAAAAAATATCTGACCAGGCACAGTGGCTCATGCCTATAACTCTAACATCCTAGGAGGCCAAAGCAGAAGGATCCCTTGAATTCAGGAGTTTGAAATCAGCCTGAGCAACAGTTAAGATCCCATCTCACCAAAAATAGAAAAACTAGCCAGGCATGATAGTGGGCGCCCGTAGTCCCAGCTATTCAGGAGGTTGAGGCAGGAGGATCGCTTGAGCCCAGGAGTTTGAGGTTGCTGTGAGCTAGGCAGACGCCACAGCACTCTAGCCAAGGAAACAGAGGGAGACTCTGTCTCAAAAAAAAAGAATTTTAGCAAAACAAAAAGACAAAGATTTGCCACTGATAAAAATATATATCCCAAAGAAGAGTTCACACCCAATGTGAAAGCTATTTCCAAAGAAGATGTCCCCCGACCAGTGCTGAAGCAGCACTGACATCCTTAGAAGAGAGTACAGGCAGTGCTGCCTCCCCAGCCCAGCCAGCCCACGGGCTCCCTCGAGCCTCCAGCCCTGGTGTGGTGCAAATTCTCCCCAGCAAGCTGGGGCTCAGGTCTGAGACCACCAGGGCACGGGGAAGCGCACTCACCACCACCTCTCAGGGAAGCCAGACACAGCTGTGACAACCCACCAGCTCTCGACCATGAGCTCAGCTCCGCCTGCTCTGTCCTCTCCCAGGACTGATATGTGTGTTTTTGTGTGTTCTAGTCTCTCAGTCTTCAAGGAGCCAAATGGAGCCAGTGAAGGACACGGGGAATCTGAGGCTCAGGCTCTGAGCCCGGCCGTCCATTCTCTTCCCTCCTTTTCCTTCAGAGGCTTTCCCTTGGACTCATTATTCCCCATCAGCACAAGAGCCATGGGGCCGAGGGAGGGTGGGGGCTCCTCAGCGGGTTCTCAGCACCAAGCCCCAGGCCAGCCACACCTAGTCTGCTCCAAAAGCCACGGCCCCTGAGGAGTCCGACCCCTCCTCTTCTCTGATGACCCTCCAGCAGTAGGGGTGGCTGGTCAAGCACTGGATGACCTTCTGTCCTACCTCTTCTTGGACTCTCTCAACCACCACAAGAAGAAAAGAGAGAGGCAGGTGGAGAGACCCTACAATCTACACAGATTCTGAATTCACACATCACCACATCCTAAGAGGTCTCCTCTTCTCCCAAACTTGAGCTTCGTACTTCAAAGAAAGATTGTTAATTACATATTATGATACCAATTATATCCAAATGCATTATGAAACGGAATCTGTGCTAAGCAACTTTATTGTTTTCATTTTTTTATTCTACCATTTTTAATAATTACACCTGGTTTTTATTACATTATGATGTAATTAAGAAATAAGTTCTTTTATATTTTAAATTTATCTCAATTTTTTTTTTACATAAAGAATTCAATAGCCGTGCATAATAATGTGGCACCCAATATAGCCAAAAGACAAAAGGAATAGCTTAGATAAAACTAGAGGAATTTCCATTTAGGGGAAAAAAATGCAAGTCTACTTATTTTGAAAGCCCTTAGCATGAGACATTCATTAAAAATACGGAGAATTCCTGATCAAATGAAGACAAAACAAACCACGTGGTTTGTTTCTCTTCATGTGGAAAATAAAGCTTTATTTATACCATCTAAGGAAGAGGATGCAGCAATCGGGTCTCAAAATGCTGAATTTCGGGACTGCCAGCATTCGACCAACTACGAAGTAAAATGATACCATTTTTTAAAGTGAACCTACCCATGCTGAATTACATTTCCTTTTAAGTATAAGGATAATGTCATCTAGCATATGGAAGCATGACAAAGAAAACTAAACCATTTTAATAATTTTAAACCACAATTCATGAGTCACAAATTTCACTTTCACATGTACTGAAGTTAAGCGGTATTTCAATGGTAAGGAATGTTTTCGTGTGATCCCCATACTTTAGCCTTATTCATCCTCTGCTTACCTTCTGGTCCAAAGATTAACAAACTTTCTTTTTTATTAATAAAAAAAGGAGGGGGGGGGAGTGGCAGGCTGTATGTCACAACTACTCAACTCTGCCGCTGTAGGAAGAAAGCCACTATAGACAATACAAACACAAATGGGTGTGGCTGTGTTCTCATAGAACTTTGTTTACAAAGAGAGGCCCATGGCCTGAGATTTGCTAACCCCTGTGCTACTCTGCAAGGCACTGAGGACACAGGTGAAGGGGAAGGACACTTAGGACATTCCTATAAGAATATGGCAGGAATGAGCAAAGAGATCCAGTTGAGCAGAATCTATCTGCCAAGACATTGAGCATACCCATCACACCCAGGAGAATTCTTCTAAGACCAAAACCAAGTCTAGATGCACCAGGCAAGCACCATTTCTCAACACCCATTGTTCTTAAGATATCAGTGTTTCTCCCTCACAGAAGCAGCTTCCACTCTACCCTGGGCCTCTCTTTTGAGCTAGGTGTCCACTGGAACTTATGTGACCTCCCCAATCTGCCTCACTCTTTTTGTAGCTGGCAGTGCACCAGGACTGGGGGTGAAAGCTGTGCTCACCAAGTCAAAAGAGGTATAACTGGTCTACCAGAAAACAAACCTGCCCAGCAGCTCATAAACACTCAAGGATGAAGAGCTCAATAGACAAAGTGCCCACTCCCAGCTTTAAGTTCCTATCTGCTACCTGGCAGAAAGAGCCCAGGGGCCCCACAGCAGCCAGCCCCAACCACTTTCATCTCACATTTCCCGAATATAAGGAACTCTCCTTATCCTGGACACCTCTTCTTCTTATACCTCACACCCCACCCAAAGCAAATCCCGTCAAGTCCACCTTCAAAGGATGTCCAGAACTTGGCAGCTTCTCATCAGCTACCACTAGCACTCTTATAACTTGTCACCTCCTAATTACTCTCCCTGATTTTGCCCTTAACTCCCCAACAGAATATTCTCATGTTTAAAAAGAAGTAAGATCATGTCCAACCAGTGGTCTCTGAACCATGCCCTGCACAACCCTCTGCAACCTCAATCCCAGCACACTCCCCCAATCTCAAGCCCTCCCAATCATGTAGGCTGCAGCAGCCACAGCAGCCTCCTTGCTGGCCCTCAACAACACTGGTGCAAACTCAGGGTCTGTGCATGTCTCTTCCCTTGGCCTGAAAGCTTCCCCCCAGAAAGCCACCTAACACCCCTCACCCCCTTCCCGTCTTTGCTCGAATGTCTCTTTGGAGAGGCCCTCTTATTAAGTCTCCCTAGTAAAAACATAAGCCCAGCAGCGCCCTGGGGCTCTCTAGTGCCTCTCCTTGCTTTACTTTTCTCCACAGCATGAATCTCCACCTCACATACTACACATTTTATGTAGCCATTCATTCACCTCCTGACTTCAGACACTAGAACAGAAACTCCACCAGGGCAGGAATTGAGTGCTCGCTGCCTCAGAGCACACAATTACCTCATAAATAAGCGCTCAATGGATAAATTCATGGAGCACCTCGTAAATAAGCGCTCAATGGATAAATTCATTCCCTCCTATTCACCTGGCCTGGAGGATCACAGAGCATTCCTCTTTCCTTATATGTCTTTAGGGCAGTTCACCTTTTCTTACTTCTGTCCTCATTCAATCATCTTTACAGATTTCTGTCTTTCTACTTCCTCTTTCCATCTTCCCTTCCCTCCTTTCTCTCACTATCAAGAAACATGTATTAGACAGAATTTAGATGTCTGAAAAGAGGCGCTATCTTTTATGACTGTGTTTCAACCAAATCCTCACCCCAGTGTCAAATAGGTTGACACTCCAAGAGTTCATGATGATATATATATATATATATATTTTTTTTTTTTTTTTTTTTGTAGAGACAGAGTCTCACTGTACCGCCCTTGGTAGAGTGCCGTGGCGTCACACGGCTCACAGCAACCTCTAACTCTCAGGCTTACACGATTCTCTTGCCTCAGCTTCCTGAGCAGCTGGGACTACAGGTGTGCGCCACAACGCCCGGCTATATAATGATATATTTTTAAAGATGTCACTGATCATCTTTGAAGGACAATATGGAACATCATTATTCTGGTAAATAAAAGGAAAGGATCAAGACCTTAGTCTGCCTTTTATACACAAACTATACACCAAGATATCAAAAAAATTGGGGGGAAAAAAGTTGAAGCAAACTTTTCCCAGCTAACCAATGCAGAAGAAATGACTGAATTAGAATACCACCTTTCTTTGTGTCTAGAATGGATCTCAACATCCCTTAGGGATTGACCATCAGCGGCTGCTAAAACCAGGAGGAAAGAAGCTGATGGAGACCCTAATAATGGATAGATCAGATGAACAGCATCTGTCAACAGTAACATTTCAGAGAGATGGAAGGCACCACCTGTGGGCATTTACATAATCATCTATGAAACAGAACTGTCCCCATATTAGAACCTTAATCTAATCAAGTCTTTAGTTTATAAGAAATTGGGGGACGGGCGGCACCTGTGGCTCAAAGGAGTAGGGCGCCGGTCTCATATGCCAGAGGTGGTGGGTTCAAACCTAGCCCCGGCCAAAATCAAAAAAAAAAAAAACAAAACAAAGGGGGGACAATGGAATGTGTTAAATGGCACAAGGACATTGGCAGCAAAATCTACACTGTTGGGAGTTCAACAGTTACAGCTTCTTGACCAAATCGATTGTAAGACAGAAAAACTTAAGAGACTCAAGAGACAGGGTGACCAGATGTGATCTGCAGACTTTGATTATCCTGAGGTATTCTTAACCAACTGTGAAAAAATATTTATGAGGCAATCGGGGAAATCTAAAAATGAATATTCAGTGATATTAAGAAATGAATGTTCACGTTTTGTGTGTGATAACAATGTATTGATGTTTAACACAAAGCATTCTGATTTTTGTTTTTTTAGAGAGTCACACTGAGATACTTACAAATGAATCTGATTTTCTTAAACCTCACCCTACTACTCTAGTTCAAGCAAACATACAAATGATTTCGGTTATTTTGATCCTGCAGCAGTCTCTGCTTTTCAAATATGCCCACGAATGAGGTGGTTAGGAAAGAACAGGGGCTGAAAATCAACAAACACAGGCACAGTACTGGGGCTATACGTAGACAAATAAATGGAAAAGCAAATTCATTAAATACCCTTGATGCCCCTAGATAGTCCTCCAAGGCCCATGACAAGGTTTAAAACTGCTCACCACAGGGAGGTCAGGCTTCTGACAATGTTAACATCTGGAATGCAGCCATCAACCTAGAAGTTTAAAAAAAAGAAAATCTTCTGAGTGACACAGCTTCCACAAAACCCATGCATTTTATTTCATGGAAGGAAAAGAAGTGGTTAGCCAGAGCTAACAGCAGAGGAAAGAAACAAAGGACTCAGAATTAGAAGCAGAAGAGCACAGCAACCCAGGACTTTAAAATAAAAGCCGTCCCCAAAGAGTCCACCCCAGGAGCATCACCCTAATTCAGCCTTCCTCAGTAACAACAGTTCTACCAGGCTCAGAATCCCGCTAGAGAAAGCAGGAAGAGCAATACAGATGCATTTTTATTAAAATGGTTAAAATTTTAAAAGCTAATATATTCTCTTAATAAAAGGGAGAACAGGTTTCAAAGAAAGGCAGAATTAAGATTAATGAGCAAACGTTAAGGCCGATTTCAGACTTGAGATCAGGGCAGGGACTCCTAGCAGTGAGAAGTAGCCTACCAGAAGGGGAAGGGTCACGGAGCCCTTTGCCGTAAGTAGTGTGACCTCAGCACAGGTGCCCATGTTGTTGAGGCTGGACCAGAAGTCCTTGAGGATCCCAAACAATTCCAAGGTTTTAAGGTGGGTAAAGTAAAAGAAGAAAAAATAAATAAAAATGGTAAGGCAGACTTTATTCAGGACTATTGCAACAGGTAGGTGTCAAGGTTATTGCAACAGAGAGAAAGATCAGACTCAACTCAAATACAGCAGAGACAGATAAGGATTTATGGACAACAAGCAGAGTGAGGGGCTCAGTGCGTGGAAAATGCCAGGAGGAGACATAAAGGTTAGCGGATTCTTGCCAGACCAACTGAACAGGATTCTTGCTGAAGGCAGGTCAAGGGCCTAGACAGCGAAGGCAAGGGAAGAGGAACTTGTTCAGATATGGAGAGTGAGTAGGTAAGACGGTGGGGGGTTTCTCCAAACTGATCTATCCAGCAGGATTCTTGTTAAAAGGTGCTGGGGGTGGGGATGAGGCCTAGTTGAGAAGAGGGCTCAGAGAAGCCTGACAGGAGCCTGGTCCAGGACAGAGCCTTTGTCAGTAACAGGAACTCCGGGGCACAAACAGAGCTCCTGATACCCACAGGCGCTGCCCAAGCTGCCAGGTCTTCTGCTAGAGGAGAACTAGCAGAAGCCAGCAGCAGGATACAGACCTCCCAGCTGTAAGCTCCTAACAGCCCAGAGGCAAAGCACTTCTAAATTTCTCAATTGCTTCCCCACATATCATTTTCCTGTTCGACATAATCTAAAAAGGGCCATTCCTATACACCAAGCTACCATATGATGAGAGGAACCACCTCTGCACATAACGCCAGTAAACAGTTTAAACACCATGCCTGTGATACTGAGGCAGATCTGTTCACCATCACAAAGACTACTGAAGCCTTTCAAAACGGCCTTGTAATGACCGGCACACAAATAAGAAGAAAGAAAAAAAAGACTGTGTTTTAAAGCATCTGACAAAACCCAGGATGCTCTCCATCAGTAACTGGACCACCGAACTTCCCAGCGCAAGCTGAGCAATGTCCCCTGCTGCCCAGATCCCAGGCAGAACACGTAAGGACAACCCGGCTGCCTTCCTTGCTCTAAAAAGCGCCGTCTACTTGCTGGAGAGAAGTTACGTGAGACCAACCAGGGCGATGTGCTAAATACTCCCAGGTCATCATCCTTCTGGTAACTTCCCATTTTGCCCCCTGGAATCTGGGCCCTGGGAGGCTGCCCTCCCTCACCCCCTGATCCCACGGGAGGGACCAGTAAAAGGATAAGAGGAGGAGAAGAGCAAAGAAGGTCGAAGCCCTGACTCCCACTCCTCCCCACAGCAGGCCCGGGGGGTGTCCCCCTCACAGTCTCAGCTTCCTGCCAGCCACGGACTCCCTCTGGCTTGAGTTCTAGGGGACGATGGGCCAAGGGTCTGCCTTGAGGTTGCTCCAGTGCAGCTCACTCCTCTGACTGCTTTCCTTAAACCCGTGACACGCCTTTTGCTACCTCTTTGAAAGTGCCATATTTTCCCACCAAGCCTGTCGTTGACAACAATGGAGAGGAGGATGGGCAAAGATCCCAAAATTCAATTTCACACTTGCCCTCAACTGAGAGGGGAAAGAACAGAGACCCTAATTTTTAAGCTAAATTTCAAGGTACGTGGATGGGGACAGGGTGGTGTCCAAGGAGGCACTGAGTGTAGAGGTGTCAATGAAAGCCCAGAATCTTCTATGCAAAATTTTGTGGACATGGGCATTTTTATGAAAAACAATCCAGAAAGCGAAAGGTCAAAGATTGCCTTATGTTCTCAAAAGTTGATCCAAAAATGTGAAGAGGCAATGCTACGTGAGAAACAGGTGCTGTGTCCCCGGAAGAACAAGGAGCAGGCAGATGGCCGTCCTGGTGTCACACCGCACAGATGGACACAACCTCTTCCCTCCCCAGGTGGGGCCCGGTGGCAGGGAGCTGGAGGTGGAGGGCGACCACCCAGCCCAGGAGGCAGCCTGGGGGGATGGGGAGGGGATAGTCCAAATGTCTCTCAGCTCTCTCCCACCCTGCAAGTGACATTTGCAAAGCTCATCAGCTCAGCAGGTGTTGACTGCGCCAGCAGAAGCAAAAACAGCTCCAAGGCTGAGGAAAATCTCATCTTGCTGTTCTTAAAGGCTCCAGGCTGCTAAGGCACAGGACAGCAGGGAGGCAGCAGCCCAGGAGGGCAAAGATACTCGGAGACAATGAGCTACACGGGTGACCACGCAGGGAAAGTGCACATGGGTACCGCCAAACCCAGGAGGTGCCCTGCTGTGTGGCCCAGGACACGGGACCCAGCCTCACTAGGTCATCTGCCCCTTTGCAACACAGCGACTGATCATTCAGGACCAACCTCACAGGGGTGTTGTGGAGCCTCATGTGTCACCACCAAGACCTGGTAAATGCCTTCCCTGTATGTTTTAGGGTTCGTTTCAGAGCTCTTCTCTGTTGCCTTCCAAGCTGGGCAGTTGTGGGCACAAACAGAGGGTGAAAAGGCACCGATGGAATCAACTGCCAATTCCAGCCCAGGGCTACAGGCCATCAGCCAGAGCCTGTAATTTCCGTAACTCACAGAAGCCACACAGTGATGTCCCTCTCCAGTGCCACTGTCCCTTTCCAACTGTATCAGAGGTAGAAGTCCATTGTGGTTAAGAGCCTGGCTCAGGAGGCTTGGTTGACACTTGCTCCTGTCATGTCTCACGGGTCACCTTGACCCTACTGATAGCATCCGTCTGTGGCTTAGTTTCCTCATCCATAAAGCAGGCATAATTATAATCATTGTACCTGTCTTTTCATGGATCAAATAAGTTCATGCAAAGTCCTTGGAACAGTGTCTGGTATGTAACAATAATTCAGTGGATGCTGGCTGTTATGAGGCCCAGCACGTTTCACCTAGTTTCCAAGGGCCACCTGACAACCTCTGTGCTCCCAAGAGCTGCTAAATGCTGGCAACCAGCCCCTCAGCCAAGCACCACATTTCTCTCTCATCACATGTGCTTGATTCTCAGATGGATTCCACATTTTAATGTTCACTAATTACAATAGACACACACCTTTAACATAGTTGTTCTTATGTGTTAAATAGTGATAGGGATAATAGGGATAATAACGGCACCAAGCTAACAGGATTGATAGAGGACCAATATTAATCAGAATTAATATATGCAAAATGCTTTGACTGGCTCTTGGTACAGAGCACTCATCAGAAATTGTCCTCTGCAGGTATTTTCACCATTACAGTCATTGATCTGACCTGCTTCAGGCCTTCCCACTACAAATGTGAAAATTATTCCTCATCCTCACTCAACCCAGGGATTACCTGACCCTGGATTGGGGCTGCCAAGTGGAACGGCTGAGGTCTTAGTCACAGAAAGATGCTGCAGAGCAGAGGTGTCCAACCCACGGCTCGTGGGGCGGCGTGTGGTCCAGGATGGCTGTGAATGCGGCCCAACACAAAATCATAGACTTACTTAAAACACTGTGAGATTTCTTTTGTGATTTTTCTTTTTTTTTGGTGGAATTCAAGTGGTTCTCAGGCTTGAACTTTGTAGACGACAACATTGTATCGCAGTGTCATGTAAAATAAACTCACATATGCTCTCAATATTCACACACACACACACATAGGGCTTCAGTTTAAGGCAGTGTGCGGCTTCCAGTATATTATCTTCCGAGCACAGACAGTCGAATTGACACCATCAGACACTACATGTGCCCATGATGACTTGGTGGGGCAGCGATTATCAGTAACATTTCAACAAACCATTGCAACATTAGGTGCTTAATGTTATTTAGAAGTCAGGTAAGCACACATGTTTGATTATTAAGAGGATTCTGTTCACTAAGCTTTACGATTGGCCCTCTGTTTCAGCCTGCATCAGCAGCTGAGATGTGAAAAGGCCCAAACCTTGCTTTCTCCTTTCCTGTCAATTAATCTTCATAATAAGTATAGTCCTTACATATTATTATATTTTAATCCCAGCGTGGCTTTCACAATGTCTAAAAAGAAAACAGAACCCCAAAAAAGAAAAATTGTGGATGAAGGAATATTGTTCATTGAAAAGTGGACAGATAACCACTTTTTTGTTGTATAGAGAATTTGTGCAAGTTTTCAAAGACTATAATTCGAAAAGGCATTATATGCAAAAACATGCTGGGAAATTCAAAACACGTGAAGGATTGTGTTATAAGGACAAAATAGCAGAACTGAAAAAATGTGTCTTCTCAACAAAATGTTTGCTAAAATATAGATGATTCTACTGTAAAAGCTAGTTAGGTGGTAGCATATTCAATAGCAAAAAATTCCAAACCATTTACTGATGGTGAGTTTATTAAGCAAAGTATGGAAAGAATGGCAGATCTAATTTGCCCTGAAAAAAAGGGGAGCTATTTCTAAAATCAGTTTGTCTCACCAGACTATGGCCAGGCAAATTGGAGAAACTGGAGAATCTATGATAAGAAGTTTGGAGAGTAAAGCTGCTAATTTTACATTTTACACATCAGCAAAAATGACGGCACTGACGCTGCAAATGTGGCTCAACTGACCATTTTTATTAGACGTATTGGTAACAAATACAATGTCACTGAAGAAATGGCTTCTTTGGGGCCACTAAAAGATACAACTAAATCAAGAGATTTATAAGAAGCTGCAAAAAATACATTAAAGCAATTTTCTTTGTCTATTGTCAATTATCTGGTATGGGTACTGACGGCGCCCCAGCAATGGGAGGTAAGAGGAAGGACTTGTAAAAGGAATAGAATAGGATACAATTGCTTCCCGAAACTCACATTTGACGAAGTATCACTGCATAGTATGTCAGGAAAATTTATGCACAAAAGCGTTAAAATGGAGAAGGTCACGCAAATCGTCATCAAGACTGTGACTTTCCTAAGGGGTAAAGGGATGGAATCCTCACCAGTTCCAGGGATTCCTTTAAGGGTTGACGCTGACTATGGCGACATCCTTCGCTTTTCAGAAGTGAGATGGTTAAGGCAAGGCTAAACGTTGGAAAGGAGATACTATCAAATCGTTTGTGGTATCAGAAACCAAACTTGTGCCAGAACTTGACAATGGAAACTGACTTACAGAGTTAGCATTTTTAGTGGATTTAACAGCTCTTTTGAATACCTTAAGCATGCATCTTCAAGGTGAAAACCAACTTATCATTACAATGCTTTAAATCAGAACAGTGTTCCAAATGAAAGTGAAATTGTGGCGAGGTCAAATTAAGACAAATTTTTGCATTTTGACACATTAGCTAAACACAGTCCTGTGAACAGCAAAAACAAGGCAGCCCTGCTTTTCAATTTGATACAAGAATTTGAAAACAGATTTCAAGATTTCTAGGAAAATAATCAATATTTTGGTGCATTTGTGATCCCATTTTCAGTTGACATAAATGTTTCCTGCCGATTTTCAGATGAAATGTATAGAGCAGCAAACTGATATTCAACTTAAAGAAAAATTTGACATCTGTTAATTGGACTTTTACAGGTTCTGTCTTCCCAGAAACAAATAACCCTTGCTTCACAACACGCCTTATTCACATCGACGCTTTCTGGCAACACCCACATTACCAAGCAACCATTTTCAAGAATGAAGCACATCAAGAGTAAAATCAGAAGCAAAACGTCTGATCAACACCATGAAAACTCACTGGGAATTGCAATGACGTCTATCGAACCACATATTTAAGCATCAGTTTCTCAAATACAATGTCAAATACCCCACTAGTTGCATGTTGCCCATTTTTCTTTTACTCCTATAATAAAATACCATAAAAAAGACATTTTAGTACAGAGTTAGGTGCATTTTCTATATTAGTGATCACAAACTTGGGATGTGGTTGATCATTTTAAAAGACTCTGAATGGACTGCTGTAAAATTAGGGTTATTATGTGAGAATTATTTTGCTTATCTGTGGTAGCAGACATCAGAAAAATTATGCATGGACTTTTGTTTGTTTGTTTTGCTCATCAGCTCTCATTAGCATTCGTGCATTTAATGTGTGGCCCCAGATAACTCTTCTTCCTCCAATGTGGCCCCAGAGAAGCCAAAAGGTTGGCCATCCCTGGCTCAGAATTTGTTGAGTTGCATATGAAACTCCATGTTTATTTAAGGTTAGTTCTTTTGGCCCTTGGAGTAATTGGGTGAACAGCTGGCCTCCCATCAGTCTCAGGGGAAGGTCCCCATGGAACAGAAACCTTTAGCAGGAGCACATGAAAAAGGCAGCTGGAAATGGGGATATCAGGAGGGGGGCGGGGGTCCCTGTATAGCTGAAAATCAACAAAAGGAGCCAAGAATTGAGGTAGTTCGTAAACCAACGGCCTCCATTGTCCATACGAAGTCTGAAGTAAGTTCCATAAAGTCACTACTATTTTCTTTTCCTCTGTCATCTTCACTGCTTCCTGGCTGCACTGGAGACTTGGGGAATATTAAACAAACAAGGGTACATTCAATGAAGGTCAACTCCTAAGGACAAGGGCTCTGGGTCAAACCATCTGGATCCAAATCCTGATCCCCTCAACTATTAACCTCGTAACCTTGAGCCAGCCCCCAACCATTCCTTGCCTCAGTTTCCTCACCTGTAAGATGAGGGCAACATTAACTAATAGAATGAAATGAACTAATACGCACAAAACTCTTGAAAAATGGGGCAGCCTGGGGGTGGTGGCTCACACATGTAATCCCAGTGCTTCAGGAGGACAAGGCAGGACGATCTCTTGAGCCCAGGAATTCAAGACCAGCCTGGACAACATAGCAAGACCCCCATCTCTACAAAACATAAGAAAAATTGGCCAGCTGTAGTGGCACCTGCCTGTAGTCCCAGCTACCTGGTGGCTGAGGATGGAGGGCTCCTTGAGTCCAAGAGTTTGAGGTTGCAGTGAGCTATGAAGACACCACTGCACTCCTGCCTAAGCAACAGAACAAGACCCTATCTCTGAAAAAAAATAATAAAAATAATTTTAAAAAGAAACAGGGCAGACATACAACAAGCACTCACAAATCTTGAGCCATCGTCATATTCTATTATAGCCACACCCCAAGAGACTTTCAGGGAAAACCTGCTTCAGTGGAACCTTGAGGGATGGGTGGGAGCAGTGCCTTTCCCCAGCTTTCTGCAGCCAGGGAAATGGGAAGACAACAGCAGACCCGAGGAACAGGGTCCACATACAAGCTGTGAGGCTGTGAGCTCATGATGCCGTGCTTTGAACCTCATGTTCCTCACCAGCTGTACGGTGTGTAGCTACTTCACGGGATTGTTGCAGAAATGAGAACACATCGGGTAGGCATTAAACAAATCTTACTTCTCTTCATCTCATCCCCTTCCCTGGGGTGCAAACACTGGATTCCTGCAACTCTCAGAAAAGTGAGTCACCCACCACGATCAAAGCACCACAAAACAGAGACCTGATGGCCAGCCAGGACTAGTGATGTTGTATTACTGCAAAGCAAAACAGGGTCTCCTTCCCTGGAGGAGGCTTGCGTGGCCTGTCCCCCAACACCGAGATGTCAGCCATTTTCCACCAAAGGCCCAGAAAACAGGAGTCAGCAAAGCCCGGGAGAAAAGGGAGGCAAAGCTTAGGTCTTAGCGTCCTCCTGGGCAGAGCCTGACGCTCACCGCAAGTGAAGGGGACTGTTTGACAACTACTTCAGGAGATGGAGTCTGAATTATTAGCAAGAAAGGCTAGAGAAGGTCATTGTCATATAAACATCTGAGGGATGAAGACAGTAGATAAATGTCAAAAACAATGCCAAAAACGGCTGCCTACTGTTTGCTTACACAGCTTTTTCCTTCTTTAGACAAATGATGGAACATCAGCACTTCTGAGTATCAATCATCTTCAATGAAGACATTTCTGTTGGAAAGCCCTTTTGGCAGAACAAACGACACATTTGCCACTGTTCTCTGACTTGGATCTTTTAAGGTTGGCAGGGCGATTTATTTTTGTTGATTAAACAAAATACAAATGGAGAGGACCTAAAAATTGATTAGCCAATTAAACTCAATGATTCTCAACAATGAAATGTGCATTATTAGCTTTGCCAGAGTTATAAAAATGCCGCCTAGCTTTAGTGCTGTTTTCAGAATTTACACCATTGATATTTGTGCTGACAGAAAGATTAAGTAAGGACTGGATTATGCAAAATTTGTCTTCCCTTTTGCTGGAACGGAAGGAAGAGAAACGATTAAAGCCTTGGGTCATTTCAGGAGGAACATCTGCACTGCATTCGTAATTCTTAAAAGAATGGTTTGTGTTGAACGGGGGAGCTGTTGTCACTCATGTTATTCTTTTAGTAAATTACAGATTCACTAATAGGGGCCAATTTGTCGAGATGACAACAATCATAAATATCCAGATTCTTCCTTTTCTCTTTTCATTTTTCCAAGGGGATGAGTGTCCAGACAGGCAGCCAATCAAATGATGGGCATCAGACGCTTTTGCAAAACGGATCAATGCACACAGGGGCACCACAAGCCTATTTCAGTCCAGAATAGTTTTTCTTAATTGCCCCCTTGAGGTCAAGATCACAACTGCAATAAATTCACTTACAATGGCCATAAACCCAGGGCAATAGAATGCTGATGCTGTCCGGTGGCCAGAGCGTGCATGTTGCAGGCTGCTATGCATTTTTAAACTTGATTGTACGTAATTGTTAATCACTGACCCATTCTCCAACCCTCCTGGGCTGGAACATGTTGCTAGGCAACCAATTTTGCTCTAGATACTTTCTGAAAGCTAGTGAGGCAACAACCAAGTGTCAACAAAGTAAACACTAACCATTAGAGACAGATACAAATAAAAAAAAGATGCCTGCCTTCCTTAAAGCACGTCCTTTCTCCTCACGTCCCATCCGAATGTAGGCACATATTGCCCCTGCCTCGCTACTTAGCCAATGAGCTACCTCAGGCTGAACTGGAGGAAACTGCCTTTGGCAATTTATATTGTTCAACCTAATACCTTAGAAGAGAGAGGTTTCCACAGACCGTGATAGAGGGACAATTTTTTCCCACTAGCACAGCCACAATTGGGCTTTGCATCAATAACCCATCATTTACCCACATGTTTCCTGAAATTCTTTTTATAAGAGACAGTTGGGAGAGGCAATCTTCAAGTCATATTTATTTTTCCATTTTAGATGAATTCTAATGAATATGATTTGATGGAGCATTTCATGAATAACATCCACACATTCCCTACCTTCTCAAATCCTCAGAGCCACAGGAAAGGTGACTACATTTATTGTTCCTAATTTGAGTCAGGAACACCAGAGGACATGAGGTGTTCCGGAACATGATGACAGTGAAACTGCCAAGTAGATGAAAAAAGTTCATTTAGGGGGAAAGAAGAAGGCAGGCGGGATGGCTGGGACGGCTGGTACCACGGAACACAATGTTACTCCCAAGAAGCAAGCCCAAGTGTAATGACTCTCCGTGTCCAAGGCAGCAGGGAGCTGCACAGCCAGGAGTGCTAAAGAAACAGAGTATCTCCAGGAGGTTCTTGGAATCACTGTCAGGAGTCCTCAACAATGACCAGCTTGGGCAGCACACACACACACAGATAATTAACCTCATTAGGAAAGAATTGGTAAAAATTATTAGGGAAGGGAGAACCCACAGTGAAGTTTAAGGTTATATTCTGGCCTTATTGAGCAAGTTTGAATAGCTGTGCAATTTTAATCTTCTGGCAACCCAAAATAATTGTAGCTAGGAATATTAAGTAACAATTTATAAACTAGACACATGCAAACTTCACATTGGGCAAATGGCAAATTGTGTTAAGAAGACAATAGGAAGTTTATCAGCCATACCTAGATGAGTCCTGTTAAAATAGAACCAATCTTTCTGTTTGGTCTAGATTGGCATCATCACCTACTTGTGGTAATTTAGAAGTTTTTTTTTTTTTTTCAAATAAACAATACAGAAACACATAAAGTTGAAAGTGAATATTTTCTCTTGAACCGATGGCCACACTCACATTCATTCTGCAGAGGCAACCTCCAGTTTGAATGCTTCCTTTTTGCAGAAATCACATCCTTATACATATCCTGGCAACTTGCTTCTTCACTGCACATTGCAGCACGTAAGCTAGGGGGTTTTTTTAATCTTTTCTTTTTGGTATGTGTGTTTCAATACCTTTTTTTTACTGATGAGGATTCATTGAGGGTACAAGAAACCAGGTTATACTGATTGCATTTGTTAGGTAAAGTCCCTCTTACGATTGTGTCTTGCCCCCCAAGAGGTGTATCACACACGGAGACCCCACATAAGCTAGTTTTAAATTCAGTCTCTGGAGCATTCAATAATTGCCAGCCAATTTAGCCACAATTTCAAAATAAATCTTATAAATAGATTTATTTTGAAAGGAAGAAAGGGAGGAAAGGAAGGAGGAAGGGAGAGAGGGAGGGAAAAATAGAGGGAGGGACGGAGCGAGGGAGAAAGGAAAAACTCCCCTCCAAGTTTACAACAATTTAAAGACCACCAGAAGCATCACCAATTATTCAGCTCCCCCAAAGCTCCAAGGCACACTGCTAGAAGCCCAAGAAAAAGGAAAGATGTTTCAACCCCATAGACAGGCCTAAAGACATTCAGCCCAACATAAATGGGGTGCCCAGGAGGCAGCTAGTTAGCATCACAGATGGGTGGCTTAAGTTGGATTCCCAAAGGAAAGACATCTGTATCACCAAAAACAAATCAGGGACATGTGTAACCCCCAGTGAGGGACTGTCAGCCTACCGGAACCACACCTGCTGAGGCAGGACAGGAAACAGCAAAAACACATTGGGCAGCACCTGTGGCTCAGTGAGTAGGGCGCCAGCCCCATATACCGAGGGTGGCGGGTTCAAACCCGGCCCTGGCCAAACTGCAACAAAAAAACACTTTATGAGCCTCAGAACTGTCACAGCTGTGGTGTGTACAACTTGGATTCCACATTGCCCTGGCCCCAGAATTACTAAGTCACATCAGAGGTTGTGTTTTCTTTACTTAAATTCTGAACACCATGGTCCTAATTTCAGTTCAACAAACAGACTTTAAGAAAGTCACTTCCCTTCTCCAGTCACTGGTTTCCTTGTCTACAAAATGAGAGGACTTGATAAAGAGACTCTAAAATCTCTAACATGATTTGTGCCTGTGAGTCTGATTGGTTAAAACTGTGTGTACGGATAGATGGATGGGTAGCAGGCAGTGGGCTGCTGGAGTGGGTTTTACAAACTTGTGGCCAATTGTCATAGTTTTAGGAATCTTATAAACCAGCTGACATCATGTTAATGCCTTGGACTCGATCATGATGGGAAAATCTACACCATGGAAATGGACAAAATGTACACATCATTCACCCAACAAAGCCAATTTACAACACACCATTGACAGAAGGGAAAGAGGAAGGATAAAAAAGAAGGGGACAAAGGGACAGCACCTGCACATAATACAAAGTCCCCCATGTGGGTCCTCCGCTGCATATCACTATGTGGATACACTTAGTATCTTCTCTGCCTAAATCCCCTTTCCCCACTGGGGCTCCAGGTCCAAAAGCAGCACCTCTTTCTGGAAAGCCATGCCCTCTATCTGACATGCCCCACATGTGCTCTCACAGCAGGCAGTGACACCTCCCTCTGCCCTTCTGGGAGACACCAGCAGGACAGTGCAGCCACCTTCCATGTAGTCACCCCACTAAATCAGCAGCTAATTCGGAACAACAACAAGCCCACATTTTAGCTCTTGGCGCTTACTGCCCAGCACAAAGATAGGCACACGGTTGCCATCCAATCTAGGTATTTCAAATTAAAGCAATGATTTTAGCTGCAAGGCAGAGCAAAAATGTTTGATGATAAAAGGTTCAGCCTCCAAAAGCAGCCCTTCTTCTATCCTGGCCATCAGTGGGTCATAGGAGATTGTTCAAGAGCTTAAGCTTTTCGAGTCCACTTTCCCTTAGATCGTGGCTTTCCATTAAGTCAATTAACCTACATTTGTCACAAAACAGTGCAGTGTGTCACTGACCCACTTTGTTTCATTTCTTTACTACTCAGTGACATCCACCTGTCACTATGAATTGTGATTTTAAATAAGGAATTAAATGTATCTGTCCTAGATTTACCCAAGGGAGCACGGGGAGGCAGCCTGAGGTCCCATTGCCTAATCCACTAAAGTGGCTTGGAGCAAACCGTCTAAGCTTCTCATCCTGAGCTCTCTAATCCATTAATGAAGACAGAAGACTAGTGACAGCACAGGCAAGAAGCCACCACCCTATGCTGTGACAGAGAAAATGCAGGCACACCAGCCCTGACTTCAGTGGTGGCCAAAATTACTGCAAAAAGAGCCCTGTACGCCCTTCACCTATGGAAGGAGGGAAAGCAAGTGTCTTGGTCTCCTCACAGCCTGCGTGACTTAAACCACAGGAATTTACTTCCTCACAATCCTGGAGGCTAGAAGTCCATGATCAGGGTGCTGTCAGGGGAGGTTTCTGGTGAGGCCTCCCTCCTTCACTTGTGGACAGCCACCTTCTTTCTGCATCCTACATGGCCATTCCTCTGTGCACACTCAAAGGGAGAGACAGACAGAGGGCTCTGGAGTTTGTCCTCTGCTTAGAACAGCGGTTCTCAACCTGTAGGTCGCGACCCCTTTTTAACAATGAAAATACACTGTGGCATTAGGAAGGTTGAGAACCACTGGTTTAGAAGGACATCAGATCTATTGGATTGGGGCCTCACTCTTATTACCTTGTTTCACCTTAATTATCCCCTTTAATAGGCCCTATCTCCACATATAGTCACCCCAGGGATAGGACGTTAGCATATGAATCCTCGGGAACGGAAGCACACAGCTGAGTCCTTCAGAGAAGGAAGCTACCAGGCAGGTACTGGTTACTAATATCTGTTCCTACCGAGGAAGGGCATTTTTCTCCACCCTCATGGAAGGAAATGTATAAAAGGAAATAACTAGACCTCTGTTATAGGTTGAATTGTTTCCCCCAAAAAAGTTCACACTGAAGTCCCACCACCCACAGAACTGTGACCTCACTTGTAAATGGGGTTATTGCAGACACCGTTATTTAAGATGAGGTCAGACTGGGGTAGGATGGTACTCTAATTCAGTAGGACTGGTGTCCTTATAAAAAGGAGAAATGTGGACACCCATGAGCACGTGGGGGGATGCCATGTGAAGAGGAAAGCAGAGATGGAGGTGATGTGTCTGCACACCAGAGAATGCCCAAGAGGGGCAGCAGCGGACAGGGTGCCGCCAGCAGAGGAGCCAGTTCTGGTCTCAGGTCTCTGGCCTCCCTACCTTGGAGACAATAAATCCCTACTATTTAAGCTGCTCGTCTGAGTTACTTTGTCATGGCAGCCCCAGCCTCCCTTTCAGCATTTCCTAACTCACGCCTCCCGGGCAGGAAGCCGACTTTCCAGGTTGGCGAAGTTAGAAGATAATGCTGCTGAGCGCCTTCTGGGCTGTCTCCTGGGGAGCTGACTCCCTAGACTCACCTTCTCCTTCTCTGCCGACCCCCAGGCTGGCCCACCCTGCAAGTGGGGAGGAGTGCTGAGCAGGAGCAAGCCCGCTTGGACCTGACTTCGAAGCCTGTTCTCCAATAGGTTTTATCAGTAATAACGTGGATATTTTCACCTCCATCTGTCTGAGCTCTATGTTAAATTCATCAACTGGCTCTAAATTCGGGGAGGAAAAAGAGGTGATGAATTATCACCCTTCAAACCCCCAGGGTGGCCTTCACTGACATAATTCCATCACTGCAGCCTCATCACACAGATCTGTTCCCACAGATCTCCACGTACAAGCACTCAAGGCTTCTGAGGGTTTTGCCCATAGTAGAAATATTGGGTACAGGAGTCCAAGCCAGGGCCTCTAATAGCAAATGTTACATTCTTTCCAACAAAATCACTATTCTGACTTATTACAGCAGGTCAAGTAGTCAACAAGAAGAGAGAGAAAAAAAGTCCTCAAGTACAATCCTACCTATCCAAAAGCTACCTAGGTATGGGCAGTGTTGTCCTAAAGATTCCACTGGGCAGCCACGAGGAAAAAACTGGGTGAGAACTCACCACTGCCACTATAGACCCACTTTCCCTCTCCTCTTCTTTCCTTGTACCTGCCAATATTCTAGACCTGCTGGAACAGCCAGCATCATGTTACTTCAGAGTTAAAGAGGCAGAAGTGCTTGACATGAATTACTTGTTAAGAAACTACCCTAAATCCAAATCATAGAACACCAGAGCACCATTCTTGTGGACTCATCAACTCACCTGGCAGAGGCAATGGAAGTCTAGCTGCTGATCTAAATTTTAAAAATTAAATTTCATCTAGAGCCATACACACGTCTGCACAGCTGTTCAAATGTGATCAATACCACGAGAACATGTACCAAGGTGGTTCCACACTATCTAGCTGACCAAAAGCTAAAGGTGGGAACAAGAGTGTTATGTGGCTACAAAAAAACAAAGAACAATTATAAAAATGAGTGCCTCGAATCCTAAGGGATCTAGAAAAAGGGGGGGGGGGGTGAATGGAACTAGCCCAGCTGGAATAAGGGGATCAGTTACAGGAAACCAAACCCATTTCAAAGGAGTCTTTGACCATCTGGAGAATAACCCAGGAAAAAAGCAGAGATTCGGTGTGACCTAAAATCAAAGTCCAAGAAGTCAGTTAAATGAAAGGGTAGCCTGGGAAGAGAGACTTAGGTAGGGAAGACAGGGAATGATCTTCAGAAACCTGTGTGCTTTCAAGGCCAGCTAGTTGAAATCACTGAAGAGGGATTTCAACTCAATGTAAGCCAAAATTAGAGACATCCCAGAAAATGAAAAGGGGCTGCTACAGGATAGAATTCTGGGCACCCAAAGGATTGGGGGAGGACAGGTAGAGGCCCCTCACACAGGGACAGTAGAAAGGGCTTCCTGCATGAAGAAGACAGGACCTGACGACCACCAGGGTCCTTCTCCCCAACAAGATCTGACCCAGACACCAAGGACGCAGTAGCTTCTCCAAGCTGAGCCGTAGCTCTTTGTTGGCGGAACCTGCCCCACATTATGATCTGTTTTCACTCAAAATACTTCTAACACCAAATGTGTGAGGCTTTTCCTCACACTAACCAATTCTCCAGCATTTGGACACCATGGAGGGGTCCACGATTCATTTCAATACCAACACAAATAGGTAGAGTCAGCACAGATGCCACAGGTTAAGGGCTCCGTCCCACAAGACTACCCCCACTTTAGATGCCAGGCACAAATGGGGTGCCTTAGGGTACCCACATTTCTGCATGGCCGACTGCAAATCTTGGCGTTGCCATGATCTTCTTTCCAGGTTCAATAATCTGCTAGAACAGGCTCACAGAATTCAAGAAAACATTTGATCTTACTATCATCGGTTTATTATAAAAGACCTAACACAGGAACAACCAACTCTGAGAGGTGCAAAGGGCGTGACACGGGGAAGGGACGCTGTGCTCCCTCAGTCCTCTGGGCTTGCCACCTCCCAGGACTAACACGTGCTCCCCCACCCAGAAGCTCTTTGAATCCTGCAGCTTGGAGATCTCATGGCGTGACTGAGTAAATCACTGGCCATTGGCGACTGACTCAAACTCCTAAAGGGGAAGATGGAGTTGAAAAGTGTAAACTCCCGGGCGGCGCCTGTGGCTCAAGGAGTAGGGCACCGGTCCCATATGCCGGAGGTGGCAGGTTCAAACCTAGCCCCGGCCAAAAAAAAAAAAGAAAAGTGTAAACTCCCTAACCATGTGGTTTGGTCTTTCTGAAAACCAGCCCCCAAGCTGAAGCTGTCTCGGGCCACCCAGCTGCTAATCCACTCCTGAGGATTCACACAAACAAAAGACATTCTATCACTCCAGAGATCCCAAGGGTTTGGGGAAGTGTGTGCAGGAACCTAGATAAAGATCAAATATATGAGAATATAATATGGAATATTATCCAGCCGTGTAATCTGAAAAACAGAGACATACATGGCTGGATCCTTTCTGATAGCTCTCGTCTTTTTCTTATCATAATACAAATCTTGATCAGAATTCCTGCCTTGCACACAGACCTAAAGATGGGATCTTTCTTGTCACCTGGGCTAAATCAGCCCAGCATTAGCAAACCAAGAAAGAGCTTATTTTTTCACTGGAAGGCTGTGCCTATTTGTTTTGTTTCTGACTTGGGATGGCTGCCGGGGGGAAGGTGGGAGGAGAGAGTGCAGAGCGGGAGTGCAGAAGTGCAACAGAAGGGTGCTGCAACATGCAAGCTGACATCCACGGACACGCCCACCTGCCAGCCCATGTCCATCTGGTAAGTGAATTTCCGGCTTGCCAGTCCTCCACTAAACCAGAAGCACCCCCAGTTGAGGCCACCCTAATGCTGCAAACAGTGTGGGAGCCCTTGGCAGGGGCCCAGAGCAGCATAAGGACTATGCTAACCATTAAATGAAAATAAGACTGGATTCCACTAACTGAGCAGCTACTATGCCAAGTACTCAGGGTGCGTAGACAACCTATACTCATCGCTGACAGTCTGGTAATGAGGCACTGAATCTATGTTACACATGAGGACACACAGGCTCAGACACTAAGTGACCTGCCCCAGGCCACGCAGCTGGTAAATGAAGGATATGAACCCAGGTGTATTTGGCCCCAGAGGCCACGGTCTCGGCATCACACCACACCAGGCTGCCTCTCCTGGCTCCTTCTATAAATACTCAGGCTTGTGTTGAAAAAGAAGGAGGCGTTTTGTAAACAAACATAAGTGAACATAAGTAAGCCCAAACCGACAGGTTCCAGGTGCGGCAGTCCCCACCACTCTAGGATCACACGCCCTCCCTCCCCCTTGTTTTGTGAAATCTGAGGTCTTCAAAAGACACATCCGTAACTACATCCCACGCGTCAACCCGCAAGATTCAATGTGGAAAAGATGGAGTGGGTCTTATGCCAAGAAGTTGGAGCCAGATTATTTTAGTCTCAGTGTTAAGACAGCCAGCACCAGGTTGGGGCTGAGAAATGCTCCTTCTAATTAAAACTTTATTTTCAAACACATGTCACAGTTTCAACATGGTGAGACTCATTTCTTGCTGTGTGGATTTCTCAGAGTAGGAGCAGCTGCTTCTACTGAGTTTCTTTCATTCATCTTGGGACAATCAGAGGATGCTAAGGGGCAAAGACTGGTTGTTATACCCAGGGCAGGAACAACATGAGCCCTAAGAGTGCTCAAGAGAACTGCAAAATCAGGAACCAGAAAAGACTATCACAATATCTAGCCGATATTGCAGCAGGCACGTCATGGCAGGGTCTGTGTTGTGACAAATGTGCACACACACACAGGATGAGAGAGGACGTGTTTTGTCCCTGTGTGGTGGGAAGGCAGGGTCCAGCATGAGACCCCAGGCAGATCCACAGCAGCCTTGGAAAAAGGGAATGGACCAGGTCCCTGGCCATTGCTGAGAAAGGAGTCAGAAACCCACTTATGTCCACCCTGCCCCGACATTCATATATCCTAATACCTACCCTGCAACATGATGCTATTTGAAGATGGGGTCTTTAGGAGGTGACGAGGTCATGAGGGTGGAGCTTTCATCAATGGGATTAGTGCCCTTAGAAAAGAGACCCCAGGCACAAAATGTCGGCTCATGCCTGTAATCCCAGTACTCTGGAACGCCAGGGGGGTTAGAATGCTTGAGCTCAGGAGTTTGACACCAGCTTGAGTAAGAGCGAGACCTCATCCCTACTAAGAACAGAAAAAATTAGCTAATATTGTGATGCTTCCAAGTAGTCCCAGCTCCTCAGGAGGCTAAGGCAGAAGGAGTTTGACACCAGCTTGAGTAAGAGCGAGACCTCATCCCTACTAAGAACAGAAAAAATTAGCTAATATTGTGATGCTTCCAAGTAGTCCCAGCTCCTCAGGAGGCTAAGGCAGAAGGATCACTTGAGCCCTAGAGTTTAGGTTGCTGTGATCAAGGCTGACACCCTGGCACTCTAGCCCAGGCAATAGAGTCAGACTCTGGTTAAAACAAAAAAGGAAAGAGACCCCAGAAAACTCCCTTGCCCTGCCACCATGGGAGAACACAGCAAAAGTTGGCTATCTATGAATAGCCACACACAAATCTGCTTGGCACCCTAAGCTTGGACATCCCAGCTGTGTTGTTTATAAGCCACCCAGTCTATGCTATTCCATGATGACAACCTGAGCAGACAAGGACAAACACTGGAAACACTGTACCAGCTGCCTGGCACCCTTCATGTTCCCACCAGGATGAAGAAACCACCGGCCTGGAGACAGTGTCTGTTCTGCTCCATGCTCCATCTGAGGCCACACACTGAAGGTCTGAGCCCAATACATCAATGTCAGCACCTGCTGGATGAGTTAACAGCATGGAGCCGGCACCACAGGTGGCCTCCAGACCCAGCTCACCTCCTCATCAGGGACCTTACTTAAATGGCAACTCTTCTTCGCCAAGATGAAGATCAGGGAGAGGAACAGAAAGAAAGGGCTAGAGGAAGCCTGAAGGAATAGAATACTGTGAATTTCAAAATCTTCACCACCACTTTCTAGCTGGGTAAACCTACTCAAGGCTATTAAATCAGCCCCGAAGCCCACAGCACTGTGTGTCCTATAATCTCAGATGGAGGGACCCTACAGACTATGTATGACCCTTCCCCCAGCCATGATCATGTTCATGTCCCAAGGGTCCACCAGTATAGTCAGTGTTATGATCTAAAAGTTTGTGTCTCCCCAAAGTTCATATGCTACAATCCTAACCCCCAAGGCACTGGCATTAGGAGGTGTGGTCTTTGGGAGGTGATTGGGTCATAGGGTGGAGCCCTTATGAATGGAATTGGTGTCCTTATAAAAGAAGTCCCAGGCTGGACCTTTGTGGCCACCTGATCCCAGTTGGTCACAATCACTTGCCTGATTCATTGGATTTCCACCGATGATTCCATCGGGATCATACACTGTGTCCAGCTCACCACCTCCTCGCTGTGCTCTCTGAGCTATGACTCTGGAAAGAGAGTGGAACACTACTCAAATGCTGCAAAGATGGACTTTATCCAGTACTATTGCCACAAGGAAAAGAGACTTCAATGCAAAACTGAGCTCAACTCCAAATACAGTAAAGATAGCTATAACTAAGGAGAGCACGTAAGGGGGTGAAAACAGACTTTGGAACACTGCTGGAAGACCATCCACCTAATAATGGACAAAGAAAACAGTGACACTTCTTCCAGACCTGCTGACCTGAAAATATCCAATATCTCAGTTCAGGTGGTCAGTGCCAAGGGAAGCTGCCAGGCAGACCACCATTACCAGGGAAATGACCACCATTGCCAGGGAGACTGCCATGAAAACCCACTGTCAAAGCCAAAGCCAAACCCAAGAAGCAATCTCCCAAGAAGAGCTTTCTCCAAGAAGAAAGCTCCCTTTAGGAATGCCCAAAATAAAACCGTTCTCCTCACAGTTAAAAAAAAAAAAAAAGTCCCAGAAAATTAGCAAGTTCCCTCCACCTGTGAGGACACAAAGAAAAGATACCTCCTATGAATCAGGGAACAGCCCCTTACCAGACCCCAAATTTGCTGGTGCCTACATATTGGACTCCCCAGTCTCCAGAAATGTGAGAAATAAATTTCTGTCATTTATTAGTTGCTCAGTTTCTGCTATTGTGTTATAGCAGCCCAGATGGTCTAAGACAGCTGGGTGTGAGCTAGAAAAGGATATTCCATCCTTCTACCATTTGTGGCCCTGGAACAGTCTCTAGGTCACACTGCTTCTGGAAGACAGAAAAGAGACCACAAGTGGTGAGGTAGATTGTACACAGCATGAAGGCTGCCCTTGGGCGCAGCACTGCTATGGTTTAAATATGTCCCCTAAAAGTGTTTGGGGTGGAAACTTAATCTCCAAAGCAACAGTACTAAGGTGAGGCCTTTAAAATGTGATTAGGTTGGCTCAGCACCCATAGCTCAGTGAGTAGGGTGCCAGCCACATACATCGAGCTGGGTGGGTTCGAGCCCAGCCTGGGCCTGCTAAACAACAATCAGTACTGCAACCAAAAGGATGTTGTGGCAGGTGCCTGTAGTCCCAGCTACTTGGGAGGCTGAGGCAAGAGAATTGCCTAAGCCCAAGAGCTTGAGGTTGCTGTGAACTGTGACACCATGGCACTCTACCAAGGACAACAAAGTAAGACTCTGTCTCTTAAAAAAAAAAAAAAAAAAAGAAAGAAAGAAAAAGAAATGGAAATATTTAACATCACTGTTGCCTGAGAGCCTGGAGATCGGAGGAAGAAGGAAGCTGATAAGCTAAGTCTAGGATTACAGGTCAAAAATTGGACTTGCAATCTCAGATAACCACATTCTCCCTGATGGATGCTAGGAGTTGCCATTGTATCAGGAACAGCAATAATCTCTCTCATCCTCAAGGACAGTCTGCCCTCCACAGGCAGTGCACTATGAAGAGACAAAATTTTACAAAGTGGTGGCCAACATGTAGAGAATATTGTAAATACTTTGTAAAATTTTGTAATGAATACTTTATAACTAAAAGTGCATTTAGCTACAATTTCCCATTTTCCCTATGTATGGCAACTTTGGGGATACCCTGGAATGGCGTGTCACTTTCTGACAAGTTACACTATAACTTGTCACTTATAGTGTAAGTTTATTGTTTATAGTGTAAGTTTAAACTTACACTATACAGAGGTGCCCATGATCTAATGAATTTTTTTCATTATTCTTGATGTTAACTAAGAGAAGTCTTGTTGTTGTCCACCTATGACCATGATCTGGGATCACTGAGAGGCCCTTTTAAACTCCATCTCATGTGAAATGATTAAGAGGCTTCATATATAAACAATTCTTACAGATACAATTCTTACAGATTCTTTAGGAAGAATCTCTAAAGTTTAAGATATCACATCGAAAAATGCAGAGATTCAAAACATCCAAATGTTACCACCGAGTAAAAATAAAACAGTTTTTCAGGCTGTCAGTAGACCGGGACTTCTCCTTTAAAAAAACAATAATAAATGCCTAGTTACCTTCCCAAGAGCCCACCTCTGAACTCCTGCCTACTTGTCAACAGAACACTGTTCAGGTTCACATTCTCAGGCCAGGATGGACTCAGTACAGCCCCATCCCCTCCCTCAGCTTGGACTATACCTGATATAAACCCATAGGAATGGCCCGTTCACTGCTCCTGTGTTTGGATTAGGGCTGTGACCCAGCTCCAGTCAACGGGACAAGACAGGAAGTCTGCTGAGTGGCTCTGGGAAGGACTTTCATTCCAGATGAGTGAACTGGAGGAAATGCCTGTCTTTTTTGACCAATTGTGGTTTCAATTACTTGCAGGGCTGCAACTCCAGTTGCCATCCCTGCCACTGTGCAGAAATAAGCCCAAGGATCAAGCAAATATTCCTAGGGTAGAGGAACAGAAAAATGGAAAGCATTCGTGATTCCAATACCATCCCAGAATTGCTCAATTAACCTAGGAACCATCAGGTGAGGTACTGGACCCTATATTGTTTAAACAAAGTCTGGTCAGGTCTTTGGTTTCTAGCAACCAAAACCATCCTCAGTGGCAGAAGCCTATACCAAGGCTCATAAGATCCCAATGGGTCAGATTTGCTGGACCAGATCCCCAGCAAGGCAGGGACAGGATGGGCATCTAGATGGGTGACTAGAACCATCCTGGTGATGACTTCCCGTCAGTTACTAATCTGTTTCCCAACTCTGCCTTCTCCACACCCAGACTGTAACTCACTCTAACTGAAGGTTAAGCAACTGATATCCTTTGAGACATTATTTCAGCCCAAGAGGAAAGATAAATGCCAGGATCCAAAAGATCTCGGCACTTAAACAATTCATAGACTACCAACAGCTAAACGTTCCTCTCCAAACTTAGACTTTAAATAAACTGATTGATGAATCAATAAGATTTTGAAGAAGAAAATCTTCCAAAGTAATTTTTTTCAAGGAATGGAGATTAGTGGGGGACGCAGTGGTAGTTAACAGCTCATAAATCATCCAGTTAAAGATATGAAATTCACGTAGGTCTCACCATTCTCAGAAAACAGACATAAACAAGCGATAACACCATCTGACTGGATAGAAAATCTCTCTACTATGGGCCTGCAGGTTTATTATTTAAGAACTAACTTCCTGAGACTACCTCAGCATTAAAAAAATGACCTTAAAATACACACACACACCAACACGCGCACACCAACAACGTTAAGTGAAAAAAAAAAAATCCTTCCATCACATTATTATGATTCAAAAACAAGGTACGTGTGTGCTCAGGGAAAAGACCAGAGGAATTTGGATAAAGAAGCTTACAGTGTGCTTTAATAAAGTTCGATTGCCTTTTAATGAAGTTGATGGTTTAAATATATATGCTTCTAATGGAGTGGTTGAAGTTGATAATGATAGAACGTATATGAGATCAGATAATTAAGTTCACAAATTCATCCTAGAAAAAGTGCTACATACCTGAATATTGCTACAGTCACCAGATGGCCACAGGGAGGACTTTGAAGGTGACCATAGTGATATTCAGCAATAAGGTATGTAGCCCTTGTTTAGGATGAGTTCTCAAACTTAATTGTCTGACCTCCTCTCTCTCTCTCAGCTATAAATTCACAAGCCTCTCAGAGACCTTTTTCCCTTTATTAAGGTAAATCCTGCAACTGTCTGATGCCAACTACATGTCAAGGACAGCTCAGGATCTACAAAGAATTCTGTTATATTTCAGATACAGCCCCAGAGGCCTTAAATTCTTTCTGGAACATAAGAAATGAGGGAAAGCAGGAGGAGGATGAATTTAACTTTCTAAGAATGTGTGATCTCATGAGGAGCAGAGAGGAGGCTAACAAGGGCAAATGCACAATTAAAGCACCAAATCAGTCAATGATTACAAGGAATGATAACGGGCTTTAAATGAGGAAGAGATCTTTTTTCTTTCAGACAGTGTCTCACTGGTTAGAGTGCTGTGTCATCATAGCTCACAGCAACCTCAAACTCTTGGGCTAAAGTGATCCTGTTCGCTCAGCCTCCGGAGTAGCTGGGATTACAGTCACCTGCCACGAAGCCCAGATAATTTTTGTACTACCAAGAGGTCTCACTCTTGGTCAGGCTGGTCTCAAATTCCTGAGCTCAAGCAATCATCAGCCTGGCCTCAGCCTCCCAGAGTATTAGGATTACAGATGTGAGCCATTGTGCCCAGCCGGAAAAGATCTTTTTAACTTGAACATTTCAGGAAAGGCTTTGAGAGAGAGGTGGCATTGGAAATAGATCTCTAAGGATGGACAAAATTAGGTGTACTGGCTTTTGTAGAGCACAGCAACAGCTTAAGCAAAGGCAAAAAGCCAGTAAAGTTTAAGAAGAATTCTGGATACAGTGCATAGTACTACATATCAAGATGGGCTGGAATTTAGGGTATGTACAGGCAAATCACAGGTTTTAAAAAAAGACAGATGGCAAAACCTGACAGTACCGGACAGTAGGCTGCCTTGGCTTGACAGGCAACGAAAGGTTAGGAGAAGAGTCTGGCTTGGCAGTGACGTATCGGAGCTGTGCTTTGGAAGGAGAATGGACCAGCCAGAGGCCTCGGCACTAACTCAGGGGAGAGGTGCGGTGTGCATACGGAGGGTTGGCAGCAGAGCTGACACAGTGTGGGCAGCTCCACAAATATTTGCTAAACTGAATTAGGTTTCTTGTGAGCAGGAATTAGACCTAGTTCATTTCTGCAGCCTCCATGGGCTCTAAACACACCTTGGGAACTAACAATACCAGCTCCTCTACCTCCTCCTTCCTGTAACACGTAATCCAGTCCAAAAGCAGAGATGAGCCCACTCACAATAAGAACCCTCTTTCCCCCAAAGCAAACATTAAAAAAGGACAGAAGGTCAACAAACACTCCAGGAAAGGCCAAAGCGGGAAAAATACTTCAAGAAAGTATACTTCACTGGATTGACACACAAAACTGAGATGCTTTTCCCGGCTCTGCTCCTCCATGGGGAAAGTCACTGCAGACTAGTCCTAAAAGTTAACGCAGAGGTATGCCCACTACCCAACACACAGCAATGCTGGGAGGAAAGTGCAATTTAGAGTGCAGTGTGATTAAAGGGTCTCTGAGTATGTACAAGGGTGTCCTTGTTCTTAAGGATGATAAGCAAAGGGACATAATGTTACGTATTCTAAAATAGGTCAGGAAAAAAATAGCATGTGTGTAAGTGTGTATATGAATGTGTATGAGGACGAATGTGTTAAGCGTAAGTGTGTGGGGGTATGTATTTATACACGTGAAAGCAAATGGGACAAAATGCAAACTGGTAAGTTTGGGTAAAGTATGTCTGATAATTAAGTTTGCAAACTCATCCTAAAAAAGTGCAACACACCAGTAATACAGTCACCCTCAAATTACTCCCTTGGCCACCTGGCGCCCTTGGTGATATTCAGCAACGAGGTATGTAGCATTTTTAGGAGGATGAGTTTGTGAACTTAATTGTCAGACCTCTCAAAGAGACAGCTCTAATGGTCATTCCAGAAAAAGCATTCCAAAATTGCTCTGAAGGATGAACTAAGCGCTGGCCTGGTGCACAGCCTCCCAAGGGGAGCACTTCGAAGGTGACTGTAGTGATACTCAGCAATGGGGTGTGTAGCACTTTTTCTAGGATCAGTCAGAGAATTTAATTTTCTGACCTCATTAAGTCTTAATCTTGACATACAAAACTGATGTGACATCACAAACAGATTAAGACTTAATGATGTTACGTAACATCATAAACCAGGGTAGTTTGTAAAGAACAAAAACTTATTTCTGGAGTTTGGGAAGTCCAAGGCCAAGGTGCTGGCAAGTTCAGTTGTCTGGCGAGGGCTGCTGTCTGCTGCAGGATGGTAAGTGGATGCTGCATCCCCCACAGCAGAGGAAGGCTATGTCCTCACGTGGTGGAAGGCGGAAGGGAATGCTGCCTGGAGCCCCTTCAAAAGGGCCTTAGTCCTGTCCACAAGGGAGAAGCCCTGGGGCCTAATCACCTCTTAAAAGCCCCACCACTTAATACTACCACATTAGCAACACCTGAATCTGAGAGGGGACATGTTCAAATCACAGTTGTGCAGTTATATGCCACATGACAGCATTTTGATCACTAACATCACACATATAACAGTGGTACCATAAGATTATAGCGGAGCTGTCATTGCCCCTGAAGACCTTCCAGTGGGACAAGATGTGGAAGTGGAAGACAGTGATATTAAGAATCCTGATTTGGGGTAGGCCTAGGCTAAGGTGTGTATCTGTATCCCACCTTTTAACAAAACACTTTTTAAGGCTCAGTGCCTGTGGCTCAAGCAAGTAAGGCGCCAGCCACATACACCTGAGCTGGCAGGTTCGAATCCAGCCTGGGCCCTCCAAACGACGACGGCTGCAGCCAAAAAATAGCCGGGCGTTGTGGCGGGCACCTGTAGTCCCAGTTACTTGGGAGGCGGAGGCAGGAGAATCCCTTAAGCCCAGGAGTCGGAGGTTGCTGTGAGCTGTGATGCCACAGCACTCTACCCAGGGTGACAGCATGAGGCTCTGTCTCAAAAAAAAAACTTTTAAAAATAAAAAATAATTAATTTTTTAAAATAGAGAAAAGTTTTAGAAAAAGGATATAAAGAAAAAAAATTTATATAGCTGTACAATGTATTTGTGTTTTAAGCTAAATGTTATTACAAAAGAGTCAAAAAACTTAAAAAACTAAGAAGTATGGAGAATCCACAAAGAACTCAAAGTAGACCTTCCATTTCATCCTGCAATCCCATTACTACGTGTCTACCCAGAAGGAAAAAGTCATTTTACCATAAGAACACATGCACTAGAATGTTTATCGAAGCTCAATTCATAATCATCAAGATGTAGAATCAACCCAAGTGCCCATTGAGTCATAAGTGGATAAATAAATTGCAGTATATTTATACCATGGAGCACTATTCAGCCATAAAAAAGATGGAGACTTTGCATCATTGTATTAACCTCGGGATGGAGAACACTGTACTTAGTAAAATATCAAAAGAATGGAAAATCGAGAATCTAATGTACTCAATACTAATAGGAAACCAGTAGACGAACAAATACACACCCACAACAGGGAAAAACTTCATTAAACTCAAGTGGGAGTAGCAGGGAGGAAGAAAGGAGGAGAAAGGAGGAGAGAGGGGGATTGGTGAGCTTTCACCCACAGGCACAATGTAAGGGCACACAGCACACCTCCCGGGTGAGGGGCACAATCACAACTCGGACTTAAACAGTGTAACCTAATCATTCATACCCTCATACTAAACTGAAATTTAAATAAAGTTAAAAAACTAAAAAGTGTATGAAGTAAAGAAGTTACAGTAAGCTAGGGTTAATTCATTATTAAACAAAGAACAATTTTTTCCAAATTTAATGTAGCCTAAATGTTCAGTGTTTATAAAGTCTATGGTACTATACACAGATGACCTCGGCCTTCACCTTCACTCACCACTCACTCGCTGACTAACCCAGAGTAACTTCCGGTCCTGGAAGCTTCATACATGAGGACTGCCCTTTACCGTTTTTTTATCTTTTATGCCATATTTTTACTGTATCTTTCCTATATTTGGGTATGTTTTCTGTTTTTTTGTTTTCTGAGACAGAGTCTCAAGCTGTTGCCCTGGGTAGAGTGTCATGGCATCATATCCCACAGCAACCTCCAACTTTTCGGCTCAAGCTATTCTCTTGCCTCAGTCTCTCTATTTTTAGTAAAGATGGGGTCTTGCTTTTGCTCAGGCTGTCTCTAATCTGTAAGCTAAAGCAATTGACTGGCCTCGACCTCCCAGAGTGCTGGGATTACAGGCGTGAGCCACCGCGCCTGTCCTATATTTGGATATGTTTAGATACACAAATATTTCCCATCCTGTTACAATCACCCCTGGTATCAGAACAGTGATATGCTCCACAGGCGTGTAGCGTGGGGACAGGAGGCGACGCCAGGTGTGCTGGCCTTGGTGTGTTACAGGCTGGGCCATCTAGTTCTGTGTAAGTGCACTCTCAGAACGTATCCCCATCACTAAGAGACACATGACTGTACATGAAAGCTTTTTTTAATGTATTTTTTTTATTGTTAAATCATAGCTATGTACATTAGTGCAATCAAGGGGTACAATGTGCTGGTTTCGTATACAATCTGAAATAATCTCATCAAACCGTTCAACGTAGCCTTCATAGCATTTTCTTAGTTATTGTATATAGACATTTGTATTCTGCATTTAGTAAGTTTTGCCTGTACCCATTCTAAGATGCACCGTAGGTGCGGCCCCACCTATCACCTTCCCTCCACGCTAACCTCCAGCCCCTCCCTTTCCCTCCCTTGGCCCTTTCCTCATAGTCTTGTGCTATAGTTGGGTTATAGTCTTCATGTGAAAGCTATAAATTAGCTTCATAGGAGGGCTGAGTACGTTGGATACTTTTTCTTCCATTCCTGAGATACTTTGCTAAGAAGAATATATTCCAGCTCCATGCATGTAAACATGAAAGAGGTAAAGTCTCCATCTTTCTTTAAGGCTGCATAATATTCCATGGTATACATGTACCACAATTTGCTAGTCCATTTGTGGGTCGATGGACACTTGGGCTTCTTCCATGACTTAGCAATTATGAATTGGGCTGCAATAAACATTCTGGTACAGATGTCTTTGTTATATTGTGATTTTTGGTCTTCTGGGTATAACCTAGTAAAGGAATTATAGGATCGAATGGCAGGTCTATTTTTAGATCTCTAACTATTCTCCAAACATCCTTCCAGAAGGAACGTATTAGTGTGCATTCCCACCAGCAGTGTAGAAGTGTGCCCTTTTCTCCACATCCACACCAACATCTCTGGTTTTGGCATTTTGTTATGTGGGCTACTCTTACTGGGCTTACGTGATATCTCAAAGTAGTTTTGATCTGCATTTCTCTGATGATTAAGGATGATGAGCTTTTTTTCATGTGTTTGTAGATCATGTGTCTGTCTTTACAGAAGTTTCTCTTCAAGTCCTTTGCCCACCTTGAGATGGGATCACGTGTTCTTTTCTTGCTAATACCTTTGAGTTCTCTGTGGATTCTGGTTATTAGATCTTTATCGGAGGTACGACCTGCAAATATCTTCTCCCATTCTGAGGGCTGTCTGCTTGCTTTACTTACTGTGTTCTTGGCTGTGCAGAAGCTTTTTAGTTTGATCAGGTCCCAGTAGTGTATTTTTGATACTGCTTCAGTTCCCTGGGGAGTCCTCCTCATAAAATATTCACCCACGCCAATTCCTTCAAGAGTTTTCCCTGCACTTTCTTCAAGTATTTTTATAGTTTCATGTCTTAAGTTTAAATCTTTTATCCAGTGAGAGTCTATCTTAGTTAATGGTGAAAGGTGTGGGTCCACTTTCAGTCTTTTACGGGTCTCTAGCCAGTTCACCCAGCACCATTTGTTAAATAGGGAATCTTTTCCCCACTGAATGTTTTTAATTCGCTTGTCAAAGATCAAATAATGGTAAGTAGCTGGATTCATCTCTTGGTTCTCTATTCTGTTCCAGACATCTACTTTTCCGTTTTTGTGCCAATACCATGCTGTTTTGATCACTATCGATTTATAGTACAGTCTCAGGTCTGGTAGCGTGATTCCTCCTGCTTTGTTTTTACTGCTGAGTAATGTTTTGGCTATTCGAGGTTTTTTTCTGATTCCATATAAAATGAAGTATTATTTTTTCAAGGTCTTTAAAATATGACAATGGAGCTTTAATAGGAATTGCATTAAAATTATATATTGCTTTGGGTAGTATAGACATTTTAACAATGTTGATTCTTCCCAGCCATGAGCATGGTATGTTTTTCCATTTGTTAACATCTTCAGCTATTTCTTTTCTTAAAGTTTCATACATCTCTTTATAGAGATCTTTCACGTCCTTTGTTAGATATACTCCCAAATATTTCATCTTCTTTGGCACTACTATGAAAGGAATAGAGTCCCTGACTGTTTTTTCGACTTGGTTATTGTTGGTATATATAAAGGCTACAGATTTATGGGTGTTGATTTTGTAGCCTGAGACATTGCTGCATTCCTTGATCACTTCTAAAAGTTTTGTAGTAGAATCCCTAGTGTTTTCCAGATATACGATCATATCATCTGCGAAGAGTGAAAGTTTGATCTCTTCTGGCCCTATGTGGATACCCTTGATCACCTTTTCTTCCCTAATTTTTTTATGCTATTCTTGCAACTTTTCTGCAAATCTGAAGTAACAAAACAAACAGTTCCAAGAGTGAGGAATAGTCTGTTGAGTGAAAAAAAAGAAGATGTAGAATGAGATGTATGGAATATCGCCACTTGTGTATGAAATAGAGAGGAAAACGGGGAGAAGACATACAAAAATGTAGCTATTTTATAAGTCATAATATCCGTAATGACACATAGGATAGTGGTCACATTAGCTGCCTCTCTGTAAAGGGGGGATGGGGTAGGTAAAGACTTTTCTTCACTAACATTTTTAGATTTTTAATTCTTGTAAACCTTGTGAATATATTGCCTGTTTGAAATATAAATAAACAAAATAAAACTACTTTGAAAAATGTTCAACAGAAATAACAGTGCAAGCTGATGGTCTGGAGTAGCTTAGGCCAGATGAACATAAGAAATGGGCTAAAAGCCACCTGGCACCAGGGAGCTGCCCAGATGTGACCCCATGAGCCACTGTGCTTGGAGAGCTGCCTGTTTAGAACAGGCTCCTTCCAGGCAAGTGAAGCCGAGGACTTGGAAAAACATGTTCTATCAAGTTTCAGCCTAAACTGGATAGAATTTTGCCATAAAATAAATTACGTGATTTACTTACAACCCACGACTGCCCATCGCCCTGTACTGTACCTCACACTGAGACTGCCTGTTTTAAGATTGAATCATTGGAGACACCAGTATGTCTGTCCTCTGACTGCTACAACCTGCCATGCTCTGGTGAGACAGCTGGCAGGTGGGGGACCGCTTCCTCAGCAGGATGGACCCAAATATTAACGGCATCCAGCCAACCATCTTCAGCGGCAGCGCTCTCCCTTGGAGAGAGAGCTTAACAGCCAGCAAGCCATTCAGTGGCACGTCACTAAAAGAAAGAGGCTCTTGGATCCACACAAGAGTTTTCCAAGATGATCACAGATGATTCCAGCAGCAGGCAACTCAGACAGTGGAAAATGAGCCTTCTTGCAAGCCTAGACTCACCGCTTCCTAAACTAAGGAAATCCTCAGACGATAATAGAAAGGCAGGTATGTTGCCTGGAGAAGCCAGATGGGGAAGGTGGCGAGCTCATCAGGCTTTCCAGTTGCCAGAACACCAGGCAGGGGACTCTGTGGCACCTCGCTGTCCCTGAGGGGTCCACAGCTCCTCTCTGAGCCAAGATCCCGGCTCCAGTGCTTGCCTGGGCACACGTGGGGATGCTGGGGCCTGAGAGCTGTCATCAGAACTAAAATTGGAAATGTATTTGAAAAGGGGTTGGGGGAGACAGTGAGAAAGGACACAGGTTGAGAAGAGGGTCCTTCTCCCTTGGAACTTTAGGATAATGGAATTTATTTCAAAAAAGATACATTGAGATCGACTCAATCAGTGAACAAAGCCTTGGACAGATACTGCTGAGGGGTCTGCAGTCCAGTGGAGGGGGACAAACCCTAATACCAAATAGCATAAGATGGGGGGCACCTCCTGCTTCTCCCCGGGGTGCTGTGAAGGAATGCTCAAGGAAGGCACGTGCACGTGTGACGACGTACTTTAACAAGTGGGTGGCAGCGAAGGAGGAAGGACATCGCACTGAAGAGGCTGGGCCGGATCTCCCCTGGAAGACTGCAGGTGATCGGCCCGTTACTTCACCCCTCAAACTCAGTTCCCTACCCATAAAATGGAAGTAACAACGTTCACCTTTGGAAAAGGGAAGTTGAAAGTGCCTAACAGCACCTGCCACACAGCAGGTCCTTGGCCAACAAGGCTCTTCTTTCTTGTCAGACTTAGCACATAAATCCTCTGGTATGGGTTGAATTGCATCCCCCAAAAGGATATGCTGACATCCTAACCCCTGGCACCTTGGAATATGACCTTATTGGAAATAGGGCCTTTGCAGGTGTGATGCAGTTAAGATGACAACATTCTGGAGCAGGGGAGGCTGTCAATACCATGCGATCGGTGCCCTCATGAGAAGAGAGACAGATGTGGGGCAAGAAGATGGTGATGATGAAGGCAGAGATGGGAGCGATGTACCTGCAAGCTACAGAACTGTAAGGGTTGCAGGAAAAACCCCGGAAGCTGGGACGAGGCACGGAACAGACGGTCCCACAGAGCCCTCAGAAAGAACTGACCCAGCTGACACCCAGATTGCAGAGTCCTGGCCTCCAGAATGGCGAGAGAAGAAATTTCTCTTGTGTTAAGCCACCCATTTGTGGTATGTTATCAAGGCAGGCTGATGGCCCAGTGACACCTCCCTTCCCTGGGGGTGGGGGAGAGAGGCTGGATTTGTTTAATACAGTCTGTGCTCAGCAAAGCACACGTCAATCACAATAGAAAGAAGAGAAAGGGAAGAGCCAATCCAAAGCAGAAAATTACTTTTCCAGACATCTGCATAGTCAGAAGGAAATGGAAAGATGTTTGGGCTTGATCCACACAACCAAAGTCACCCACCCTCCTTTGACCTTTCATCCCTCTCATCATCATGAGTATTTGGAGATACTCTCCCTGGAATCTCTAAATCCATGAAGTGGTTTTTACCAGTGCCAAAGAAGCCATTTGCTAGGAAGCATGGATCCAAAAGGCCAAATGCCTGGTCACCAGCCACCTCGGAATTCAGTTAGAGTAATGCTAAGAGTTGGCACTGCCGGGGTATTTCCCTGCCCCTACCCCAACAGACGCACCAGGTTTCACCTATTTTGAATGCTCAGGGGAAAGTTCCATTGTCAAGGAATTCAACTGAGGAATTAATGACTCAACAGCCCAGATCTAATAAGGTTACCAAACCAGTCCGCCAAGTAACATGGCTTAGAAAACCATAAAAGGAGAAATACCAGACAACGCTTTAGGACCCACATCCCCGTCAGGAAGGAAGCGATTTCTACGTCTACAACTACCTGCCTCCCTCCAGGACCCCTCCCTAAAGCTGGGGCCACACCAAACACAAGGAAGACAGAGCTGAGGGCAGGACTTCAGCTAAAGAACAGAGAAGCCTAGATAATGGGTCAGGTAACAGCAGTTTCTGCTCCATTCAGGAGGCTGCCTAAGATGCTTTAGGCCCAGATCAGCTGTCTTCGGTTTCCTGGTTCACACTGGAGGGCACCCTTCAGTGCATTTCATAGCTTCCCTTTACACTCAGATCCTAATTACTCAAGGATTGCTAATCCAGGTGGCGGAACTCTCCGGGTCTGGCCGCCTGCCATTTCTCTGCTTAGGAGAATCCCCATCTGAGGGAAAGGAAAAGAAGTTTAAAGAAAGGCAATCGGTCAAGCAAGGAGCCCTCGACTTCAAGGCTCTTTCATGAGCTGGGATGATAAGCTTGCCCTGGCAGGGGCCAATTCAAAACCTGGGGACGACAAAAGAAAAGGAAAGGAAAGAGAAGATCTCAGAGAGGAGAGGACAGGAATCTCAGAACCAGGACAGTTCATTTCTGGAGCTCATCTGGGCTAAAACCGGGTATAAAGAATGGCCCCAAATCACAAAGCTGCCTGCTGTCGCAGACTATCAGGCCTTCTGTCCCCAGCTAGGCACTCCTTGCCCTGCCCCACCTGCCTGCGATGAGGACACAGGTGTGGCAGGAAGCCTGCTCACTACTCAGGACGCAACTCGTGCAAGTCGAGTCTTCAAAAAAAAACAAAATGAATATTGAAAGCGGCCTTGCTCACTGTGGTTCACTTTGAGTGCAACAGTCAAGTCTGGGTCACGTGCATTCAAGGACAGAGGAGATTAAACCAATTATGTTGAAAAACCTAATACTTAGCTTTGAAAGGACATACCCAGTGCCCACCTCCAGCCCTCTGTCAGGTGACTCTGGTTCCCGTGAACACACCCACTGAGGAGCAACATGTCACCAGAAAAGGATTAAGCCCAGCCCCGCACAAGAGAAATCAAGATCTCCTGAGCATAAAGCAGATGTGTCCCTTCACTGGTGTCCCAAGGGTCCCTGTGTGCAAGGACTTCTAGCTTAGCACTTTCCATTTTATTTCAATCTTATGCCTCTTCCCCGCCGCCCCAGCTCCGCCACAACTTTTTTGTCTTTCCACCTCTTTTCTCGGTGTACTGAAGATCCTGCCAGTACCAGACGGGAGCAAACTCAGCACGAAGGACATACAACTTTGGGGAGTGCAGGAAGGAAGAGTTTGGCCCCAGTCCACTTCCTGGAAGAACTTACCCTGGCCAAGGTACCAGAGAGCTGAGGTTTTCTCAGCTCGCAAATGCAAAGCCCACTTTCTGCGACCCAGGATGCAGCAATGTGGCTAAATGTACCAAGGCTGGAATCCAGGAACCTGCTCCCTCAGGAAAACGTTGAAGAAAACTGAAACCGGCCAGCACACCAAGTACACTTGGCACTGTGGCTGCTGCATGAAAACAGTAGCTGTGGTGTCTACACCCACAGCACCACTTCCCTCACCACTGTGAAGTCCACTGTCGGAAGACTGAAGAGATTGAAAGACTAGGGGAATCTCCAGCATGTGAGACAACGCTAGCCTATAATAAGTGGGCTCATTTATATAAAATTAAAAATGTGAGGGCCAAACTACAGCCCCTTCCAACTCCAAAATTCTAAGTGTATGGGATAGGCTAAATATTTCAGGTATTCTGATGAAGGAGTTGGGACCAGCCCAGTCACTTTGCAGAGCAGATCTCCAATGCTTATCAAGTATCACTCACGAATGGCTAAAAGTTTAACTGTCTCTCCTCTCAATCCCTGCCCAATCCTCCAGAGAGTAGGGGCCTGGGTCTTCCAAAGAAAGCATGCCCTTCTCCCAAGTTAAGTATGAGCAAGCTGGTGGTTGGAATGTTGTCTGTTTTGACTTGCTAGGGATTCACATGTTCCTGCTTGCCCATAAATGCACTACAGTGCAATCCAGGACTACAGCAAACAGCAGCCTGAGAAGACTCACATTTGCAGGCAAAAGGCAGTTCTGACTTAACTTTCACATAGATGCATCCAGAAGAGTGGGCATTTCTGTTGGAGAAGCAAGGAATCCAAGAAGGCCGGCTTCCCTCTGGTGTCTGGGACCTCACTTAGCCCAGGAAGAGTGGTCTCCACTATAAGCCATAGGGGCAAAGGGCACCAAGACCAACCCAAGGATAAAAAGGATGGGGGACCCCACTGTCCTTCTGTCTCTCAGTCCCAAATATGTTCAAAGCTGGTTTATTCAACCCTGTAATTCCTCACCCCTTTCCAAAAGAGAAAATGCCCATTTTTGAGAATTCCTCTTATAGCAAATATGGTGAGAAGAGAATTTAACAGTTTCAAACCCTGGCTGACTATCCCTTTCAAGGACGGGTTGCCATTATGTTAGAAAGAAGGTGGTTTTGAGGATGCAAGTTCTCTACCTGGCCATTTCAGAAGCAACCCTGAGAGCAATGCACCATCCTTCCAAGTTCAAAACTGCCAGTGTAGGAAACCAAAGCAATATGGGCGGCTGGGACCTAGGGCCCTCCTCTGCTAGTTTTGAGAAGACTGCAAGATGAAAACTTCCAAAACTAATGGGAAACCTCCTACCTTCCCATTAGTTGAAATCACTGCAGCTAAGACTAGTTCTCCATGTGAACGTCTCTGAGTGCACCAGGGCTGATGAGTTCTGCAGCAGAGAGCAAAAGGGAGGAACTCAACTTAGTCTTTCCGTGTTCAGATCCTGAGTCATCCTTTTCTCCTTTGGATGTTAAAGTTGTACTCATCAGCCTGCATTTTTCGTAAGATCCGATACTTGCTAATAACCATTCTTTAGTTCTTCTTTTAGAGGAATCTGACCCATTTCACCAGAAACTCAAAACTTGACTGCCGTGGTCAAGTTCAATAGATTCCACTCCCCTGACATAGGCACAACCTGTTTTACAGAAATCAGCAATTGCCTTCCACAAAAAATTGTATTAGTTTTTGACAGTCCTCCACCGGGGATCTCTGAAGTACCAAAAATGAAAATATACAGCCAGGCACGTGGCTCACGCCTACAATCCCAGCACTTTGGGAAGCTGAGTGGGGGGGATCGCTTGAGCTCAGGAGTTTGAGACCAGCCTGAGCAGCATAGCAAGACCCCATCTTGACAAAAAATTAAAAAGTTAGCCACATGTGGTGGTGCACACCTGTAGTCCTAGCTACATAGGAGGCTGAGACAGGAGGATCTCTTGAGCCCAGGAGTTTGAGGTTGCAGTGAGCTATGAGGATGACATTGTATTTTAGCCCAGGCAACAGAATGAGACTCTGTCTCAAAATAAATAAATAAATAAATAAATGTAATGACCCCTGTCATAAAGGCACTTAAGATACAGAAGAAAGAAGGACCCAGAGCAGCATCACATAGCACATAGCTGAGAATAATCCAGGTTTAAGCACTGCTCAGCCACGCTAGCTGCGTAACCACAAAGCCCAGCAAGCTGCTTAACCCTCAGTTTCCTCATCTGTAAAACAGGGATCCTGAATCCACCTCACAGTCCTGACACAAGGATTTGATGCTGTCACTCCCTCCTATCTAAGTGGAATCATATAGTGTTTCTCTTTTTATGACTGGCTTATCTCACTCAACATAATGTCCTCAAAGTTCATCTATGCTGTAGCCTGTGTCAGAATTCCCTTCCCTTTCAAGGTGGAATAATATTCCATTGTGGGCATAGACCACACTTGGTTTACCCATTTGTTAATCAGTGGACACTTGAGTAGCTTCTGCCTTTTGGCTATTGTGAATACTGCTGTCATGTATGTGGTACACAAATATCTCTTCAAGTCCTTGCTTCCAATTCTTTTAGGTATATACTTGGAAGTGGAATTGCTGGATCACATGGTAATTCTATTTTTAATTTTTTGAGATACATGTATCATTTAAAAATTATATCACACTTTCTTCATAACCACAAAAAAGTTTTCTTCTTTATTCAGCTAATGTGTACTCAGCACCAATCATATGCTAGGCCTTGGGCTAGGTACCAGGGCCACACTCAGTCATGGTCCTCCCATCTTCCTGGGAGCTCACTGTCTAATGGGACAGACAGACCAGAATCCGAGCACAAGCAAACATATGGGACAGACAGGCGACTCTAACATCAACCATATTACGGGAAGGAGTTTTAGAGTGGCAACCCAGGGGCAGGTCGTGTTATGAGTTCCACTGCATGCCCCAAAACGATGCATTCAGACCCTGACTCCTGGGTCCTGTAAATGTGATCTTCTTCCACCATGTTCGGGTCATTGCAGATGTAATCACATTAAGAGGAGGTCATGCTGGACTAGGGTGGACTCTATTCCAATGACTGGTGTCCTTATAAAAGGAGGGAAATTGGGCACAGAGACAGGTGCAGGGAAGAGGGGCATATGAAGACAGAGGCCAAGACGGTACTGCTGCAGCTGCAAGCTAAGGAGGCTGCCAGGGGCCGGAGAGGCCAAGAGGGCTTCTCCCTCGGAGGCATCACAGGTGCCTGCCAGCAACCTGGTCTCAGTGACCACAGCCCTAGGGAATGCCACAGGGTGGGATGTGGGGAAAGTCCTAGATTGGAATTCCTTTCTGTCTTTTCTTGGTGCAGGGAGGGGAGAGATGAAGAATAAAGAATCAGATTTTCTTCTTGGAATGTCTAACCAAATAATCACTTAAGATCCTGGCCCATTGGCTTGGCACCTGTCGCTCAAGCAGCTAGGGTGCCAGCCACATACACCAGAGCTGGTGGGTTCGAATCCAGCCCGGGCCTGCCAAACAACAATGACAACTACAACCAAAACATAGCCGGGCATTGCAGCAGGTGCCTATAGTCCCAGCTGCTTGGGAGGCTGAGGCCACAGAATCACTTGAGCCCAGAAGTTGGAGGTTGCTGTGAGCTATAACACCACAGCACTCTACCCAGGGCGACAGCTTGAAGCTCTGTCTCAAAAAAAAAAAAAAAATATCCTGGCCCATTGACAGAGTCTCTGTTTCCAAATCTATGGAGTCAGAGGATCCCTTAGATGACATGTGCAATCCCAACTTTGAAGGGATCCGGTCTCAATATCCCCAGGGAGTCTTTTTCAAACTCACCCACCAGGGGCAGATCCCAACTATCTCTATGGAAAGGCGGCAGGGGCGCTGTTGGAATTTGGACTGGGGCACATGGCAGGACGTTTAGCGAACTGTGCTAAATGCTAGTAACTCACCTGCCCCACCTGCCCTGGGATGCATAAAAGTGCCTCCCACGACTTCCTAAAGGCGGAGCCCCTGGGGGGAAGTGTCTGGAGGCTAAGTGGCAGAGCAAACACCTGGATTTTCCTTGAGATTTGTGCTTGAATACATCTGAAGTTCATGTGCTCCTCTGTGATGGGGATCCTGGGGGGTGAGGACCCTGCACAACGGTCCTTCGGGTCTGGCTCCCCCAAAGCCTACTTGCTGAGATGAGGTAGGGGGGTCGCGTCAGGCAGAATCACCCCCTTAGGGGGCCACCAGTGCAGCTGGGATGCCTCAAGCCCCGGGGCGCACTGCGGGTGGCACTGGGAAGCCCTCCAAGTAGAACACGAAGAAGGAAGCAAACACCCCTGGAAGAGTCAAGACAACCAGTTCTCCCAGCCTCTCACAAAGACCCCCAGCCCCCACCCGGGCCACGTGAGTGCCGAGTCACCTGCCTGGCACAGGCGCCACTTCCCACTCGCTCCACGGGCACCCAAGTGTTCCAGCACCCATCACTGCGCCTCCCCCGCCACTGTCAACACAAACACCCACACTCAGGCAGCAGGTAAAAATAACCAGCCGCCTCATAGCAGGCCTCATGCCCCATCTCCTTCCCTGGGTGTGGCTCTCCCCGTCCCTGGAGGCACCAGGAGAGCTGGGATGGGGGGACAGGGACAGGCAGTGAGACAGAGCGAAGCCCTGTGTCCCGTCTGCTGTGTCAGACAGAGATCACCTGTAACTGGGATAATAATCAGAGGCCCTGTCCTCGTTGTGAAGCAGCCCCGCGTCGCACTCTCCCTTAGGCGGCTCCACGACCTGCAATGACAGTTCTTGCTACCAGCAAGTTCCCAGGTACAACAGAGCCCACAGAACTTCAGGGATGAGTCAGCCAGCTACTGCCTTGACACCCACCCCCAGGACCCTCCCCAGGCCACAAGACATGTATTTATTTATTTCAAGCAAGTATTATTGCCTAGGCAAGAAAGAAGTGAAAATCGTAACCCTGGGCCAGAACCAGCCGCCACTTGAGGCACAGTCATCAAGGCCTTCCTAACCTAAAGGCACCATCAAACTGGTGCTATGGGTAGGAGCATGTCCCCCAAAAGATACACTGAAATCCCAGCCCCCGGTACCTGTGAATGTGGCTGTGTTAGCTCCCAAGGATCTCCGTAACAAGTGCCACAGACTAGGTTGTTTGAACAACAGAAGTTCTCTGTCTCACAGTTCTGGAACTGGAAGTCTGTGATCCCGGGGCCAGCAGGGCCTGAGGCCTCTCTCCTTGGCTGGCAGATGGCCGCCTTCTCACTGTGTCCTCACATGAACCTTCCCCTGTGCGTGCACATCCCCGGTGTCTCTGGGTCCAAATTTCCTCTTCTTATAAGGACACCAGTCAGAGTGGACTAGAGCCCACCCTAACGCCCTCACTGTAACCTAATCAGTCGCATTCTGAGGGATTAGTAGTGAGGGCTTCAGCATGTGAACTTGCGGGGACACATTTCAGCCTGTAACAGTGACCTCATTTGGAAATCATTTACCTTTTAGGAACGGGTCATGCAGATGTAATTAGTTGAGCTGAGATGAGGACATACTGGTGTAGGATGGTCCCTTAGTCCTATGTGCCTGGTGTCCTTATAGAAGAGAAACACAGAAACACACACAGTAGATTACCACATGCGGGCAGAGACCACAGGAGAAGGCCAGGTCGGAGAGACCAGTCAGGGCACGCGGAAGATGGCTGATAATGGGCGGGATGCAGAAAGAAGCAATGGAGGACTCCACACAGATTCTCAGAGGGCACCGATCCTGCTGAAACCTTGATTGGGACTTCTCTGCTCCACAACGAGAGAACCATTTTTTGTTGTTTTAAGCCACCCAGTTAGTGGCACTTCCTTAGGGCAGCCCTAAGAAACAAAGCCCTGGTCACCCAGGTGGAACAGTGGACGGGCACTGAAGGTTCAGCCCCCAATCTCCTAAGCCAGGGGTCCTCAAACTGCAGCCCAAGGCCACATGAAGTGGTGTCATTGTATTTGTTCTCATTTTGTTTTTTTACTTCAAAATAAGATATGTGCAGTGTGCATAGGAATTTGTTCATAGGTTTTTTTTTTTTTTTAAACTATAGTCCAGCCCTCCAATAGCCTGAGGGACAGTGAATTGGCCTTCTGTTTAAAAAGTTTGAGGACACCTGTCCTAAGCAATATACAGAAAGACTCGGTCAAAGTTACCGTCTTCTGAGAAGTTCACTGGCACAGCCTCCCTGTCCCACTGCCTATGTGTGGTCATGGAACTGACCTGACCCCTGGAGACATATGCCAACTGATGACATCAAGAAGGTGGTGACATAGGCACTGGAAGACCCCAGGCTGTCCACTCCAACTTCAGCAGTGACACCTGCTCGTCCACTCTGGATGTGGGGCTGGCATCGCCCGCAATGACCACTTTGCTAAACTTATTTCCTGGTATGACAATAAATGTGGCTACAGCAACCAAGTGTAAACCTTACCATCCACTTGGCCTCCAAAGAGTCAGAGCCCCTGTACCACCAGCCCAGGCAGAGCACCAGAGGAGGACATACTGGGGTAGGATGTCCTCCTCTGCTGGGGTGTCCCTGACCACTGAGTCCCCCCACACACACACACGGAGAACTTCCCCTCCTTGTCAGTTTCCTTGCCAGACCCCCCAAATGGATGGGATGGCCCTAGAGAGCCCCACGTTGTTATGCACCATCAATAGAGTTCCCCATACTCAGGGGAGAAAAAATAACCCCTTCTAATAAAATTCTCAAATCAACTTAAAATGCAGTCTAGCAGAGGGATGCTCCCAGCTGATGCTGTGGCCAGATGCCTGGGTTCTGACCCTTGCCCTGCCCCAATAACAGCGAACCTCAACTGAGTCACACTCCCAGTACCTCCATTTTCTTCATCTGTAAAATGGGCATAATGATAATAATTTGTAGCTCATCCTATTACGAAAATCATGTGTGGGGATAATAATAAAACACTCTGTGCATGGCAGAGTCCAAGCTCGAAAGGGGTTTGACTATGGCAAACTAATACAACTTCTAAGGAAAGAAGTATGGAGAATTCTCAACGAACTAAAAGGAGACCTTCCACTGGAATCCCAAATCCCATTACCTAGGTATCTACGCAGAAGAAAAAAAATCACTTTACTGCAAGGACATTTGCACTAGAATGTTTATTACAGCACAATTCACAATAGCCAAGACATAAAAATCAACCCAGATGCCCATCAGCTGATGAATGGATGAACAAACTGTGGTACACGTACACCATGGAGCACTATTCAGTCATAAAAAAAGGTGGTGACTTCACATCATTTTTGTTTACCTGGATGAAGTTGAAACACATTCTTCTTAGTAAAGTATCATGAAAATGGAAAGAAAAGTACCCAATGTACTCAATACTAATATGAAACCAATATATAAACCCACATAAAAGAAGAACACAAGTATACTCTAGCAAGGGAGCGGGGAGAGGACAGAGAAGGGAGCAAGAGGAGGGCGGGTGATTGGCAGGATCTCGCCTAATGGGCACAACGTGAGGGTGTTCAGCACGCCCCCTGGGGGAAGGGCTCAACTACAACTGGAACTTTACCTTAAAAACGAAAACAACGTAACCTAAATATTTGTACCCTCATATCAATCTGAAATTAAAAAATAATGAATTAAAAAGTAAATAAAGGGTTTGACCCATCCTAACTAACAGAGAGTGATGCCACCAACCTAAGCTTCTTTCGGTTGCATGCGACATCCTAAAAACCCAGGGTCGGGTCTCCCTCCCAGATCCCGGTAGATCCTGTGTTATCCCAAAGTTCTAGAAAGAGAAGAGCAGGAAGGGGAAACTTAATAGTACAAAGAGAACCTTCCTAAGAGATTAAAAGCCCCAAGCTTATACCAGGTTGCCAGAACAAGGCACAAAATATTTTTAAGCAAATCTAATTGGAGAATCCATTTGAAAAATGAGTTGGAACTGAGAGACAGAAATAGACAAGAGAGACAATATCGCAGCTGTGAGCACAGGGGACAGGCAGCTGGTTAGGGTCAGTGGTAAACCACAGCCTGTGACAACCCATTGCACAGACACCCAGTATGCAACGCACAAGAATATTTTACCATTTCCCTTTATCATATGGGATGTACTGAATCTTTTCAGCCGACCACAATGGTTTTGATAATGTCACAACACACAACAGCACTATTTTTTTTGTATAAGCCCACCAATGGCCTGTGACCCATAACCTGAAAGCCATGGACACATCCCTCTGCAAAACCCTTCCTCCTTCATTTGTCGAACATATTTTACATCAGGGTCTAAATTCTGAAGAAAACTCCCAAAGTGTTCTTTTCCTTTCCATGGTGAAAGACAGTCTTCTTTAAACACAGGGGAAACTATAATGTTCTAGAACAAACCACATAAGACTGGACATTAAAGACTCTGAGGAAATGGTGTTTCCAGAGGGCTAATAGCTCTGTGCTGAAAAGCCAGTAAAGTTTAATTATTCCCAACTTCTAAAAAGTCATGTATTTTCTTCAATAAACATTTACACACATGCCACAAATATGTTCCATCCAGAAACATATATACCATGCATCTGATACTATCTGAAATACTTCATAAATATTAACTCACTTAATTCTCGCAATAACCCTACGAGATAAACCATATTATGCCCAATTTACAGGTGAGGAAATGGAGACTCAGAGAAGCCACTTGCCTTGAGAGCTGGGATTCCTGGCAGTGTGCTTACCTACTAGGTGATGCTGCCGCTTTAAACGGTTTCTTTATCAATTTTCTCACTATCTCAGAGGCTCCTATTCATTACTAAGCAAACTTCCCTTTGAGTTTCAATGCTACAAAATGCAAACTCTTAATTCCTACAGGACAACCACCACCAAGCTCTCACTCTCCAGGAGTCGTCATCCCTTCCATGTTCTTCAGCAGTGGAATCAGACTGTCAAAATCAGCTCCTTAGAAACCAAAACATGAGGTTCAGCACCTATTGCTCAAGTGGCTAAGGCACCAGCCACATACACCAGAGCTGGCGGGTTCGAATCCAGCCCAGGCCTGCCAAACAACAATGACAACTACAACCAAAAAATAGCCGGGCATTGTGCTAGCGCCTGTAGTCCCAGCTACTTGGGAGGCTGAGGCAAGAGAATCGCTTAAGCCCATGTGTTGGAGGTTGCTGTGAGCTGTGATGCGACAGCACTCTACCCAGGGTGACAGCTTGAGGCTCTGTCTCAAAAAAAAAAAAGGAACCAGAACATGCCTTTTACTAGAAGAGGGAACTGTTGGATTTATTTTAAAGGAATCTCTTATAATGACTGTTGGTCTTTTTCTTTACGATCAACCTAGACCTACTTGAAAAACAAGGTTCTGGCATGTCCCCCAAGGGTTGCCACAGAGGGACATTTCTGGGGGAGAGGGGGGAATTTCCCTTGTATTTCAAAAGCTGCTCTGGCCTACCCCAACCCCACCCCAATTCCATCTCATGATCTAAGAGGTGAAATTAAGCATAGAATAACCAACTCTCCTAGCATCAAAGATGTTTGCCCCAAAATGTAATGCAAACCCAGGACTCAAGAAAGAAAAAACTGTTCTCAATAGAAAAGGCAATTATCTAACCAAACTGGTTTAACGAGAGAATTTACAAATTCTAGGTTCTTAATTCTAGGATTCTAAAGGTGAGACTCCAATTCGTCCAGGCCAGGAAAGCAGCTGCTGAAAATGTTAAATTATAAAGGAGAAAGAAAGCTTTTGTAAAAATCATTTTAATTCGAATTCTGAATCTTAAATTATAAGGTATAAAGCAAGCTTTTTTAAAAAATCATTTTAATTTGAATTTTGATACAGTCCACAAGTCCTCCAGAATCCTGAGGTCTGGAGGAAGGTCCCGGCTGGTGTAGTCAAGCTGCCCTCTCTCTGTAAGAAACAGGCCCCTAGAGTCGGCGGCTGGGTGGACCCTCAGGACAAAGCAGACTTTGTTTGAGTGGAAAGCCTATATTAGAAGCTGGGAGAGATGGAAAACAAGATAGAGCCACTTTATTTCTTGCTTCCAACTCTCATTATTCCTATTACACATGTACACAGCAGCTTCCAGACCCAGAAGTGGGTGGAAGGGCCTTGCCTCGTTTAGTAACTCTTTGCCAAAGGACACTGACAGCTTTTCATAGATGTGACTACACTGACATTCTTAGGCCATCAAGCAAACACTCTGCCTGTACTTCACTCTCCACCTTTTCCCTGTCTTCACCATTTAGCCCAGGTCACCTCTCCAATATCACGACCCACCAGCCCTACAGTCCACACATGCCTGAAATACCCTTCCTCTTTTGTCTGTCTAGGACAGTCCCACCCATCTAATAGATTGAGTTAGATCCTGAGTTAGCCCCATCCCACTGCACAGAACTTCTCAAAGTGCAGTCCCCGGACCAGCAGGATCAGTATCAAGCTTCTTGCCCTTGACCCCAGACCTACCGAATCACAAGCTGGAGGTTGATCAGCAGCCTGTGCTTTCACAAGCCCTGCAGGTGGTTCTGATCCCACCCAAGTTTGATGCCCACTGCATTCATTAGCCATAATCTATACCTCATCCCTCCCTACTCAGCTTAGAAGGGCCATTGCTGGAAGCCCCTCAGGGCCTGGAACAAGCGAGGCTTGTTGAATTAAGCTAAAGAGCCTCTTCTGGAACTGGAAAGGGCAGTGTGAAATCTCCTAGACCTCCAGCACCATGTGCAACAGCAACATCACCAGGAACCAGCAGGATCAGACAGGAGCTGGGCAGAACTCCCACGGAGCTAGTGGTTAAAGAATAATGAAACGTATGGCCCCCACTCATGACCACTGTCCAAGGTAAGATTCCAAAACACACTGGGGAAATGTTGGGATTGACACTGGTTTGTGTCTCAGAAAGAGTCTTCGCTGGCTCCATGGGGACAGTAAAGTTGAACCAGAGCCATGGGCTCCCAATGGAAGGGCATTCCCTCAGTGAAATTTACACACAACATTTGGCGTGATGTCCTCATCCAAGCCTCTGATCCCAACTCTCAAACCAACACTCTATCATATCCATGCAACTAAACCCGTTCAAAAAAAAAAACAAGAAAGAAGAAAAGACAGACAAAAATCAGAATAAAACTGAATCAAGGTTAAACAGTAGACCAAATTCTTAGAAATACATTAAGTTAGTATCACAGGGCTCCTCTCTTGGCCAGGCACTATGCCAGGGGCTTAAATGCCTGCTGTGCCACAGTTAAGGCCACAGTTCTAAAGCCAGACCACCATTGTTCCCTGCTCCACTACACGGTCTCAGAAGGGCCGTGTCAAGGACTTTGAAATACTCTCATTACATAAAAATATTGGCAGACAACCTGTTTACTGTTATTGCTCACTGTGGAAAGGTAAAAATGTCCCCTAAAGATATCTCTAAAGAAGGAGGTAGAGCGATTCCACACAGATCTCAGAGGGGAAGACACACACAAAAAAGGAGAAAGTAATGTGATCGCAGAGACAGAGGGATGCAGCCACAAGCCAAGGGATGCTGGTGCAGAATGGCAGGACTCATCATCCCAAAATATGCCACTTTGGCACAAAAAGTATTTTTAATTAGAGACACTTCAACAGCAGATGCAAGGAAGGTGGGCTTAACTTCCTTTTCTTCTTGAAAGCCAGAAAAAATCTAACCATGCAAAACGTGCCCTTCCTGTGCCAGGAGGAAGGAAACACTCTTATCACCAGCAATGGGGGAGTCAGAGAAATCTGCACAAACAAGCCTGTCAAACCAACCCTTATCTTCCCCACCACTTCTTCACAATTAATTTCTTGGCCCAACCCCTTTGCCTCTACTTCCATATTTTACTATGGCTATTCCAGACCAGTATGGAACCTCTCAGCCCTCACTGCTTCCTTGTGCCTTCACTTTTCTCTTAAGGGCTCCTCCAGTGGATGTGTAAAAATTACTAACTAAAACTTGCATGCTTTTCTCCTATTTTTTGTTCATCTGTTTGTTTGTTTTTTCACCCTCAGTAGCGTGCCATGGCACCAGCCTAGCTCACAGCAACCTCAAACTCTTAGGTTCAAAGGGTCCTCTTGCCTCAGTCTCCTGAGGCACCCACCACAGCGCCCAGATATTTTTAGAGAATGGGTCTTACTTAGGCTGGTCTCAAACTCCTAAGTTCAAGCAGTCCACCTGCCTTGACCTCCCAGAGTGCTAGGATTACAAGTATGAGCCACTGCACCTGGCCTCTGCTGGGTTTCTTTTGGTTTTGGTTTTGGTTTTTTGTTCATTTGTTTGTTTGTTTTGTTTTTGCAACAGAATCTCTGTTGCCTAGGCTAGAATGCCGGGGCATCATCACAGAAACCTCAAACTCCTGGGTGATCCTCCCGCCTCAGCATCCTAAGTCATTGGGACTATAGGCACCTGCCACTACGCCCAGCTAATTTTTCTATTTCTAGTAGAAATGGGGACTTGCTGTTGCTCAGGTTGGTCTCGAACTCCTGAGCTCAGCGGATTCTCTTGCCTCGGCCTCCCAGAGTGCTAGGCTCACAGGGAGGGACAAGCCAGCTAGCTCAGCCTGCTTTTCTCCTGTAAATCTACTTTTTGGTAGTCTAATTTATGGAGACCTGACTGGAGAATGTAAAATGGGTAGAGGAATAAGAGTTTTGCCTCTTGGACTGCAGAAGCCAGGAGAGGCACAGAACAGGTTCTCCCCTAGCACCCTGGAGGGAGTACGGCTCTGCCAACACCTTCATTTCTGGCCAGTGGTACTTATTTTGGCCTTCTGACCTCAGGGTTTAGAAGAAATAAAATACTGTTATTATAAGGCACCAGATTTTTGGCTTAGGAAACTAATACCCTCATTAATCACTTTACTATTTTTCTCAACAATGCAAGCTTGACGATATTGTCCCCATGCTATGGAAAAAGAAACTTAGGCTCCAGTGGCGGGGCAGCACCCTTACACTCTCTGGGTGGGGCAAAGCCAGGAGCAAACCACATCAGTCTGCTCGTGCCAGCACGCTTTGCTAGCTCCAATGAACCAAAATGTGCGTTCCCTGGCCTTTCATGGTACCCTCAAAAACAATCACTCTGGTAACATTATTTTTGTAAAAAAATGTATTCCAGATTCCAAATAAAAGACAAGAGGAAGTTTACAATACCACCATTCATGGGGAGAAAGGTAGGATCACCCCACACTCTTGCACTTAGAAACCAAAGCCATGCAATTGACTTATTTGTTGAAGGGCCCAAGTTATACCCGTCACAGACAGGCTGTCCCCAACCTTCTGGAATCAGCATCTAAAGAAAAGTTGTTACTCGCCTTGACTAAGGCTCTTCATTCTGTAATAAACCCCAGAGCCTTCTACTTAAAATCCAGAAGCATATTCATACAACAAACGTGGCCCTGCAGGGGTGGCTGCCAAAGTCCCAGTCATCCTGGGTTCCTAAGGAGAAGAGTTTTGAGTGGTAGGAATTAATACTAAATACATCACCAGTCAGGTGAATTTGAAATACATCTTCACACTTAGCTGTACTACTACCCTGACGATGGTGGTAGTAAATGCAGAATATACTGAACGCATTTGTGTATAGACCATGATTACATTGACGGCGGGAAAAAACAGATATAGAGGCAAAACCCTGGAAGAATATACCAATCTGTAAAACATCGAGAGAAAAGAGGTATTCAGAATCACTAATCATTAGGGAAGTGAAAATCAAAACCATAACAGATACCACTTCACACCTGTGATAATGGCCATTATCAAAACACAGAGAATAGCAGGCATGGGGAAGATGTGGATAAGCCGGAGCCCGTGTACCACGCCTGGTGAGAACATGAACAGGTGCAGCCACCATGGGAAACAGCATGGTGATTCCTCAACAAATCAAACATAGAATTACCATTCAATCCAGCAATCCTACTTCTGGGTATATCCCCAACAGATATGAAAACAAGGACTTAAACAAATATTTGCAAACCCATGTTCATAGCAGCATCATTCACACTAGCCCAAAAATGGAAGCAGGGCACGTGTCCATCCAGTGACTGGATGAGCAAAATGTGGTCTAGCCATACCATGGAACATTACTCAGCCTTGAAAAGGAAGAAACCCTGGCACGTGCGCCCACAGGGATGAACCCAGGAAATGTTATGCTAAGTGACATAAGTTGGACACAAAGTACAAGTATTATATGATTCACTCACATGAAGTACGCTGAGCAATCAAATCCATAGAAACAAAAGGTTTAACGGTGGTTAGCAGGAGCCCCGGGAAGGAGAGGATGAGGTGTTATTATTGACTGGGTACAGAGTTTCAGTTTGGGAAAATGGAAAAGTTCTGAAAATGGATGGTGGTGACGGTTGCATTACAAATAAATATACCTAACACCACTGAACTAGATACTTTAAATATGATTAAAGTGATAAATTTTATGTTATTCATATTTCGCTGCAATAAAAAACCCAGAAATACTAACAATAACTCTAAGAATAATAGGTTTATAAATGAGGTTTTATTTCTCCTTTCTTTTGAGCCCTGACACGTCTCTTAAAAATAGAAAAGGCATTTTGCTGTTCAAGAGGGAAGAAATGTGACTGTCCCAGGCAGGCAAACTCATTTAGGACCCACTGCTTTGGGGATTAATGGAATTCCATGGTAATGACCTTTCCCACTTCTGTAATATGAATTATCACAAAGTGAAAATCCAATTCCCTCTCCGTGTTTATGAAAGTCACTCCTTTCGGACAGCTGAAGCAACAAAGCCAGCCAAAGGCACTTCCCAGCCATCCAACTGGAGATTTATATTGCATATAAACATAAAGGAGCATTATGCAACTGGAGCCGTGCGCCAGGACTCTTGGAGTCAGAAGCCGAATTCAAGACTAGCTTCACCCCCCAATTCCCGCCACTGGACCAATTAAAAATTCCCCATGCTTCCGCTGCCTTTTCTGTAAGGTGAAAAAACACCTGCCTCATTAAGTAACAGGAAATCCTGAAAAGGATCCATGCCTGACAAATGTCAGGGCTTTAGACACAGCATGTGAGAACAAACACAGCCTGCCACAAAGCAGGTGCTTAATAAATGCTCAAGGCTTGCCTCCATCCGTACACCCACTCTCCCATTAAATGGCTTTTGCTTGCATGTTCCTTAACGTCCTAAGAAGGGATAGATTGCTAGATTTACTCTTAATTATCTCAACTCTGCCACCTTCTCTAAATAGAAATCCTAATCCTAAAACTCTTAATGAGGTTGGCTTTCTATTTTACAGCCAGATAACTGGAAAAATGACCAGAGAGTTGGCAAAATATCAAATTGGAAGCCTTCACTTAAATTAGAAAAAGGTTCTTGGCGTTTCTCTTCAAGATCGTAGTCTAGAGATCCAGACAACCTAAGGTTCCAGCACTTACTAGCTATGTGTCATCTTGAGAAAACTACTTACCCTCTCAATGAGCCTTGGTTTCCTCATCACCAATGATGTGAAACAGATACATACTGAGCACTTTAAGAGGCCAGGCACAGTGGCTCACACCTGTAATCCTAGCACTCTGGGGGACTGATGCAGGAGAATCCCTTGATCTCAGGAGTTTGAGACCAGCCTAAGCAAGAGTGGGACCCCATCTCAATTAAAAATTTAAAAATTATCTGGGCATTGTGGCAGGTGCCTGTAGTCCCAGCTACTTGGGAGTCTGAGGCAGGAGGATCACTTGAGCTAGGCTGATGCTCCAGCACTCTAGCCTGGGCAACAGAGTCAGACTCTCTGTCAAAAAAAAAAAAGTAAAAGTTAAAAAAAGAGAGTAAAGCCTCCAATTATTAAAAAGTTATTAATTATATCCCCTCCATGAAGTTATTAAACTTATTTGCTCCTGGACTGGGCCACAGGGTTCCCCAATCAGTAGTGAGTGAATTCCACTACTAGATCCCCAAAAGGATGCTTCTTGCATGAATGTTCCACATTCGAGAGGCCCATTTTTTCCAACTGAAGCAGTCCTTTGCAAAGTTTTTTTTTCCTTTGCAAAGTTTTATCCAAATGGAATCAGCAGCTATCACACATAAAGAGTTGAAAATAGTGATGACTACAAGGTTTCTTTTGATTTCACTGATTTAAATAACAAATTAAAATGCTGTTCTCATTCTGGTAACTACTAATACTACCCAGTATCTCGACGTGACAAGTTTTTAAGCTACAACCACAAATGCTGCCGTTTAAATTTAGGAGCAATCGCTATAATTCAGCGTCCAGCTGTAAAATGAATTTTAGCACATTCTCAATCATTCTCAATGGACTGTCATCATTCACAGCCTTAAATAGCACCCAATGCCACGTTTTTAAGCAGCAATAACTCCTTTGTAAAACAAAATTTCTCTTTGCAACTTTTCATACTCTACAGAAGGTACAAGTAAAAAGAGGTAAATCAAACAAAACATGCAAGTTATATTTATTTGACCTTTACAAATGATATCAAAGAATAGAGCCACCACACCAACATACAAAAAGGACATTTGAAATTTTACTAGGTGCAATTTTCGCTAAATATAGCCTAATGAACTGAATAGCTAAAGAGTTCAATGCTTTACAAGTCCCAAGTAGTGCAATTAAGAGAGGTCTAAGAGAACACAATGCTTTTATATAAGCAGCAGAAATCTTCTTCCCAAAGGAGGACAAGTCATATGAACCACTCAATTAAGACTCTTTTTATCACTTCACCCCCATCAGAATGGCCATTATTAAGAAGTCAAAACACCACTCCAGGGTGTCCAACCTTTTTTTTCTTTTCTGCTGCACATTGGAAGAAGAGTTGACTTGGGCCACGCGTATAAAACACAAACACTAACGAAAGCTGATGAGCAAAAAAAAAGTTCATGCATAATTTTCACACTATCTAACACTACAGATAAACAAAACAGCAACACCTCAAATAATCTGCATCTGGCCTGTGGGCCGCAGGTTGGACACCCTGCAAATAGATGCTAGCGTGGACACAGAGCAAAAGGCACGCGTATACACTGTAGGTGGGATTGTAAATTAGTACAACCTCCATGGAAATTCCTCAGAGGACTAAAAGTGGACCTATCATTCGATCCAGCAATCTCACTACTGGGTATCTACCCAAAAGAAAGAAGTCATCTTATCAAAAGGCACCTGCCTCGAATGTTTACCACAGCTCAATTCACAGTCGAAAAGATATGGAATCAACCTAAATGCCCTTTACTGGATAAAGAACACGAGGAAGATATATATGCATCATATACACACATATTATATGTATATATAAAATCATGAAGTACTACTCAGCCAGAATAAGGAATAAAATAATGTCATTTGTGGGGAAAACTAGAGACCATTATCCTAAGTGAACTATCTCAGAAATGGAAAACCAAACACCACGTATTTTCACTAGTAAGTGGGAGCTAATGGATGGGTACCCAGGGGCACAAAGCAATATAAAGGACATGAGAAACCAAGGAGGGGGGAGGGAAGGAGGATGGGCATGGGATAAAAACTTACCAGTTGGGTACAATGAACACTATTCTGGTGACAGAAGCCCTGACTTAAGCATTATACAAGATATCCATGTAATAAAAACACTTGAACTCCCTTATTAATATTTTGAAATTTAAAAAATTTAAATTAAAAAATTGACTCTTAAGTATGATGTCTGGACTTCTTAAGTAAGGAAGGAAGACTATTACTTCAAAGCAGCATCATGACATAACAGAAGTCCTTGGGTCATCTCGGACACGGTCCGAAGTGCAGGCTCCCGCCACCTGTTCACTGATTGTGTGATTGAAATCTCTTTACCTCTAAAATCTATTTACCTCTAAAACTATTTACCTATGAAATGTATTTACCTCTGAATCTCAGTCTGTTCATCAATTTAAGTGGGGCTAGTAACACAAATTCTGCCTACTCTCCAGGCATGAAAATCCCCAATGCTCAGATGGAAAAAAGCTGAGATTCAGGGAGACCAGGCTCAAAAGTCTGTTCCCTTACTGAATGGTAAAGAGCATTTGCTAATGAAGCATTTGGATCCTAAGAGCTTTGAAATAGGAATTGGAAACTCTAAGGGGACATTAGGAGGTATGATCAAAGTTCATTCTCTGCCACGGTTACAAGCAGAAGAGCGAGTGTACTGAACACTACACACCGGTGTTTTATACCCTTCACCATGTAATGCTCCTTTAGCTAAATAATTAGAGCAAAAACTTACATAGGTGAGTGCCGTAGTGTCTACTTAGTCATTCACCCCTCGCAACATCTCACTGAGACAGGTACTATTTACTTCCTCATTTTACAAACGACGCGACTGAGGAACAGTCAAAGTTCAAACCCAGGCAGTTTGGTGCCACAGTCACACTATTAACCCTTCACCAGGAAGCCAGTGAAAGGTTGGGATGTCACATATCTCACCCCAAGGAGCCCAACCTGCTCCCAACCACGCTGCGGGTCTCATCGCCTGGCACTCACCACCGGGCTAAGCTTTTAGCCTGGTAAGCAGAGGTGCTGCCCACACAGCGCTGAGGGTCCCCCGGGCAGAGGGGTAAACAGACAGGAGAGATCTGGGTCCTCGCAGTGGCCACCTGTAGAGGGAAGGATGAGAGGCCAGTGACCAGGGAAGATGGAAGGCCGTGCAGAGCGGGCAGCACAAGCACAGAGTCAAAGCTGCAGTCATCTCTGCTGACGCAGATGAATGCATTTACAGCGAAAACTTCTGGAAACTTCTTGTCTGTGTTCCGGGGCTCCATAAGCTGAGTTCATTTTGCAAATTAATGACCTTCTCAACCTTTTAAGTCATTCTGAAAAGAAATGCTCAGCAAATCCCTTGGAGAAGAAGGCCCATGAGGAAACTCCCCTTAATTCTAAGACAACGTGGAGCTGAAACAGGAGGGAATCCTGACAATGGGTTCCGAGTCACGGACGGCATACTCTGCCTTCATGCACACCTACAGGAATCTGAAAAGCTTGTGGCCTCTGTTTCCGGATATTATGTCAAGCTCCTAATAACTCCCAAAGATGTTCAGGCCATGTGGTCAGAAGACACCTAGAAACCGGGCTCCAACATAGAGGCTCAGTTTAACACACTCCCCAGGCCACAGCCTGAATTCAGGAACTCTGCACATCAATACAGCCCCCTCCCCGCCAAACCTCTGTGTTACAACCCAGCAGCTGGGGGTGTCTTCATTAAACTCAAACTCCCCATCGCAACCACTAGGACTCACTCATGCTGACACTTGAACATTTTCTAGAAAGCAAGTTTTGGTAGAGGAAGCGCGGAAAAAACCCTGGCTACATGTATTAGAATATATGGGGAGGCCAGAGACACAAAAGACAATATTTATAGCTTCTCAACTTTGCAGGAAAGTTCTAAAACTAAAGGGTCCTCATGACTTCAGGCAGGGGGCAGTTAAACCACAATCTATCATTGAAATAGCAAATGCGTATGTGAGCACCTATTGAGATCAAGACAGAGATGAAGGAGACATTCAAAGCCAGCAGGCCTTTGTGCCAGGTCCCCATCTGGCCTGAGGGACCACTGTAAGCAGAGCTGACTTTCCAGTTTTAACCATTGCATTCTTGCCTAGAGGGAAGGAGTGGAGGCTAAAATTGCCCACCTATCGCCCCCTGCCTCCACCTATCCCACCCCACCACTTATCACAAAATCTTATGACAAAGAAAGGCTCTTAGAGGTCACTAACTCCAACCCAATAAAGGAATCTCCTCTACATCGTCCATTGCCTAATCTCCCCAGGCTGAGCCACTGGTGGTCAACAGTCTCTGGATGGTCAAGTTCCTTGACCAATCTTATCATAACCCTTCACAGACTGTCTCCCAAGGACATGTCTCCTTCACTCTACACAAGCAGGAACAATGGGAGGTGCCATGTCTGTTAATTCCACCCAGCCAGTAAGCAGTTGTTGGTATGAGCAACACAAGGTTAATATATTTGAGACAGAAAGCCCCAAACTAGTAATTCTTAGCTTCCTGACATATGAGGGCATTGATGAGACTTCAACATTTAAACACGAGCATCACCCACTCACAGAGAGGAATGGATGACCCAGGGGAGTGTCCCTCACCTGGACAGTGACCATCAACGAAGATGCTTCTACCGGAGTAGGCAGCATTATCAATGGACTGAGTATGTGACCTCCAGTTAAAATGGTTCTCAAATAACTACGCAGTTAAAGTCATCATGCCCTTTTAGGAAACAGAAAAAGCATAAATTACGGAAATGAAATCCCCCCTTCTAATCTCTGAAATAGATATTTGAGTCCAACTATGGGGAAAAGTAGAAAAAAGGAGTCACAAAACCTGTCCTCAAAAAGCCGTTGGTCTGTTAGGCGTGGTGGCTCACGCCTGTAATCCTAGCATTCTAGGAGCCCGAGGCGGGTAGATTGCTTGAAGTCAGGAATTTGAGACCAGTCTGAGTAAGAGCGAGACCCTGTCTTTAAAAACAGCAAGGCGTTGTGGCAGGTACCTGTGGTCCCAGCTACTCAGGAGATTTAAAACAACAGGATCACTTGAGCCCAAGAGTTTGAGGTTGCTATGAGCTGTGACACCACAGCACTCTACCAAGGGTGACAAAGTGAGACTCTTGTCTCCAAAAAAAAAAAAAAAAAAAGAGCCCATGGTCCTCTTGGGTTGTGGGGAGAAACCTAATACAGATAAAATGATTAGAAAACAATAACTGGTGTCATCATAGTCTGTCTTGAGTTCCAAGGATAAAAATCTGAAAAATAGGAGATGGTCTGGTGGCCAGTGCCTGGAGTAAGCCCGAAGAAGGAAGCAGTAAACCAAACATTCTCTTCTTTATCTCCTAAGTGTTATCTTCTTCATCAGCAGCTGGACTTCCTTCCAGGGAGTTTAAGAACTTGGGGGTCAGGGCTCACTGCCCGGTTCAGGCCAGAAGGAAACAAAGGAAACAAATTAGGTCACCAACCAGCCTCACTCTTACCAAATACTTCCTCCTCAAATGCAGAGGGTAACTGGCATCTCAAGACAGCTGTGTAGACATGTGTTTATAAACCTAAAAGTCCATAGCCTCCAGCCTGGTGCCATCTCCCCTCCTTAAACTCTAGGGAAAACTTCTCTGATGCCCCTTCCTTCTACAGAGAAGTCCAAGAGAGGCCATGAAAGATGCTCCCACAGGGAAGACCCTCCCTTCTCTGGCCTTCATCAGTTTCCCTCACTTCCAGAGAAGGACCTGGAACATGACAGCATTTACTTAGTGACATCTTGCTTTAAACCCACCGCCAATGTTTCTTTCCACTAACATGTCAGAAGGCCTGGAAACAACGTGGCGTTCAAACAGCCACCTCAGGAAAGCTCAAAGGAGAACTTAACTCCCCTCTTAGAGGCTGATGTCACCATCGTTCCCTCAATCCTGTCCACTCTCCACGCCACCTACCAGGGTAACTCCATCTGGAAGGATGTCCTCTGAACTAATATTGAAAAAGTTTTGAATATGACTGAGACATGCTTTGGGGATAGTTAACGAGGATCCAGCTGATGTTCACTGCTGAGTAAAGTTCTCAAAACACAAAATCTCTCTAACCCTATTACTGCCATTTTACAGATAAAGAAGTTGAGGCTAAGAAATTCCGCATCTTGGCCAAGATTGCCCAGAGGCCTGAACAGAGATCTAATTCCAAAAATCTGTGCTCTTCATGGTCAATGCGAATCTGTCTCCAATCACAGCAGTGGAGTTTTTCAAGCTGGCAATAGAAGCCATTTCAAAGTACTAAAGCAGGGCCACAAAAACCATCAAGTCCCATAGACCGATCAACCTCGGGGCACCCCAGGGACCATATGAGCCCTCCCAGCGGACATACACCTGGAAACCAGGATCCTTCTGACCCACACTGCGCAGTCAGCTGTCCCCACCACCTGGCCAGCTGCTCTCTTGATCCCCAGAACCAACCTCCAAGATCCCAGACCCCTGGCCTGGAAATGTAAGCAGGCCAGAAAACATTTTTGGAGGTTTACGCTTTCTTATCTGTTCACCTCTATGGCCACGCCTTAGAAACCAAGAGTACAGCAGGACTGGCTTCATTCCTAAGTAATCAATTTAGGGGTTAAAAAAACAAATGATGAGTAGTGTCTATCAAGAATGAGAACAGGACTCAACAGCTCTGGCTCCCGGTCAATCACAGCGCCACTGACTTACGCCCCACAGAGCAGCAACCGTGGCTAATTTCTCTCCAGATGGTGGTTTGTACTTTTCCAGGCAGAATCTCATCTCCCCCAGCCTCGCCTCGCCTTTCTACGGCTCCTTGTGCTTTCCCAACATCCTCTCCATGAACAGAGGGCTTTGCAACACCTCCAAATTTACTGCCACCCACAGATTTAATTAGCAGACTGTTTACTCCCCCCATCACTGATTGGCATATCTTAAGTAAAACCAGGCCTCCCCTGAGCCTGTAGGTACTCCACCCTGGGCCCCTGTCCAACCAGCTCCCTGGCAGAAAACAGCATTCGCCTGGTTCCAGACCCGAGGCTGGCCCTGGTCCAAGGCGGGTCTGGGCTATGAGCCAGACACCAGGTACCACATGAGGGCTGCTGGCCAGGGGCGCTGCCCGGGAACAGGAGACAGCCTGCAAGGAAGGGGGAGCAGAGGTGGTGAAACTAAGAAAATCAAAATGACACCAGGTGCGGCAAGGTCTTGGTAAAAGTTAGGATGCAAAGGCAGGCCAGCTGAACACGCATTTCTCAGGACTTGTCTGTGTAATCCATACAGGAGGGAAAAATAAATAAATAGAATAAAATACAGCAGGACCAGAGGAGGAAGGTGGGAAGGAGAGAGAACGATCTGCTTCCTTTTAATTAACCACTAACTATGCAATCAGAAGAGACTAGACTAGCCGGGTGAGGTCATCCTCACCTGTAGTCCCAGCTACTTAGGCTTAGGAGGCTGAGGTGGGAGGATTGCTGGAGCTCAAGAATGCATGACCAGCCAGGGCAATATAGTAGGACCCCATCTCTAAATAAATAAACAAAAAACCCCACTAAACTGAATATCCATTTTAAGTTCAAGGAGTTAAAAAGAATATACCATGTTCTTCCAATCCAAGGACTCCGACATGCATCAGGAGAAACAAACAGCAACCTGTTTCAACAGCAAGGGAAACAAACATGAGAACAACAGCGCACGACGCAAACAGGCGGAGAGTTAACCTTTCTGCAGAGCCACTTAATGACCCAAGGACCAGTGGGCTGTTCTGCCTCCGAGCAGGAGTGGAGATGCCGCAGAAGCATCCCACTGGCCCAGCGAAAGCCAGGCACAGCTTCCACTTGACACACCGAAACAGCCCGACGCCACTGACGGATGGTATGACAGACGGGCCACGAACGCTCTCCCTGATAGGCTGACCCCCGCCCCTGCTGGGCTGCTGCTTTTACACCCTCCATTAATTTTTCCTACACTATTTTAGGGCTTTATGATGACTCTTACTTCTTTATTCTTTGGCTCTGAAAGAGCAGTCAGGCAATTAAACCCTCGGTGCTATTGTTAACTCACAATCGGCGCTGAAATCACGTCTACCTTAATTTGCCTAAATTAATTTTGCTGCATAAAAATTCTTGTCTTTCCAACAGACTAGTGATGAAAACTCATTTGGGGGGGAGTCGTTACCTCAATTTATTAATTTCCTCACACCCTGGCTTCAAACATGCTTGGGGACGGGGGAAAGGAGCCCGTCAGAATTAAGGCATTCCTGAAATAAGGAATTGTACCCAGCATGGCAGGTCATCCCAGGAAGGCACATGACAACCTTTCGCTAGGTCAGGGCTGCCCAATAGAAACAACTCACCTATTTTATTCAACCCAGGGTACCACAAATATGATCGCTTATGAAATACAATCAACATAAACAAACATGAATGAGAATTCTAACATCCTTCTCTTGCCTACTGTCTCTGAGCTCTGGTCTGTAAGTCACACTAACAGCACTTCCTGATTCAGACCAGCCATTTGCGGTCACCACAGTGGGCAAAACAGTCACAGCCCCTCTCATAATGTGTGGCCAAGAGGGAACTAGGCTAGTTAAAGAATTTCCTGTGTATGAGGGATTCCAGATCTTCCCAAGCAACAGGCTGAGCTTTCCATTCACACAGCCCCTAGAAGGGACAAACAGGTCCTTCTGTCTGTCGGGAATACCTTTCTGGAGCTGGGCACAGCTACCTAGGGCTGGGCACGGTGGCTCATGCCTGTAATCCCAGTACTGTGGGAGGCCGAGGCAGATGGATTGCTTGAGCTCAGGTGTTCAAGACCAGCCTGAGCAAGAGTGAGACCCTGTCTCTAAAAATAGCTGGGCACTATGGCAGGAGCCTATAGAACCAGCTATTCCAGAGGCTGAGGCAAGAAGATCACTTGAGCCCAAGAGTTTGAAATTGCTATGAGCTGAACCTAACACACTGCATATAATGGAAAATACAATATACAGAAAGAGAATTCCTAAGTACAAGAAACCACGCTAGGGGCTGAAACCAAATATAAAGTGCTGGCCAGGAGACTTAACCTTTTGTGGATCTCCACACCTTATTAAAAAGCCAGTTTGTACGCCGGTATCAAAACATCACATGTACACTATAAAGATGTACAACTACATGTACCCATAACAATTAAAAATAAAAAAGAGCTTTAAGCACTAAACCTAAAAATAAAACCAATGTACTGATAAATTAACGTATGCATTTATAATGTTATTAACCACACCTAGAATATCTTGTGTTACTTTAAAATGCTAATTCAAAATGTTTTATGACATTTTATTCTGGCAATAAACTAATATTTCATAATGTAAACGATAATAAAGTTAAAATGTAAAGTCATTTAATCCAGTACCTACATTGAGATTGCAACTATACTTCACAACAGGGAACTGAGCTCTCTGGGCTAAAAGTCTGTCTCGTTCCAAATTCCAGGACAAACCCAAGGAGAATCCAAAATTGGCACTTAAGAATCTCAGTTTCTTCCTGCCTGGCCAAAAGTGCTTCCCATCACTGCGTCTTCACTACCCCAAGAATCCTAAAAGAATAATCAGTATGAGGGCATTTGCAGCAGATGATATGTTTTCTCAGCAGCCTTATTGTTGTAAGTTGATCCAAAAAGTTCTTGTTACCCCCAATTTTTCTCATATCACCTTAAAACTGAAGCACATATAAATGAACTCTGACTCCTTAAAGTTCATGAAAGATACGGACCCAAGCTTTACTCACTTTGTGGAAAGAGGACCCTATCTGAAGCTCCCTGAGGCTGAGGAAGTGCGGCCCGCCCACCTAGACACCTGCCTCTGTCGGAACCCCTGGAGCTCTGAGACAGCCAGGAGGCTCTCCCCAGTTCTCTAATCTGGCCTCTGTCTCCTTTCCACTGCCTTGCTTTGTCCCAGGGCACAGACACACCGCTCCCCTCCCCCATGGGAACAGAAAAGCCCACAGAGGGGTATTTTCAGCTGACATGAGGAGCTCAGGTCCAGCCTGGGCACACCCACCGTGTGACACTCTGGATGACCTGGGACTCTGTACTTGCTCTTCCTGAGGAAGTACTAAACTGAATGGCGACAGGGTGCCAGCGCCCACGCCAGGGACAGGGATGACCCAGAGGCACAATGAGCCTGCCCCTGAGAATCAGGGGCACGAGAACAGATGCGTGGGACACAGCAGGTGCTGGTGCAGCAGAGAAGGCCCCAGAAGGCTTCCTAGGCATGACGGTGTCTGTACTATGCCTTAAAGAAACAAGCAAGAATAGACCAGAAGGAGAGAAAACACATCGCTTCTCAGCCTTTTGGCTAAGATCAAGTGTGAGAGAAAACACAGCACAGGCAGAGGTTGGCAACTGACTCTTCCTAAGCCTTTTCCAGGTCTGTTCGAAGCATCTGCAAGAATTAACTCAATTACTCCTCAGAACTCTCCCTATGAGGCAGGTGCCATTTTTATCTCCATTTGATTGATGAGGAAACTGAGGCATGGAACAAGGTCAGGCACTGTTTGAGGTCACTCTGTCAGTAAGTGGCTGAGCAAGGTCAGGCTGAGCAGGCTAACTCGGGTTGGAGTTTGCCCTTTGGTCTATGAGAGGACAGCCCTGAACCCCTGTGCACCCCCGTGCCTGCAGGTTCACCCGAGGGCATGTGTGCTTGTGAGCAGCAAGCAAATGGTGCACCTGGACCATCTCAGAGGTCAGAAACGAAATCTGAATGCAGGAGGTTCAACAAAGGGAGTCTTAAAGACGAGAGCTTCCAAGTCTTACCCACGTTCTTCAATCCAAACAGAGCCTCCCCGTAGGGAACTGCCAGCGTGTGTCTCCAGGGGAGCTGGGTGGGCAGGGCTGGCATGAGCAGGGGTGAAGTGGAATGGGCAGGACAGGGAACATACACCAGGCCAGGGCTCAAAATTCATCCCATAAACAATGGGGAAAGCCTGGCAAGTGACACGCTCAGACACAGTTGAGAGGAATGGCTGACCTCCCAGGGACAGTGCCTTGGAGGGTAAGAATAAGACGGCAGAGAACAGAAGGCCGTGTGCGTTCAGGCGAGAGGGCAAGAAGGGCATATTCATTCCCCAGGGCTGCCATAGCAAAGAACTTGATTCCTCCACAATGTGGATGCTAGAAGTCCAAGATCAAGGTGCCAGCAAGCCTGTGCTCCCTCAAAAGTGGAGGGGAGAACCCCTCCTTGCCTCTTCCCACTTCTGGGGGCTGTGGGCAGCCTCCTGGCTTGTGGGTACATCACTCTGACTTCTGCCTCGACTTCCCCTGGCCTTCTCTGTGTGTCTGTGTCTCGGGACTTAGGGCCCACATACTCCAGCATGATCATACTACAAAGACCCTGTTTCCAAATGAGGCCACATTCGGAAGTTCCAGTGCCACGAGTTTCTGGAGACACCACTCCACCCCCTACTGAGGGCCTGAACAGCAGCCCATGCCTTGGGACAGAAGAGGGATGGCCCAAGGGAACAAACACAGCAAGACAGGAGGAGGTATCTTTGGGGGGTAAAAAGTACAAAAATTAGAATACCTATCTGTACTTATAAAAAAACTATACTGCAAGGAATCATCAAAATCAAGAAAAGTAGCTACCCAAGAGGACAGGAAAATGGGGTACCAGGGTGAAGGCAAGACTCCCTTGTGTACAGTTTATTGCTCAGCTTCTGTCGTGTTTATCCAAACAAAGAAAAGTTAAAAAGCAGTGTTTTAGAGTTGAAAATTACAAGCGGATGAAATATAATAAACATACAGAATAGTAAGTAAAAGAAGCCAAATACAAACAAGTATGTCCTGTGCAGCTCCACCCCCATCAAGTACAAAAATCAGTCTACGGGGTTAGAGACCAGGGTTAGGGTTGCCCTTAGGGGAAGCCCACGGGAAGGTTTCTGGGGTCTCAGCACGTTCTGTTTCTGAAGCTGAGTTCTGGTTACATGGTTGGACCCCGTTCGTATCCAGTTGTACACACACAATCATACATACCTCTCTGTATGTATGTTATGTTGAATTCATTAATTTTTTAACATAATGTACACACAAATGTTGGCGTATAGCTGCCTGTCTTTAAATTGAGCATGACATCACCCTGTTTACGGCAAATCTCTCCTATCTGGGGGTGTCAATAGTTCCAAGGGAGGTGACACAGAAGGCTGTGACCGTGCAAGCTTAATGTCATGCGGTTTTATAGAACAAAATCCATGTAACACGGTTTAAAAGATCCTCTTTTTTTCCCAAAACAAATGCAGATACGACGCCTGCGTTAGTGCTGTCTTGGTTTCAAAAGAGATTTGGCCCCCTTTGGGAAAGGCTGAAATTTTAGCTGCACAAGCAAGGGGGGAGGGGGCCCTGAAAACATTTTTATGTCTTTCTCACTGAAACAAAAGACCAAAAATGGACTTTCCATGAGAAGGGTGAGAAGGAGGGGCAGCCTGCACATGTCGTCTCACACGGCCGCTCGTTCCAGCCACCTACTACGCCTCTCCGTAATGGAAACACCAGATTTAAACAGGTGTCATAACAGTAAAGGGGCCCCATAAATGGGAAACCAAGGAGGCCTTTTGGAGCTGGACAGCTGGTGTGAGAGTAAGGGTTACAGACCTAAGTGGTCCCCAGACTTCCGGAGTCTGCTTTACTTCACCTCACACACTCTTAAACATCCATTTGCCTCCACGAGCACACACACACCACATATATAAAATCTCTCAACAGGGAATTTCTGCCATTCTTAAATGGTCTCGCCTAAATAAAATACCTTTGACAGAGTACCCTGAGCTATTGGATTGTATTAAATGAGCGGGAAAAAGAGAACTGGTTATTCTATAATAAACAGTGTACTCAGGCTAGCAGTCACACAGACAGAATGGACTGCTCGGTGGAGGAGTGTGGTGACCTTGACATTGGCCGGGGGTGGGGGTCAGCAGGCTGGAGCCCAATACCCACCCAGGTGCTGTCAGCAGCTTGACAAGCGGAGATTTTTTTTTTTTTTTTTTTTTTGCAGTTTTGGCCAGGGCTGGGTTTGAACCCACGACCTCTGGCATATGGGGCCAGTGCCCTACTCTTTTGAGCCACAGGAGCTGCCCAGACAAGCGGAGATTTTTATGACAGCCAAGTTGTGTGGCCTTGGTGGGGTCATCTGACCTCTCTGCTTGCCCACTTCCTCACCTGTAGAAAGGGGTAACAACACCCACCTTGCGAGGACATGTTAATGATAACATGTGTAAAGTATCAAAAAGGCCCATGAGAGAGGGTGCATAAAAGGTAGCCAGCACAAAGGTCGCAGTCATAAACACCACCTACAAAAATATTCATGATTTCCTTGAAAAAATGACTCTGAATATAAAATGAAGGACAGAATTTGATCTGAAGTCCCATTAACAAAAAGAAATGGGAAAGGTGGTAAGTTCTCTTCCTGTTTTAGTTCACCCAGCTGCCATAACAAAACGCCATGGACTGGACGGTGGAAATAACAGCAACTCTTCTCTCGGGCTCTGGAGGCTGGAGTCTGGCACGAAGGTGTTGTAGCTTTGCTTCCGCGGGCGGCCTCTCTCCCTACGTCCTCATGTGGCATGGTATCTTTCCGTATGTGCAAACTTCCTCTCATTATAAGACCATCAGCCCTGTTGCATTAAGGCCCCACATTATGACTTGGTTAATCCTTAATCATTTCTTTAAAGACTCTATCTTAAAAGGCTGTCACTTTCTGAAGTACTGGCATTTGGAGGTAGGGTGGAGAAAGACAATTCGGCCCGCAACACCTCCCTACATCAAAATCTGAAGTGTTAACTTGGGTGTTCACAGAACTAAAAGACCCACACCGTACAGAGGACAGGTAAAGAAGTGGAGTAGTTCTGCTTGAAAAAAACCAGTGGAACAAGGTGGACAGAGGCACGGCAGCCAACCACAGATGTCTACAGGGCAAAGAGGAGCTAACTTATCTGCCTCGCCATAGCATAGACCTCCATTCCTAGCAAGGAACTACTTTCTTTTTCTTTGAAATAGAGTCTCACTCTGCTGCCCCAGAGAGTACCATGGCATCAGCCTAGCTCACAGCAACCTCAAACTCCTGGGTTCAGGTGATCTTCCTGCCCCGGCCTCCCAAGTAGCTGGGACTACAGGTGCCTACCACAATCCCCAGCTAATTTTCCTTTTTTTGAGGCAGAGTCTCACTATGTCACCCTCTGTACAGTGCCATGGCATCACAGTTCACAGCAACCTCAAACTCCTGGCTTAAGTGATTCTCTTGCTTCAGCCTCCCAAGTAGCTGGAATTATAGGTGCCCGCTACAATGCCTGGCTATTTTTTTGTTGCAGTTATCATTGTTGTTTAGCTGGCCCGGGCTAGGTTCAAACTCTCAAGCCTGGATATATGTGGCTAGCGCCCTCCCCACTAAGCTGTGGGCACCGCCCTAATTTTCCTATTTTTAGTAGAGACTGGGTCTCTTGCTCATGCTGGTTTTGAACTCAAGAGCTCAAGCAATCCACTCACCTCAGCCTCCCAGAGTGGTAGAATTACAGGTGTGAGCCACAGCACTCAGCCAGGAACAACTTTCTTTAAAAATAGAGATAGAGGCCAGGCACAATGGCTCACACTTGTAATCCTAGCACTCTGGGAAGCCAAGGTGGGTGGATTGCCTGACTTCAGGAGTTCGAGACCAGCCTGAGCAAGTGTGAGACCCCATCTCTTAAAAAAAAGAAAATAGCTATTTGGGAGCCTGAGGCAAGAGGATCCCTTGTGCCCAAGACTTTGAGGTTGCTGTGAACCAGGGGTCCACAAACTACAGCCCGCGGGCCACATGCAGCCTGCTGAGGACATTTGTCTGACCTGCCGGATGTTTTTGCCACAGGTGCCTGTCCTGCTTAGCAGCTGATGCATCCCAGCCCAGCCCCCCCGGTGTTTTTGCCACCCTGCCTGTCCCACTTAGCAGCCAACTCATCCCAGGCCACAGTGCACATGTGTGGATTGTGCCCCACACTCTCCGACTCCCCTCCTACTCTCCACTCTGCTCCTTCTCTCTGTCTCTCCCCACCCCTCCTTCCCTCTGTCTCTCGACTCCTCATCTCAGTCTCTGGTGTAATCAGAGCAGTCACCAGGTTGCCTGTGCAGAGCCTGCTGCTGCCTAAGGACCAAGGTAAGAACAAATTAGCATTTTTTTTTTTTTTGAAGTTTGGAGGTCTATTTTTTTTTTTTATTTTGCAGTTAGTAGGGCCTATTTTTTGCAGTTGAGGGCCTTTTTTTTCTAAAGGTAGGAGGTCTTTTTTTTTGGCAGATGGGGGCACCATTTTTTTGAAGTTAGAACAGCCTTTTTTTGAAGTTAGGAGAGCTTTTTTTTTAAGTTGGTTAGTTGGTTGGGGGTGGTTTTTAGGGGGTTTGCATCATAGTGATAACGCAAATAGTCAGCACTCAGTGCTAATGCAAATGGTCAGAGCTCAGAGGTAATGCAAATAGTCAGTGCTCAGCGGTAATGATAATTGTAAGTGCTCAGTGTTAATGCAAATTGTTAGCACTCAGTATTAATGCAAATTGTCGTTAGTGTTATCACAAATGGTCAGCAGTCAGTGTTAATGCAAATGGTCAGTGCTCAGTGTTATCGCATGGGGGCCCCAAACTGGTAATCTGCCTCGGGCCCCATGGGAACTTAATCTGGCTCTGCAGACAGCCGAGGAGTAGGAAACCCAATTTAATTGACAGTAAGTGCATTTATATTCTGATTGCTATCCAGTTGTGTATGATGTTGTATGTTATGTGCTGTGTAAGCCCCAGTTCACACTGTTGGGATCTCTGAGTAGTACAAGCATATGGCTGAACTTGCATTAGTTTCAGAAGAAAAAAGGCATACATGCCTTCTTTTTTCCTGCAGTGGAATTTGATTGCACGGGTTTTCTCACCCATGCGATCAGATTCCTGTGCGAGTTCACAGATCGCAGTGCATTTCGCACAGGGTAGTGTGAACTGAAAAGGTGGTGGAGGAACCGGCTCTGTAATCATGCCTGTTCCCACACCACACCAGTGTGAGCCTGAGGTAAAACCGGAGTTCCACCAACTGGGCACTGGTGAGGCTGAAATGATGTGGACTGGCAAGGCTGCATTGATGGGCACTGATCAGACTACATTGATGGACACTGATCAGACTACATTGATGGACACTGATCAGGCTGCATTGATGGACATGATCAGACTGCATTGATGGGTACTGATCAGGCTGCATTGATGGACACTGATCAGACTGCATTGATGGGCAGTGCAGTCTATACGTCTCGTGTGGGCAAAGTTATTGCTGGTATATTGTTTTTGGAGTGCTGTATATATATATGTATTTTGCTAATAGCAATTTGGAATCCCTAGGAAACAATGATATCAAGAAAGAGAAAAATTGACTCGGAGTGTAGGATATTCAAAGAACAGTGGACTTATGATTACTTTTTCACGCAGTACAAGGAAAGAGCTGTGTGTTTGATATGCCAGAATATAGTGCCTGTGTTCAAAGAATACAATTTGCATCGACACTATCAAACTCAACATAAATATGATTGTTTGGTCGGAGAAGTGAGAAAAGATAAAACATTAAAACTGAAATATACATTGACAACTCAGTAAAATACTTTTGTAAAGCAGAAACAGCTAAATACTTCATCCCTGCGAGCAAGTTTCAAGTTGCCAAGCTAATAGCATGCACAGGCAGACCATTCATGGAGGGAGAATTTGTTAAAGAATGCCTTCTTTCTGTTGCCAAAGAGATGTGTCCAGAGAAGGCTGATTTATTTAGTACAGTGAGTCTTTCAGGACCCTCAATTACACGAAGGATTGAAGAAATGGGAGACAATTTGCATCAGCATTTGCAAAACTCCACAAAAAAACTTTCCTATTTTTCCTTGGCACTCAACAAAAGTTAATGATGTTCGTGATTCTGCACAACTTCTAATTTTTATTCATGGGACAAATGACTATTTTGAAGTCACAAAAGAGCTTGCTACACTGCAAAGCATCAAAGGAACAACTACAGGAGAGGATATCTATGAAAAGTTTTGCCAAACTGTGAATAGTCTGGAGCTGGACTGGGCAAAACTAGCCAGTGTGACAACTGATGGTGCTCCTAGCATGGTGGGGTCTAAGAAAGGAGTAATTGCTCACATTAACCAAGAGATGGACAAACATAACCATTCTCATCCAATAGCCATACACTGCCTCATCCACCAACAAGCGCTGTGTAGTAAATCACTGAAGTGGGACTCTGTTATGAAAACTGTGGTATCTTGTGTTAACTTCATTAGCGGTAATGCACTAAACCACATACAATTTCAGGAATTTCTGTCTGAGCTAAATGTTGCCTATGAAGATGTTCCATACCACACAGAAGTTCGTTGGCTGAGTCGAGGGAGAGTTTTGAAACATTTCTATGACTTACTTCCACAGATTACAGCTTTTCTGCTTTCAAAAAACAAAGAAGTACCAGAGCTCAATGATGCAGAATAGAAATGGCACCTTGCCTTTCTGACAGATGTAACAGAGCTACTCAGCAGTTTCAATGTGCAACTTCAAGGAAAGGGGAAGCTTATCTGTGATATGCAATCACATGTGAAAGCATTTGAAGTAAAATTAGGCCTCCTCATCAAAGGAGTGAAAGAGGAAAATTTCTACCATCTCCCCACAACTCAAAATCTGTTATCAGAAAATCCATGGTTGCGTTCCCAAATAAAACATGTGTGGATTCACTGGAAAAGTTGCAAAGGGAGTTCCAATTTAGATTTAAAGAGCTTCATCTCCATGAACAGGACATACAGCTTTTCCGTAACTCATTTTCTATTGACATTGAAAATGTGGATACGATTTACCAAATGGAACTGGCTGAACTACAGAATTGTGACTCTCTGAAAGATGCATTCAAGTCAAGCAGCCTTCCTAATTTCTATGTATCTCTCCCTCTGACACATATCCTAATCTCAGGAACCATGCACTCAAAATGGCAACCATCTTTGGCAGTACTTATGTCTGTGAACAGACTTTTTCCAGAATGAAACATCTGAAATCTCCAACCAGATCTAAACTAACGGATGCAAGTGTGTATTTTTTGTATTTTTTGTATGTTTTGTATTTTTACTTCAAAATAAGATATGTGCAGTGTGCATAGGAATTTGTTCATAGTTTGTTTTTTTTTTTAACTATAGTCCAACCCTGCACTGGTGGGAGGGACAGTGAACTGGACCCCTGTTTAAAAAGTTTGAGGACCCCTGCTGTGAACTACGATGCCAAGGGTAAAAAGTGAGACTTGGTCTCAAAAACAAACAAACAAAAAAAAGAGATGGGTCTTGCTATCATGCCCAGGCTGGTCTCAAACTCCTGGGCTCAGACAATCCTTCCTGAGTGGGTGGGACTACAGGCACACACCACCACCCTTGGCTGGAACAACTTTCTAACAATTTACTTACTCAACCAAGGGCAGAGGGCAAACTCCTCCTAAGGCAAACCAGCACGTATGTCATTTTGTGCCCACAACCCATGAGTGGGCACTTCTTTGTCCTGAATCCCTACACAGGGGCCGGAGGGGACCAGCCTTACAGAGGGCAAGTGACTTCACCAAAGTTGATCAGCTCATTTGAGTCAGCAATGGAACCTAGTCTCTGTGACTCTGGACCTTCTGTCCTTCCCTCTGCTCCAGAATGGAAAACCCAACAAAGCCTCAAGTGACATTCCTCAGCCAAGATATCAAGATGATACCTGGATTGGAGGGGGCATTATCAATCCTAAAGTCCCAGTCTAAAGCTGGTCACAGCAGGGAAGGGTGAGCAACACTCTCAAGAGTGATGTCACCCTCTTCAGAGTAGCTGCAACAAGCCACCTACCACCAGTTCCCCAGTCTCTGCCTCAGAAGATGTCTTAAAAGCACATTAAATTTTTGGTTCAGAAAAATCAAAGATACAGGACTTTGGAAGCTAGGAAATAATATCCCACTGATGAGGAATCCAAAGGCAACAGTTGTTTCTAGTTTTCAGTTTGTTTTTGTTTTGCTCTAAGGCATGTTAAAAAGACTTAAGAGATAAGATAAGGACAGTATTATGTAAAAGTTTAAAACAATGTTAAAAGTAACAAACACAAAAAGTTCAGTCTGCCTGCAAAGTCTGGAAAGAAAGAGAGAGATTCAACAAACAGCAACAAAATAAAATTAAGTGATTAAGACCTGGGTGCTGATTAGGCTGTGATGAGCCCAATATACCTACATATTGATAAACTCATATACTTATATATGTGAGCTGATTAAGACTTTCGGAAAGCAATTTTGCAATTCAAATCAAGAGCCATTTTTCAAAATGTCATAGTTAACACATATTTAATACAGATACCACATCCTGGGAATTTATCCTGAGAAAAATATGTTTAGAAAAGAAAGAAGGCAAAATATACATAAAGAATGTCAAAAGAATCTTAAAATAGTGACAAAACGAACACAACATAAATATTCAATTACAAGGGAATGGTTAAGTGAAAAGTCTAAGGATGAAGTGGCTACATTATACATGCTGATGATACAGGGCTACTGGAAAAGATACAAAATACAAAGCTGCATTTCTGCAAGAGTTACAAATGTATAAAAGTATGAGAAAAATATGGATAAGAAAGAACAGAGAAAACCAAAAGCTTCCAATGTGTTTCTATGGTAAGAACACGGAGTCTCCTTCTACGGGCCCTTTATTGTTCTTACTAAAATCATTCAGTCAATAAACATACATTTTCAGAGTAAGCTGATGTGTGTGCAGCATGAAATCCCTGGAATTGCCTTGTTCTCCCTGCTGTTCCTTGCCCAGAAAAATAGGTTGGGAATGTCAAGCAAAAGCCTGAACCCTCATCAGATCTCAATGAGTGATTGGATCACTTCCCCTAAAAACAGTCTCCTACCATTCCTCCCCGGGGAGTCAAGCAAATCAATGCTATTCCCTTAGCCCTTTACACAGCCACAAGCTATCCAGCACCTGCCCACATGAAGACCCCTTCATTCTTCTGCCTGCTAGAAAAGAGGTACAGTCTTGTGGGAGAATCTCACCTCCTAGCCAAAGCACCAACATAGGTTGAGGGTAGGGAATGCAGCTTCTCCTTATTTCTCTCCCTGTCCCCCAACCCTTGCTACCCCAAAAGGATCTTCCATTATTTTCTACCCCCATGGACTTTCAGCATCCAGAAACAAAGTCTCCCACAACCAGCTGCAAGTAAGGCCCTGGGCTGCTGGGCCCGAAGTCTCCATAACCCGGGAGAAAGCCCAGGTCCCGAGGGCTCACCTTAGAAAGGCAAACTGGGGCGGCGCCTGTGGCTCAGTCCGTAGGGTGCCGGCCCCATATACGGAGGGTGACGGGTTCAAGCCCGGCCCCGGCCAAACTGCAACCAAAAAATAGCCGGGCGTTGTGGCGGGCGCCTGTAGTCCCAGCTACTCGGGAGGCTGAGGCAAGAGAATCGCTTAAGCCCAGGAGTTGGAGGTTGCTGTGAGCTGTGTGATGCCACGGTGCTCTACCGAGGGCCATGAAGTGAGACTCTGTCTCTACAAAAAAAAAAAGAAAGGCAAACTGGTGCAATGCCATTGGCGTTTCAGTCTCTGTTTATCTCTTGGTTCCAAACTGCTTGCCTGGCTGCAGGACCACGCACCCAGCTGCCCCTTCAGAGCACATGCTGGCTAATTTTGGCTTCTGCTATTGCATCAGATTCACCCTGGCTGGAAACTGCTCACCAGCAACTAAGAGAATCTTTCTTCTTGCCGGTGGATGCAGAAGGACTGTGCCTGTCTCTAGTCTCTCCCAAGTAAGGGCTTTGGTGCTGCTGCCGTGCCCAGCTCACCCTCGCGGCAGTGGCCTGTGCGCTGCGCATTCATACTGACTGCTGAGTTGCAAATCGGGAGCAAGTTTATCCAAATATGAATCAAGTTCCCACTCAGTAGTGCCATGGGAGATAAATCTGGCTGAGACCCTGCTGTCTAAGGGTTTGTGGTCCAGGAAAAATCCACTGAGCCCCAAGCTAAACTATGACGATGCACCTAAAAGAGCCAATGATTATTATGACAATCCAGAGGCGAGGGAATGACTTTAAGTCATGGAGGAAGCAGAACATCAAGGAAAACTGTAAGAAGATGGCTGACTTCAAACTGACTCAGAAGAAGAGGCAGATTTTGAGAAGCAGAAATGGGAATGTTTTGGATCTAGAGACAATGTGAGTGAAGGAAGAGAACAGGATATGACTTCCTTTTCACTGGTGCCAAGCATTTGAACAAGGAATCCTGGCGAATAAGATTGTAAAACAGGGCTCAGACCAGAGGACTAGATAGAGCCATTAAAAGTGATAGTCAAAGCTAAACCTTAGGAAAATCAAGTCTCTCAGCATTAAGGACACATACATATTACACTGTCCTTTTGGGGGACAGAGGGGCAGAGTCTCCCGGGTAGACAGTGCAATAGCATCGCAGCTCACAGATGCCTCAAACTCCTGGGCTCAAGTGATCCTCCAGCCTCAGCATCCTGAATAGCTGGGACTACAGGCACCTACCTCACGCCTGGCTAGTTTTTCTATTTTTAGCAGAGACCTTGATGGTCTCAAACTCCTGAGCTCAAGCAATCACCTGCCTCAGGCTTCCACAGATGGGCATGAGCCACTGCACTTAGCCATATTATTTTGTCCTTAACCAATTACACAGGCTGTCTAATGGAGTGTCTGGTCATGTCTGTGGGTTGAATTGTGGCCCCCTCAAAAAGAGACAGGCTAGAATCCTTATCCTTGGTACCTGTGAACGTGAGCTTCTTTGGAAATTGAGTCTTTGCAATGTAATCAAGAGGAGGTCGTGGTGAATTAGGGTGTGCCCTACATCCAGGGACTGATATCTTTATACAATAAGAGAACGGAGGAGATTTGGAAAGACAGTTACATAAGGTAGTCAGACCTTGGAGCCAAGAACCCCTGAAGCCACCTGCCACTGAAAGAGACAAGAAAAGAATCTTCCTGGAGCCTTCGGTGGAAGCTGGCCCTGCTGACCCCTTGCTTCCAGACTTCTAGCCTCTTCTACTGTGAAGGAATAAATTTCTACTGTCTTAAGTCACCCAGTTTGTGGTACCTTGTTATAGCAGTCTTAGGAAACTAAAAAAGACATGCATTAAATTTGACTTAGAAATCATCAATGTTTTAGGACCTTCAGAGAAGACCAGGAGACAGGCTAGGTCATAAGCCAGGAAGAAACTCTAGAGAAAAACTGAGGTTATGAGGCACAATCATAATCAAAACTGGATACACGGACACTGTCTAGGGAGAAAAGGGAAAAGAGAAGCAGTCAGCCTCCAAGGTCAACAACATGGTGATGACTGAGGGCAGTGGCTTAATCCCAGCCTAAAAGATCCATCAATAGGGCTAATCCTTCCATTGAGATTTAATCACTGGGCTCCTGGGCGGCTTCCACTGGCTTTCTCATCTTTGTTCACTCCTAACAGAGTCCAGTATTCTCTATTCTGCCCAAGGTCCTCATTGTTGAGTGGAGCACTTTGCAATTAATCCCCATGTGTAAGTGGATTACAAAACAAGAAAATATGACTTTAGAGGCTTCAATTTCCACTACTCACCACTACACACTAATGAATATGTATATTCAGTAACGGGATTTTACAAGGAATAACCCCCACTCCTTGTAAAATCTTTCAAAGTTAGGAGAAAAAACATACAGACAAACCACCTATAATCTCAACAGTAGTCTATCTTTTTAAATAAAGAATATTTACAAGGGTATTGTGGTACACCTGATGTCATGAAGGGAAACAGTTTGCAATTTGTAAAAGTTGGGGGTTTTTTAATATAGAATGTTCCAGAAGAATCACCCAGGCAGACGAATAAAATTTAAAAAGAAACCAGGCATGCCTGAAAAAAATGGTGAAGGTTGGGTCTATGTTTAACATAGAGGCCGTTTAACATTTTAACATTGCTGGAGGTCAGAAAGATTTTCTTCAGGTCAAAAAGGAAAATTCAAAGACCCACATTTCATAGCATCTACAGTCAGAGTAATAAACTATTAAACCTGACTTGCTCTCTATTCCAAAATTCCACAAAGTCACTTTTCCAGCCTGAAAAAAAAAAATACCTTCTTATTTCCTTGAGAGATTTCGATTTTTTCTCAAATTAAAGTTTCCTTGCAGCAACCAAAACCGTTTCTTATATTCTTGGACCCAGTCTCCCCAAACCCCCGTAATTCTCAGCTATCTTGGCTGCAGGGCTGTGCCCCAGAATATCAGGGGATCAGCCCCTGTGCTGTAATAAAGTCAAGGTCCAGGCACTCTAGATTGCGAGGTGCTCAATGCTCAGAGGCTCATAAATTCACTTTTCCTGACTTGGATGAGATTCAGAACTGCTGTAACACAGGCTAAGAAGACATGGATTAAAGCAATTAAAATTCAGAGACTGTCTAAGAGGAATAATTTTAGCCTTTTGCCCTCTAATAAGCTACATCAACCAGGCCTGGCTTAAAGAATGGGCAGTTAACTGGAATCTCTAAAAATCTTTGGCATGAAGTCTCCAGGTTCCTAATATTTACTAACCAGCATCTTTTACAAATAAACACCATCTGGTTTTGACCCCATCTCTTGAAAAAGGAGATGACCACTTGGAGATGTTCTTACTTGAAGCAAGCTAAAATTGTGAAAATTGGCTCCTACAAACCTTTAAGGTCACTTGAATTGTTTGATACCACTGGTGAAGGTTCACAGGACCTAGTTTGCAGGCAGACTCAACCCTCAAATTAAAGCAATTAACTGTCAGGAGGAGAGAGAAAAAGAGGAAAAAACAGAGGGTAAATTTTTTTAAGTCTATTTTTTGAAAGAATTAGATTGTTAAATTGTTTAGTTAACTGAAACCTGCAGTTACGAGGTGTTAAATTTTTTAAGTTACCATGGTAAGTTAAAGTGCAGTTGATATAATGGCAGAACTGAAATTATAAATTTCTAATCACAAAGATTCGATGATGAGAATAATTTTTCTGACACTCATACAGTTTTCTAAAATGTGACAGCAGACCTTGCTCCGCACTCAGAACATTTTCCAAAAATATTTTCAATGCTCAATAAACTGCTTGAGAGGAAGATTATTGTAATGAACACGCAGCAATATTTTTCCTCCCTAATATAAATCACAACCAATTTGAGGCTTAGGCACAAGCCTTTCATAATAGTTAGCAATACCCTTAAGTCATTAAGTAGGAGAACTTGCTCAAGCACAGAGAAGCCCAAAACACCTGAAATTATTATCTAGTGTTTAAGAATTTTCTATCCTAAAAGAGAAAGATACTTTATTAATTTAATTCCAGCTCTAATAATCGAAAGCTCACATCTCAAGAGAGCTCAGTTCTAAATATCTAGAAAATATAAGACTCTTTTCCTAAGAAATTTAAATATGTGATCGTTAGTGGTATTTGTGCCCTTGAACTGCAGGGTTTCTCAACCTCAGCATTACTGACTCTGGACCAGATCACTGTCTGTGCTTGGCAGCATCCCTAGCCTCTACTGTCTGGATGCCCCTGGAACCTCCCCAATTGTGACAACCAAAATGTCTCCAGACATTGCCAAATTTCCCTTAGGGGGACAAAATCACACACACACACACCCCAATTGAGAACCTCCGTCCTAATATAACACAACAAAAATGATCAAAAATGATCACCCAAAAGCTGATACCCAAAGGCAGTTCACATCCAAATTACATTGCAAATATGTCCTTCAAGTAGCTTCAGAAAATAAAATAACCCAGTCATTCATAGAATTTTTTTTTAGGTAAACAAAGTTTTGCTTGTTTTTTTGAGGGTAAATAGGTGTTTTAAAACAAAATGTGTCCTGTGTTCTTTTTCTCAATCTATAACTTAATTAGTCATACAAGTAGAACTGTAGAAAAGAAAATGTAAATCTAGCATACCACCTAGTTATGGAATGAAAAGTATTAACAAAATCCTCACTAAGTAAGCATTTTTTAATTTTATTTATTTATTTTTTTATTTTTTTATTTTTTTAGAGACAGGTTCTCTCTCTGGCACCCAGGCTGGAATGCAGTGGTGTGATCATAGTCCCTGCAGCCTCCAAAGACTGGCCTCAAATAGTCCTCCTGCCTCCGCTTCCCAAGTAGGGACTACAGGAGCATGCCTCACGCCCAGCTAATTCTAAGGAAACACGTTTCATTGATTTTTAGCTTTTAAAAGCAAATTAAGCAAAGAATATCAAGAAAGTAAAATGACAACCTACAGAATGGACAAGATGTTTGCAAATCATGTATCTGCTAAAGGACTTGTCTCTGGAATCCATAAAGAAGTCTTCCATCTTAATAAAAAGACAAAAACCTGAAAAATGAGCAGAGTGTCTAAGTAGACATTTCTCCAAAGAAAATATACAATTAGCCAATGAACACATGAAAAGATCCTCAGTATTGTTATTTATCAGAGAAATGCAAATCAAAGCCAAAAGGCGATACTACCTCTCACCCAATAGGATGGTTACAGTGAAAAGGACAGATAATAACAAGGGTTGACAAAGGTGCGGAGACATTGGACTCTACATATGCAGCTAGGAGGAACATAAAATGATGCAGCCACTTTGGGAAACAATCTGACAGCTCCTCGAAAGATTAAAGATAGAATTATTATAGGACTGAGCAGCTCCACTGTTAGGTTTACACTCAAAAGAATTAAAAGACAGATATTCAAAGAAATATTTGTACATGAATGTTCACAGCAGTAACTATTCACAGTAGCCAAAAAGTAGAAATAACCTAAATGGCCATCAACTGATAAATGGATCAACAAAATGTTAGTATATCTATACAATGGAATATTATTCAGCCCTGAAAAGGAAATAAGTACTGACTCATGCTATAAACATGAAGGAACCTTGAAAACATTGTGCTAAATGAAAGACACCAATCAGAAAAACCCAGGATCCATTTATATGTAATGTCCAGAATAAGCAAATCTATGGAGACAGACAGTAGATTAGTGGTTTCTAGAGGGGTAAGGAGGGTAGTGACTGCTAACAGGGCAAGATTTCTTTGGGGGGTGATGAAATGTTCTCAAATTGATTGTAGTGATGGCTATACAATTCCATAAATACACCAAAAACCGCTGAATTGTATACTTTGAAGAGAAGCAAACTGTATTTTAATAACTGTTTAAAAAATAAAAACGATCTATAGATAAACCATGTGATCATGATTAGAGAAACACAATGTACAGACACAATGTTACCAACCATGGCAGCTGGGAAGGTTGGTAACATTCTCAGCTGAGAGGAGAAAAGCAGAAGGTCCGGATACCCATCTCATTCTACACCGGGGCGGGGAGTGAGGTGGTTAAAAGTCATTGTCAGTGGTTAATGGACCTAAATTAAAGGTCTGTGCAAACAACATGAAGATTGAAGAGTAATTGATTTCAAAACTATACATATAATTATCAAAAATGTGGAGAAAGCAGGAAGTAAGTGATATGTAATAAGTAAGCTATCTTATATCCTAACAGGAAACCAAGAAATAAAAGTGGTATATTCATATTATTTGGAGATGTAAATATAGCCACTAGAAGAACTGAATGCAAAATGAACAACAGTGATTGCTTCTTGACAGCACAGGACTGAAGGAACATAAAACAGGAGCGAGGCAGAAGACTTGCTTTTCATAAGCCCATCTGTTCTATCCATCGGTTTCCTAATACTACACAGAATTATTACTCTGCACATTGTTTTCAGAATCAAATCAAACTTGGCATTACTTGAATCGAAGAATCTGCATGAAATTTTATGTCAGAACAAATATTAAACTGGATTGTCGTTACTCAGTGAAATTGCGATTTAAGTGTGATTTCAGCAAAACTGACACAAGCTTGACAGCCAAAAACTGCATCTCTACTAAGAAGGTCGCTGGAGGCTTGGTGCTCATAGCTCAGTGGTTACTGAGCTGGCCACATGCACAGAGGCTGGCGGGTTCGAACCCAGCCCGGGCCTACTAAATAACAATGACAACTGCAACAAAAAAATAGCTGGGTCTTGTGGTAAGCGCCTGCAGTCCCAGCTTCTTGGGAGGCTGAGGCAAGAGAATCGCTTAAGCCCAAGAATTTGAGGTTGCTGTGAGCTGTGACACCACGGTGCTCTACCAAGGGTGACATAATGAGACACCATCTAAAAAAAAAAAGAAGGTTGCTGAAAAATGTTATGTTGGATCCTAAGAGAACATGAAACCTCTATAATGTCTCTCTCACATGTTAAGGCAGACAGTAAGACTGGATGTAAGGAGCTCAAAACTTCTCCATGGCAAGAAGGAACTTTCAAAAGTCCTCATAACTTTGAGATACAAAGAACTTTGTAGGTGAAAGAAAGTACCTGTGGCTTTCCGCTCCCACCACAGACCCAGTCAGAAGTCACTCAGAAACCAAGAGGTGAAGGTAGAGACTGCTCACCACCAGAAGAGAGCAGAATTTGCCATCAGGAAAGTACTACCAACGTTTATTTAAAACATCTTCAATTAGAACTATTGGGATTCAGGATTCTGGGAGGCCAAAGTAGGGCACTGCAGAGCTATCAGGTGTAATTACACCAAGCAACAGGCAGAACCAAGAGTGCCTGCCGCAGGGTCCCCCAGAGAGCCCAGGGCCTTGCAAGCATGGAAATAGAGCCCTGTGGTTACCAGAACCCAAGAAGGCTACACTAAGCTAAAGAACTTGCCCTACAAGTTACCACTTTTTAAGGATGATGTCATTGTGTTCAGTGAGGAGATGGAGATGTGCATTTTGAAGACAAGAACTTATTTGCGGGGCCAAGAGCACACCTGTAGTCCCAGCTACTTGGGAGGCTGAAGAGGAAGGATCACTTGCGCCCCGGAGTTCAAAGCTGCAACAAGGTATGATTGTACCAGTGCACTCCAGCCCTGGGGGAGAGAGTCAGACCCTGTCTCTTAAAAAAACAAACCCAACTTACACATTACTTCAGTTAGTTGGGTTAGGCTCCTATTAAGTTCCAAGCAAAACAAAATCCACATAAGAAGGTCATGGGAAGGATAAACTTCAGGGTTCTGAGCCCCTAAAAATGATGCCCAAAAAATGGGTGAAAAGTGGCTCATGAGACCCTCTCTACACTTTTCTGCTGGAAGTTGCCATTTGCCTGGAATGCTGCCACCCAGCCCAGGTGATGAAATTGGGTAGAAAGAGATCTTGTCTTCATAATCTGAAGAAGCCCAAGGAAGGTCAGGCCTTGGGTGGCAAAAACCTCCATGGGGCAGGTAGGAGAGGCTCTGTAGGGGCCCTGGCCCTCAACATGCAGACACCAGGCACTTTCCCACTGCCACTACATCTTACCAGTAGAAAATCCCATGCACCCGGTTTCCATGCTCCTGACATCTCTGTAGGGTAGAGTCCCAGATCCATGCCTCCTCCTGACCTTCTCTCCCCCAGCGCTGACCTGGTAGCTTTGGGGGTTGCTCATTATCACCTCTGCAGACTGGGTAGAGGAAACCAGGAACAAGAACTAGGATTGATCAATGTTTACAAGGTTAGCAGCTCTAGAAGGAGGAGGGAGGAAGAGTAGAAGGGAGGCTTTGCAAGAGCAGGTTTTCTCTGCAGGATATCCTGTCTCTTTCAGGTCTTTAAGGAAAAGCAATCTTTTCTCCCATTGCCTAATCTCCCATCCACGCCCTGCCCATTCCAAGCCAATCACACATGACAGAACCAAGCCTCAGAGGGCCTTGGCCTATTCTGAAACTGAGCCTGAGCTCAGCTGAAAGAAACTTCCTCCCACAGAGCTCTTTAATGAATCATCACTCTTTGTTTAACATCCTTTGAAAGCAGACAATTGATCGGTTTTCATATCATGCCTGTCTGGTACCCCTATCCTACCCCCACTTTTGCTCTCATTCCAAGGAGCTGAGACCCCCACTCCACCACCCTGCAACAGAGTACAAGGTCTCTCAGCTCTGCCTCAGCCCCAAGGGGGAAGAACCTCTTCACCTAGCAAAGGAGCTGCAAGTTCCTCTAGATTAAGAATCTCACACAAGCAACGGAAAAACCTCTGCAGCTCCTGTACCCACCATCTAGGCCCCTGTGAATGTCTTGTTTTTTTGTTTTGTTTTGTTTTGTTTTTTTGAGACAGAGCCTCAAGCTATTGTCCCTGGGTAACTCACAGGAACCTCCAACTCCTGGGCTTAAGCAAGTCACTTGCCTCAGCCTCCCAAGTAGCTGGGACTACAGGTGCCCACCACACACCTGGCTATTTTTTGATTGTAGTTGTCATTGTTGTTTGGCAGGCCTGGGCTGGATTCGAACCCGCCAGCTCTGCTGTATGTGGCTGGCGCCTTAGCCGTGTGAGCTACAGGTGCCAAGCTTCTTATGAATGTCTTAATGAGGTCCCCAGAGACCACAGGAACAGGGCAAGTGTTATACAAGAGGGTGTGGATGAAGGCGCCAGAGGTTGGGCAAGGGATGGAAGGGGAAAACTCCACCTAACTATTAATACCTTGTACCCTTTTACACTAGAACACTGTTTTACTTTTAAGACACTCTGTTCCTTGCTGAGTACAGCTTTATTTCTGAGTGTCTCCTTTATTTTTTTTAAATAAGTGATCTGGCCTACGACGATGGTGAGGGCATTTTTTTGAAGAGTTATAACTTATATAAAACAGAATATTTATAGATGAAAAGATCTTATGTTTGGAATTGTGAAAAACATTCCAAAACAGAAAGTTTGCTGGGGCCTTGCAAATATGACTTTTCTCATTCTGTATTGAAGAAAACACACACCCATACACACACACAAAAGACATACTCGGAAACCTATTTGCTTAATTTAGAAAGGAAAATGTGTCCGTTTATATACATGTATGTATACGGTATATATGCACACACATCACCAGCAAAACTGTTTTGATACAGGTGACCAAATGACCAGAGACGCTGAAAATAAGGATCTTTCTCAACCACAAGCCTGATATGTGGGGCTCAGGAATCTGTACGTGAGAACCAAGTTCTCTCTATGGCTTCTCATCTCAACCCTCCGCACTCCCCCAAGAGGCCCCTCTGGCGTCACCAATTTCTAAGGAAGGCTCCCCTGAGAGTCCTCAGCTCTCACCTGCATTCCTCATTTGGGAAGTCCCTGCACATCTATGTCTCACAAAAAATGTTTCTCCTTCAGACAGTAAGTTCCTTGCAGGAAAGGAAAGCAAGAAAGTGTTAGAATGCACAACGGATACGACCTCAGCTCTGGGGAGGAATCCCTGCCCTGTGCTCCCCAAAGACGGCGTTCAGTTAGCACACCAGAGCTGCAGGAATGACAGGGGAGGAGACAGGCCCAGTGGCAGGTTCGGCTCTCAGGTGTAGAGGGGAAAGGGAAGAGAAAGAGCAGAGAGAATAGCAAAGGAAGAACAGCAGAGGAAGTCTTTGTCCCCACTCTTGGGATGAGCATTAGAGTGGAGTTAAACTGTCAGCTAATAAGATTTCCTAACCACGTGCTTCCTTTTAAGTCTAGGCCCCCAACTGACCAGATCCCCACACAGCAGCAGGGGGGAAAGAGGCCATCAGCATCAGAATTCCCAGAAGGAGAACAGAAAGAATCAGAATCATTTCTGGGGGTAGAACTTCAAATAGGTTAGCTGCTAGCACATTCATTTATTAATTGATATCTAGCAGGATGGGAGCGACTCACGACTCACAGGAGTCAGCCTCCACTCCTGGTGACCGAGGCAGGCGAGGGAAACCAGAGACAGGCAGCGGCCCTGTGGGGCAACTGCAGCTTCTGGACAAGCTACAAGTTGCTTGCCTAGTTTTTGTTTGTTTGTTTGCTTGTTTTGGCTGGCAAAGGTCCCTGGGGGCTACGTGCAAAGGATATGTCACTGGGCCCAGTTCAATAATTTGTCTCAACGGGCAAGAGGGTGTTGAAACAGGAAGCATTTTTTCAACAATACCTTAGTCTGTCACCAAACCTAAGATCATTCTGTTTTCTTAACCACTTATCAGATTATAGACTCCTATTGTTTGTTCCTATATGAAACTGGTTTCTCTTTTTGCCTAAAGAAAATTAGCAATACAGATCTAGTGAGGGGAAGAAAAAACAAGTCAAAATACATTGACAGCATTTTGAAGCTATCCAGTGAAATCAATTCTCCTCCTCCACCTTCCCTCCTGAAGTTTTATTTCTCCTCTATTCAAAGATAATTACTTAGCAACTTGGATGTTTACCACTCAAAGGCTCCCCCTCTCCTCCCTTTACAGAGCTTTTTACCAAAAGGCACAAAAGAGCACATTCTGGAAACCACCAATTTACAAAACTTCTTCAGCGACTAGAGGTAGCTTACATTTCACCTCTCCTAGGAAGAGTTCCCTCCCGGCCTCCAGATCTCTCTTTGTTCAAACCTCCCTCCTTTCTGGCGTCAATCACTTTGCACAACAGCCATTGGCTCACCAGCAACTGCTTTCCACCTGGAAGAGTTTTTCCCTCTCCAAACCCTGCTCTAGGCCCCAGCAGAGTCTTGCGGAAGAAAGAAGTAACGCCCAAACTTAATGGAAATTCAAACACATAAAAAAAAGCTGCAAGCGATTAGATAATATAATTAAATCGAAGGCTAAGTAAAATAAACCCTGTGCAAAGCTGAAAACAGAAGCTCTTCATTCCATTTAACAGAAAAGGGGGGTTGGGGGAGAGAAGGGCAGAAAAGGGAAGCGACACGGGGCCTTCCTCTGTAACAGAGTTCCTCTAACAGAGAATCAGCAGGGCTCCATTTTTCACACGTGGCCATCTCTGCGCTATGCAGTTAATTTATGTTGACGTTTAAGCCTCAACCAACCCCCCGTGGGGATAGTCTTTCTCCCCAGTTTACAGAAGTGCAAACTGAGACGCAAGGAGAAGAAGTAGCTCGGCCAGGATCACAGTTTGTGACACGGAGCAGGTACTGGAACCCGGGCTGCACAGGCTCCCAACCTCCGCTCCAACTCAGACAAAGTGTGCGCCAAATCAGCGCGCACCAGCAACCCGATCCGGACCACTCCGACCCAAGGATGCTGCACAGTTGCTCCGTGGGGCCGCGTGGGTACCACCGAAGCGGGCACGGATCGCCAAGTGTCCCCAAGGGCTCTGGCGCGACCTTCAAGACCTGCCAACATGCGGGGAAAGGCGGGCTCAGAGTCAATCTAAGCCGATCTAGAGGCAAGACCAGAGGATGCGACTGGAAGGGGGTTGTGCGTGGCCAGATCCGCGCCCCGAAGGCTGCCAATCACAGGGCCCGGGCTGGGACACCGGAGCCTCCGGATGCAGGGATCTGGGGGCGCTGTGTGCGGCGGGGTCTAGGTGTGAAAGGGCTGAAATGTTATCTTTTCCTGGCTGCATCTCACCCGGAGGCCGGAGGAGGGGGCGTCACCTGACAGCGAGCATCAACTTCGGGTTCGGAGGCCAAACGCAGCAGCGGCCGGGGCTGAGGGACCACAGCGCGCGGCTCTCACCCAATGGCGAGGTCTGTAAACAAAAGCGGGCCCCACGCGGGTCCCCAGCCGGTGGCGTGCGGCGCGGTGCAGCCGCAGAGCAGGCAAGGGGGCGAGGCGGGGACAGGACAGGGCGCGAAGACCCAACGCACAGCCCCCCGAATCCCCGCCGCCGGGTCTAGTCATTCATTGTCAGCGCACCTGCAAGATTCCGCTTTAAATGCTCCCTCCTAAACCCCCCGTGGGTCCCCCGCCCAGTGGTCCGGTCCCCGGGCTCTCCGCCGGGTGCTCCCGGCCCCGAGCGCCTCATGGATAGCCAAGGTGAGCGTCGCCGAAAAGCCAGGCCCGGAGGTGTCCAAGTCAGAGACCAAGGCACAAACACAGACACAGGCACTCACACGCACACCCTCCCCGAAGTTGATAAAAAAAAAAAAAAATCAGCCGATAAAATACAAAGTAGTGCCGCCGCCGCCGCAGGTCAGCCCTGACCTCCCACAGCCGGGAAGACAGACAGCCAACGTCTAGACACTGTCACTTTCATTCGTCGCCGCGCTCCTGGGAAACGCAGCCGCGTCTCCCTCCTGGCTGCTGCACCGCGCAAGCGATGTCTGCTTGTGCCTCCCTTCCCAGATCACCCTACCTCCCAAGTCTGTGAACGCGAAAACAATACGAGTGAAGCCCAATCGGGGGGAGCTAGGACCCGCCGGGAGCTCCAGTGTGCGGGAGACCCGGTCATAGCGAGCCCGTCACCGGCAGTGGGGATGCGGGCATCCTCATCGCCGTCCCTCTGCGCGGCCGCCGCCGCCGCCGCTAGCCAGCCAGCGCCCCCCGGCTGGCGGTACTCACCCGCGACGTTCGTTCGAGATCTCCGCGACCGGGCCAGGCACAATGCCGGGCTGCGGGCGCTGAGACGTTCGCGGCGCTGCAGAGCTGCGCGCCAGACGGCGGCGGCGCTGCTCTACCAGCAGAGCTCGGACCCGGTCTCGGTCCTCCAATGGGAGCTGTCAGGGCACCTCAGCCGGCGGCCTCGGGGGCAGGGCCGCGTCTGCCCGTGGGAAACCGAGCTCCGATTGGACCCCCTGACAATCGCTCCGCCTCCAGACAGCCAATCAAAGGCAGAGGATACGGGAGCGGGGCGTTCGGAGTTAGGCTGGAGAGTGACTAAGGGCGCACGCCGAGTACTCGCGCCACATCCCCCCAACGGGCGTGTGGCTGGGGACACGCGGGCCGCGCGCGCTCCGGGGACACCTTCCTGCGAGGCTCCGGCTGCGCGGCCTGGGGAGATCGCGGAAAAGCAACCGAGGCTCAGCGGGCCGGGGAACGGCAAGGGAGACCCTAACAAAGCAGCTTTGGGAGGGCCAAGCGGCCCCCCGCCTCCTCCAGCAATAGGTCCGCGAAGCTGCCTGTCACCCTGCCTAGGTGGAGGTGGCCAATGACAAGCACAGACAGAGCTCGAGTTGGCGCGCGCGCGCGGCTCGGCATCCGTGGGATTGGTCGGAGGTAAAAGATTTTCCTGCCACCTAAGGCAGAAAGGAAGGGGGGACCCAACGGGGAGGCTATGAGCCAAAAAACGCTGTACCTGTGACACGTGATCTGGCTCCGGAGGCGTGTTCCTGGCTCTAGGGGGAGACGGGAACTTTTTTACAAGAGAAAAAAAAAAAAACCCTAGTGCAATGCTTTCCGGTAGATGCTGGAGGATGCTGGCCGCTAACCAGACTCCAGGTAGGACACGGTGGCCTTAACCGAATTCTGGAGAGTCCAAGACTCCCGGGGTTGACTCAGCTTGCCCAGCAAGTGAACTTGGAATCCCAGCGCGGCTGTGAGTGGGTTTGGGCCTCACTTTCACCTACAGGGCAGAGTAAGTGACTTGGGCAAGGTTCACACACACCTGGTCTCCTCCGTAAAATCCAGAAATAATTGCAGTTTACCATTCGCGAGGTTGTGAGGAACCCAAAATAACAGAAGCCGAGGGCCGAGCCTCTAAGCGAAACCCCTTCCCTACACCAAGTCTGACCTTCTTCCTCACCTTAAGAGCTTTAGACGTCACGGTTAACAAAGAGCGGGGTGAATGTGCCTTACACCGTGGTTCTTTCAGGCCTGTTCGCCCCAGTGGGTAGGGAAATCTGCACTCCTGAAGTTATCTTGTTGAAAACCAAAGGAACCAGGAACGGGATTGCCTTCTGGGGAAGGTAAACTTAAACCGGAAAATTAAAAATCAGCCTTGACTCCTTCTCCCATTACCCTCCTACTATCCTCTCTAACCAGGGCCACAGCAAAGGGCTCCCAAGGTCTTTTCTATGCCAAGCCTTGCCTCCTGAAATCTGTTCACTTTGCAGGATGATCCTCCTAACAGAAAAATCCCATTTTGCGCTCTCTCGGTCTCTTTTCTACCCCCCAGAACACATCCACTCCCAAGCCCTCCCTTCACTTGACTAAATTCCTACCCTCCTTCAGTTCTCAGGTTGGCGGCCAGCGTATCCACACAGTAGGCTTTTTTGAAGCCCTTCTGTACAGGATTGCTCTTACAGACCCTGTACCCAGTCAAGGTGAGAAGCCCACATCCCTCCTGGCCTGTATCAATGTTGCTGCAGCCTCCGTCCTCCAGCCCACCACCCCACATACTAGCTGGAATCTTACCTGTCTTCACTGCTGGGTCTCATGCCTAGCACTGTATTTGGCACATTTGCAGTGTCAAAAATATTTAGTCAATGGTGTATAGAGGAGCTGTAATAATAAGCAAGAGCTTTAAAGATTGGAAGTGCCTCTAAAAACCTCAGTTTGAGAAAAATGGTTAGGATGTTAGATCTCAAAGAGATATGTTTACTAATTTCCATGATGGGTGCTACAGGGAGGTTTTGGAGTCAAGTTTGAAGGATTTTTCAAAACCCCTCCCAAAACTAACTTCATCTCAGCCAGTACCTTGCCCAAGTTTCTCAGCATAGAATCATTCCTCTGTGAAGCTTTTCATCCCAAAAGAGAGCAATTTCTTGACCTGTTACAAGACACCGTCTTTTTTTTTTTTTTTTTTTTTAGAGACAGAGTCTCGTTTTATTGCCCTTGGTAGAGTGCTGTGGTGTCACAGCTCACAGCAAACTCCAACTCCTGGGCTTAGGCGATTCTCTTGACTCGGACTCCCCAGTAGCTGGGACTACAGGCACCCACCACAATGCCCAGCTATTTTTGTTGTTGTTATAATTTGACTGGGGCCGGGTTTGAACCCTCCACCCTCAGTATATGGGGCCGGCGCCCTACCCACTGAGCCACAGGCACCGCCCCACTAGACACCATCTTGGAAGGGGACCTGTGTACACATATACGCACACATATATACATATACACACATAGATGAAATATGTATTGGGAAATGAATATCCTTTTTCCCTAAGGATATTCAGAAGTGCATTTGGCTGTGCCTAAAAGCACAGACCCTGGAAGAAGGCTTCCTGGTTTCAAGCCCTGTCACTTTCAAACTAAAACTTAGGGCAAGTAACATCAGACCTCCATGTCTCTGTTTCTTTGTCTATATAAGTAAGATGATAATAATTCCCACCATATAGGGACATGAATGAATTAATATTAGCAATGTGCTTAGAAAAGTGCCTGGCAGATAGTATAGCATTTAATGTTTACTAAGCAAAATCTCCCAATGGAGACTGGTGGGACCTGCAGAGGCTTCCTGAGTCAGTCTTTCCTGAGAGTAATCAGTTCTTTCTTCCCTGCCCTCTCTCAGGGCTCCTGCCCATAGGGCCCTACTATTAAGGAGGTAATGTTGCAAAGTGAGCTGTTGAATCCTCAGAGCTGCCATCTGATTGCTTTGCCCCCTAAGCAATCTGAAAAACAGTTGAAATACTGAAGCCTGCAGTTAGCCTCACTGATTCCACTATCTACCAGCTTTATAGCTTTTAACAGGTTATTCTCAGTTTCTCATTCTCTCAATAGGGAAAATGACACCTAACCCATAAGGATGTTGAGAAAATTAAGTAAAATGGCACATAGGAGGAACAAGTAAAAGTTAGGTCTCGCTAAGTTAGCAAAATTCTGAACCAGTTTCATCACCTTTAAACTGGGATAATGACATTTCATTAAATGGCTGAAAAAACTGAATGTGACAATATAAGAGAAATGCCCAGCCCAGTTGGGGAAACAGATACATGGGAAACCACCATTTGGCCTTCCCTCATTCACTTTCTCCCTAAATTCCAGTAGCCTCAATACAAGGACTTTGCTCACAGCTGACCACAAGAGGCTCTGTTCCCCAAATTGTGGCACTGCCACTGAGTTTAACAGAATTAAGCCAACCCAGCCTTTGGGTACATTTCTTGACCTTGCAGACCTGAAAAACTACCGCAGACTTCTGTGCTGTTTCTTGTCTCTGCTCCACACTGTGGCAAAGAGAGTGGGGCATTTTGATTAAAACAAAGACAAATGCCATCTGGCAGAGTATTCGGGCATTTTGTCTCCTGAGGGCACTGTTGACATCTAAAGAGAACATGGAATTAGAATTGAGGGTTTAGGGGAGTAGAATGAGCAGAAATTATATTTCTAGCATATGACCCCAACTTTGGCTATGAGTCAACATTTTCTCTCTCACCACTTATTGGAAGGCCGACTACAGTCATAGCCAAGTCACAACAAATGGTTCTCCGTAGTATGGGGACAGCATGGAGACAAGCCACATCTGTTCCAGAGCTGGTCTTATGCCCTAACAGATGCTCCTGACAGCAAGGGCAGGGTCTCTTTGATTCACAGCTGTAGGCAAGTGTCTGAAACAGTGCCTGGCCCATAGTTAAGTGCTCAATAAATATCGATAGGCTGAATGAAGTTTAGTCTCATGCACTTTCTATAGGAAGTTTGGCATTTAATTATTTACGATTACTTATGCCTTTATGTCATCTATTTGTGGATGCCCTCTTTGAAGAAAAGACAAGAGACAGCTTATTAAAAATAGATCTCAAACAAAGTGCAGTGGCGTGTACCTGTGATCCCAGCTGCTCGGTCGGTAGGCTGAGGTAGCAACACTGCTTGAACCCGGAAATTCAAGACCCAGCCTGGGCAACATGATGAGACTACTCTGTCTTTAAAAAAAAAAAAAAAATTCTCTAGTGGGGCTTCACTCAAGGTAGAAAGGACAGCAGTCACAGAACTCTGTCTCCAAAGCTATGGTCTAAGCTTCCTTTGCCCTCCGGGGCTTACACGCTCTATGTGTCCAATAAATGTTTGTTGCCAAAGCACTTACTGGTTGAGGTATCATTGACTTGGGGACCCACCAGGAGAGAGAAGAGAGGTTGGTTTTCCAAGGCAGCAGTTGATGAATTTGTTCTGTTTCATCCTTAATCTCTTCCCAAGACTCTTTCACTTCATTAATAACCCTCCCAGGATTAGTAGAGAGAATCCAGGCTAAAATCTAGAATGAGAAACTTCTAGTTAGTCCAATCTTACTGGCAAGGACCTCTTTTTTTTTTATTTTTTAAGCTTTCTGAGATTTTCTCTTCCCAACCAGCCAGATCACTAATAAAAACCAAGGCCCTACCTAACAATGCCCCAGACAACAGGTTTAGCCTCATGCACTTTCTCAGGTTGTGAGAAGGTAAAAACGCGACCTTGCGGTTCAGTATACCATTCTTGGAATGGTTTTCTTATGGAGTACACTCCTCCAGAGCTTTGCTATGTATTCTGAAAAACGGTAGGGAGACGCCTTCCAAACCTAACCTGGCTGGGGTGTTTTCAAGAGGCCCTTGGCTTGCCATGCCTCACCCCCATCTACAGAGAGGACACCCAGCTTCATGGGTGTGTGACCAGTACAGCTCCATAGGTTTGTAATCTCAGAGGGGCCCCATGTTTGGTTTAATGCCCTGCTATTGCTGTCTGAGAATCTTAATTTTCAAATTAGGGGCCTCACCTTTTGTTCTGGGCTCCACAAATGATGTGACCTGCCCTTCTCATATTCCTTTCAGTTCAAGATATCTTGTCCTTGGTCCTCCTTGACATCCAGTTTGTGTCTTCCACACAGACAGGACTCAATATGTGTATGTAAGGAATTCAACCTAAGTATAAAGTATTTTGTGTCCTTTTTATGCCAGAATTGATGCAGATGCAGGCATTATAGGGAGAGCTGCCCTTGAGCAATGAACGTTCTGCTCATGCGGGGACACGCCTAAACCATCTCACTAGGGGATACAAAAAGTCAAGCAAGGCCAACCCAGGAGACGACAAGCATTCCCAGAAATGGTACACTGAGTAAGCACATTGCCCTCCCCAATGTGGGTGGGCCTCATCCCATCACTGGAGGGCTACATAGAACAAAAAGGCTGATTCCTGAGAGTAAGGGGAAGCCCCTTCTGCCTAGCAGTCATTGAGCTCCAACATTAGTCTTTCTTTCCTGCTTTCAAACTTGAACTGCAACAGGGGCGCTTCCTGGGTCTTGAGCCTGACAGTTTTCTGACTGGAACTTACGCCATTGGCTGTCCTGGGTCATAGCTTGCCATCAGCAGATCTTGGGACTTCTCAGCCTCCATGAACATGTGAGCCAATTTATTATAATAAATCTCTTCATACGTAGGTTGATAATGTTCAGGTCACATTTGACTCTTTACTTTAAAAGCAAATGGGCTTCCAGATTAACTCACCTTCAGAAGGACTTGTGATTCATAGCAACTAAAGAATCTTATTGCTGACGTAATGATTCATGCATAGCCTACTGGCACTGAAAAGAACGCTAATTTATTTCTAAATAAAGTTCTACTGATTGTCTTACACACAGGACATTTTAGCACTGTATGTTACAATCTGTAGCCAATGATTGTAACATCTGTATCATACCCTCCAAAAGAAAAGGACAACTCCAGCATGAGAAGTCTTGAAAGAGACTCCAGAACACTCCCAACTTTGTTGGTGTGTCATCCTGGATCAGTCCTCATATTTTATTGCCAATAAACCTTTATCAAATTACTTCTGCCTCAATACTGTTAATTTCGATCAAATTCATACGTGTGTGTGTGTCTCCTGTGGGTTCTGTTTTTCTAGAGAACCCTGACTAATGCTTATCCCAGTAGTTTTCCCCACAACCATTCAATAGTCCTCTACAGCCTTGCTACTCAAAGTCTGGTCTTCAGACCAGCAGCAATTACATCTCCTGGTGTTAGAAATGCGGCCTGTGGCCCATTCCAGACACACTGAATCTCAGTCTACATCTTAACAGGATCCCTAGACAATTCGTCACCATAGCAAATGTGAGCAGCACATCACCCCCTGTTTGAAAATGCAAAACCAGCTCAGAAGAGTAATAGTCAACTGTTCAGTAAAAGAATTGGTTTAACCAAGGCTTTCTTACCTGAGGACAGACTCTGATACGGTGAGAAAGGGCTTAGAAAAAAGTCTTTACATTCCCAGGATATTTTCTCAGAAATGATAAGCCTTCAATTGTGGAGAAAAGGCCAAGGAAGCCTCACTATGCAAACCAACAGGTCCAAATAATACAAATAAACTCAAGGTCAGGGGGGCAGGGCAGTTGAGTTAGGCCACATCCCATTCATGGAGCTTAGCAGGGCCTCCTCTTTGTAATTTGCTTTATTGCATTTTATTTTCTGTGTTTTCACTGAAATGGCAGTTTGTGGAGAAACTCTCCCACTTGGCTGCGAACAGGCTCTGAGCAACAGCAACACTTCTGCAGAGTTGGCAGGGATAGCACTGTGGAATATTTCAGAAACTTCAAGGCAAAGGGACAAACAAACAATGAAAAAAAACCCGCAAAATGTGTTTTAAGAGGAAAGAGCTTTTATGGAGAATGTACCCGAGGGTCCCCGAAAGAAAACCAATTTGATTTTATTTTTGCTGCCTCTGCTCACTGCAGCCTGATTATTAATTTATCTATATGGTGAAGAAGAAAAGCTCCTCTTGAACTGTAACTACTGCATGGTAGTGAGTTTCTGGGATGATTTAGCTGCAGCTCTTGGGCTAATGGTTTTTCTCTTCACTCAGACACAAGGTTTGAGGTTCCTGCCAGTCCAGCAAGGTGAGGGTGAGAGAGCCCCCTTTCCTGCCTCCTCTGGTACCTGGGCCAGCACGTGCCTGCAGCTCCACCTGCCTCAGACCATACGTTTATTTTCTGTTCTGCAAAGTGTCATCTCTCCTGTCTAACAAGATGGCACGGGAAAAGCTGGAATGCAGCCATGCTGTGTCAGCAAAACAATTGTTAGGCTTAGAGAAGCTGCTGTTTGCAGGAAGGCCCACTGATGCAGGGGCCACAAAACTCAGAACCTCCTTTTGAGGTAAGGTGACAGCCCCATTTTAATCACTATATAAAGTTATTAACCCCCCTTTTCCCTCCCTCCATTCCTAAAGAGGCAATAGTGAAAGACAAAGAGGCTGGTGACTAAAAGCAAAGACTGCCCTGAATCAAAACCTTCCTCTGTCCCTTGCCAGCTGTGTGACCTTAGGCAAGTTACTTAACATCTCTGTGCTTTGCTACCCTCATTTGCAAAATGAGGCCATAATAGTGTCCTTCTTACAGGGATGTTAAGAGGAGTGAAGGAGTTGATGCAGTGAAGAATTGAGAACAGTACCTGGCTTGTGTTAGAGACACTATGGATCCCTGACAACTATAAAAGGCCAGACTTACTTCTGAAAGGCTTACTAAGGTTTAAAAGGAAACAGACCCAAAAAGTCTCATGAATACAATATGTCCGTAGACTCATAACAGCTCCCGCAGGCCTTCCCCAAGCAGGAACGAAGCCCACCAATCTCTTCTTGTTTCCCAGGCAGTTCTTGGCCTTAAAATCTAGGGAGGCATTACCCAGACTGAAAAAATGGGAGGCAGCTTTTACTCAGCCTTCCCGCTACCCCTCATCTAATAAATACCCAGGGCCAGATCCAGATCTCTCTCCAGAAGTCTTTGCTCCCACCCCTTCATAGCCCAGGCTCCTGACCAAGCCGTCTTCTGGAGGTACGGAACTTGCATTGATTAGAAACATGCACCTATTTACCAAACGTCTTCCACCACCTGCTCTGTGCAACGCAGCATGCTGGGGCGGCAGGAGAGGAGAACTGGCAAGACACGCTGCAGACGTGGGCAAACGGGAAAGCGAGAGCTGAGATAGTGCCGGCCGGGCGGGCAGAGCAGCGCTGAGCGCAGGCTGGGGTGGCGGCATCAGCGGCATCAGCGCTGAGCACAGGCTGGGGTGGCGGCATCAGCAGGGTGGGGCTCGGAAGCTGGCATCCGCCACATCAGTGGGGTCCTCCCAGAAGTGGTGCCAGTGGTGCTGGGAGGTGTTAGACTGGTACTTTACTTTTTAAATACTGTACTGGTTTACACTGGCTGCTGTAACAAAATGCTACAGACAGCGCGGCTTAAAAACAGAAACTTTATCTCTTAGAGTTCTGGAAGCTGGAAGTTCAAGACCAAGGTGTCAACAGGTTTATTTTCTCCTGCCCCTCTCCTTTTGGCCAGCAGATGGCCAACATCTCGCCTTTTCCGTGTGCTCACAAGGTCTGACGTTTCTCTGTGCTCCAGCGCCCACCCTAGCGGCTTCATCTAAATGTATCCACCTCTTTAAAGAGCCTATCTCCAGGGCGGCACCTGTGGCTCAGTCGGTAAGGCGCCGGCCCCATATACCGAGGGTGACGGGTTCAAACCCGGCCCTGGCCAAACTGCAATCAAAAAATAGCCGGGCCTTGTGGCGGGCGCCTGTAGTCCCAGCTACTCGGGAGGCTGAGGCAAGAGAATCGCTTAAGCCCAGGAGTTGGAGGTTGCTGTGAGCTGTGTGAGGCCACGGCACTCTGCAGAGGTCCATAAAGTGAGACTTTGTCTCTACAAAAAAAAAAAAAAGAGCCTATCTCCAAATATAGCCATATTCTGAGGTAGTAAGGGATAGGGCGTCAACAAATGAAGTTTGAGGGGATGCAATTCGGCCCCCACCATGTCATCTCCATTGTATAAAGAAGAAACACAACAGCCAAGCTTGAGAAACTTGTGTGGCCACCCTTTCCCACGGCGTTTGGGTCATCTTCTTAGCTGGATAACTATTGGACTGAATTGAACTCTTAGTTAGCAAGGGGTCAAGGAAAGAGTATCCTGTCTCCCACACTTCCTCTTAAAAAGGTGACAGAAGTCAAGCAGGTGGGGGAAGGGGTAGGTGAGGATGAGTGAAATCTCACCTGAAGGGTACAGGTGCACCATCGGGTCATGGACACATTTATAACTTTGACTCAAACAATACAAAAGCAATCCATGTAACCAAAACAGTAATATTCTGAATTTTTTTTAAAAAGGGATAGGTGAGGGCGGTGCCTGTGGCTCAGTGGGTAGGGCGCCCGCCCCATATACCGAGGGTGGCAGGTTCAAACCCGGCCCCGGCCAAACTGCAACAAAAAATAGCCGGGCACTGTGGCGGGTGCCTGTAGTCCCAGCTACTCAGGAGGCTGAGGCAAGAGAATCACCTAAGCCCAGGAGTTGGAGGTCCCTGTGCGCTGTGACACCACAGCACCCTACCGAGGGTGATAAAGCGAGACTCTGTCTCTTAAAAAAGTAAATGAAATACAATAAAAATAAATAAATAAAAGGGATAGGTGAAATGCATTATTGAGATTTCTAAGTGTTTCTTTTAAATGGCTGCAAGTAAAGGCGGACAAAGGTTATGAAGCTTTGGTATCAAAAAAGACAAGACCCCAGGAGTGCAGGAGCGCTGTGCCCAGGGCATGGAGGTGCAGACCGCCTCCACTCGGGAAAGGATCCCTCTGTCACTGCTTGGCACACATTCTGTGTTATTCTACAGCCGTGGCTCAGCTCTCATCTATAGGGGACCTTCAATAGCTGCATTCTTCCTCCTTTTGGCATGTAAGTTAATTTTTTTCCCCTTTAAAACAAGTGGTGCTTTTATCCTTTCAAAACTCATGGTATGTAAGAAGCAACATTCCAGGCCCTGCTACTGCAAATTATTTGCTTTGATTGGTCAAAGCCTACTTCTCTTTTTTTTTTTTTCGTGATTTTTTTTGGCCAGGGCTGGGTTTGAACCCGCCACCTCCAGCATATGGGACCGGCGCCCTACTCCTTGAGCCACAGGCAACTAAAACCGTAGTAAACCACAGCAACCTGGCCACTTTTCCCTGTATTTCCTTATCACCTCTATGTCATTTCTTTATTTTTTTTCTCTATGTCATTTCTTTGCCCAGCTGATAGAAATATAAAAGGTTAGCAACTGGTTTTTTGTGTTTGTTTTTTTTTTTTTTTTTTTTTTGTCTTTCATTCTCTACGCCAAGAAAATGCCTGATTGGAAATGAAGAGCTTGGATATTATTGTAATTCTTTTTTAAGAGCCAGCTAATATAAGACAAAAATAATCCCGTCTGCTCCCCCACAAAAAATTATTTCAAGTAGTAAATACTGGCTGTAATCCTAAGAGAAAATGCATACAAAACAGGACCAACAGGTGCTTCTTGAAAGTGGGTCACTGGTCACCAAATAGCTGAGCACAGGGCAGCACACTTACCTTGATGGTCTGATAGATACCAGTTTTAAAACCCCAAAAAAGGAAGTGTTTTGTGAGTGAATTTATTTCCACTTGACTGATCGCCTGTATGAGTTTTGACTGCTGTTGTAACAAATGACTACGAGGTTAGTGACTTAAAACAAGATAAATCGATCATCTTAAAGTTCTGGAAGTTAGAAGTCTAAAATGAGTCTCCCGGACTAATATCAGGGTGTCTGCAGGGCAGCATTCCTTTGCAGGCTCTCAAGGGAGAACCCATTTCCTTGCCTTTTCCAGCATCTGGAGGCTGCCTTCATTCCTCAACTCAGGGTCCCTTCCTCCAACTTCAAAGGTAGCATCTGAATCTCACACTGCCTCACTGTGACCCTGACTTTCCTACCTCCCTCTTTTACTTCTAAGGAGTCTTGTGGTTATATTGTACTCACCCAGATATTCCAGAATGATCTCCCATTTCCAAGTCAGTCGATTAGCAACCTTAACTCTCCCACATCACCTGATGTCTTCATATTACTGCACTGTTATGACAAATGATGAAAATAAGATTTCAGGAGTTGTGTGTGCATTTTTTTTTTTTTTGGTAGAAACCGAGTCTCACTTTAATGCCCTCGGTAGAGTGCTGTGGCGTCAAAGCTCACAGCAACCTCCAACTCCTGGGCTTAGGCGATTCTCTTGCCACAGCCTCCCAAGTAGCTGGGACCACAGGCGTGTGTGCATTTTTTGATAGGTGTGTGTGGGCGGTGTTAGAGGTTGTTTCAAACTATGTCTTTTGAAAAACATCTTCCTTGGGCGGCGCCTGTGGCTCAGTGGGTAGGGCCCCATATACTGAGGGTGGCAGGTTCAAACCCAGCCCCAGCCCAACTCCAACAAAAAAATAGCCAGGCATTGTGGCAGGTGCCCCAGCTACTCAGGAGGCATCCTACCCAGGGCAATAAAGTGAGACTTTTTGTCTCTACAAAAAGAAAAAAAAAAAGAAAGAAAGAAAGAAAAGAAGAGAAAAACATCTTCCTCAATGGGACCAGGAAAATGTCCCCTTCAAATATTGCTACTAGATTGGCTTTGCTCATTAAATGCCACTTCTTAGGGATGTAGAATGGAGGCTGAGAGAGAAGCCAAGTGTCACAGATCTTATTGCCAGGGAGGCAGAAGCTGAGATGGAAATTAGCATGCAGGGAAGGGGAGGGGAGGGAACCAGAGAAGAGGAGAGAGGAGGGAGAAGCTGGACTGCAGTGTAATCTCAACAAGGGCCTCAGGCCATGTGCCACGGCTCACGCCTGTAATCCTAACACTCTGGGAGGCTGAGACAGGTGGATTGCTCGAGCCCAGGAGTTCTGAGACCAGCCCGTGCAAGAGCAAGACCTCATCTCTACTAAAACTTAGAAAAGCTAGCCGGTGCTCTACCCAGGGTGACAGAATGAGACTGTCTCAAAAACAAAAACAAACAAAAAAACCAAAGGTCTCAGCCAACTCTCTGGGGAGCTCCAAAGCTGGACCCATCCTCCAGAGCAAGGGGCCTCACCGGATGCAGGCTGCACCAGAGAAAAGGGTCTGTATGGGGGCAAAGCAGCTTCCTTGAGTGGAACTAGTTACCAAAAAGAGGTGATGACTGAAAGCTAGCAGTGGGCAACATTCTCTGTAGTTGGGGAGAAAATTCTCCAGTCATACAGAGGAAGTCGGGATCTACATGTGACATGCCCTTCCGCTCACTCTCACCTCCAGTGCAGTGGGAGTGCCTGGAGCGGCCCCAGTAAGCATGCGTCCTTCTTCCTGGTCCTCCCTGATCTCACCTCTCGTCTGAGGTGCTTCTATTGAGGCTGAAAGGTGGCAGCCCTCTGCTGAATCAGGCCTTTTAAAATGTTATTATTTTGTTGCTAACATTTAAAAAAAATGGGAAACTTCCCATAATATTCCAGATTTCTGGTTTTTCTTGAAAAATCACAAGATCTGTCCACACTTGGCCTTAAATCCCTTCAAGACCATGGTCAACAGACATGGCACAAGCTCACCACAGTGTAAAGATCCTCACTCAGCCTCCAGCCCCTGCGAACACCATCCTGGGCAACAGATAAATTCTAAATAATATTCAGTTATTTGAAAATAGTTTCTGGGGTTTGCTGCCAGCGGCGTGAGCTCCGGCCGCCATTTTACAACAGCTCCACTCGCGCCGGACACGGGGAGCCGCGAGCACGCGTCTCCCGCAGCCCAATCTCCTCGAACAGGATTCCTCCGCCTCGGCCTCACGGGGAGATCTCTGGAAACATGGCTACAGAACATGTTAATGGAAATGGTACTGAAGAGCCCATGGATACTACTTCTGCAGTTATCCATTCAGAAAATTTTCAGACATTGCTTGATGCTGGTTTACCACAGAAAGTTGCTGAAAAACTAGATGAAATTTACGTTGCAGGGCTAGTTGCACATAGTGATTTAGATGAAAGAGCTATCGAAGCTTTAAAAGAATTCAATGAAGACGGCGCATTGGCAGTTCTTCAGCAGTTTAAGGACAGTGATCTCTCTCATGTTCAGAACAAAAGTGCCTTTTTATGTGGAGTCATGAAGACTTACAGGCAGAGAGAAAAACAGGGGACCAAAGTAGCAGACTCCAGTAAAGGACCAGATGAGGCAAAAATTAAGGCACTCTTGGAAAGAACAGGCTACACACTTGATGTGACCACCGGACAGAGGAAGTATGGGGGACCCCCTCCAGATTCCGTTTATTCAGGTCAGCAGCCTTCTGTTGGCACTGAGATATTTGTGGGGAAGATCCCAAGAGATCTATTTGAGGATGAACTTGTTCCATTGTTTGAGAAAGCTGGACCTATATGGGATCTACGTCTAATGATGGATCCACTAACTGGTCTCAATAGAGGTTATGCGTTTGTCACTTTTTGTACAAAAGAAGCAGCTCAGGAGGCTGTTAAATTGTATAATAATCATGAAATTCGTTCTGGAAAACACATTGGTGTCTGCATCTCAGTTGCCAACAATAGGCTTTTTGTGGGCTCTATTCCTAAGAGTAAAACCAAGGAACAGATTCTTGAAGAATTTAGCAAAGTAACAGAGGGTCTTACCGATGTCATTTTGTACCACCAACCGGATGACAAGAAAAAAAACAGAGGCTTTTGTTTTCTTGAATATGAAGATCACAAAACAGCCGCCCAAGCAAGACGCAGGTTAATGAGCGGTAAAGTCAAGGTCTGGGGGAATGTTGGAACTGTCGAATGGGCTGATCCTATAGAAGATCCTGATCCTGAGGTCATGGCAAAGGTAAAAGTGCTATTTGTACGCAACCTTGCCAATACTGTAACAGAAGAGATTTTAGAAAAGGCATTTAGTCAGTTTGGGAAACTGGAACGAGTGAAGAAACTAAAAGATTATGCATTCATTCATTTTGATGAGCGAGATGGTGCTGTCAAGGCTATGGAGGAAATGAATGGCAAAGACTTGGAGGGAGAAAATATTGAAATTGTTTTTGCTAAGCCACCAGATCAGAAAAGGAAAGAAAGAAAAGCTCAGAGGCAAGCAGCAAAGAATCAAATGTATGACGATTACTACTATTATGGTCCACCTCATATGCCGCCTCCAACAAGAGGCCGAGGGCGTGGAGGCAGAGGTGGTTATGGATATCCTCCAGATTATTACGGATACGAAGATTATTATGATTATTATGGCTATGATTACCATAACTATCGTGGTGGATATGAAGATCCATACTATGGTTATGAAGATTTTCAAGTTGGAGCTAGAGGAAGGGGTGGTAGAGGAGCAAGGGGTGCTGCTCCATCCAGAGGTCGCGGGGCTGCTCCTCCCCGCGGTAGAGCCGGTTATTCACAGAGAGGAGGTCCCGGATCAGCAAGAGGCGTTCGTGGTGCGAGAGGAGGTGCCCAACAACAAAGAGGCCGCGGGCAGGGAAAAGGGGTCGAGGCCGGTCCTGACCTGTTACAATGAAGACTGACTTGCTATGTGGGATTACACCAGAAGCTTGCAGTGGAGTAATGGTAAGGAAATCAAGCAACCTTAAATATCTCGGCTGTATAGGAGCATATTCTATTGCAGAAGACCTTCCTATGAAGATCATGGAATCAAATACGGGACATTGAACTAATACTTGGACTTTGATATGAATTTCTTTAACAATTTTCTCTGCAGTGCAAGTTATTAAACTAAAGCTACTCTATTTTCCAAATGTGTTCCAACAGAAATCCTTCATAACTTCTAGCATGGTATCTTAATAAAGAATAAAGTTCTTCTCTAAAAAATCTGCTCTAAGTAGATTTTTCCCCTGTTTTTTTAAATTAAGGATCCCAGCAGTGGTATTTTGAAATATTCTCTTGAATTTGTGCATTTAAATTTTATTGCAGTGGTATAGATGAATGCCACTGTTGGTATCCTTAAATTATTTCTGCTCACCAAGGTTAATCATGATTGTCTATATCTTTTTTATAGTAATCATTTTTGAATTGTGTTCAGATATGCAGTTTCAGGTGTAATCATCAGAGCTGGTTAGTCAGGCATTCCAGATAGTGGTTCTTTTCAGAACCTTTTTAAAAGGGTTGGTTAACTACCTCAGTAGCAGAGGATTGAACTATACCCTGTCTGTACTGTACATAGAAAATCTTTGTAGATAAAAGCAAGGCTTGTTAAATATGATATGAGGGTAAGATTTTAATATACCAAATGTAACATTCTTAGTTGCCTTTAGTTTCAGAGGCTTGTAAGACTTCCTCATGACCATCATAACAGGCCTTGCTTTTGTCGTATTTTGTGGCTGAAAAAGCAGCCTTGCTTCTTCAGATATTGTAGTTATTTGGATGTAAAATAGTTTAGCAAGATGTTACTTTTGTAAGACATCAGATGTTCAAAAAAAAGTGCATCCGAACTTGTACTAAATACTGCAGTGTCCCTTTATAAAAAGTCAGACTAAAACTGACAGTTGTACAGCGAAGCCTGACATTTGGATATTTTGAAGTTTTTTCATAAATCATAGAAATTAGTATATGGCTGTAGTTTAGCTTTTTAGGTAAAAGGTATGTTTCATTAGTGCATTTCTTAATGCTGATCACTGTACACATGTGAATCAGCTTTCCATTTCTTATGCAGGTCATGATAACTTGTAGAGTACAATCATCTGTGCTATGTTTTTAATTTTCTAAAGCACCTTGATGACAGTGAGTGTTCAGTGGTGAAGCATCCTCTATTGAATCACCCTCAAAATTTTTGGCCAAGTCCTGAGTTGATAACTTAAAGTCAAAAGTGAAATTACAGTTTCATTAGGACTTGGTGTAAAGAAATCCCTTCTCCCCTTCCCCAAAGGGATACTGCAGTTATATCACATACCCAATAGGCACCATGATGAAGATCAGAGCTTATACTTAATTAAGGTTTTATACACACCAGTTCCCCAGTAAATGCAAATTTAACAAGAAAATTAGACATGTCATATGTTCAAATTGCTCATGGCAAACAATCATTTTGCATTCCTGCAAATAAAATTGTTTTATACTGTAAGCTGGAGGCGAGTGTAACTTATTTTTGTAATAAAGTTTTTATTTTTTTTATGTGTCATTAATATAAAAAAAAAAAAAAAAAAAAAAAAAAAAAAAAAGAAAATAGTTTCTGAGTTAATCTCCCTTTGTTCTTAATGTCAACAAATCAGTTAACCTTTCATTCAACCCAAAATAAACTAATTTCTCAATTACACACTCTCTGATATGTATTGAACATAAATTTGAAAATGAGGAGAAATCATTGCAATACACAACACCCTGCACAACCACTGTGTAACTGGTGCTGGTGACTAGTAGTAACACTTTCATTTGTAAAGAAACCAACCTCAGCAACATTTGTGACATGTTACAGGGTAATTGCATATTTGTTATGGATCCGGCTCTTAAATATGAGCCAACCATAAGAAATGTTATTTAAAAATAATCGCTCTTTTTGCTAAAAAGCACTATGTGTGCAAACCCAAGCTATTCAAGTGAAGTCACACGTAGGAGTTATAATGCATTCCATGGTGATTTGTGTTGAAATATGGATTATTTCCAATCTTGACAGAGTTGGTTTTATTTAGGTATATGAACCAGTCGCTGGTACAAATCCCTCATTGTTGTTTGTCTCCACTGGTGAGGAGATTAACCATTCAACTGGTATCTTGAATAGAGGTCAGTGGTTGTGAAAGACTTTCTCGATGGCTTCTTTCTTCCATGCTTATGGAATAGAGTTTTTGCTCAGGTGGTAATGTGCCCAATCCAGTAATGTCTGCAAGGGCTGAACCATGATTGGGCTATACTGTCATGAGTAATGCATTCCAATTTCCTGTACAGTCACATTTCCAGCTTCCCTTGCAGCTACATTGACTAAGCGAACTAGTCTCTTCACTAAGACAGGGGATATCTAGAAGGATAATTGTAAAAAAGATCATTTCTTTCCCTGACAAAAAGGGACCAGCAAGAAGAAAGCTTGCTGGTGTCACCTGTCCTTTCTCTTCTAGAGCTGTGGCTCTAGAAGACATCTTGAAACTCTGCAGTGACAGTTATGAATGAAAACAGCTTCTCAGCATGAAGTGAAAAATAGAGTCTGGATCCTGAATGACAAGGTTGATCACTAGAATCACCCTTGGAAATGCCTACTTCCAGTCTTTTTATTGAGAGAGACAAGAAACAGATGTATTATCTAAACTGGTTTTAGTTACATTTTCTATTATAAGAAATTAAGAACACTCCTAATTGATAAAAAAAAAAGTTTTAGGGAGCAAAATACACTTAATAAGAGAGAATTCCCTACAATTTAGAAAAGATCTTTCCTGTGTTAATAATAACCTCTTCAATAGAGCTGACAGCTTGATTTGAACTTTGGTCCAATAAGTGTACCTTTTCCACCCAAATCATATTTAACATATATTTCCTAGTTCCTCTGGAGTATAGCAGAGTCTTAGGAATTAATGTTTATTTACATAAAAAGTTGAGGACTTCCTTCTGCTCATTTTTAACCTAATGACACAGTTTGGGATTTCTGACAGCATGGTAGAACAGAAAGCAGTCTCTTACTCCAAAGCATGGACAAAGGCTTCACTACTTGTTGTTGTTGATAATCCATTTCTCCCCTTTGTTTCATTTCTTTGGGCCCTGCCTTCATTCCCTCCTCATTCTACCATCAGTTTCTAGCACCTCTTGAAACAGCTTCCTTGAAAGTCACTGAAGTAATTCCAGGAAAATCCACAGTCTTACCCACCTACTCTCCACCTGAGTGCCTATACTCATGCTAACTATGGGCTCACCGGAGTCCAGCCTCTTTCTTGAACTCCTGTCCCAGAAAGCTTGGTCCTGCCAAGAACTAACCCATGTTAGGGCTTCAGACATCCCCTCTTCTTTACATGAGGTAGGAAAGCAGTGGTCAGAGCACCTGAGTTAAGGGCCAACCCTTACCTCTTGCTGGCCGGGGGGCTTGCATGAGTCATTGAACCCACAAGATACACTTCAGGAAGACCTGACCTTTCATTGATTAACCTGTGACACCTAACCATAACAGGAATGTTTTGGTGTGTCCCCCATCCCCTCCGTTGAGACCTGCTCTCTTCTCCCTCTCTGGCCTGCGCAACCACGACCCTGGTGGACAGATTATTGGATGAACTAGGAATGCCCAAAGAGATCCAATACATTGACTGGTCAGTGACCAAAAGCATTCTCTCTTTCTGCCCAGGTCCTGTAATCTAATGGTGGGTACTGGATGTAAAGATGATGACACCAGGCTGGGAAGTCAGCTTTCCTACAGAGAACACTGATGAGTAAGCAGACAACAGCAGCCTGCTCAGGAAATCAGGAGAACAGGACAGACACAGAGAGGTCAAGGATGGGAGACCATCCTAGGTCTGGCTCTCATCCTACTCCCTGACTTTGTTCAGATTCTCCTGAACTTCAGTTGTTCCTTGGTTCTATTAGTCATTCAGTCTACCCCTTTTATTTGTACTAACTTGTCTGTTTAGCTTATCCTGTCTACAAAAAAGCCTTGACCAGCCCCAAATCTCACATAAGGCTTAAAACAGATAGCTAGAATACAGCCAACTAGTTTCAATTCGGTAAAAGGTCTGCCATCCCCAGGAAATGCCAGCATTCCATCGCCCTCTAAAAAAGTCCATAAAGTACTTTAAGAGCATTTACTGTGGACTCAGCCTTAAAGGCCTGCTGGCATTTGGGGAAGGGGAAGAGAGACTGTTATTAGAGCTAGACCAAGACTTCAAGGCAGATGTAAGCCTAGGGTGGGAGGTGGAGAGGGGACAAGGAACAAGACAGAAGATATAGTGACCTAGAGCTGTCATTTGTACCTGTTTGGCACAGACCTCCTCCCTTTCTTCCATGTGATTTGACTAGTGTGTTCCTACCAGCGCTACCATATGGGTGAGCACATGACCCACACCAGGCCAATCAGAGTGCAGTCCATTCTATGGATCACTGTGATTAGTTGAGGGGTGGACTCCTAAATATAAATCATAAACCAGCTGAGCCAATCAGAATCACCCTTCCAGGTTTGCTATGGTACTCTTGAGGAAAGACATTTTCTGCAGAGCATAAGCCATAAAGAGATGAGAAGCTGAGAGCTGTCAGGAGTGAGCTTGGCCTCCATCTGAAGAAGTCTGGCCAGACAATGTGCCCCAAAGGAGAGCAGCAAAGGGGTCCATTGAGACTGCTGAATCCAGCTCTACCTGAAGCTATTCCCACCCTTTATTTGTGTTGCCCAGTTATAAGGAATTAATGAATCTTTTTTTTTCCCTTACAGTGGTTTGCATTGAGTTTATATCACTGGCAATAAAAGGAACCTTGACAAAGATGGAAGATAAAGGAGAAAGATGGAGACGGGGTTGAACAGAGTGAGTGGCCTCTGAGGGCTCTGAAAGCCAGCCAGGGAAGTTTGCTCAATTGGGGTAGGTAAATCCCTTCAGGGAGGAGGGGAGAGGTGCTATTATCTATATTCAGTTCTGATTCTTCCCTTTAATCATAAGAAGAAGGTAACAGCAACATTTCAATTCAAACCATTAATCTCTTAAATTCATACAGAACAGATTCTTAGTCTCGCAAAGTGTTAACTTTCTTCATTGTTGAAATGCGCTCACTTTCTGCTTTCTCTTGTGTTCTGTTCTTCTCTCTCTGAACGCCCAGTTGCAAACTAGAGAATGTAATCATGCCCAGAGCAGAGCTGAACATTATCATTTCACCAGCAGCTTTGTATAACTGACCATTCTCTACACTGTGAACATTTGATAAAGCGTGCAGTCTCTTCTCATAATTAAAAGCCTAAAAGGGAACTCAGGAAACACAGAACATTATTCCAGTGATTTGTAAAACTGCGCTAGAGAAAAGGTCGTATGGGCCACAGGTGGAAGTGAAAGGGTGAAAAGGAAAGAGAAAAAAAGATGCAAACGAGGAACAGAACTAGCAGAGATAAGAAGGGGCACAGTAGGAGACTGGGGAGGAGAAGAGAATGATGCAGAAGTGGAGAACAGAGGCCAAGTCCAAAGAGAAAAAGGAGGAAAGAGAGGGGAAGGTTTCCATCAAGACCTTCTCTTGGCTTGGCGCCTATAGCTCAGCAGCTAGGGTGCCAGCCACATACACTGGAGCTGGCCAAGTTCGAATCCAGCCCGGGCCTGCCAAAGAACAATGACAACTATAACCAAAAAATAGCCGGGCGGTGGTGGGTACCTGTAGTCCCAGCTGCTAGGGAGGGTGAGGCAAGACAATCACTTAGGCCCATGAGTTTGAGGTTGCTGTGAGCTGCGACGCCATGGCACTCTACCGATGGCAACATAGTGAGACTCTGTCTAAAAAAAAAGCCCTTCTTTTTTCTGGACTTCCATTTCCTCCTCTGGGGCATCTTAGACAGCATGGTCTACATGATTCACAGGGCCTAGTACAAAATCAAAAGTTGGAGCCCCTTGTTCAGAATTCTTTAGGAATTTCCAAACAACAGTACAGCAAGCATTAAGCCAATTGTGGGTCCTGTGAGACCATGCAGGTCACGTGTCCGTGGAGCTAGCCCTGTCTATAGGGGAAGAGGAACTAAATCAAAACCTTCACCTTGAAGGTCCTGTTCTTGGACTATCTGGGCTTACAGAACACCTCAGTAACAAATGATTCCTAAATCTCATAACTGGGAAGTGGCATATTCGCAGCCTCTTCTGTGAAGATTGACGTGCACATGAAGAGCTCCATGAAGCCCTACTGAAGGAAAGACACTTGTGTACTTTCATTTAAACCAGCAGTTCTCAAATTTATTTGACCACAGAAACATCTCCCCCCAATTCACCATAATAATACACCACAGAATCCATTTTTAAAAATGCTTGAAGGCAATGATCTTGGGGTTCCCAGAGCTGGAAAGGGGTTGGCAATTGCCCACAGCAGCCTTTCCTGCTCTGAGATTTGATGCTCAAGAATCTTCTTGGCTTGACCTTGGTAATGACACTGATCTCTTTGTGCCAGATTTAAGGGGTTGGGGTGGGAGTGGAGATTACTGGGACTGCAAATCTGCAGGAGGTTCTCAAACATGACACATCAATTCCCCTAAAGCTCCTGTCCCTCTGGCACTAAAAAAAAAAAAAAAAAAAAAAAAAAAATGCCTTTGTTTAAACTAAAAACACTCAAATGTTATCTCTTCACTTATTTCTAACCTCCCCAGAAAATTTTCAAATAGGGCTTCGATATCAAGTGTAGGACAGGGACTCCTTGGTTATTATAAATAAATACAATGTTTGTAGAAGGCGTGCATCTCAGATCATTGTTCACAAAGTGTATGATTTTATTTGGGGTGGATTTATGCTCAGGACTCTCAGGAACCCAGTATTTTTTATCTAGAACCCAAGAATCCCTAAAATGTAGACCATTATCCTCTGTAAAGATTACTTAACTTTCAATCTTGTTGAGAAGAACAAAGCTTGCTGCCAAAGAAAACCCTAGTTGCAGTCTTTTTCCTTCTCCATAAGCAGTAGGGTAGGGAGGGAGGCATTTTAAATAGAAGCTCCAGGTTGAATCTCATCTCTGTCCCTCACTATCTTTGTTGCACTGTGCTTTTGTTTTCTCGTCTGTAAAATGGAATAATAATAACAGTGAAGATTCCTCCAGCAATAAGATAATGCAGTAGGAAGCTGTCTAAAAACTGAACTGCAGCAAGCATTGCTAAGGCACCTCTTAGCTATTACAGACATAAAGAGTCCAACTTCCACACTGAGGCATGACAGATGATTTTAAAATCAGAAAGAAATGAAAGAGTTATAAAATACTTAGCAAGAATCTCCCTCCCTGGTAATTTAGCTTGGGGGTTCAAACTATAATCAAATACTATGGAATATGCTTGCTTTGGAGATTTTTTTTTTTTTTTTAATTAAATCATCATGGAAGCTTTGGAGATTCTTAAAGCTCTACACAAATCCTTTTGAAACACTGGTCCTGTGGGGCTCTCAGGGCATGCTGGTGACACCTGATGGCTGGGAGTGGTATGACATGTGTGCTCTAGGCAGACAAAAAAAAAAGGTGGTCTGGAAGCCTTAAGCACAGGGAAATACAGGCTGGAGAAAAATCCTGACCAGGAACCTTGATTCTCAGAGTGTGGTACTCAGCAGCAGCGGCATCACTGGCAGCTTGTTGGAAATGTGGAATCACGCTCTGTATTTTAATGAAATCCTCTGGGTGGTTCATATACATGTTAGTGTTTAAGAAACATCTTCAACAGCAACGTTCCCCAATTTTTCTGGCACCAGGGACCAGCTAGTTTCATGAAAGACAATTTTGCCATGGACTGAGGGAGGAGATTGGTTTTCATAGGAGTCTGCAAGCAATTGATTTATAGTAGTCTTTGTGCAGTCAAACCTTTATGCTAACGATAGTCTGTATTTGCAGCCACCCTTCAGTGTTAGCCTCACCACCTCTGCTCCATCTCACATCATCAGACATTAGATTCTCTAAAGGAGCAGGCAATTTAGATCCCTTGCATGCACAGTTGTCCCTATGAGAATCTAATGCCACAGAAAGTGCAGGGAAAACTCTTGAAGAAATAGGTCTGGGCGAATATTTTATGAGGAGGACCATCGGGCAATTGAAGCAGCTTCAAAAATATACTACTGGAACTTGATCAAACTAAAAAGCTTCTGCACAGCCAAGAACACAGTAAGTAAACCAAGCAGACAGCCCTCAGAATGGGAGAAGATATTTGCAGGTTATGTCTCCGACAAAGGTTTAATAACCAGAATCCACAGAGAACTCAAACGTATTAGCAAGAAAATAACAAGTGATCCCATCTCAGGCTGGGCAAGGGACTTGAAGAGAAACTTCTCTGAAGAAGACAGGTGCATGGCCTACAGACATATGAAAAAATGCTCATCATCCTTAATCATCAGAGAAATGCAAATCAAAACTACTTTGAGATATCATCTAACTCCAGTAAGATTAGCCCATATCACAAAATCCCAAGACCAGAGATGTTGGCGTGGATGTGGAGAAAAAGGAACACTTCTACACTGCTGGTGGGAATGCAAATTACTTTTGGGAAGAAGTTTGGAGAACACTTAGAGATCTAAAAATAGACCTGCCTTTCGATCCTACAATTCCTCTACTAGGTATATACCCAGAAGACCAAAAATCACATTATATCAAAAGATATTTGACCAGAATGTTTTATTGCAGCCCAATTCATAATTGCTACGTCATGGAAAAAGCCCAAGTGCCCATCGATCCACGAATAGATTAATAAATTGTGGTATATGTACACCATGGAATATTATGCAGCCTTAAAGAAAGATGGAGACTTTACCTCTTTCATGTTTATATGGATGGAGCTGGAACATATTCTTCTTAGTAAAGTATCTCAAGAATGGAGAAAAAAGTATCCAATGTACTCAGCCCTACTATGAAACTAATGTATGGCTTTCATATGAAAGCTATAACCCAGTTATAACCTAAGAATATGGGGAAGGGGGAGAGGGAGGGGAGGGGAGCGGAGCAGGGAGGATGGGCGGAGGGTGATTGGTGGGATTACGGTGCATCTTACAAGGGTACATGTGAAACTTAGTAAATGTAGAATGTAAATGTCTTAACACAGTAACTAAGAAAATACCAGGAAGGTTATGTTAACCAGTGTGATGAAAATATGTCAAATGGTCTATAAAACCAGTGTATGGTGCCCCATGATTGCATTAATGTACACAACTATGATTTAATAATAAAAAAAAAAAAAAGAGAGAGAGAGAATCTAATGCCACCACTGATCTGACAGGAGGTGGAACTCAGGTGGTGATGCCAGCTAGGGGAGTGACTATAAATAGAGCTTTGCTGGTTAGCTGCAGCACACCTGCTGGGCAGCCCCGTTCCTAACAGGCCATAGACTGGTACAGGTCCAAGGCACTGGGGTTGGGGCCCACAGTTCTAGAGGTCTTAATTCAGTGACCAGGTGTCCAAAGAGAGCTTTCAAGAGGAAGCTATATTAAAGAGATCTTTTTTCTAAACTCCAGGTAGGACTAGCAACTCAGGGAAAGCTTAGCACTTCTGCTGTTTTTGGTTACAAGCCCTTTGTTACACCGATGCACAAACTCAGAACCATCCCCCCCAAGGCTGCTTTTCTGACTTTCACTTTTATCTTCTTTTCTACTTACTCTATTGACTGTTTTTCCTCCCAGAGGAACCTTTCTACAAGTTTATAAGAAAATGACAGGAAACAAGATTCCCATTACAGAAAATTTGCTTTAAGATCTTATTTTCTAAAATACAGAGACTTCCTGGAAGTGTTTTCTTTTATCTTGCATGCACTGGCTGCACCTACAAATAACAATAATAATAACAGCCCGAGGAATGGCAATGCCCTCTTCCCACACACATTCCTCCCCAAACACAGCTGACACATGACTTGCTGCTGCCTGTTTGCCACAAAAATGGATTCTGGGAAGTGGAAGCACAAATAAACAAATGGAATTTATCAGATGTATATATGGTGGTAGCTTATAGAATAAAAGATACAAGTTTGAGTGATGACATTTTAGAAAAGAGAAGTTAGGTGTCTAAGAAGCTGGTCTTTCAGCTGGTGTTTTGAACACACTTGGGACAATTGCTTTCAGCCCTGCCTATGTCACTGATCAATAGAGAAATTCTTGGGACAGAGAGTCTGTTTGGCATTGCTTGGTTTATGGCCAGCCCTGGCATAAAGAAGGGCAGGACATTTCGATTCCAAGACTCATCAGAAGCATATCTGACAAGGAATCCGTGTTGAGCGCCCATTCTGATGGGATGCATGGGGTCAGGGCCAAGTCATTGCAGTCATGACATATTTTGATTATCACCCCTGTAGAATTGTGGGTCCCTCAAGGAAATTTGAGGTTCTATGGCTGAAAAATAAGGGAAGGAAAATAGGCAAAACTGATAGAGTTCTCGCCATGTCTGTCTACTGTGAAATAGATGTGCACCAAGGTATTGGTAGATTAGAATATTGATAACATATTAAGACCATGTATCTCTCATGCATATTCCACATGAAATTATTCCACCCATAAATTAACACTATTTATGCACATTATTGGAGCATTCAGTGAGAGCTTGATGATCTATGGTTCATCAAAGCAAATCTCCTTTCTACCACAATCATCAGATAAAAACAGAATATCAACAGTTGAAAAGGCCTCCCCCTCCCGAGATCTCTGGTGACCAGACCCCCTCCAATATTCTCAAGTATTCATAGGACATGTTATACAAATGGTGAGGGGCTTTTATTTCTTTTCAAAAGATGAGATAAAGAAGAAAGACTGCGTAGTTATGAAAAATACGCTCTGTCACCAGAGCCACGTAAGAGTTCTTTAGGAAAACGTTGTGGAGGAATAAATAGCTGCAGTCTCATAGCAACATTCAATTGAACAAAGCTCAGAGCTAAGAGATGTTTTCAGCTAGAAATTCATGCCTATGAAAGAATACCATCCTTGAAATTACACACTGTTAATTATGGATAATAAAGTCAGTCCACAGACAGTGAAGATGAGACTCAATCATGCAATTGGCTTCCTTGGAATTTTGCAAGGACTGGAAATGTCCATGGAAAGCTAAAATAAATGATCCAGCAAATCAAAGAGAGAAGTCAGTTACCATGCCAGTGACCTCATAGAGGCTTCTTAGGAGTGTTTTATGTTCTGTGCACTGGTAATGCCTGCAAATAACAAATAATAATAATAACAACATGAGGGAAACAATGGTGGTGTCCCCACCCCACCCCTGCTGCTTCCCCCAAACATACCTCCATAAATTCAGCTGATAGCCTCACAGAGCTTATTTGAAGACTTATTTCTCTGCTTAAAATTTATCCTATAAAGTAAGATATCTATTTTTGTGCTGTCCAGCAGACCTGGTATCCATGACCCGAGTAATGCAGATTTCTTTTAACTTTCTTTACTTCAATTTAAAATCTAAGTGACGTTTACATTCTGTGCCATAATATACCCCTTATGTTTTAATAAGGAGCTAATGTCTTTCCCCGAACTCTAATGGCTCTCTAGAAAGTGGTGGCAGGTATGTGTGGCCATGGTCACCTGCCTGACCTGGCTCAATGTGAAGCAGGGAAACTGGGTCCCAGAATGGACCAGGCCTGGAATCTGACTTTGCCACTCCTTAGTTTCCCCATTTGAGCAATTAGGCAGCTAATTTCTATTTACTCCAAAAGCGTATCTGTGTTGTGGACTCCAAGGGTGAAAAATGAAGTCAAAAGAAGTAACTATAAAGCCCTGTCTTCCACGTTGAATCTATCTAGACCCCTTCAGAAGCTCGCATTTGAAACTTTCCTTTAGATCTTCCAGCTGTGGCCCATGAACTTTGGGGGGCAGATCCAGGAAATGAGTCCTTGAATTGGAAGCCGGAAATATAAGACATATGGATCCAGGAGTTTGGTATCCTTTAAATACCAAATCCTTGCTTGGGCCACCTCCCACTGTCTGTTCGTTTTTTATGTGAATAAAGCAGCGGTGGTCAGCACCCAGGCACTGGCCGTGCTGCCTGTCTGCTCCTGTCCAAACTGTCACTGCTAAATGCTGAGATGGTGACCTTTAATGAGCTTGGAGGGATAAATGCTATCCTGGGAGGCCGAATTAAGATTACCTTCAAATATCTTCACAGGCGAGAACAATGAATGAAATCTAACATTTGAAATTCAATCAGGATAAAAGTAAATTCCCACATGTTGGGAATACCAACTGCATAAAATTAACTGATCTTGTGGGAAAAGGCCCAGGGTGTTCAGTTTCTTATAATCTCAACCTGTGCTGGTAGGATGACTTGTCCCTCCTATGCCTACCCCAGAGTTAGCATGGTGTGGGCTTTGAGGAACAAAGCTGATCAAGGCAAGAGGAGACAAATTCTCTCTGTCCTTTGTGTAGGCCATGTATGTACAACCAGCACGAGTCGAGTATTAAGAAGGAAAGCCACATGAAGCTAAGAGAGGGAGGCCTCCTGGACAGAGAGGCCATGAAAAGAATCCGAAATCCAGCAAGGCCTGAAAAGGCGAGTAAGTAACTGGCAACCTTAATGCGGAATCTTGGCTACCCAAATCAAGCAGTAAAATTAAAAGAGGCTGAGAAAGAATCACATAGGGACCTGAAAGCGTTGATGGAAAGAGTGCCAGATGGTGAGACATTAAGAGGTCTTAGAAGAGCTAAAAGAAGAGCAACCAAGTGGAAAAGGACATATCACACAGCTTTAAAGAAGGTTGTGAGTGAAATTACAGGGAGAAATTATGAAGGGGAGTGACCGAAACCCAGGAGACAGGGGCATAATCCATTTGCATGGAAGGGGTAGTCTTGGTGCCCCCTGTTATGCTGACAATGAAAAGTGCTCTGTGACTTCTCCAGAAGCACAGACTTGCTCAGCATGTGTTAGGTCAGATCCCTGTCTCAGCAAAAATCTCTCGTCTGATATTATTGCCCTTGAATAGCTAGCCCAATTTCCTTGGACTGGTAAAACTTCTTCCTTTGGTCTAAGTGTCCTTTCAAAAAAAAAACAAAAACATTATTTATGGGAGGGGGGTGGGGCCTTGGTGTGTGTCACACTTTATGGGGGCAAGACATGATTGCAAGAGGTACTTTACCTAACAATTGCAATCAGAGTAACCTGGCTTATTGTACCCTCAATGAATCCCCAACAATAAAAAAAAAAAATAAAATAAAATAAAAAACATTATTTATTGAGGATTATATACACAGACATGTGTGCATATCTAATTCAGGGCTTGAAGAATTTTCACAAACTGAGCACAACCATGGAAGCAGAATCTAGACTGAGAGGCAGAACAGAAGCCCTCTTATTTCCATTCTTTTTGCTGCCTCTCCCGAAATGTGATGGCTATCCTAACTTCTCATAGCATAGATTTGTTCTATGCTTTATACAAATGGAATCATATGGTATACATACTCTCATGAGACTCATCAATATCGTGTGTGGTTGTAGACCATTCGTCTCATCCTGTTGGGTGAATACACCACACACTATTCATGCATTGTTGATGGGCAATTTGTGTAGTTTCCATGTGGGACTATTATACATAGAGTTCTGCTCTGAACTTGAAGTTCATGCCTTTTGGTGAACATATGCATGTATTTTTCCTGTGTTTATGTTATTATGGGTGATGGAATTACCGGGTCACATGCACACCCAATAACCAATAATTTCACTCCCGGAAAAAATGTTAATTAAATATAGAGGTGAAATAAATAAAGCCAATAATAATTGTGCATTTTTGTTAAGGTCAGGAAAAGGAAGGGTTTTGTATTCATTGAAATGATCTGAATATATTAAGCATTTCAATGTTTGTCATATTTAAGGATTTTGCATATAAGAGTATAATAAGGGAGCCTGGTGATTCCAATTTAGTATGTATAATTTGGTAATTGATTTCACATTGGTGATTTTAAGTGGACAGTTATTAAAGAACTGGGTTAAGTTGGTAAACAATATTCATTATTACAAGTTTGATTTATTAGATTGTTTAGAATTATTTAAGTACCTGAGGAGGGTTTACTTCTAAATTCAGAAGACAAAGCCCAGTGGTTTTATAAATTTAGTTTAAAATGTTTAAGGGAATTTAACTTACAAAATTTATAAAAGCAACTGGTTGTTTAAGGTACTAAGTTTGCCCAATGGAGTTGATAAACATTTATCCATGGGCCCTTTCAAAGTGATTGCTAAAATGTACTAGATTTATGAATGAAATAATATTTATGAGATAAACTGAAAGCCTTCAGGAACACTACCTTTGCAGGAATTTGCAACACCAATAATAAATGGAACATTAATTTAAAAATCCAATGAACATCTTCTCTGTGTCCAAGAAGCTTAAGGACATCTGAAAACTTCCATTGTCACTCTGGAGAACTGTGTCAACCCCGGGAAGGATATTTTCTGAAAAAGGCTCTCTGTAGAGTTCCTCGGATGGATATCTCACAGGTTACAATCCTGGAGAGGACCACTGGCAGGAAATGGGTGCAGAGTGGAGAAGTGACTTCTTAGTAGTCAACAACAACAACAACAAAAAACCCTGACAAATGAACCAGGGAAGACCATGAGGACAGGGCTCTCACACTTGCATGCCTGATAACAAAACTATCACCAAAGACTGCAAAACTCACAACCTGGCACGAAATAAATACTTCTGCAAGGTGGTCTGCTCAGCAACTGCCTGTCCAACCCAGACTGGCATTATCCTTGTTACTGATCTTTGTAGCCAAGGATAATCATTTCAAAACAATTATGTAAACCTCCTCAGTTTTGCCTTTAAAAACCTTCCCCTCCCTGAATACAAATGTAGTTTTCAATGGTATGAACTCGTATTCCCACCGCAATGCTTTAAATAAACATCATTTTTTAAAAGAGAGCCTTTATCTGTTTGTTGTTTATGTTGACAGTCGCAAGGGTGGAGCCCTCATGAACAGTAGTGGTGTCCTATAAATAGGCCCAAGGGAGTTCATTTGCCCCTTCCACTGTGTGATGACAGCAAAATGACAGCTGTCTATGAATCGGGAAGGGAGCCCCTACAAGACACCAAATTTGCCAGCACCTTGATCTTGGTCTTCCCAGCTTCACAACTGTAAGCAATAAACATCTGTTATAAGGCCCCACTTTATGGTATTTTGTTACAGCACCCAGACCAGACCAAGACATATGACCAGGAGAAACCATCTGCTTTCTTCCACACAGGTTTGGGAGGCCAGGCCCAGGGAGCAGAGAAGGCGGAGCTGAGACATGATTGGACAGCAAGAAGATTACTGAAAGGGAGGATAAGCAGCAGAGAGCCCTCCTGTCCTGTGCCCCTTCCATATGACAGGGTGGCCATCACCCTGATCTGCAGGAGCCTGGAGGCCTGGCCCCAGGTCAACGATGCCAGGAGCAACATCAGGTCAGTGGGTTGATGACGCCATACTTAGAAGAGAGTGACTCAGCAGAGTCTATAGACCGGCATCCGTGCACTTCACTCCATGTAAGTTACACCTCAACAGAAAAGTAAATTCAGAACTCTTTTTTTTTTTTGAGACAGAGCCTCAAGCTGTCACCCTGGGTAGAGTGCCGTGGCATCATAGCTCACAGCAACCTCCAACTCCTGGGCTTAAGCAATTCTTTTGCCTCAGCCTCCCAAATAGCTGGGACTACAGGTGCCTGCCACAGTGCCTGGCTATTTTTTGGTTGTAGTTGTCATTGTTGTTTGGCAGGCCCAGGCTGGATTCAAACCCGCCAGCTCTGGTGTATGTGGCTGGCACCTTAGCCACTTGAGCTATAGGCACTGAGCTGTAAATTCAGAAGAAAAAGACCCAGATGCAAGAAATCTGTGTTGCAACACAGAAAGTCCTAAGGTGGTAGTTATTATGCAGCCAACCTCAGGAACAACTGTTCCACACAGGGCAGGAGGACGAGGCAGGAAAAACTAGGGCACCAGTTACAAAATTAATGTAGTTGGACATATGGAAAATTGCGTTCAGAAGAATACAGTTAGAGAGTTTGGCAAGAATTAGTGACAGTAATATAGAAGACTAAGGGTTTCAAGTTCAGATACAGTTTAAGCTGCTATTTAAAAAAAAAAAAAAAACAGGGGCCGGAGCAGGGGCACATGCCTGCCTCTAAGAGGCTGAGACAGGTGGATTGCTTGTCCTCAGGAATTTGAGAGCAGCCTAAGCAAGAGCAAGAAAAATGAGCCAGGTGTTGTGGGGCCACCTATAGTCCCAGCTACTCTGGAGGCTGGGGCAAGAGGATTGCTCAAACCCAAGAATTTGAGGTTGCTGTGAGCTATGATGCTACAGCATGCTAGCCTAGGCAACAGAACGAGACTCTGTCTCAGAAAAAAAAAAAATAGTTTTATTTCTAGCTTCAGGAAACCATCCAGAGACAGGTGGTCTGGATGGCTCTGCCCCCCAGGGCTGCTGGGGGCCCTGGCTGGCAGCTCGGGTATGTCATTCTTCACACATGGTTTTATCTCAAGATCCAAGAAAACTGCAAAAGTCATTGTCCCTTCCCACCTGTGTGGGAAGGAGGAAGAACAGAAAGCAAAAAAGCACCCAATCAGTTTGAAGGACAGCACCCAGAAGTGGAACCCGTCCTGTCTGTGACATGCCATAATTAGGGAGAACTTACTCACGCGGCCACACCCACTGCAAGTGTGGTTGGGGGATGAGGCTCCAGCCAGAGCCACATAGAGGAATCTCTGTTATTACAAGGGAGAAGAGCAAGATTGATGCTGGGGACAATCGTGATCCCTGCCGTATTTGGCAGAAGAAAAAGAAGTACCTGTGAACTTCAGGATGAGCAAAAAGTTGTAAAAGGAAGGAAATGTAGCCACAGTGTACTACTTGGCTCACAAATGATCAATAGGTATAATCATAGGCGTAAACTCTGAATCACTAATTTAACCACAAACCGTCATATGTATAACTGGCTCACAAATGATCAATAGGTATAATCATAGGCGTAAACTCTGAATCACTAATTTAACCAAAAACCGTCATATGTATAACTATTGGAAATATGAGAAGGAAGAAATGGTGAGCATGGCATGGTATTACGGTGCCAGCTGATCATCTTGTACAATAGGGTCTCAGTAGACAAAGTCCAAAGGGCTGAATAAAGAAGTGTCTATAGTTGAAGCATTTATTGAAGAATTGATATGATGTCTTGGATCCAATGATGTGCAGAAAGAGAAAGGGTTCGGTGTGGAGATATGTGCCTAGGAGCCTCTGATTACTCAATCAGAGTGAGTCAGGTAGGCCTCCCTGGAGGAGGCAGCATCAGAGCTGGATCAGTAAAAGACTTTGCTGTCCAAGAAGGGGGAGAGGGTTTTCCACAAAGAGGAAACAGCTAGAAGAAAGAATAGCTGTCAAGGGGGTGGTAGTAAGAACTTGAGAAGATGTTACACAATTATGGCAGAGGATGAGGGGGCAGAGGAGTGGGGTGAGTCTGGAGATGGTGAAGGGTCTGAGAGGACCTCCTCTGAGATTTGGGGCCAATCCTACAGGAGCTGCACGTGGTGTATGCGAAGAGGAAACACCTTTTTCTTTGTACGTGAAGATGACGCTGTCCACCATCCATACTCTCCAGTCGTTTTCCCAAGGGTGGTCATTTATTCTCAAAAAGGTACCTGGAGAGTCGAGCGTGCTAGACCTTGAATTCCTAGCAACCTAAACCACCCGACCAAATCCACTCTGTAGGATGAAGTAGAGGCTCAGAGGGGAGTGACCCAACTACTTAAAGGTGCAGTTGGGATTAGAACCAGGTCTCCTGTTTTTCCAAATTGCTTCAGTAAGCGGGGAATGACTCATTGTACAACTGAGATGGGGACTGGGGAACACCTTTCTCATTGTATGTCTTAGAGAGTAAGACCAAGAAAAATTTAAAACACAAGAATACATAAACACATTTATTGGCTGTTAGAACAAAAATAGTCATCACATGCCAGACAACCTCTGGAGAATTCCACTATGTCCTTATGAGTGAGCAAAAGTGAAAAGGGTAAATAAGGTCTTAGCTATTACATAGTATGCGGACCACGGATGGACAGTCCAGGGGTACCCATCTCCATGGAATAAATGCAGATGACACCTCCTGGAGTCATGCAGTGGGCCTGTGACCAAATACGGCACTCAAGTCGTCCTCCAGTGTGATCCTGAAAGCACATTTGTGAGACCCACCAGGGTGGGTAATGTGGGCCGTGATTGTAAAAGCATAGTTTCTTGGTAAGCAGCCAGTGACCCGGGGGGAACTCCACCCTCCCCCCCCACTCATCAGTCTAAAGATTTCATTCCACTATGAATGAAAAGGCTCTGAGAGGACGGCGCCTGTGGCTCAGTCGGTAAGGCGCCGGACCCATATACTGAGGGTGACGGGTTCAAACCCAGCCCCGGCCAAACTGCAACCAAAAATAGCCGGGCGTTGTGGCGGGCGCCTGTAGTCCCAGCTGCTCGGGAGGCTGAGGCAAGAGAATCGCTTAAGCCCAGGAGTTGGAGGTTGCTGTGAGCTGTGTGAGGCCACGGCACTCTACCCGAGGGCGGTACAGTGAGACTCTACAAAAAGTGAGTCTCTACAAAAAAAAAAAAAAAAGAAAGAAAAAAAGAAAAGGCTCTGAGAAGGGAGGAGTCACGTGTCCCTTAGAAGGTGTGTGACCAACAATGCCATCCGGTTTGCCTGGGCAAAGTCTCCCTGTGGCCCTGCTGTCATTCTCCACGCGACAGACAAATGCTTTTTTCTGACTCTCTCCTCGGCATTGTGGAAACGGAGCACAACAGTCAGCTTCAGGAGCCTCGCTGTTGCCATGGGTTACATGAATTCAAAACTAAGGATGGAACCAAAACAGGCCCTTAAATATCAGCCCTCAAGTGGGAAGCCCAGCGAAGTGCTGTAACACCTTGAAGGAAAACAGGAGGCACGTGGCAAGGGTGGGTGCGCCGCAGCAATCTGGGCGGCGCTGCCCCGAGCCTGGATTTCTTTTTTTTTTTTTTGTAGAGACAGAGTCTCACTGTACCGCCCTCGGGTAGAGTGCCGTGGCGTCACACGGCTCACTGCAACCTCTAACTCTTGGGCTTACGCGATTCTCTTGCCTCAGCCTCCCGAGCAGCTGGGACTACAGGCGCCCGCCACAAGGCCCGGCTATTTTTTTGTTGCAGTTTGGCCGGGGCCGGGTTTGAACCCGCCACCCTCGGCATATGGGGCCAGCACCCTACCCGCTGAGCCACAGGCGCCGCCCGAGCCTGGATTTCTTAACAGCCGCTAAAAATACTCTCCCTATGGGCGGCGCCTGTGGCTCAGTGACTAGGGCGCCAGCCCCATGCGCCGAGGGTGGCGGGTTCGGACCCAGCCCCGGCCAAACTGCAACAGAAAAATAGCCGGGCGTTGTGGCGGGCGCCTGTAGTCCCAGCTGCTCGGGAAGCTGAGGCAAGAGAATCGCATAAGGCCAAGAGTTAGAGGTTCTGTGAGCCGTGTGACCCCACGGCACTCTACCCGAGGGCGGTACAGTGAGACTCTGTCTCTACAAAAAAAAAAAAAAAAATACTCTCCCTGCACAGTGCTTGCAGGTCACGGCAAACGCCCAGGGAGGAGGAGAATGAACGTCTCAACCTTTGCACCTGTGCTCCCAGTACGGCGGCCGCTAGCCTCACCCGCCACTGAGCACTTAAAATGTGACGAGTCTGAACTAAGATGTGCTGTAACTGTAAGATACATACCAGATGGCAAAGTCTTCTTATGAAGAAATGTAAAATATCACATTAATAATTTTAGGTTATGTTGTTCAATAGTCACTATGTTACGTTATGTAAAATGTATCATGAGTGGGTTATAATAGCAAGTTAAAGAAATTGGATTAAGTAAAATATATTGTTAAAATTAATTTTCCCCTGTTCTCTTTTTTCCTATTTTCTTTTATTTATTTATTATTATTATTTTTTTTAGAGACAGTCTCACTTTGTCACCCTCAGTAGAGTGCCGTAGTGTCTCAGCTCATAGCAAACTCCAGCTCTTGGGCTTAGGCGATTCTCTTGCCTCAGCCTCCTGAGTAGCTGGGACTACAGGCGCCTGCCACAATGCCCGGCTATTTTTTTGTTGCAGTTCGGCCGGGGTTCAAACCCACTACCCTCAGCATATGGGGCTGGCGCCCTACTCACTGAGCCACAGGTGCCACCCTTTTCCCCTGTTCTTTTTACTTTTTCACTGTGGCTATTAGAAAATTTTAAATTACGTATGTGGCTCACTTTTGTGAATTACATTTTATTTCTGCTGGACCGCCCCACTCTAGAACTGTGGATAGATCCTCCCAGGGCTTGTCCTAGCCTCTCTCTTACCCTACCCTAATCCACCAATTCCCCCTCCTACTCAAATCCCTCCCTTTCTCTTTCCATTTCTACATTTCTCTTTTATTATCATATTTTACATTTTTTTCAACAGGAAAAATGGCACACTTATAGATGGGAGAAATAATAGGTAACACTTTTTTTTTGAGACAGAGTCTCACTATGTCACCCTTGGTAGAGTGCCTGTGGTATCACAGCTCACAGCAACCTCCAACTCTTGGGCTTAAGCGATTCTCTTGCCTCAGCCTCCCAAGTAGCTGGGACTATAGGCTCCCACCACAACGCCCGGCTTTTTTTTGTCTTTGCAGTTGTCATTGCTGTTTTAGCTGGCAGGGGCCGGGTTTGAACCTGCCACCCTCTGTATATGGGGCTGGCGCCCTACCCACTGAGCCATAGGCGCCACCCTTTTTTTTTTTTGAGACAGAGTCTCATGTGGTTGCCCTGGGCAGAATGCTGTGGCATCATAGCTCACAGCAACTTCAAATTCCTGGGTTCTAGGAATCCTCTTGCCTCAGCCTCCCAAGCAGCTGGGACTACAGGCGCTCCCACCCCCCACACAACACCTGGCTAGTTTTCTCTACTGTTAGTAGAGACGGGGTCTTGCTTATTCAGTCTGGTCTCAAACTCCTGAGCTCAAATAGTCCACCTGCTTTCCAGAGTGCTAGGATTACAGGTGTGAACCACCTCACCCAGCCTAGGTAACACTTTTTAAAAGGCTTGCTCATGGTTCGACCCGTAGCTCAGTGGTTAGGGCGCCAGCCACATACACTGGGGCTGGCAGGTTCAAACACGGCCAAGGCCAGCTAAACAACAGTGACAAGTACAAAAAAAAAAAAAAAATAGCCAGGTGTTGTGGTGAGCTTCCATAGTCCAAGCTACTTGGGAGGCTGAGGCAAGAGAATCACTTAAGCCCAAGAGTTTGAGGTTGCTGTGAGCTGTGACGCCACAGCACTCTGCTAAGGGTGACACAGTAAGACTCTGTCTCAAAAAAAATAAATAAAAATAAAAAATAAAAGACTTGCTCACTAAGTGATAATACTTTACCTTCTTTATGACATATAATTCTCCCAAGTACCCTATAAGGTAGATATGGTTATTAGTGTGAAGAGTGTAAGCTATGTGCCCAAGGTCACTATATAGCTAGCGAGTAGAGAAACTAGGATTCGAACTCCAGGAAATCTGTCTCCTAAGCCCTCGCTCATTACTCTACATCAGGCGTCCTCAAACTGCGGCCCGCGGGCCACATAAAGCAGTATGAATTGTATTTGTTCCCATTTTGTTTTTTACTTCAAAATAAGATATGTGCAGTGAGCATAGGAATTTGTTCATAGTTTTTTGTTTTTGTTTTTTTTAACTATAGTCCAGCCCTCCAACAGTCTGAGGGACAGTGAATTGGTCCCCTGTTTAAAAAGTTTGAGGATGCCTGCTCTACATTGTGTAAAAGAAATGGGAAATTACCTACCACTTGGGAGGCTGAGGGAGGTGGACTGCTTGAGCTCACAAGTTCAAGAACAGTCTGAGCAAAAGCAAGACCCCGTCTCTACTAAAACTGGAAAAACTGAGGCAAGAGAATCAGTAATAAGTTTCCTCTCCCCACTTGTGTCCTTGTAGGCTTAGGGGAATAGGAGAGATGAGGGATGCACTGATGTCAGCTCCATGGCCGGCATGTCCATGGAGCTCCCTCCTCTGTCTCACAGCCTATAACCCAGGACTCCACAGAGACCAGGGTGTGTATGGGACCATCTGTCCTTTTTCTCAGCAGAAATGAAGTCTGAGTACAAAGGGTTTAAAAAATGATGAAGAGAATCAAAGAGCATTAAGGGGAATGAAGAAGTGAGATGACAGAAGGCAATTACAAGGGAAAAGAAGATACTACAAGGGGACCCGAGCGGCCCTGGGCATTTAGCGCCATGGTGCAGTAACACAGAAAAGTGTCCTGAACCTGGGTGACTCGAGTGCAGATCTCAGAGCTGGCACGTAGAAGCTGTGGAGGCATTGAACCCCCCTGAGTCTGAGTGACCTTCTATATGAACAAATGTTGTGCCAGAGGAATTTCCCAAAGGTGACCTCAGTGATATCTCCCATCCATGCACTCTCCTTAAAACCAAACTTTAACCTTCCTGTCCAGAGGTGAACTTGAATCTCAGCAAGAGTAGAAGTGACCCGTGACCTCCACATCTATAAAGGGCGATACTGCCAGCACCTGGCTCCCTTTCCTGAGACTCTTGCCCTTGGAGCTTGCCACACTGTGAGGAGGCTCCAGGCCCTGTGAGGAGGGATCCTGTAGGCGAACTACTCACAGCCCCAGTTGCCATCCATGGGCATGGTGAGCCTTTGAGAGATTCTGGCCCTTGCCACTCGGCCTCCCCAGCGCTCTGAGTCTTCCCAGCTCAGACATCACGGACCAGAGACCAGACTCCTACTAACCCTGATCCAGGGGATGTGTGAGCATAGTGAAGTGACCGTGGTTCTACACCACTCTGGTTTAGGTTGTATACTGTATTGACCATTTGTATAGACAAATGGAATGAGCCTAATAAAAACCATCTTGAGAACTGTAAAGACCAGAGATAACATGAAAACCACCTAATCAGCCAAACCACAGTCGTGGTGAGTATCATCAGAAATGGGAAGTGAGAGGATCTGAATCCCGCTGGCTCTAACATCTCATCCCTTCCCCACTCCTCCCTGGGCCCCACACCTCCAGGAAGGCTTGGGCTCAAACCAGCCTCCTCCACAAGTCCCAACCAGGCTCTCCCACCTGGAGGCCGTGAGGGTGTTTTTAAGTGTCTGCAAGAGGGGACAGGTGGCCTCCGGGTGAGGCCAGCTGTATGTTAGTCTAAGCCCTTTTGCCTGACTGGCCAAATCTCCTTAACCCACTGCTCAGGCTCATGGAGCTCAAATGTCTTTATTTTCTTATCTTTTGAAAGCCACCACCCACTTTGATCAGGGGCTTTCCCTAAAATTATTCTGCGGGGCCTCTGCTGACTCAGGCCCATTGGAACCTGATGGGTGAGGGAGGGCAGGGGAGAGTCAGCATGGCCTCCACTGGGAATGTAACCAGCTCACTCTATCGACTCTCTCTACACTCAATTTGCCACTGCCGGTGCAAGCCCCCACAGAGTCACGTCACTTTTCTGCGTTCTGACATGCCACAGAGGCCAGGAACAAAGGTTCTCCACCCTCTGGGTGGTGCTCTGAGGTAGACACAGCCCTACCCATCCACTTTATGGCGGGTGTGTCTCCAACAAGGCGTGTCTCCTACACGGCCGCTCTTATGCTTTTTGCTTTTCCAAACTGAGTTTCGAAACAAACACAGTTAACAAAGACCTGGAGTCCAAGATCCAACACCCCAGAGCAAAGTTCATAACCATGAAAATGAACTGTTGCAGAGACAATCACTGAATTCAGATTAATAAAGCCCAGGAGGCAGGCTTCCGTCCACCTCTGTGTTCATGGTCATCACAGGAGCACTGTCACACGCGTGTTATGGCTGGACAAGTGTGCTAGGGCTGCATGTGACAAAGGAAAACCCAGGCACTGCCTCATGCTCTAAGACCCACGTGGAAATGCTAAAAGGTAAATGTATTTCTGGGATGGGGACACTATGCCTATGCAGTTCAAGTCAACACAGTCATGAAGCGCCCGCTGCAGTGAGCTTGCATGAAGCGCCAGCTGTGCGCCCGGCACTGTGTGGGCTTCTTATCTGCACGAAATAATTTCATTCTTGTAACAGCCGTGGAGGGTAGATGCCTGGAGGGTTCCCACGTTGTAAGCGAGCAAACAGAGGTGTTGAGGGTTAATCCAGGTGCACCAACACAGGACAAACTTGGGATTTGAACCTGGTCTGTCCAATATGGAAGTCAGCCTCCAAAGTGCTAGCCTCTGGCACATTCTCTGCTGTAAGTGCCAGGCACTGCCCCTGCTATTAGGAGCACACAGGAAATAAAGCCCATTCAACTCCAAGGACCTTTACTGAAGCAAAATTTAGTTTGAGCTACTGTGTCAGATGTGGAGAATTAAACATGACCAGGACACAAGAAGCTAGCCCATCGCATAGTAGAGAAAGGAATGATGTGCCTGTCTCCTTTTAAGACTATTGTATATAAGGTGAAAAGTCCCCACTTCCATCTTCATGGAATGCTCAGTCAATCTGAGTGGTGACTTTATAACAAGAGCACCCAGAACATTCCCTTGAGCATGAAAGAACACTCCAAAAGTGGCCAACTCTCGTGGGTTGGATTGTGTCCCTCACAAAATAGATGTTGAAATTAGAACTTTCAGGGAGCAAAGATGTGATGAGACAAAGGGAGGAGATGGCTTCCTGGTCTGAGCCGGAGAGAGAGGCCTGAGAGCGCCTCCTTTCCCCGAAGCCCTTGGAAGGGACAGCTAGAGGTTTTGATCTCCGAGGTCCAGCCTCTAATATATATAGAAATATATTTCTATAAATAGAAATATATTGTTTGATCCATTTGGTTTAAAGTATCACAGTGACCTTCTCCAGCCAACCCAGATTCTGGCACTGACACCTGTCAATGTGATGTGATCTGCAGATAGGATCGTGGTGTATGCAATTAAGATGTGACCATACAGAAGCAGGGGTATCTTTGATCTAATGTAGCTGACGTCCTTGGAGGAGAGAAGAGACAGACACACACAGAGGGAAGGCAGCCTGAGGCAGAGATTGGAGCTCTGTAGCCACAAGCAGAGAAATACCAGGAATTGCCAGCAGTCACAGGAAGCTAGGACAGAGGAATGGAATGGATTCTCCCTTGAGTCCCTTAGAAAGAACCAACCCTGCCTACTGACACCTTGACTTTGGACTTCAGGACTCCAGACGGTAAGATAATACATTTCTGTTGTTTTCAGCCACTCAGTTTGTGGTACTTTGTTATGGAAGCCCTAGGAAATGAACACACCAGTATTCTTTAACAGTGGCTTCTGGTTTTATGGGAAGGAAGAAAAGCCTTCCTTAACCTGGTGACCTGTCACCCTTCTTGAGCCTCTGCCAGGCCTTCCTGATCCCTCCCCAGGCCTTGGATCCTTCCCAGCCCTGCTGTGAGCCTCCTCGCCCTCATCTGCAGGGACAGCCTTCTGCTGACCCCTTCCCACTCTGGGGCTCCTCTGTGTCCATCACTCGTCCCTCTGCCTCCCAAGCCCCTGCCATGCACACTCAGCTGCTGACGTTTCTGTCAGCTCCCTCTGCATCCCTCCTGGCTAACTTCATCGTGCCCAAAGGGTTAACTCTGCACATGGAGGTGATGGAAGGGAAGTTAAAGCCAGAGACCATATACTGAGCAGGGAGAGAGTCTCAGCTACCAGCTGACAAGCTTCAGTCTGGAGATGGAGGAGAAGGGAGCTATGGAAGCCCCTGAGGCAGGGGAGTTAATGCACTTGCACATCTTGACTGAGCACCTGCTGTATGCGAGGCACTTTGCTAGCTGCTGGGGGAAGGCAGCAGGTGGAGATGCCTCCAGTTGCAAGTAATAGGACGCAACTCACAGTGACCTAATTAAACCTTAAGTGCGTTTCTGTGCATTTGACAAGTAGTCTGGAGGCAATGGGACACAGATGTCTTCAAAGACCCAGGGTTTTCAACTGTTTTACCCCCCGTCCTCATCATGTTGACTTTGAGTCTTACATTTGTTGCCTCATGGTCTAGAATGGTGATGCCATTGACTGAGATGGGTGCTACGGTCTGAAATGCCCCCCTCTGCCGAATTCATATGTCAAAGCCCTAAATCTTGGCCCCCCAGAACATGAGTGCATTTGGAGATAGGGCCTTTAGAGACATGATTAAGTGAAAATGAGGTCATAGGGATGGGTGCTAATCCAATCTGACTGGTGACCTTATAACATGAGGAAACTGGGCACAAAGGGACGGTAGGGGTGTAAGGACACAAAGAAAAGACCACGTGAGGACACAGCTAGAAGGCGGCAGGCAGCCGTCTGCAAGGCCAGCCCTGCCAGCGCCTTGATCTTGGATTTCCAGCCTCCAGAACTGTGAGACAATGAATTCCTGTTGTTTAAGCCGCCTAGTCTGTGTGGTTTCGTTGTGGCACCCTGGAAACTAATGCAACAGGGAAATACAGGGGAGAACAGGCCCGGGTGGGTGGTGGGTGGCAGGAGGGAGCACTCAGGCCTGCCCTTCACTGGAGCTGTTCCTGCAAACTGAAGAGCTCTCCCCTCCTCACCAGTTAGGGCCAGTTGTTCCCCTTGGGCCCCCACACCACTTGGTGCCTCTTGAGACCTCAAGCTCCCCAGAATTTGCCTTGCAGGGCAGAAGGGTCCCCGCCACCATCAGGTTGGAACTTGCTTGCTCTTTCGTGAGCACTTTCCATGGTGTGTTGACAGGAGAAAGGTTTGCGCCCTCTTTCACCTTGTGCTGAGCTCTCTTCTCGCATCCTGCTGGTTTTCTTTACTCTCCACGGTGCCTGCACAAGGTGCCTGGCACACTGTAGGCCCTCAGTGAAGGTCTGTGGAGTTTACCAGAAGTCAGAGAGGGACTTTGAGTTCAGCAGAACCCAGGAAAGCCTTCCAGGTTCTCCAACTCCTTCGCGTGTCAGCGGGGACCCTGACAGTGCTGGTGTGGCCGGGTCCCACGTGGCCTGCGCAGTGTATGTATCAGAGGGATGTGTGTGGTGAGTGTGTGTGTGTGCGCACGCCTGTGGTCCATGTGTGTGGAGCAAGGCTGTGAGCCAGGGAGCGGGTGGACAGATGGTTGGCCTGGAGGTGGGAGGCTGATTTCTATTCCCTTCCTTCTGGGTCCCTGCAGGTTCCCAGGTACATAACTGCCTAAAAAAGCCTAAGAAACCTTAGGATTTAAAAAAGACGCCGGATTTACACAGTAAGCCTTGAGGCACCTGAGGAAGAAAAATTGGAATGTTGATACTTGGCAGGGTGGAAAGAAACGTCCCAGAGGTCAGCAAACACCAGGTACCCTAATTGGATTTAAGAAGCAGCCCCACCTTTTCTGAGCCCCTTGGCAAGGCACGGACAGCGCAGGGGGAGAACTGGAGGGCCAAACATGGCTAGAGAAGAAGTGTAAACTTTGTTTCATAATGTCCACAACTCGGTGTGATATACATGCAGAGTTTATGTATTTTAGCGATATTTGTAGCTATACTTTTCTTTTCCCCTTATAGTAGCTTACATCGGACTGGGTGAGGTGGCTCACACCTATAATCCCAGCACTTTGGGAGGCTAAGGCAGAAGGATCACTTGAGACCAGGAGTTTGAGATCAAACTAGGCAACATAGCAAGACCCCATCTCTAAAAACAAAAGTAAAATCAGCCAGGTGTGCTGGCATGTGCTTATAGTCCGGCGACTCAGGAGGCTGAGGTAGGAGGATGGCTTAAGCCCAGGATTTGGAGGCTGCAGTGAGCATCCCCAGTGAGCAGAAGTGATAGAGTGAGAACCTGTCTCAAACCCCACCCCCGAGTATTAATAGACTTGATAGACAATTAACAAATGCTAGGCACAACTCAATGAGAACCATATTTAAACTTGTGATTTTCTATTTTCTAAAATTCAATTTTTTGATGAATACAGATGAAATTGCATGACAACACATAAAAGATTTAGGAGATTTTAGGTTTTAGCTTAAAATGATCTGAAAGATCTTACAACTATGATTATGGAATTAGCCTTGTTAATCTCTGAGAAAAGATGGAGAAAGAAAAATGCACTGAAAGGTCAGCATTGGGCAAATGAGCTTGTCTCAATTATGCATACAGCACAGTTTTGTTCATATAAAGGTTGAAAGTTCTACTACGTGACTTAGGAACACACACGAAAGTGTCACTGTGAAGAAAAGCAGTGGAGTCTGGCAAGTGTCTACCTCCCGGGGAAAGGAAGGGTTGATCGTGGGAAGAGACACTGGATGGGCTTCTGGGATTCTCGCAACATTCAGCTTGATTACAGGATAGTTTCAGGGATGTTTGATTCATAATTATTAATGCAAATATATTTATATTTTAACTTTTCTGCATGTGTGTTATAGGACAAAAAGGTCTAAAGAATAAGTTCATACTAACTTTTCGGAAAAGGCGAAAGAAGGAGTCTTCCAGACATTACAAACCACAAAATAATACTTGAGCAGGAAAACATCTAGAATCAATTAGTCAAGTTCGAACACTGGTAATGTGAGGAGCTAGTCTGGGCTCACTCAGAACAAGCTGAACCAAAATTATCTATTTTGGTCATGGATTGCAGAAAGCATTTGATAAGATCTCCCATGATGTCCTCGGGGGACCAAATGTGGGCTGGATGTTCTTTCATCCAGTGTACCTGGAAGATGCTGCAGTTGGCTTACTGTGGAAGATTTAAAACATGGCTGTCAATTTTTTGATACTCTTCCTACAGAGAGGTGAGGTCTATGCAGTGTTATACCTGTTAATGTTTAACAAGGGAAAAGGTGCTGGTTTGCACTGTTTGCTAATTTCTGTGGAATGAATACTCCCACCATGGCCAATTTCAAGGATGGCTATGTGTCACAAATGGCTTGCAACAGTTCTGAAAATTTAGCAGTTGACTCTAGCTGGCCAGTACGAGCTGGTTCCACTCCACTATGGAGTCCACATCCCCTCTTTTTGGACCTAGGCAGGTTTGTGACTTCTTTGATCAATAAAAGTGATCCTCTATGATCCAAAAGCCAGTCATAAAGGCTACACAACTTCCACTCTGGGGCTAGAACATTCACCCTAGGAGCCCCAAGCTGCCACGTGGGAAGTTTGACCCCCTGAGAGCACCGTGCTAGAAAGGCTGTGTGTAGATGCTCCAGAGAGTCCTAGCTGGGCTTCACCTGCCAGCTCTCCCCACCAAACAGTGAGGAACAAGATCATCATCCAACTAGCCGGGCATGGTGGTTCATACCTATAATCCCATCATTTTGAGAGGCCAACCAGGAGGACTGCTTGAAGCCAGGAGTTCAAGACCAGCCTGATCAACATAGAAAGATCCTGTCTCCACAAAAAATACAAAAATTATGGTTCAGTGCTCATAGCTCAGTGGCTAGGGTGCCGGCCACATGCACAGGGGCTGGTGGGTTTGAACCTGGCCAGGGCCTGCTAAATTAAAAAAAAAAAAATTAGCTGGGTGTGGTGGTGGGCACCTGTCATCCTCATTACTCTGGAGGCTGAGGCAGAAGGATTGCTTAAACCCACACGTTTGAGCTTGCAGTGAACTGTGAGGACCCCATTATTACCCTAGCCTGGGCAATAGAGCAAGACCTTGTCTCAAAACACACACACACACTCAGCCAGCTGAGCCTTGCCTGATTCCCAAAGTCAGGAAATATAATAAAATGTTTGTTGTAAGCACTACTGTTTTGCAGCAGTAGGTCATTGAAATACTTCCCACATCCATTTCAACCCCTTTGTCCCTTGTCTTTCTCAACTGAGGAGATCAGAAAGTGAAAAACTAGTTCCTAGCCTCTCTTGCAAGTAGTTGTGACCACATGATGCTGCTCTGAGATGTAGGCAATGAGATAACAGCAGAAACTTCTGGAAAAATTTTTTCTTCCTAAATAAAAGGTTGACTGCTTGGCTTGGCACTTGTAGCACAGTGATTGTGGTGCCAGCCACATACACCCAGGCTGGTGGGTTTAAATCTGGCCTGGGCCAGCTAAACAACAATGACATCTGTAACAAAACATAGCCAGGCATTGTGGTGGGTAGTCCCAGCTACTTGAGAGGCTGAGGCAAGAGAATCGCTTAAGCCCAAGAGTTTGAGGTTGCTGTGAGCTGTGATGCCACTGAACTCTACTGAGGGTGACATAGTGAGACTGTCTCAAAAGAAAAAAAAGGGGGGTTGAATGCATAAAAGGAAAAGCCTTTTGCTCTTTGCCTTCTGCCATGTCTCATTCTTCCTGCCTGGAATGTGGATACAATGGCTTGAGTTACTGCAGCTATCTTGGGTTAGGAGGAGAAAACTGGATGCCAACAAGAAGGAAAAGAAAAGAGAACAGGTCTCTTCACAGTAGCCCCAGTCCTTTATTACCTGACTCTGGATTGCTTGTTGCATGCTTAAACCATTATTTATCAGGTTTCCTGTTACTCACAGCCACTAACAATTCCAACATACTTTAGCTATATCAATTTGTAGCAGGTTCACTGACTGAAACCCGTATGTTTAATCAAGGCTAGTTTTACAGGTGTGTGACCAATGCCATCACACTCCGAAGGCCACATGTTGGTTTAATGTTCTGCTATCTCCACTTTGAAATTCAAACTAATTTTAGAGCAAGGAGCCCTGAATGTTTTAATTTTACAATAGTGGGCCCTATAAATTACGTGGCCAGTCCTAGATTTAATGAATCATTATGATCCTAAATGAAACTTGTAAATGATTAATAAGCTTTGTCCACAAACTTAGCCACTCAACATTTTTATTAAAGTCACAGAAGAGATCACAGGAGATACGATCAAACTGTAAATAGCACAACATTTGATAAATGGTCAATTAGTTAGATGTCAGGGATAATATCTATATATTTTTTAAATCTAAATAGTTATGAAGCCCAAATAAAAAAGAAGAATTTAACAAGAGATAAATGAAAACCTCTATATTTGGATTTATTTTTTTTTCAAACACGCAAGGGCGGAGCAGTTCTTGTGGAAAGCGCTTCATCACAGGGTCAGCGGGTTGGGGTTTTGCTTTTGTAAAACTGCATGTCTTGAGTGGCGCCTGTGGCTCAAAGGAGTAGGGCTCCGGCCCCATATATCGGAGGTGGTGGGTTCAAACACAGCCCCAGCCAAAAAAAAAAAAAAAAAAATGCAAGACTGCGTGTCTCAGATAAATCAACACTTTTGGGGGTCATGGTGTTTTTATCTGTATGGTAAGTAGTTTAGCTGTGTAGTACAGGATCAGTCTGATGATTCTAGGTGAGCCATTGCCCCGGGCTTGGAAATTTTCTTGCCATACAGTGATATTTGTTAATAGTGTTTTCTCTGGGAAGGAGTCACTTATATAGCTCCATAAACTTTGGTGCTTGTGTGCTCTCTGGATCATTATGAAAGCTTTGAGATACAAAAAAATCATGAAATGTAAAATCCGCACAGATAGAAACAAATGAAACCCTCCCAGTAACACCAATAAGCCAACCAAGTTGAAACTTGCACAGGGGAATCAGACAGGAAGCTGTCAACTGTATTTCTTGCAAGTGAAATAATGGACCACAACACAGTCTGTCTCAAAACTTTCATAGTTGTAGGACACAACTACAACACTGACTTTTGTTTGTCATGTGTAAATTAAATAACTTGATGGTTTGTACCCTCATATGAGTCTGAAATTTTAAAAGAATTTAAAAAAAAAAACTTGCATAATAATCCACGTAGCGGGTAAGTGGGTTAGGATTGGTACCCAGTGGTCCTGCCCAATCTCCTCTACCCCAGTACACACATACATGTAAAATATATGTGCATATAATGGTTATAAATAAGATATCACGTATAATAGTAATGAATCATTTGATTTTTATAACACGTTATTACTGTCACCGAGAATAAACCCCACTATCCAATAAAGGTTTGTAAATAATAAACTCCTAATGAGAAAAAATGAGGTAATAGCTCACCAACATTTATTCTTTAAAATCAATGTAATCTTATACTAACATTCCAAAGCCTATTGAAATTTTGACTGTGTTATCACCCATTCGGGACATCACAAATTGCCTTGTGTGGTATAATTGCTAATAATGTTGATACTACCTGCTAAGCACACAAGAGCTGGGAAAGACGGGTTGTACAGAAACACAAGGAAAATATTAATCATTCAGTTTCTCCTTCTCCGATCATCCTTCCACCCCATAGGAAATCAAGCCTCAAAAGTTACAGAACTACTGCTGAATGACCAGCAATGAAAGTGTAAAACAATAAGACAGAACCCAACCCAAGGACCTTAGGCCTTTCCTATTATTATCAGAACAGAACTTGCTTCCTCTTCTTACAGGGAGGGTTAAATGAGATGATCCAAGCAAGTGAGCTCTTATAATAGTATCTTCTTCATCCGTTCATAGCCAAAACTACAAGCTAAAATTCTCTTCGGCATCAAAGAAATGAAATTCAAGGAAACCAAATTAAGTACAGCAGAATATGGAAGCTGCGCCTCTTTGTTCCCAAAGAACAGGAACTAGGCCAGGGTGGGAAAGAGGACAGAGCTGCAAACGTTCTTCCACTTCACCTTAACCTAGAGGTACCTTTCAAAATGGAATTCTCCCAAAGACAGTCAGGGCTCCCCAGCAAGACAACCGTGAGGTGGTGCTGCCACCTGCTGATCACTTAGCAATAATTCTGTGCCAATTCAGGCCTGATTTCTGGCGTGAGGTGCAGAAAATGAAGGATGAATGCTTTTTTCTAGTATTTTTGTACAACCAATCTTTCCCAGCCCTTGTGGGCTCTGCAGGTGGTACTAAATTATTAGCATTGTAGTGCACAAGGCAACTTCTGATATCCACAAATGCATAATTGTAGGGAAAACACACAAACCTTGCTTTTACCAGTTGTGCTGGGGTTGACCATGCATTTTCTCAAAGTCCTCCTATAGCTCAAGTCCTGTAGACTTGTGAAATTAGATCCAATACTGGTCAGTCACGTATAGGAAGGCATTTCTGGAAAAGGAATGGGGATGAGTCCAACAGCATGAATAAAGGGGACTGGAGGAGACCTCCTGGAAGGAGAGCTTTTTAAATATTGGTTACCTCATAGACTCTGAAGTCTACTTTGACAAGAAAGGAAATGAAGATCAGAACTTGGTGGGTTGATGAGTAAAAAGAAAAATTAATGACCTGGAGTTGAAAAATTAGAAAAATAGAAAAATTAATAACCTGGCTTGGTGCCTGTGGCTCAAGTGGCTAAGGCGCCAGCCACATACACCTGAGCTGGCAGGTTCGAATCCAGCCCGGGCCCGCCAAACAAATGACAACTGCAACCAAAAAATAGCCGGGCACTGTGGCAGGCGCCTGTAGTCCCAGCTACTTGGGAGGCAGAGGCAGGAGACTCGCTTGAGCCCAGGAGTTTGAGGTTGCTGTGAGCTATGATGCCATGGCACTCTACCCAGGGCAACAGCTTGAGGCTTTGTCTCAAAAAAAAAAAAAAAAAAGAAAGAAAGAAAAAATGTCAAACTGAGGGCATGTGCTGGAAGAATAGAGGGATGAGGTGAAGGGTGGAATGTTGAGCTGTTGCATCACAGAGGTCAGAGGGGTTCTGGACACTAAGTTCCAGGTGCAACAGTACCTGAACTGAACTGGAGGGAAAGGACCCTAAGGAGGGAAGGCAGAGCAGCTGGCAGGCCGGGCAATTGGCTGATCTATCCACACGGATGTTGGGGTCCTCCACTAACCTCTGCCGGCTCCTCTCCCTGGGTCCCATCCCAGCTTTTGTTCTTCCCAGGGCCTCCCTAGACCATCCATGGAAGTGCCTTCCTTCCATTTCTACTTGATGACAACATACAAGATCTACCCCTAGTGTGTAAATTCACCTATCAGGATGAAGGGTGCCACCATGATCTTCATGGTCTTGAGAGAGCCATGGCAGAGACCTCCTAGAACACCTGCAGCTCATGACCCACAGGTGAGTCCTGGGTTGTGCACCAGGGTTATAGATATCTGTGAGCTCACCGTGGATCTTTACAGGATATTCTTTTTGTAAAGAGGTCACCTTCCCCAAATAGGGGCCGGTACCGTGACTTGATCTCCTTTGAAGGGATGAGACAGGCTTCAAGCCTGATAAGATCTCCTTTCTGTTCAATGCAGGAGTGGGTCACCTGCCAGAATGAAATCTACCAAGAAGAGCCTCTCTCTCCCCTCTCTGATTGGCATCCTCAGTCAAGTTTTCACTTAATAAATATTTACTTCTGAAAACTAGGGGGCACTAACATCTACGGTTGGGGGCTCTGCCCTTGACCTCCTAATGCAGTCCCCATTAAGTGCCACATAGTTCAAGGGCTATACAAATGCAGATAAGAGGTTTCTCTACCCTCAGCGTTTGTAACTGCCCAGTGATCTCTGGAACAAATCAGATACTGTGAGTAGGAACCTCTCAGACACATCATGTTCCTCAGCACAGCATTCCTGGATGTCTGCCCTCCCCACCTCTCTGATATGAATTAATAATTTTGTTTTTTTGAGACAGAGTCTCACTCTGTCACCCTTGGTAGAGTGCTGTGGTGTCATAGCTCACAGCAACCTCAGACTCCTGGGTTCAAGGGATCCTCTTGCCTCAGCCTCCCGAGTAGCTGGGACTACAGGCATCTGCCACAATGCCTGGCTAGGTTTTTTATTTTTAGTAGAGATGGGCTGGTCTTGAACTCCTGAGATCAAGCAATCCACCTACCTCAGGCTCCCAGAGTGCAAGGATTACAGATGTGAGCCACTGTGCCCGGCGTGAGTTAATGAATCTTTTAAAATGGCATTGCTTGCCTAGATATCCTTGCAAGCAGGTGTGTGGCTCGAGTTAAAACCTACAAGAAGTTTTAATATAAGCGCTTTTGCCCACACGCTGATAATATTTTTCTTTCTGAACTGAATAGAATTTCTTTCAATATTTGAAGGAACAAGAAACCAATAGTCTGATTTTTTTGGTACCACCACCGATAATTCACTGACACTGAATAGCAGAGTTTAATATCACTCACCCTTTCTACACCAGCATCAACTGAAAGTCATACATTTGTTAATGTGATTGATTAAAATGTTACTACCAGCAACCTCAGTGGACTTTTATAGCCTCCCTGAGAGGTAAGCACAGGAAGTATTTTATCCATAAATAAAGCCCAAGTTTAGAGAGGCTCAGTCACTTCTCTGGATCATACAGTGAGTCAGTAGCAGAGGCCTGACTAATAAATCTCCCGCATTCTCAACACTTCTGTTTTGAACAGTATTACTGAGTGATTTCTTAAAATAAAAAAACATGCCCTGCCGGTAAAATTAAAGCAGTTGTGTGGCTAAGAATATTCACTTTGTCCTTTAAATGCTGGCAAATTTGGGAAGGGAAGAGGAGCTCTTGTAGATGCCGATCACCTCTTAGCTAACTTTCCATCTCACTCTTAGAACCTGTATTTTCATAGCTTTTCCTAATCCCCTTCTATGCTTTCAAGAACTACACAGGACTCCCAGGAAGGTGCTACCTAAGGAATAGTAGAAGTTTAAGCTGTCATCCCTCCCAGGAATGCTTATCACACATGTTACATCAGAGCACTTCAGGCAGCCTCTGGGAGGTGACAGAGCGGCTTCTGGGAGCATGAAGTTATCTCACCAACGGCATGACATCCCCCAAGTGACCCACAAACGTCTGGCCCCAGATTTCACACTGCACTTGGTTACATTGCCTGCAAGGAAGAATGTTCCTGAAAGCTCCTTCCTACATTCACTTGAACTCTGCCTCTGCTCTCAGGTAAGGCACAGAGTAGGAAGTGAGCAAACACTATAATCACAAGCTGTGATACCAAAAACTGACCAAAGAAATTAGAGTAATATACAGTGGAAAGATAGATAAAGGAGCAATGAATCCTTCCACCAGGAGGAAGGGAAGAGGGCTCGGGGAACTCTTGAGAGAGCAACTCTCTGACATTGGGCCTTGTGGTAGATAACATTAACAACCTCCTCCTCCCCCTTTTCCTGTTTTTCTTCTTCTTTTTAATAGATTTTGTTTTGTGTGTCAGTTTTTTAGTGATTTATTTTTATTATATTTTACACCAGTATCCGTATACAGTGCGTGGGCATGGAGCTCCTTCACCACTGACAGTCTGAGACCCTGTGGTCTTATGGCCATGCCACATGGGAGCCGTGGTGTGATGGTGGATTTTATGTGTTCACTTGACCAGATCATGGAGCACACCCAGATATTTGGCTAAATATTATTTCTGGGTGTGTCTATAGCAGTTTTTGAGTGTGTGAACTCAGTAGAGCAGACTGTCCTTCCCAGTGTCTCTACTCTCTGCCCTTAGCCATATGCCTTAGTCTTCCCTCTTTTCAAGAAATCACTTGAGGCTGAAATACCACGTTTCCCCCAAAATTGATAGGTATAGTTCTTACCGATATATTAAGCCCATGTGGGAAAAAATTGTTTTCCCAATCTAGTAAGATAATGTACTTCTCAATAGGTTTCTAACAGTTTGTAAGAAATTCTGAATCATAACATTTTAAAACTGGCGGGGCCCATGTAGTGAATAAGAAAATCTCGGCTGGGGTCTGGAAGCCTTAGGTCTACCCCTAGGCTGCCAATTTTATTTTGTAACCCAAGCCTGAGTTTTCCTACTCTCAATTGGGGATTTATGTCAACACACATTTCTTTTTTTTCTTTTTTTTTGAAACAGAGCCTCAAGCTGTCATCCTGGGTAGAGAGCCATGGCATCACAGCTCACGGCAACCTCCAACTCCTGGGCTTAAGTGATGCTCTTGCCTCAGCCTCCCAAGTACCTGGGACTACAGGTGCCTGCCACAACACCTGGCTATATTTTGGTTATAGTTGTCATTGTTGTTTGGCAGGCCTGGGCTGGATTCGAACCTGCCAGCTCTGGTATATGTGGCTGGCACCTTAGCCGCTTGAGCTACAGGCCCCAAGCCAACACACATTTCTTAATCACACCGCAGTGTTCCAGCACTGTGTTAGGTGTTGACAGGGTGAAAAATGTCCCTGGGGAGCTTGGCATTCAGGCTCAGACAGACAGGTGAAGCCCAAGTGCCTACAGCTGCCAGGCACAGATCAGGGCCGGGAAGGCAGAACAAACAAAACGCCAACCCAGCAAGAAGGGAAGGGCTGGACTGGGTGGGGCAGCAGGTATCCTTTCAGGAAAGACCAAGTCTAGAAACCCAGTATGTTTCCTCTTTGGGCAGAAGAGCGGGAATGTGGCATTTCCACCACCAGAGCACTGGAGCATCCTGGTTGAGGCGGAATGACTGCAGCACTGGAGGGAGTGGCAGACGGGCAACTTGGGACAATACGGTGCCAAACTCCGAGGGCATTTCATTCATTCTGGAGCCTGTTGGGGCTTAGAAAACGCCAGGTTTAGTGGAAACTATTTTCATTAAAAGGTCCAAGTTTGGTTAGGTGCAGTGGCTCATGCCTATAATCGTAGCACTCTGGGAGACCAAGGCAGGTGGATTGCTTGAGCTCAAGAGATGGAGGCCAACCTGAAACAAGAGGGAGACCCCCTCTCTAATGAAAGTAGAAAAACTTGCCAGCATGGGGGTGCAGGCCTGTAGACCCAGCTATTTGGGAGGCTCAGGCAAGAGGATCGCTTGAGCCCAGGAGTGTGGGGTTGCTGTGAGCTATGATGACGCATGGCACTCTACCCAGAGTGACAGAGTGAGATTCTGTCTCAAAAAAAGAAAGAAAGAGAGAGGAAAAGGAGGGAGGGAGGGAGTCCAAGTTCATTAGCTGGTCCTTTGGAGTGAATTCGTTTGGGAACAGAACATCCACATTGGCTCACAATATCTCCGCACAGATGACTTATTAATTATACAGAGGAAAAGATACCTTGACAGTTAAGAGCTGTGTGGTATGCCAGACACTGTCATGTTAAAGAACACAACCAATGACAACATTCACAACACTAATAATAGGACAAGCTGACATCGTGTCACTCCAGAAACACTGAGAAGGAGAAACATCACTTTCACGGTAATTGCCAAAAATATATAACCCAAATAATTAAGGTTTCATAAAGAAACTATAATCCTAAATCAAGGGACCCTCTACAGAACTCCGTGCCTCCATCCTCTTCAAAAAATGTCCATGTCATGACAAAGAACAGCTGAGACGTGTTCCAGGTTACAGAAGATCAAACGGCTGCAACAACTAAATGCCTCCATGGGGTTAGGACCAGGCTTTCTGTCCTCACAGCCTTGCCCTTTCTAGAATTTCCTAGGAATGGAATCACTCAGAATGTAGTCCTCACACCGGCTTCTTTCCCGATGCATCTTTGAGATTTATCCCTGTTGTGTGTGTGTTTCTTTTTTACTGTGGAGCCGTATTCTGTTGTACGGATATACCAGCATTCACCTGTTCTTGAGGTTGTTTCTGTTTTTCTTTCCTATTTGAAATGAAGTTGCTATGGAACTGTATTTAAAGAATCTCATAGTTTTCTTTTATCTTTATTAAATGTGATACTGAAATTTCTTGTGATAAAGCAAAGGGATAGTAAATCCAATTTTACAATGGTTTTATCAAGTATATCGGAATAATGATTAAACTCTAATCTGCAAAATCCATACACATCCTTAGAGCAGTGGCCCTGCAGGTGGATGATGGAAAATCATGGTTGTGACAACTGCCTCTCTGAACTCCTTTTCCCTCATTCCCCAGTAGGGAAAGTGTTACCTGTGCACCCACTGGAGGGAGCTGCTACAGGGATTGCGAGGAACGGGGAGGAGCTGCGTAAATTGTCCAGCTCTATGCAAATGCCAGCGTTTTGCACTAGGGTAGAGTGAGTGCCCTTTCGCTCCTATACTTGTTTGCTAATGACAACGTTGGCAAGAAAGATCCCGTTTTCACAATTTGACTATCTTTATCTGTGTCTAGACAGGGAGGAGAGGCAGGTACTGAAAAAAGTATGTGGAGCCTGAGGCTCATGAACCCTCCAGGGGGACTCAAGAGCAGAGAGCAGGAGTGACGCCCCAGCACAGGTTGCAGAAGCCAGGCCTACCAGGCCCTGCGCACACATGTCTCAGTAAACCATCAGAATAACCCAGTGAAGTAGATTGATTCTGTTATTGTTCCATTTTGTAGATGAGAAAACTGAAGCAAAAGCAGCTTAAGTTTCTTCCCGAAGGTCACATAGCTAATCGGTAGTAAGGATGACATTCAACCTCAGGCAGTGGCAATTTAGAAACTAAAACAAAACATAAAATTTAGGGCTTGGCGCCTGTAGATCAGTGGCTAAGGCACCAGCCACATACACTGGAGCTAACGGTTTCGAAACCAACCCAGGCCTGCCAAACAACAATGACAACTGCAACCAAAAAATAGCTGGGCGTTATGGTGGGCACCTGTAGTCCCAGCTACTTGGGAGGCTGAGGCAAGAGAATCGCTTAAGCCCAAGAGTTTGAGGTTGCCGTGAGCTGTGACCCTATGATACTCTACCAAGGGTGACATAGTGAAACTCTGTGTCAAAAAAAAAAAAAGAAAGCATATATGTATAAATTTATTTATTCCAGCATAATTTGTAATTGTAAAATATTGAAAATGATTTCAATGTCCATGTGTCCATGTATAAGACATCATTTGAATAAATTATGGCATGTTTGAACAAAGGAATTGGAAGCAGGGACTTAACACAGATTTTGTACACCCATAGTCATAGCAGCGTTATTCACAACAGCCAAAAGGTGGAAGCAACCCCAGTGTTTATCAATAGATAAATACGTAAATGAATATGGTATATATTTAGCCTTAAAAGGAAGGGAATCATGATACCTGCTACAACATGGATGAACCCTGTGGACATTATGCTAAGTGAAATAAACTGGTCACAAAAGGACAGCTACTACATGAGATAACTAAGATTGTTGAGCTTATGGAGACAGTGAGTAGAATGGTGGTTGTCAAGGGCTGGGGGGGAGAGAGAAATTTAATGATCACCAACCCCAAGGCCATGGACAGATCCCAGTCCCTGGCCTGTGAAGAAGGGGCCACAGCAGGAGGTGAGTGGCTGGGTGAACTAGCAAACCTTCATCTATATTTATAGCTGCTCCCCAGTGCTTGAATCACCACCTGAGCTCCGCCTAGTCTCTTGTGTTCCATGGAAATATTGTCTTCTATTTTTTTTTTAATTTTTTTTAATTTTTAATTTCAGCTTGCTTGTTCATTCTTTTTCATTTGAAGTACTCTTTTTTGTTGTTTATTTTCTTCTTCCTCTGGTGATGCTCTGTCCCACTGTTTTTGATGTTAGTAGAGATGGGGTCTTACTCTGGCTCACTACTGCTCATACTGGTCTCAAACCTCTGAGCTCAGGCAATCCACCCACCTCGGCCTCCCACAGTGCTGGGACTACAGGTGTGAGCCACCACGCCCAGCCGGAAATATTGTCTTCTACGAAACTGGTCTCTGGTGCCAAAAAAGTTTGGGACTGCTGGTTTAAAGCATTTATTTTTTTGCAAGATAAAAAAATTCTGGATATTGGTTGTACAACAGTGTGAATGTACTTAACTCTACCAAGCAGATGCTAATTTTTTTTTTTTTTTTTTGAGACAGAGTCTCACTATGTCACCCTCAGTAGAGTACTGTGGTGTCACAGCTCACGGAAACCTCAAACTCTTGGGCTTAAGCAATTGTCTTGCCTCAGCCTCCCAAGTAACTGGGACTACAGGTGCCCACCACAATGCCCAGCTATTTTTTGTTATAGTTGTCATTGTTCTTTTAGCTGACCCAGGCTGGTTCCAACAGGCCAACCTCAGTGTATGTGGCTGGTGCCATAACCACTGTGCTACAGGAGTTGAGCCCATATATGCTTTCTTAATGGTTAGGAGTAATTTAGGGTGAGTACCCAGAAGTGATATTTCATTTTTGTTTTGAGACTGTCATTCTGTTGTCCATACTACAGTGCTGTGGTATCAGCTCAGCTCTTAGTGACCTCAAACTTCTGGGTTCAGGCAATCCTCCTGCCTCAGCCTCCCAAGTAGCTGGGACTACAGGTGCCTGCAACAATGACTGGCTAATTTTTCTATTTTTAACAGAGAGGAGGTCTCGCTCTTGCTCAGAACTACTGGTTCTGAAATCCTGAACTCAAGTGATCCTCCTGCCTTTGTCTCTTGGAGTGATAGCATTACAGGTATGAGCCGTGGTGCCCACCCTCAGAAGTGACTGCATCAAAGGGTAACTCTTATGTAATTTTGTAAGATATTGTTCAATTCTCCTCAACAGGATGGTACCATTTTGCATTCCCTTGGCTTCACCACAGAGTGGTTGTCAAGATTTTGAGTTTTGTCATGTTGACAAGTGTATTATAATTTACATTTGTGTTTATTTTATTAGGTGAATAGTTAAATTCATCCACTATGAGAATGTTTCCTAAGATCTCAATTTAGAGAAATGGCTTCTCCTTCCATGCAGCCTCCAGGTACTTATTCTTCAGCCCTAATCCCTCTTTCCTTTCTCTAGACAAAGATGTAGAAATGGGATCTTCATTGTCATTGCCATCATCAAACATGCCTAGAAGTGAGGGGACACTTAGTACACTTGGGCCAAATGATGGCACTTGCATAGAGCTGGACAATTACACGACTCTTTCACTTCCATCTTCATCTCTGCAGCCACCTCCTCTAGCAGGCACACGCTATGTGGGCAAACACTGTCTCCACTGAGTGAAGAGGAAAGGCGGCCAAAGAGATGACATGGCTCATCCAGCCAACAAGCAGAGAATCCAGGACACGTGTTCAGATTCCTAAACTAAAGTCAAGAATAGCCCCCAAAACAATTCTTACTTCTTTCTTTTCCTTTCTTCCTCTCCTTCCTCCTCTCCCCTCCCTTCCCTTCCCTCCCCTCCCCTCGCCTTTCTTTCCTTTCCTTTTTTTTGACAGGGCTCACTCTATAACCTGGGCTAGAGGGCTATGGTGTCATCATAGCTCACTGCAACCTTGCAACCCCAACCTCTCCAACTGAGTGTCCTCCTGCCTCAGCCTTCCAAGTAGCTGGGTCTACAGGTGCGCCCCATCCCACCCCAACCTGGCTAATATTTAAAATTTTTTGTAGAGATAGGGTTTCCTTCTTGCTCAGGCTCATCTTAAACTCCTGGCCTCAACTAATACTCCCACCTCAGCCTCCCAAAGTACTGGGATTTCAGGCATGAGCCACAGCACCTGGCCCACTCTCCCTTCTGATACCAACTGCAAGTCCAGGAGTCCCCACAACTACCTTCATGTTCAACAATTCACTAGGAGAACTTATGGAACTTGCCGAAAGCTGCTGTACTCATGGTTGCAGTTTAATCACAGCGGTAGGACACGGACTAAATAAGGTCAGCCCAGGCAAGAAACACACACAGTGGAGTCCAGGAGAGCCCCCTACACAGAGCTTCCAGCGGTCCTCTCCCAGCAGAGTCACAAACAGCGTCAGCTTCTTCCGGAAACGATGTGGGACAATCGAGCACGGTGTACTGTCAACCCAGGAAGCTCACCAGAGCACTGGTGTCCAGAGTTTTTAGTGGGGCTTGGTCTTGTGGACATACCTGGCCACCCACATGGCTGACCCCAGTCTCTTGTCCCTGAAGGGTCAAGCTGATACTGTGATCAGATCTCCACTCTAAATCACATGTGTCTGGCGCATGGTGTTTATCTGGCATGACCCCAAGGCCACCAAGTAAACAAAAAGACTTTTATTGGCAGGACCATATGATAGCTTGGAGATTACCTCCAGGAGCGGAGGGCAACCTTAGCCTTCTTTACTGTACAACGCCCATTCCTTGTAGTAAGTGGGGGTGCCCTGCTGGCCCGCGTGGAGCAGCTCAGTCTCTGCAGCCACATGACCCGGGATGGAGGGCAATCCCAGCTGACTGAAAACCAGGGCTGAACATAGACTGAAGGACGCCAGAAGGAAGAGCGCGCAGGTGCGTTTACTGATGGCTAGTCGGCAAAACAAAGTACAGGAGATTCTGGTTACTGAGAGTAACCAAAAAAAATCCAGTTTTTTTTTCTTTGCTCATTGCTTGTGCAAGGGAAGTGTTTCCCAGGGCCCACTTGTCGCTGGACCAGGCCCCTCTGGCCTCGGAGTCATGGTCTGGTTGACCGCGCGGATGACCCCTAGGTGGCGCTGTTTTCCAATTTGGGCGGCAAATAAAAAAAAAAATCTGAAAACTCAGCAAACCTCTTCTATCAAATTACCTTTCCCAGTGAGGTAAAGTTACAATGAAAATTGGCTCGCAGCGTGTGCAATAGGTGTAAGTTCACCTCTTCATTCGATTTTTAAATCTTAGCCACAGGGCTTGTTGGCCGTTGGAAAGAGACTCCACCCACCACGGGACAAAGTGCTGCAGGGCAGAGGCCAAGGCTACCGCGCGGGGAGGCGGGAGGGGAGAGGAAGACAAATTCCGGGGGAGAGAAGCACAGAACAAACACAGCCTTGTCACCGAAGGGCCAGGGCTCCTGGCAGAACCAACCACTGAGTCTAGTGGGAAGGCACCTGAGGGAGACCCCTGGGGCAGGCAGGGAGATTGGGGTGGGAGAGGTGGCAGGAGAGCTGGGAGGTGGTAGGGGAGCTGGGAGCCAGGGGGAAGTGTTTTCACTTTAACCCACTGCGCCTTCTGTGCACAAGGTGGAGTGGAGAAGCTTCTCTTCTCTCTGGTTTCCCTCACCTACCCCAGCTGTCCTCCGACTTTCATCCTGCTCCAGCTTTCTGAGATACAAAGCCAGGGCTACAAACAGCTGTTTTAGTTCTTTTTATTTATTTATTTTTTAGAGACAGGGTCTTCCTGTGTCACCTAGGCAGTAGTGTAGGAGCAAGATCATAGTTCACTGCAACCTCAGAGTCCTAGGCTCAAGAGATCCTCCTGCCTCAGCCTCCAGGGAAGCTAAGACTATAGGCACGTGGCATCACGTTCAGCTAATTTTTCTTATTTTTGTATATAGATGGGGTCTGGCTATGTTACCCAAGCTGCTCTCAAACTCCTGGCCTCAAGGATCTCCCTGCCTTGGCCTCCCAAAGCCTTGGAATTACAGAGATAGGCTACCGCGCTCAGCCTGTTTTATTTCTTTATACCATGGACAAAAGCTAAATAAGCCCCAAACCCAAAATTTGAATTACCAAACCCTTGAAGAGTCTCGGTGGGCACAAGGGAAGTGTAGCATTACTTCATAATAACTGGAGACACGACAATGAAATACGCCCTGGCAACCCCTGCTTACAGAGAAGTGAAATTTCAGGAGAGCCAATGAGTGGATGGGCATTTTTAGTTGGGTCAGGACTGTTTTTTTAAGAAGATGGCATTTAAATAAAGACCTGAAAGACAAGAACAAGCCAGGCTTTTTTCAGAGCTTCTGTGGGGAAAGAAAAGGGAAAAAAATCTTGAAATGACTAAGGAAGCCCTGACTTGCCCCAGCCAATGTGGAATCAACTAAGACTAACTGAACTGGCTGACAGGTGGCTTCCACAGCCAGTGGAAGGAGTGTTTGGAAGAGATGTGAATTTCAGTCACAGGAAAATTAAGAAACTATAATCCTCACCATCAAGGAAAAGGGTGTAAAAAGAACTGGGTCTTGGGCTGAGCTACTGAAACCTAGCAGAAAGACTCCAGAAACTTCCTCCAAGACTTGACCATAACTTGGTGACCCACATTATTTTTAGTATAGTAGGGTGGTGATAAGTGGAGACTGTGGCATTATGAAAACAAAGCACTGAATTCAAGGTGTATGACCCCAGGCAGATACGTAATGAATTGGAGCCTCGGTTTCCTCATCTGTAAAGGGGGAATAAGAGCTCTCCCATTCAGGGAGGCAGTGAGGGTTAAAGGCATTGCCACAGGAATGGTCCTTCCTTCAGGAAGGACCCCTGAAGGCTGTGTGCAGTCGGGAGGACTGTTCAGTGAAAGGAGGACATGCTTTCTGTCTGCAGGGCTTACAACAGTGGCCCCAGATCTCAGAGGGAAGGAAGAAATGGTTTACTTGCTGGGTGCAGTGGCCCACACTTGTAATCCTAGCACTCTGGGAAGCCAAGGAGCGTGGATCGCCTGAGCTCAGGAGTTGGAGACCAGCCTGAGCAGGAGCAAGATCTCCGTCTCTACAAAAAACTAGCCAGGTGCTGTGGTGGGTACCTATAGTCCCAGCCACTCAGGAGGCTGAGGCAAGAAGATCCCTTGATCCCTAGAGTTTGAGGTTTCTGTGAGCTATGACACCATAGCACTCTACTGAGGGTGACAGTGAATCTATCTTAAAAAAGGAAGAAACAGAGAGAAAGAGAAGCTTTACTATCTAGAGGGCTCTTTTCCAGCAAACTCTTTTTTGCAAAGGACAATCAGCATTTTCTCCTGCTGCTGTTGCATAACAGGTTACATAACTGCTTAAGGATAAGTATGACTCTACCGAGGGCTAAGACTTCGGATCGTCTGTGATTGTTTTTAAAATAAATCATTTCTCTGCATCTACATGCAACAAATAATACCAGACAATGCAGATGTCATGTCACCATCCGTGAGATTCTGACTTCTAGTGGATGGGAGAGAAACTGAGAGAAAAAAACAAGAGGAAGTCCCTCTTGCTTTGGGAGGCAGGAGATTAGAATTCTGATGTGGCTGGACAGCTTTGGGCAAGTCACATTCCCATCCTCAACATGTGGTGTGAGGGTGAGCACCACCCACATCACCTGGGAACTTGTTGGAAATGCAGGATTTCCAGCCACCCAGATTTGCTGAGTCAGAGCCGTGCTGTTAACAAGGTCCCCAGGTGCTTTTATACAAGTTGAAGTGTGAGACGTGTTGATTTAACGTCTCTGAGTCTTTCTTTCCTAAATGAGGGACCAAAGTGGCTTTTAAACAAATTGAACATAATAAGCCTCTTACAAACTACAAAAGTAATACATATTCATAGTTAAGGAAAAAATGGAGCAGAACAGGGAGCAAAAGTGAAATGGAAAAGTCTACCCCACAACTCTGCTCCCCAGTCCTGCCTTCTATAGCCACCTGTGGACCTGGCTCCTGCTGGCCCTGGCCCCAGGCTTTCTCCCTTCCTTGTAAGCAATGCCCAGATGGGCTTCTGTCAAAGACACAGTTACTTGCCTTGAGTTGGAGGGGTGGGATGGAAAATCGCCACTTCCCCTCAAGCCCACTACACTAGTGAAAGAAAGGCTCCCTCTAATCTGGCTGAGACCCTCCCTTGCCCCTGGACAGCCTGCAGGGGAGGGTCAGCAAATGAGTTCAGACATCTTTGAACAAATTATGTAGGGATGCTCTCCCACTTCTCTTTGTGATGTCAGGGGCTTGTCACTTGCTTGCCACAAACCACTTAAGTTCTTGGTTTGAGCTTCAGCTGACATTCCCAGGAAAGAATCCGTTACAGTCTTCCAAATTTGAGAGTCTACTGATTGACCCAAGAGCAGATCTCAATGATCATTTCATGGTTGGCTTTTTTCTCTCTCTAGTATGAATGTGACTACTCTTCACAAAGGTCATACTAGCTGCTCTACAGGACCTTCAACATGTCATTTTCCATGGCTACCCAATTAGAAACGTCCCATTTATCTCCAGTTTTAAGAGCTGGGCATCTTGGCCAAGTCTAACATCTAAGGTTCTCACCTATTAGCTCCATGAATAAACAATAAATATTACATATTGTGCTGATTTCCATGACTCAAATATTGTTTCTTTAGCAAAATGCAAAATTGAGGAATGGAACCAGTTTGCATTTTGTTTTGTTTTCTTGAGACAAGGTCTCACTGTATTGCCTAGGCTTGAGTGCAGTGGTGTCATCATAGCTCACAGCAACCTCAAATTCCTGGGCTCAAGTGACCCTCCTGCCTCAGCCTCCCAAGGAGATGGGTCTATGGGCAGGAACTATCACACCTGGCTAAATTTTCTATTTTTTTTTTGTTTTTTTTTTGAGACACTCACTCTGTCACTTTGGGTAGGGAGCCATGGCATCATAAGCTCATACCTCAAACTCTTAGGCTCAAGGGATCCTCTTGTCTCAGCCTCCCAAGTAGCTGGGACTATAAGCACCCACCACAATTCCTGGCTAGTTTTTTAATTTTTAGTAGAGATGGGATGTCACTTTGCTCAGGCTGGTCTCAAGCTCCTGACTCAGATGATCCACCAGCCTTGGCCTCCCAGAATGCTAGGGTTATAGGCATGAGCCACTGTTCCCAGTCTAAATTTTCTATTTTTTGTAGAGATGGGGTCTTGCTCTCGTTCAGGCTGGTCTCAGATTCCTGAACGCAAATGATCCTCCTGCCTCAGTGTCCCAGAGTGCTAGGATTACAGGCACGAGCCACTCTGACTGCCCTTGTTTTGATAACAATTGATTTATTCATCAAATATTTATTAGGGTTGACTATATGCTGGCGCTATACTGGTGCTGGAGGTTTAAGGATGAATAAGGAAGATTTCCTGATTTCAATTTTTTTTTCTTTTGCAGTTTTTGGCTGGGGCCAGGGCCAGGTTTGAACTCACCACCTCCGGCATATGGGGCTGGCGCCCCACTCCTTTGAGCCATAGGCGCTGCCCTCAATTTTTTTTTTTAAGGCAGAGTCTCAACCTGTCACTCTGGGTAGAGTGCTGTGGTGTCATAGCTCACAGCAACCTTCAAATCCGTCAACAATCCTCTTGCCTCAGGTTTTTTTTTTTTCTATTTTTAGTAGAGACAGGGGTCTCACTTTTTGCTCAGGCTGGTCTCGAACTTGTGAGCTGAAGCTATCTACCTTCCTTGGCCGCCCAGAGTGCTAGGATTACAGACATGAGCCACTTCGCCCTGCCTGATTTCAATTATTTTTAGATAAATACCCCAGAAGTGGGATTTCTGAATCATGTGGTAGTTCTATTTTTAAATTTTTGAGGCTCAGCACCTGTAGCTCAAGCAGCTAAGGCACCAGCACATACACCCGAGCTGGCGGGTTTGAATCCAGCCCAGGCCCGCCAAACAACAGTGACAACTACAACCAAAAAATAGCCGGGCGCTGTGGTGGGCGCCTGTAGTCCCAGCTACTTGGGAGGCTGAGGCAAGAGGATCACTTAAACCCAAGCGTTTGAGGTTGTTGTGAGACGCCATGGCTCTCTACCCAGGGCAACAGCTTGAGACTCTATCTCAAAAAAAATAAATAAAATAAAATTTTTGAGGAAACTGCTATTTTCCATAGTGGCTGCACCATTTTGCATTTCCATCAACAGTATAGAAACAAAAAGAGAAATTTCCTCCTATCCTCACTAACACTTGCCTTTTGTTTGCTTATTTGATAATAGCTGTTCTGGCAGGTGTTCAGGTGATATCTCATCATGGTTTTGATTTTTGACACTGATGATTAGTGACACAGAGCATCTTTTCATATACTTTTGGACATTTGTATGTCTTCTTTGGAGAAATATCTACTGAAGTCTTTAACCCATTTTATTTTATTATCATTAATACCATTTTTTAGAGACAGGGTCCTTGCTCTCTTGCCCAGGCTGAAGTGCAGTGACATGATTATAGCTCACTGCAACTGAAACTCTTGGGCTCAAGTACTTCAGACTCCTGAGTAGCTGGGAATATGGGCATATGCTGCCATGCTCAGCTAATTTTTCTTCTCGTTTTTTAAGAGATCTCACTATATTGCCCAGATTGGTTCTAAATTTCTGGACTGAAGTGATCCTCCTGCCTTAGCCTCCTGAGTTACTGGGATTACAGATGTAAGCCACAGCACCAGGCAAGTCTCTAGCCTGTATTAAAATTTGGTCATATATATATATATATTTTTTTTTTTTTTTCTATTGAGTTGTAAGAGTTCCCTATATATTTCAGAAATTAGCACCTTACTGGGTATATGGTTTGCCAATCTTTTCCCACTATAGGTTGCCTTTTCACTTTATATGTTGTTTTCTTTGCTTTGCAGAAGCCTTTTAGTTTGATATAGTACCATTTGTTTGTTTATTTTGGTGTTTATTGCTTGTACTTTTTGGTGTCATATTTATGAAACCATTACCATGACTAATGTCACCAAGCTATTCCCTTAGGTTTTCTTCTAGGGGGTTTCAGTTTCGGGTCTTATATTTAAGTCTTTAATCCATTTTGAGATCATTTTTGTGTATGGTGTAAGATCAGGGTTCTTTTTAATTCTTTTGCATGTACATTTCCAGTTTTCCCAGCATCCTTTGTTGCCTTTCCCCAGTGTGTATTCTAGGCACCCTTGTCAAAGATCAGTCGACCGTATATTTGTGGATTTTATTCTAGGCTCTCTCCTCTGTTCCATTGGTCTATACACCTGTTTTCATGCTTTGTAATATATTTTGAAATCAGAAATGTAATGTATTTAGCTTTATTCTTTATTTTTTGAGATTATTTTCGCTATTCAGGGTCTTCTTTTGCTCCATATAAAAAACTGTTTTTTTGTTCTGTAAAAAATGTGATTAGAGGCTCGGCACCTGTAGCTCAGTGGCTAGGGTGCCAGCCACATACACTGAAGCTGGTGTATTCAAATCCAGCCTAGGCCTGCCAAACAATGATGACTAAAACCAAAAAATAGCCGAGGGGAGTTGTGTAGTGGGCATTTGTCATCTCAGCTACTTGGGAGGCTGAGGCAAGAGAATTGCTTAAGCCAGAGTTTGAGGTTGCTGTGAGCTGTGACACCATGGTACTCTACCCAGGGCCACAGCTTGAGACTCTTGTCTCAAAAAAACAGAAAAAAATGTGATTAGAATTTAAATAGGGATTGCATTGAATCTATAGATAATTTTGGATGACAGGAACATTTGAACGATATGAAGTCTTCAAATCCATGAACATGGAATGTCTTTCCATCTGTTTGTGTCTTTTGTAATTTCCTTTTTTTTTTTTTTGAGACAGAGCCTCAAGCTGTCGCCCTGGGTAGAGTGCTGTGGCATCACAGCTCATAGCAACCTCCAACTTCTGGGCTCAAGTGATTCTCCTGCCTCCCGCCTCCCAAGTAGCTGGGACTACAGGTGCCTGCCACAATGCCTGGCTCTTTTAGTTGCAGCCATCATAGTTGTTTGGCAGGCCCAGGCTGGATTCGAACCTGCCACTCAGGTGTATGTGGCTGGCATCTTAGCTGCTTGAGCCACAGGTGCCAAGCCTTTTGTAATTTCTTTCTTCAGTGTTTTGTAGTTTTTTGTCTATGAGTTTTTGATCTGCTTAAATTTATTCCTTAGTATTTTATCCTTTTTGGTAATACTGTCAATAGTATTGTTTTCTTATTTATTAATTTTTTTGAGACAGAGTTCGCTCTGTAACCCTCAGTAGAGTGCCGTGGTGTCACATCTCACAGCAACCTCAAACTCCTGGGCTTAGGTGATTCTCTTGCCTCAGCCTCCCAGTAGCTGGGACTGCAGGCGTCCGCCACAACACCCAGCTATTTTTTGGTTGCAGTTGGCTCCAGCCAGGTTCAAACTCGCCAGCTTCCGTATATGTGGCTGGAGCCGTAACCACTGTGCTACAGGTACCAAGCCCATTTTCCTACTTTCCTTCCCAGATATTTCATTAATATATAGAAACACAACTAATTCTTTTTGTTTTTGTTTTTGTTTTTGAGACAGAGTCTCAAGCTGTTGCCCTGGGTAGAGTGTATTGGTGTCACAGCTCACAGCAACCTCAAACTCTTGGGTTTAAGTGAGTCTCTTGCCTCAGCCTCCCAAGTAGCTGGTACTATAGGTAACCACCACAAAGCCCAGCTATTTTTTGGTTGTAGTTGTCATTGTTGTTTGGCAGGCCCAGGCTGGAATTGAACCCACCAGCTTTGGTGTATGTGGCTGGCGCCCTAGCAACTGAGCTACAGGGGATAAGCCTTTCTCTCTCTCTCTCTTTTTTTTTTTTTGAAGACGGAGTTTTACTGTGTTATGTGGGCTAGAGTACAGTGGCACTATCATAGTTCACTGCAACCTCCAACTTCTGGGCTCAAGTGATCCTCCTGCCTCAGCCTCCAAGTAGTTGGGACTACAGATCAATGCCACCATTACTGGCTATTTCTCTCTCTCTTTATTTTTATTTATTTTATTTATTTATTTTTTTTGCAGTTTTGGCCAGGGCTGGGTTTGAACCCTCCACCTCTGGCATAGAAAGCTGGCGCCCTGATTTCAAATTCCTGGCCTCAAGCAATCATTCTGCCACGCCCTCCCAAAGTATTAGGATTACAGGCATGAGTCACCACACCTGGCACAGAACTGACTATTGTACAATGATTTTGTACCTTGCAACTTTACCGAATTCATTTCTTAGTTCTAACAGTTTTTTAATGGAGTCTTAAAGGTTTTCTATGCATAGGATTATGTCATCTGCAAACAGGGACAATTTTACTTCATCCTTCTGATTTGAGTGCCTTTTATTTCTTTTTCTTGCTGCCTCGAACTGGTTAGGACTTCCTGTTCAATGTTGAATAGGAGTGCCTGGAGTGGGCATCCTTCTTGCCTTCTTTCTTAGAAGAAAGTTTTTAGCTTTTCACCTTTGAGTAAGATATTAGCTGTGAACTTTTCATATATGGCCTTTATTATGCTGAAGTATTTTCCTTTTATTACTAGTATGTTGATAGTTTTTATCATGAAAAGGTGTTGGATTTTGTCAAACACTTGTTCTGCATCTATTGAGATAATCATGTGATTTTTATCTTTTATTCTGTTATTGTGACATATCACACTAATTTATTTTTATTTTTATTTATTTATTTTTTGAGACGGAGTTTCAGTATGTCACCCTCAGTAGAGTGCTGTGGCATCACAGCTCACAGCAACCTCAAACTCTTGGGCTTAAGAGATTCTCGGCCAAGTTTGAACCTGCCAGCCTTGATGTATGTGGCCGGCACCCTACGCACTAAGCTATGGGCGCCGCCCACGCTAATTGATTTTTATATGTTGAGCCATCCTTGCATCCTAGGGATAAATCCCATTTGGTCATGGTATGTGATACTTTTGTACTATTGAATTCAATTTGCCAGTATTTTTTGCTAAGGATTTTTTCATCAGGAGAATTGCCCCCCAGTTTTGTTTTTTTTTTCTTGTGATGTCTTTGTCTAATCTTAGTTCAGGGCAATTTTGACCTCAGAAGATGAGTTTGAAAGTGTTCCCTCCTCTTAATTTTTTTGGGAAGAGTTTGAAAAGAATTTAAAGAATAAAGAGAATAATTTTTAAATAATAAAAAATTATTCTTTAAATGTTTGATAGAATTTACTAGTGAAGCCATCTGGTTTGAACTTTTCTTTATAGGGAGGTTTTGGTTACTAATCCAACCTTCATATTAGTTTAGGTCTGTTCAGATTTTCTTTTTCTTCATGCCAGTCTTGGTAAGTTGTTTTGTTTCTAGAAATTTTTCTAAGTTACCCAATGTGTTGGGATATAATTGCTCATAGTACTCTCGTAGGATCATTTTTATTTCTGTGGCATCATTTGTAATGTCTCTTTTATTTCTGAATTTATTTAGACTCTTTTTTTTTTCTTTCCTTTCCTTTCTTTTTTTTTTGGAAACAAGTCTCACTTATTTGCCCTGGGGGTGAGTCCCGTGAAGTCATGGCTCACAGCAACCTCAAACTCTTGGGCTCAAGTGATCCTCTTGCTTCAGCCTCCCGAGTGGCTGAGACTATAAGGTGCCCACTATACCACCTGGCTATCATTTTTAGAGATGGGTCAGACTCTTGCTCAGGTGGTCTCCAACTCCTGAGCTTAAGCAATCCACACACCTTGGCCTCCCAGAGTGCTAGGATTACAAGTATAAGCCACCATGCCCGGCACTCCTCTGTTTTTTGCCTAGTAAGTCTAGCTAAAGATTCTTTAATTTTGTTTATCTTCTAAAAAACGACTCTTAGTTTTATCAATTTTAATTTTTTAAATTCTCCTTTTTTTTAATTTCTGCTTTACCATTTGTTATTTCCTTCCTTCTGCTAACTTTGGGCTCAGTTTGTTCTTTCTCTGATCCCTTCAGATGTAAAGTTTGGCTGTTTATTTGAAATCTCTTTTCTTTTTTAATATGGGCAGCTGTTGCTATAAAATTCCCTTAATTAATACTGCTTTTGATTCATCCTATAAGTTTTGGTATGTAGTATTTTCATTTTCATTCATCTCAAGATTTTATTTCCTCTTTGATTTTTTTCTTTGACCCATTGATTGTTCAAGAGTGTGTTTAATTTTCATGTGTTTGTGGATTTTCCAGAGTTTTACTCCCCCTGCTATTAACTTCTAGTTTTATTTCATTGTAGTCAGAAAGAATAGTATGATTTCGGGCGTGTTGTGGCTCAGTGAGTAGGCGCCAGCCCCAAGTACGGAGGATGGCAGGATTGAACCCGGCCCCGGCCAAATTGCAACAACAACAAAAAAAATAGGCAGGCATTGTGGTGGGCGCCTGTAGTCCCAGCTGCTCGGGAGGCTGAGGCAAGAGAATCACATAGATTGCTGTGAGCTGTGACGCCATAGCACTCTACTGAGGGTGACAAAGTGAGACTCTTCTTTTTATTATTTTTTAAATTTTTTATTTTTGGAGACAGAGTCTCACTTTATCATCCTCGGTAGAGTGCTGTGGCATCACAGCTCACAGCAACTTCTAACTCCTAGGCATAGGCGATCCTCTTGCCTCAGCCTCCCAAGTAGCTGGGAGTACAGGCGCCTGCCACAATGCCCGGCTATTTTTTTGTTGGAGTTTGGCAGGGGCCGAACCTGCCACCCTTGGTATATGGGGTCGGCGCCCTACTCACTGAGCCACAGGCACCGCCTGAGACTCTGTCTTAAAAAAACAAAGTATGATTTCAATCTTATCAAATTTGTTAAGGTTTGTTTTGTAACTGCCATGGTTTGAATATATGTCCTCTCAAAAACTCACATGTTGAAAATTTCATGACATAGGGAACAGTGCCAGGATGTGGGGCCTATGGAAGGTGTTTAGGACATGAGGATTGCGTGCTACTTTTGTCTTTTAACTTTTACACTAGAATTAAAAGTGATATACCCAGCACCATTCCAACATTGCAGTAGTCTGTATTTGCCTATGTTTTTATTTTTAACCAACAATTTTCTACTTTCCTATGTTACTTTTTAGCATCCTTTTGTTTCAACTTGAATAGCTCCTTTTAGCATTTTGAGTGGTGATATACTCCTTCCGCTTTTGTTTTTCATGAAAAAACATTATTTTTCCTTCATTTTTGAAGAATGATTTTGCCAGGAATAATATTCTTATTTGATGACTTTGTCTTGTAGCATTTTGACTATATCTTCCTATTTCTTTCTGGACTACAAGGTTTCTTCTGCTGAAAAATCAACTCATAGTCTTACAGGGATTCTCTTGTACATTTTTGTACATTACCAGTTGTTGCCGAACCAATACTCAGACTTCTTTTCCTCTTATAAATTTAAAATTCTGTATCCATTAAACAATGACTCCTTGTCCCTCCCTTTCTCCAGGCCCTGACAGTCACTGTGTCACTCTCTGTCTCTATGGACTTAACTATTCTGGTTCCTTCATATAAGTGAAAGCATACAATATTTGTCCTTTTCTATCTGGCATATTTTGCTTTAGCATAACGTCCTCAAAGTTTATCTGTGTCATAACATGTCAGAATGTCCTTGCTTTTAAAGGCCGAATAATATTACAGCAGATGGACAGACCACCTTTTATTTATCCAGTTGTCTGACGGTGGACACTAGGGTTGCTTTCATCTTTTGGCTATTACGAATAATGCTGCTGTGAATGTGAGTGTACAGATATCTACGCACACCCTGCTTTCAGTCCTTGTGGGTATATGCCCACAAGTGTAATTACCCCCTCACTATTCTCAAATATTTCACATGTCAAGTGTATAAAATGGATTCAATGAGAAATAGACCAATGGGGAATCAAAAACAACTAGCAACTTACAGACTTAACACACAATCGATAAACACATGAAAATGTACCCATTTGAATGAATAATCAAAGAACTGGAAATAAAAAATGAGAATTTCTTTTTCACCTCTCTGGTTGCTAAAGAGATGAGTATAATGATGTTTTGGTGTGGCTATAGGGAAATGATCACTAAGGGCAGGAACGGGAATAAGCATAACTATTTGTTTTGAAGCACAATTTGGCAGAAACCTATGAATCTCCCACCTAATGGCACAATGTAGGGGTATACAGCATACCTCCTAGGTGAGGGCTCAACTACAGCTCAGACACTAACAAATGCAGACAATATAACCTACTCATCTGTACCCTTATGTTAATCAAAAAAGAAAAACCCTATGAATCAGTATTTGCATGGTTAGCAATTTATATTTTAGAAGCCTTTCATAAGTGATAAGAATAGGTACACAAATCCACAACAATATATACACAAGTCCATAAGAAAATACACATTAATCTCAATCAGAAATGATAAAGGGGAAAAAACAACCGATGCTACAGAGATACAAGAGATTATCTCTGAACACTACCAGCAACTCTATGCCCAGAAATTTGACAATGTGAAGGAAATGGATTAGAAAAGGATGAAATATTTGGAATCACACCCTCTCCCTAGACTTAGCCAGGAAGAAATAGAGCTCCTGAACAGACCAATTTCAACCACCGAGATCAAGGAAACAATTAAAAAACTCCCAACCAAAAAAAATGCCTGGTCTGGATCACTTTTGAGCCCAAGAGCTTGAAGCTGCTGTGAGCTATGACTCCGTCTCAAAGAAAATAAAAATAAAAATAAAAGCTCCGTGCCGGTGGCTCAAGTAGCTAAGGCGCCAGCCACATACACCTGAGCTGGTGGGTTCGAATCCAGCCCAGGCCGCTAAACAACAATGACGGCTACAACCAAAAAATGGCCAGGCGTTGTGGCGGGTGCCTGTAGTTCCAGCTACTTGGGAGGTAGAGGCAGGAGAATCGCTTGAGCCCAGGAATTGGAGGTTGCTGTGAGCTGTGATGCCACAGGCACTCTACCCAGGGCGACAGCTTGAGGCTCTGCCTCAAAAAAAAAAAAAAAAAAAGAAGACGACTCATCTGGCATTGCTGGCTTTGGCTTTGAAGATGAAGAAAGGGGCCAAAGAACGCATAAGGCCTCTAACTGCTGGAAAAGATAAGGAAATAGATTCTCCCCAAGAGAACTCCAGAAAGGAGAACAGCTGTCCCAATACCCTGATTTTAGCCCAACAGATTTCTGACTTCCAGAAATGTAAGAGAATAAATTTGCACCTAAAATATTAGCTTTCTAAGTTTGTGATAATTTGTAAGAAAAAGAAACTCTTATAGCAATAAGAGCAATAAGAAACTCTTCTCAACCTCTCATCTTACAAAGGAAGATACTGAGATCTAAGAACATCAGAGAGCAGAAGAATCAACACTTGACCCCAGGTCTTCTGCTTATTAGGGGTGTTCTCTTTTCACTATAAAATGTGTCAACAGAGCGGCGCCTGTGGCTCAGTGAGTAGGGCGCCAAGGGTGGGGGGTTCAAACCCAGCCCCGGCCAAACTGCAACTAAAAAATAGCCAGGCGTGGGTGGTGCCTGTGGCTCAGTCGGTAAGACGCCGGCCCCATATACTGAGGGTGGCGGTTTCAAACCCCGCCCCGGCCAAACTGCAACCAAAAAATAGCCAGGCGTTGTGGCGGGCGCCTGTAGTCCCAGCTACTCGGGAGGCTGAGGCAAGAAAATCGCGTAAGCCCAGGAGTTGGAGGTTGCTGTGAGCTGTGCGAGGCCACGACACTCTACCGAGGGCCATAAAGTGAGACTCTGTCTCTACAAAAAAAAAAAAAAAATAGCCGGGCGTTGTGGCGGGCACCTGTAGTCCCAGCTGCTCAGGAGGCTGAGGCAGGAGAATCGCGTAAGCCCAAGAGTTAGAGGTTGCTGTGAGCTGTGTGAGGCCACGGCACTCTACCCGAGGGCGGTACAGTGAGACTCCGTCTCTACAAAAAAAAAAAAAAAAAGAAAATTAAATTTTGTTCAGAATATTCTGTTTTCTTAGATATTGGTATGTGAGTATAGATCAAGTGGTTAACAATGAAAATTATTAAAATAGACAGTTTGTATTTCCTTAGGTTTAATTTTTTTTTTCTTTGAGACAGAGTCTCACCATGTCACCCTCGGTAGAGTGCCGTGGCCTCACACAGCTCATAGCAACCTCCAACTCCTGGGCTTAAGCGATTCTCTTGCCTCAGCCTCTCGAGTAGCTGGGACTACAGGCGCCCCACAACGCCCGGCTAATTTTTTTTTTTTGGGTTGCAGTTTGGCCAGGGCTGGGTTTGAACCCATCACCCTCGGTATATGGGGCCGGCGCCTTACCGACTGAGCCACAGGCGCCGCCCCAATTCTGAGTTTTTAATTCTCATGCAAACAAAGAGCTTAACAAGAAAACAAATATATAATTCCATTCCACATAAAACTAATGCAGCTGTCACAGGAGCACTATAGATTTAAAAACCTGCTTATTGCCAAGAGTAATAATAAAATCACTTCCAGGACTAATGTGATTCTGAACCTCATTCTATAAGGTACTAAAAGGTTAATGCAGAGCACATGTTATCCAAAAACTGGAAGGAGGAAAGAGAGCCCTGATGAAGTGGCATAGGAAGAAAAGTTCTTATTTTTATTAACATAAGAAAACCGAACATACCTATAGAGAGCCTAGGTATTTACCATGTATTTCATTGAATTTAGGCACTTGGGAGTCTTATGATAGTTCTTTACTCCTGCTGTGCTTAATCAAAAGAATCAAGTAAGAACAATGATTAGATGTTAGCGTCTAAAACAAACTCCTTGCTGTAGTTGAAATAGGGTGGTCTTGAATTTAGAAAACCTGGATCCAAGTCTGTGTTTTGCTATTTCTAGTGGTTTTACCTCCTTGAGTCTTTCATTTAAAATTCTCAGTTAATAAATGTGAATAATCATACCTACCTGACCGGATAACAGGTGCTGGTGAGTAAAAAATTAAGTGAGTGTGAAAGCAATTCATGCACTTTGACTCACAAGTCCCAAAGGAAAGTCTTGTGTTCATGCACAAGGAAAAGATAATGAGGTGCTAAGAGCCATGGGTGCAGTTACCAGCACAGTGTGGAATTCCTGCTCTCTCTGGCAAAGAGAAAGGATAGGCCCATGCCAAAACAAGCAGTTTCTTATTCAAGTTCATATACCAAGTCAGTCCTTTGCATTAGAAACTTTCCTGGTGCTGGCACTGCCCTGAATTAGCCAGTAGTAAGATGGGTATCTCAATCTACCTCCCTGAACTTTTTGTAGTTTCCTCTTCAGTTTATATAGGAAAAGTATTCAGGAACAGATAAAGATTATTTCCCCCACCCCCATTGACTTTGCACGCCAGCCAGGATGCTTTAACAAGCAAGTGAAGAAGTGCCACCTCAAATAGCTTAACCAATGTATTATCTCATAGAAGAAGAAACCCAGGGAAATGATGGCTTTGTGTTAGTTATTAAATCGGCTGGAAGATGGTATCTGTCATCTCTACCATCTTTGGCTTTTTTTACTCAGTTAAACTCTCATTATATCTTTTTTTTTTTTTTTTTGTAGTTTTTGGCTGGGGCTGGGTTTGAACCCGCCACCTCTGGCATATGGGACCAGCACCCTACTCCTTTGAGCCACAGGTACTGCCCAACTCTCATTATATCTTTAAGCAAGATGGTTGCCCTAAGACACCCAGGAGAAGAAGCCAGACCAATCCTTATTTTTGTATATCGTTTTAATATAATGAAAAAAGAGGAACATTCTCAGAAGTTTCTGAATGGCTTTCCCTCTGTGTCAATGACTAGAATTGGGTAGGTCTCAGAATCAGTCCTAAATTCATTACCAATGAGCAGAATGGGAGGCCTGTGGCTGATTTAGATGATCAGGATTTCCTCAGGTCACACAGGAAGAACAGACCCTAGGACAAAATCTGGGTTCTGCTGATGTGGAAGAGAGGGAAAAAGGCCGCTGGGCAGGCAATCAGTAGTGCCCCTGGGACTGGAAAATACTCTTTCTCTGTGGTAACTGAGTGTAAGTTGAAGGGGAAGGTCTCTTATTATCTTACCTTACACAGCTAAGAGACATTAAAGGAGCTCAAGAAATTTCACCCCAAAATATCACTCCTCTCCTTGGTATAAAGAGTGCTTTGAATTGAAGGCCCTAAGACATCATGTGGGCCTTGGAAGGGGCTTTCTCCCTATGTGTGAACCCAGAAAAGCGGCTTACCAGATGGGGTCTGAGACGCTGAGCTGAAGCAGTACAGCTGACCTGGTTTGCTCAGCCCAGTCTTTCCTTACATACCTTCCATGATTATTGCGTTAAGGTTTCACTATGCTTGTGAGGATGATTATCTCACAATACTTTGGAGGAGGCATAACACTTAGACCATAAGTACTATTACCTTGTTAGAGTAAAGGCTATTTTTACGTTATTTTCTTTGATGATTCTTTTTTTCTAGGCTTGTTCCCTTATATCCCATTATAAAAATTATTAGAATTATAAACGAGGCAGAAAACTCTGGAGAGGCTACTTTCACTGTTCTCCAGAATTGCTGGCCCTCTGATAATAAAGCTTGGTGGACCCATCGCCTGTCTCTGGATATTGGCTGGATAGTGATGGGCCGCTGGACCTCTTCATCTGGTAACACCTGCATAAACCAGACAGACCTGATGAAATGAACAGAGGACTTCCCTTCCCTGTTATCTCACTAACTATTCCCTTATGGGAATGAAGGTCAAGGATGCAAGCAGGCCTAGCCCAAATCATTTCAAATATAATACTGTCTCCCAGGTTAATTTAATTTGGAAAGAGAATTATTTACAAGTCAATCTGTTCCTCTTCACTGCTTCATTCTCCCAAGTACCTATTCATCCTTCCTAGTAACCACTTATGGTCCCCAAACAGAATTATCTGTACTCCTCATCTCCTCCTCTTCAAGGAGGGTATATAAACTTCTGGGTTATTGGGTGATCACTCTGTGATTCTCCCTGTGCATATGGTAAATAAATCTCTTTTTAAAATTAACTTCCCTTGCTTATTGTGAGTTGATCTTTCCGTGAACCTTCTGAGGTGAAGGGAAAGCTTCCCCTCACTCTCTCACACTTAACAGTGTCCAAAATGAAACTACTGATCTTTCCCCTCAAACCTGCCTCACTCGCAGCCTTCCTGACCATCTTAATTCATAACGATCCCATCTTTGGAGCCAACACCCTGGAGTCATTTCCTATGCAATGTTCTAACCATCAGTAAATCCTATTGGCATGGCCTTGGAAATACAGCATGCCCAACCTGGGCCAGGAAACTGTGTGGCAGGGAGCTGGGAAGAAGGCTATGCTTCCTGCCTGGGCATAAAACCCAGCCACGCTCTGGAACCAGAGAGCTAAGGGGCATCTTGAGGTAGCACCCTTTGTCTGGAATTGGGTGTCCTCAGATGAGCAGTGGCACTGGTGAAACTTCGTGTGACTCTGGGATGATGGATGGTGACAAGAAACCAGAGCAGAAGAGGAAGAACAAGAGAGAAATCACGTGAAGCTACAGCTGACCTTTTGGTTTGTGGGCGCATGCAAGGTGCTACTTGGAGTGTGCCCAGAAATAACTAAAGAACTTGGGGATGGGAGAAAAGGCTAATTTCCATTAGAGCTGTTGCGGGCTGGAACCAGGAAGAAAATGCAAACTGCCTTTATTTTGTAGGTACTGGCTAGTCAAGGTCTTTGGGGTTAAAAGTAGAGAACCCCAAATGTACAGAGGGTGCTAAAAATGTATACACATTTTAAGAAAGGAAAAACCTTATTAAACATATAATATTCAATATATACTCATAACAAAAGATGGATACAAGTCACGTTTGACTTCTGCAATTACAAGAGGTGCTCAAAGCTGTTACCATCAGCATCAGACCCTTCTTTTTCTTTTTTTGTAGAGACAGAGTCTCACTTTATGGCCCTCGGTAGAGTGCTGTGGCCTCACACAGCTCACAGCAACCTCTAACTCTTGGGCTTAAGCGATTCTCTTGCCTCAGCCTCCCGAGCAGCTGGGACTACAGGCGCCCGCCACAAGGCCCGGCTATTGCGTCAGACCGTTCTGATCACACTGAGCTCCTGCTTGTGAACATCCACAAAGCACAGCTGTTTCAATTTCTTCCCGAAGCACCGCCAGTGTAGCTGGTTTTCTGCGGCACAGACCTCCTTTGAGGTCCCCCATAATAGAAGTCAAGGGGTGCTAAGTCAGGAGAGCGTGGGGAACTCACTGGCACCTCTTCGTCCTATCCTCTGTCCTGGGAGATTCTCATTGAGGTAAGCTCTCTGGTCCCCGTGCATGTAAAAATCTTGAGATGAAAACTTTCCATGTTGCTGTTCTAAGAATGCATCGCGTGCCTGTTCTGCTAACCCTCGTCTCCCGAGCACCATCTTAATGTACCACTGTTTGGTACACTTCTGCGGCGAGCCTGTGAACTGTTCAGCACCGCCGCGGGGGCCGCGGACTTGCGGATCGAGGCTCCCGGCTCCTCCGCGTGCGCGTCCCACACGGCAGGGGACGGCTCGGGCTGACCCGGGTGCGCGCGGCTGTTAAAGAGTGCTGTAACATCACAGCTCACAGCAACCTCCAGCTCTTGGGCTCACAGCAACCTCCAGCTCTTGGGCTTAGGCGATTCTCTTGCCTCAGCCTCCTGAGTAGCTGGGACTACGGCACCCGCCACAACACACACCTATTTTTTTGTTGCAGTTTTGCTGGGCCGGGTTCGAACCTGCCACCCTTAGTATATGGGGCCGGCGCCCAGCCCACTGAGCTACAGGTGCTGCCCAGGTCTTGGGCTCTTTGAATGACACTGTGCTCCTGCCATTTTCTTTGTTCTGCCCATCATGTGTGGACACTCGCATTCAACTGATTAACCCCATCTTTTGAGCAAATGTCATACTATCTATGACTATTATAATTCAACTTCAAAAATTAATACATAGATAACATCTCTTAAAATAAGTATACATTTTTTGTACACTAGTATATAATTTGAAAATATTAAACTATTGGCTTTTTTCTCTCTTAAATCTCATTCCTTGACACCTCTCACCTCCACATTTGAGCCATGGGCCTTTCATCCCAGGAAAGGAGAGGTTATTCACCCTCAGTGCAAAGCATTGCTTTGGGTTCCAAAGATGATTTTCTTGAGGCCTTAGCATGAGGGTGACTAGGCCTCCTGGGTTGCCGAGGACAGTCTCGTCATACTTGGCATTATTATTATTAATACCGGTCCATTTTACTATCCAAAGTGTCTCAGTCTGGACCATAAATTATAGAGTCACCCTACCTTAGAAGACAACGGTTTCAAAAACCTTTCATTGAGCAAAAAATATTTTCCATGTTCCTTTAGCATCTATTAACAAATCAAGGGTCAGGTCTCATAAAAAATAATAGAAGTTTACTATAAATCAAGAGTAGCAAGAAATCAGGGACTAGGGTTGAACAATGACTCTTACAGTGCGGTTCTCACACCTGCAGCAGCAGTAGCTGCTGGGAACTTGCTAGAAATGTGCAGTATCAGACCCTCATCCCCAGACCTACTGCACTACAAACTGGTAAGTCATCTGCGCTTCCAGGAGCGCTTGGTGCGTTCTGATGCAGCCAGAGTTTGCGTTCCTCTGAGGCAGAAGAAGTGAAACACCTCTTCTTCAGGGCTGTGTGAGGAGAAGGGACAGGGGAGAGCTACAGAGGAAGCCCCCGCTTTCCCACTCCACCTGAACGCACAGGTGGCTGTGGCAGGCTCTGAGCACCTCAGTCAGGAGTGCTGGTGGCACTCTTGCACTGGTGGGTGAAGGAAAACACTTACAGGAGAGTGTCTTAGCCTGTTTTGTGCTGTTCAGTTCTGTTCTAACAGAACACCTGAGACTGGGTAGTACATCAAAAGCAGAACTGAACTTCGCAGAATTCCGGAGGGTGGGAGACACAAACAAAGGGGCAGCAGTTGGTCCCTGAGCGTCCACTTGCTGCGTCCTCGGGTGGCAGAAGGGCAAACTAGCCAAATGTTGTGTGAACCCTCTTTCTTAGGGCCTTAATCCCATTAACAAAGGAGGCCAAATCCCCCCTTTTTTTGAGACAAAGTCTTACTCTGTCACCTGGGCTGGAGTGCAGTGGCATCGTCATAGCTCACAGAAACCACAACTTCCTGGGCTTGAGCCATCCTCCTGCTTCAGCCTCCTGAGTAGCTGGGGCTACCATGCCTGGCTGGTTTTTCTATTTTTGTAGAGACAGGGTCTTGCACTTGTTCAGGCTGGTCTCCTGACTCTGACCTCAAGTGATCCTCCCACCTCAGCCTCCCAGAGTGCTGGGATTACAGATGTGAGCCACTGCACCCACCTCTGGCTAGATTCTAATGTCCACTACAGTCTGTGACTCACTGAAGAGACACAAACTTGAAGCAACATCGCTGGCAAGTCTAAGTCTTACCCAACTCTTCCCCAGCCAGTAGAGGGTCATGAAGAAAATTATGTCCCCTAGAGAGAATGGAGAGCTACATTTTCTTTACAAATCTGAATGGCATGCGTGTTAGGCCTGAGACAGACCCCAGCCTTATGAATCACCCCCATGTTCACACCTGTGCACAAGGGGACACTTCCAGATGGACACTTCTAGGTCCCTCAGGCTACCCAGAGGTACCAGGCTCTGAATTAAGCTCTTTGTCCCTAATCCTGCTTTCCTTGATCAATAGCACCACCATCTAGCTACTCAGTCACCTAAACCAGAAGGTGCTGTCCTCGGGAGCTGGGAGCTGTCCCTGCCCTCCTCCTTACTCACCCTGCACCTCTAAGGAGTCACTGAAGCTTGGGGTTCCAGTCCCATTATCTCTCCACTTTCTTCCAGTAACGGCCTTATCATGTCTCCCCAACGGCCTCTTTGCCTTCAGTTTTTTACCCCAAACCCCTTGCATCCACCCACTCAGATATGCCAGTGCCTGTTCTCCCTTCCTGCTGAAAACTCCTAGAAAATTGCTTTTGATAACAGGTAGTAGAAATCTGGTTACATGGTTTAATTAAATCATGTATTCTTGTTGTGTGATGAAAGGTGCCCGGATAAGCAGCATACTAGCCACGATAACCATTAGGGATTTCTTTTGCTTGTTTGTTTACTTGTTTTGTTTCTTGAGACAGAGTCTCACTCAAGGTGCCCTGGAGTTGAGTGCCCTGGCCTCATAGCTCACAGCAACCTTAAACTCTTGGGCTCAAGCGATCCTCCTGCCAAAGCCTCTCAAGTAGCTGGGACTATAGATGGCCACCAAAACGCCTGACTGGTTTTTCTATTTTTAGTAGAGATGGGGTCTTGCTTTGCTCAGGCTGGTCTCGAACTCTTTTTTTTTTTTTTTGTTTTTTTTTTTGTGGTTTTTGGCCGGGGCTAGGTTTGAACCCGCCACCTCTGGCATATGGGACCGGCGCCCTACTCCTTGAGCCTACTCCAGGCGCTGCCCTGGTCTTGAACTCTTAAGCTCAGGCAAGCCACCTGCCTCGGCCTCCCTGAATGGTGGGAGTACAGGTGTGAGTCACTGTGCCTGGCCCATTAATGAGTTCTTATGAATCTTACTGCAATGCCATGTGCAGTTACAGCATAAAGTTATACAATTTCAAGATTCTGATGTAATTGGACCTAAGCATAGTGTTCTAAGAAAAAAACACCCTCTCCAGGTAACTATGGTTTGCAGCTAAGTTTGACAAACACTGCACCCAGGCCATGAGCCTTTGATTTGCTGCTGAAGTTTACAGAGAAAATCCAAGATGATTCTTGAGGTGCATCAGAAGCCAGGCTGGAACTGCTAAATAAATTAGATACTGTATGACACTCGTCGTTGCCAAGATGATTAAACATGCAGTGAACTTTCAATTATAGTTGGCAATTTCCAATGCCAGGCTGTTACTCCTGCTTACTAACAATTTTTATGTTTTTTCCTCTCTCACTTTAAAAAATTCTCAGATACTTCACGATTCTATTCACTTACAGTGTTTCTTTCTTGGCAACAGCTTTCAATTTTTGTTATTTACTTACATTACATGTATGCAGGTAGGTCTAGCTACTCCACTTTTTCTAATTTGCTTCCTAGTTATTAGTAAATTTGTTTTCTTTGAATTAAAAACAACCCTCTTTGTACTTTGCTTCTGCTGTATTTCACCTAGCTCTGGCATTTTTCTATAATTCATATGAAAAATATGATGTTTGGGGAGGACCTTGGCACAAAGGCCTTGGTGATAATCCCTTGTGACATGTGACATGAGGGAGATTAAAAGCAAACGATCTATTTACTGACTACAAAAAGAAATCGCCTTGGGTCAGAGAATAAAAATAATTTAGAGACAAAGTTGAGCTAAAGGGGGAAAATAGAAGAGAGAGCCCTAAGAAAGGAAGAGGAGGAAGGGGAAAGCATGGAAATTCAAGACTGGATTTCTGTTCAACCTTTTTGCTCACTCTTTAACCACAGAGGTCCCTAATCACAGATTTCATTCTCAGGAATGCTGGAATGACTCATTATGAGCTGCTTAGTCATCTGCACCTGCTGCCATCTGATTTGAGGGGTCTGCTGCACCTCATCATTCCTGATAAAATCAGACAGTCTCTCCGGGCTACACATGCCACATTCCAACTGTCAGCATTCAGTCACATCCTGGGTTTGAAGACAAACCAAGTTCTTCTAGGATTCTGTGGATCTCCTTCCCTCTCCTTCCTGCTCACCCCCCTTCCCCCCCCGCCCCCCCCCGGAGGGAGCACAATTCTGTTGACTTCTTGGAGACTCTCAAAGGAATTGGCCTGGTATAAGAGTGAACTTTTCCAAAATTACATGTCTGAGTCCAATGGTCACACCCCAGTTTGAAACACATGGGCCTTGTCACTAGATTAAGAGGAGCTCCCCAAAGACACAATGTCCAGATGGGAATGAATAGGCCTATCCTAACATTTGCAGGGCTGGGACAAGAACACGAATAGAGGCCCTCATCACCCTATACTGAATATTTAGATGTAATAAGTCATGATAACACAGCTAAATAAACTCTAGCCTATCTTCCCACCCTAACAAACTTACCTTCATACACACCTGGAATGTAGGTTCTAATTTGGAATTCTGGGACTTCTTTGGGTTCTGTGTGGGGAGGTGGCAGTTGAAGCTGGGCTGCCTGCCCAGGCCTTTCTTCCTTTCCCCACCCCTGTCTCCTAGACAAAGGGGAGGGGCCTATCTTAAGCCCAGCTGTGTGCCCAGGGTGGCACAGACTCTCCTTGGCCTGTTCAGGATCCCCAAAACAGGATCAGCACTATTTGGGCAAGGAATTCAAGGGTTCTGGGTACTCAGTGTCCTAGAACTGTGGGACTCAAGTGGGGGAAGATTTGGCAATGTCTGGAGACATTTTTGGTTGTCAAGGCCTGGGGGCACCTAGTGGGAAGAGGCCAGGGATACTAGTTGGTATTCTATAATGTACATGACAACATCCACAACCACAACTATCCCCCAATGTCAGTAGTGTCAAGGTTGGAAACCGGGCATTAGGCAGACACAAATAACTGTTAAATACTGCAGAGTTAAATTCCTGGACCCTGTTCTAGAAGGAGAGATGAAGTGCCGGGTGGGAGCACATTTCTGGCTTCAACAGATCCTTTTCCCCATAGGAGATCCCGCCTGAAGAGGGACAGAAGAGGGCCCCTCTCAAGGATGGGGCCTGGGGCCAGGGACCTCGGAACTCATCTAATCCTGCAGGACACGAAGGCCCTCCATGTTCCCAATAAAGAGGCTGGCCGGTGTTTGCCTGAATATCTCAAAAAAGGAGTGACTCACTGTTCCAAGACAGCTCTTTTTATCTGAGGACTGCTTCCTTGTCAAGTTTACACTGAACTGAAATCCACTTAACTTCCTGGGATCCAAAGAAACTTTGGCCTTGGTCAAAGGCCCTTGTTCCAGCATTTGTACTGTTTATGTAAACATCTAGCATGTACCAATTACATGGAGAATACTAGTAAATACAAAAAGCAAAACTGCTGATACATACATACACTTTCTATGTATGGTAGAAAGGATGATAAAAATGTGAATGGTGTTTCTTTGATAGAGGCTGCATTAGAGTTCAAGGGTCTAAATAAATTAATGTGTACCCCAAAGGTATGTGGCTGGAGCAGCTTCTGTGGCTGCTGCCTCTTCTTCTTCTTTTTAGACAGGATCTTGCTTGTTGCTCAGGCTGGAGCCCAGTGGTGTATCCTAGCTCACAGCAACCTCAAACTCCAAGACTCAAGCGATCCTCATGCCTCAGCCTCCGAAGTAGCTAGGACTATGAGACCATGCCACCATCAGCTAAAGATCAGCTCCTGTTCTTGTTTCACATTAGGCTTGAATTAAGCCTCGATATTTTGCCATCCTCAAAGCTAAATCCTGCCTATTGAGTAGCAGCAGGGAAATGCAGATTCTACTAAGAGCTTGTAGGGTGATGAGGAGCATTTAAATCCCACACAGCAAACAAAACAGAAATCTCCAGGAGACCTACCTTAATTCCCTTTGGTCTGTCCATTCTTGGCCCCTGAGTCTCCTTGTGTCTTGATGTTTCCCTTTAGGACACCTTCCTCTTTTGAGTCAAAGTAGTTCTAGCCCTTGCCTATAGTTTCTGTACTTTACTAGGCCTAGAAAAAAAAAAGATGCCGGTGAAAGCACATGTAGTGAGAATAAGATGGAGTCTTTCTTGCTAGGGAGGACATGACACAGCTGGTCTGGTTGATTTAGGTCCTGCCTTAGCTTCACCCCCTGTCTCCTGTTCTTACAGTTTTGTAAATTTAGCCCCCACCCTAAAGGTGACTATTTTGAGTAGTTTAGGTGGATTGATTTAGGAGGTTAACTTTTCTTTTTTTTTTTTGTAGAGACAGAGTCTCACTGTACCGCCCTCGGGTAGAGTGCCGTGGCATCACACGGCTCACAGCAACCTCTAACTCTTGGGCTTACGCGATTCTCTTGCCTCAGCCTCCCGAGCAGCTGGGACTACAGGCGCCCGCCACAGCGCCCGGCTATTTTTTTGTTGCAGTTTGGCCGGGGCTGGGTTTGAACCCGCCACCCTCGGCATATGGGGCCAGCGCCCTACTCACTGAGCCACAGGCGCCGCCCAGGAGGTTAACTTTTCAATTGAAATGTTGTTTTGGGTCATGATTTACACTGATTATTATTATTTATTTTTTTTTTTTTGTAGAGACAGAGTCTCACTTTATTCCCCTCAGTAGAGTGCCGTGGCCTCACACGGCTCACAGCAACCTCCAACTCCTGGGCTTAAGCGATTCTCTTGCCTCAGCCTCCCGAGCAGCTGGGACTACAGGCGCCCGCCACAACGCCTGGCTATTTTTTGGTTGCAGTTTGGCCGGGGCCGGGTTTGAACCCACCACCCTGGGTATATGGGGCTGGCGCCTTACTGACTGAGCCACAGGCGCCGCCCTATACTGATTATTATTTACTATGGGTCATGGCTTCGGCTGATTATTGTTTAAGATAAGGATTAACATGGTCTTCACTTTGAACTTTAAATGTATAAAACTGTAAAGCTGGAAATGGAAGAACAGAACAGTCTTGGAGAGGCTACTCTCACTGTTCTTCAGAATCCCCCACCTTCTGACAGTCTGGTGGATCTATCCAGGTCTCTGCATATTGGCTGGCAGTGACAGGCCTCGGGACCCTCTTTCACTAGAGACCCCAGCAAGTCAGAGGCCTGAAAGTGAGGTCCCAGATGAGCAGCATCAGGGACAGCCACTTGGGAACAAGTCAGGAATGCAAGCTCTGGATTCCCACCCCAGACCTAGAGGCAGAAATGCAGAAATCAGAGGTCTACCAAGCCCTTTAGGTGAGTCTAATGTAGCTTGGAGGTTAAGTGAACCTCACCTTTTTTTCTTCTGGCAACAGTTTGGCCACTTCTGTTGTTTTTCAGGTACCACTGTGAGGATGGAGGATGAACACTATTCTTCTATTCCCAGCCCTTGTGGTTTACCAAACTATTCTCCCAACAAAATTGTGCCTTATGGGGATGGATGGTTAGGAGATCTTATTCAAAGAAAACTTAAGCTATACTGTTGGAGACAGATACATGTTCACTGTAAAATGTTTAATCATACGCACTCCTGAAAGGTAACTAGTCTCCTACATATTTTTCTAGACATTTCTGAGCACACAAGTAAATATATGTTGACACATTTTTTAAAAAAACACTAGTCTGCACTGTTTGCTCATTGCATAATTTTTCTTTTTTTTGAGCAGTCTCACTTGTGGCCCTTGATAGAGTGCTATGGTGTCATAGCTCACAGCAACCTCAAACTCTTGGGATTAAGCAATTCTCTTGCCTCAGCCTCCCAAGTAGCCGGGACTACAGATGCCTGCCACAACGCCCGGTTTAGAGTTGAGTTCTCACTCTGGCTCAGGCTGGTTTCCAACTAGTGAGCTCAGGAAATCCACCAGCCTCGGCCTCCCAGAGTACTAGGATTACAGGCGTGAGCCTCACAGCCCGGCCCGGCCATGCATAATGTTTTTGAAATATTTTCCTTGTAAGATAATTGCTATTTCTTTCTCCAGTTGTATGAAGGTACTGTAAATTAACCATTATACCCTTCTCCTTGAGTGTTGTGGCCTCTCAGTCACACGAAAACACAGAAAACGCGTAGAAGCCAATCAGTTGCCATTTTGGTATCTGCACAATTGCGGCTTTGCCAAACAGGAAACATACAAAAAGAATACCGAATTCTGCTAACCAGGTAAGTTATACTATGCCAAGGTCTCCTAAAATTGCAACGGGGAAATGGTGGGGCCAGGAATGGAGAGGTACTGGCTTTACACACCTCAAAGAAAACCTCAAAGCAACACAACAAAAAATGAAAACTACAAAAAGCATCCATCTTGGTGCGTCCCGATTTCTAAATAACAAATGATACTCTAGGGCTAAAGTCAATCGTAAATAATGACGTTCTAGACAAAGTGACTTCAGATCTTCAAGGCGTATCACGTATAACTCATTCACCCAATTTCGAGCACTACAATCGGGGCACTAGCCCCTTCGGAAAAGGAAGTCATTTTTTTTCCTTGCGTTTCGGGTTTCTAGACTTTTCGCCGCCGCGGGGCGGAGGGAGGCTGCGGCGCACGCGGACCCTTGGCCCCACCTCTGGGCTGTCTCGGCCACTCGCGCCCTGAGGCTGCCGTAGGGGGCCGGCTGAGTACGCGGGCGGCGATTGGTTCCGGGCCAGGGTGGGCGTGGTTGGAGGACCGAGGTTTATAAGCTACCGCGACGCAACTGCGCGGGTTTGCGCCGCCATCTATTGCGGAGGTTCTTTCTTCTCTAGTTTCTCGAAGCCCAGAGCGGCGCTTGTGCCCCGTGAGACATGACGATGAAGGCGGTGTGCGTGTTGAAGGGCGACGGCGCAGTGCAGGGCACCATCCACTTCGAGCAGCAGGCAAGGGCTGGGGCGGAGGCCCGTGGCGGGGCCGCCAGCGGCGCACCTGTGCCGGTAGCTGGCAGCCGGCCCTGCCTAGAGCCGCCCTCGTCACGCCCCCAGCGCGCCCGCGCCGCCTGGTCCCCCCTGGCTGTGCGGCCCCCGCTAAATGCTGAGTCACCCTGCGGGCGGGGCGCGGCGGGGCAGGGCCTGGGCGTGGGCGAGAGTGCGGGAGGAAAACGCCAGGGCCTGCTGGGCTGATGCACACTGTGGCGGCCTTGGAAGGTTGTGGGCGGGCTGTCGCTTAGGGGTCGTCCGGCCGGCCCGGAAGCTTGGCGTGTTTGAAGCGGCCGTAGTCCTTGTCTGTTCTTGCTCCCGAGAATCCCGCATTCACCGAGTTACGTGTCCGAGGCCTGTCGGGTCCTTTAGATACGGGGTGGCTGTCCGCCTATGCACTGTTGCATCCCTTATCCTTCTGGGGCTGCTTTTCCCCAACTTAGTCTCAGGTCACCGTTTTTGTGCAGATCTCTTCACTAAAAGTGTTTTTTAAGGTTTAAAGGGGCTGTGGAAAACTGTACGCAACAGGGACCATATGTGGCACTTCACAGGCAAGTTGGCCCTTGTTTTAGGTCATGGTCAGGCTATAAGGGCAGAGATGACGGCCTTGGACAGAGATCTTTTTCCTCTTTTGTAGTTCCAAAAGCCAGCGATCTGTTTTGTTGGAGACTTTCCCGGGCAATGATTCTCAACTCTGGGTGACAATACACTTATTTGGGGGAGCTTTGAAAAAAATTCAGATATCAGGGCCCATCCCCTAGACCAATAACATCAAAATCTGTCGCAGTGCAGTCTGAGGATTGCTATTTTTTTTTTAAGTTTCACTAGTGATTTTAATGTGGACCCAGGATTGGCAACTGTTGTTTGAGGACGTGGGTGGGGTTTGGATTTTGAAGTTAGGAGACTTGGGATTTCCATTACGTCGAATTGGCACTTAACTCTGTTATTGGAGCATTTGTTCAACCAGATTCTCTATGAAGTGGCTTTAAGATTGTTCTGCCAATAGACAAGATGGTGAGGTGATCAGAGACAAAATTTCTGAACAAATCTCGTAAAATAAAGTACATAGAAATGCAATAATACTGCAAAACAGATGAGTTGGAGGGAAGGTACTTGTAGGACTGTCCTGAGAACCTTAAGGTGGTCACCAAACTGGTGGAAAATGGTTTATTTAGCTTAATCATGAGAGAATATATAATAATATGAACGAGATTGTCTTTCAAATGGTGTACAGACTTGTGAGAGGACAGAAGCAGTAGTTTGTAAGTGTGAAATTTATGTGAAGAACTACTTAGGTTTGATTTTAGGTTTTATTTCATTGGTGTCCACATTTTCTGGAGAAGGCTCTTAGGCATTTGACTGCATTTTGGTTGTCTTGTCAGACACATTTTGCTGCCTCTTCTCCCACATAATTCACCAGTCCTGTATTGAGCGTGGATCCCCTCCCTCTGGCTTTTGATAGGCCACGTGGGCACCCTTGGTCTTTCCACCTTCTCCCAGCAGCTGGTGGTTCCTTCTTTTAAACTCTAGACTTTATCCTGGTGATGTCCTTCATACCTCAGACAGACACTTGGGTAGTTAAGTACTATAGCTTTCCAGATACACAAATATAATCAATTGACTACATAAACTATGCTTGGTTTGACCTATTTAGGGTTGAAAAATTTTAGATTAGTTGCCAACTTTTAAAAATAAAAAATTTTTTAAATTTCTAATTTTCCTGGCTTGTCTTAAAAAATTGAGAGATCTGCTGATACTGAACTTTCATAAGCCCAGGACAGCACTTTGTGCTGGAGCATTTTACATTCCTTTTTGCTTCTCAGGCCTGTTTACTCCTTTATGGTAACAACTTGGTCCCCGTAGGGTTTCAACCAGCTTGCTTTTGAACAACTATTTGCAGTATGCATTGCCCCTTAAATGGAGGTTGGAAAGAACCTGGTCTTTTTGTGTTTTCGTGCTCTGTATAACACTTTTTTTTTTTTTTTTTTTGTGACAGAGTCTCCCTATGTTGCCTTCTGTAGAGTGATATGGCATCACAGCTCACAGCAAACTCAAACTCTTGGGCTTAAGCGATTCTTTTGCCTCAGCCTCCCAAATAGCTGGGACTACAAGGCAGCCACCACAACGCCTGGCTATTTTTTGTTGTTGTTGCAGTTGTTTAGCTGGCCTGAGCCAGGTTCCATCCTGCCACCCTCAATGTTATGTGGCTGGCACTGTAACCACGGTGCTACGGCGCTGAGCCTGTATAACACATTTTGAGGGACAACTACTTGAGTTTTTCCAAAATTAAGTATTTAGAAGAATCATAGTTTAATATCTCTTACCAAAAAGAAAAAAAAAAAAGACAGCAGTTATGAAGATACTTCCTTTGGAGCCAGTGGTATTTTGCAGTGGGAGGGCAAATCTGAAAGGCTAATACCTCTTGGTAGTATTGGCTTTGTCTATTTGAAAAAAAACCAAGCGGCTGGACAGAGTGGTTTATACCTGCTATCCTAGCACTCTGGGAGGTGAAGGCGGGTGGATTGCTTGATCTTAGGAGTTGGAGACCAGCCTGAGCAAGAGTAAGACCCCCATCTCTACTAAAAATAGAAAAACTAGTCTGGTGTTGTGGCGGCACCTGTTGTCCCAGCTACCTGGGAGGCTGACACAACAGAATCTCTTGAGCCCAAAAAACTGAGGTTGCTGTAGGCTATGATGACCCCGGGACTCTACCCAGGACAACAGAGTGAGAGTTTGTTTCCAAAAAAAAAATAAATAAAATAACAAACCAGACTAAAAACAAAGACACTAGAATGTGCATTACTGTGTGGTGCTTAGGGATGTGTGCCTTCTTTCAGTCCTTAGGTCTCTTTGTATTTAATGGTTTCTTAGGAACTCCTTTGATTTCTGCGTGTAGCTGCACAGCACCGTCACCCATCACCCTTTCCTGCCTGGAGATTCTGTTCAGGATTTTTATTGTCTTTCTTCTTGTTTTGTTAGAGTGGAAAGGTTATCTAGGTTTCAGTGCCAAAAAAGATTTTAGAAAACAGTACCTCTGGTTAGATTAGAATTGGTCCTCCCGGGCTGAGTTGGATAGGATATTTTTGGGCTACTAATTAAAAATATTTATGAAGGGAACTTAAAACCATTCACTGAGGGAACAGTGGAGGATAGCGGTCCTAGGATAGCCGGTTGGATACTTCCAGGGTGCCTTTTTCTTCTTTAAGGCAAGTTTGTATGTTTGCCCTGTAGTAGAGCGGCTGCTTGAAGCAAAAGCAAGGGGCTAACGAGGTAATAGTAATACACCTTTTGGGTTAAAAAGGACACACATGCTCAACATATACAAATACAACCTAGTCAGAAGTATTTACTAACAAACAAGTACTGATTTATATTACATATTTTTTGTAAAAAAGTCAAGACCTACAAAGTACATGAATCAGACAATTTGGTACTTACTGTTTTTTTTTTTTTTTCTTTCTTTCTTTGGAGACACACGTCAGCCTGGCTCATAGCAACCTCAAATTCATGGGTTCAGCCGTCTTTCTGCTTCAACCTCCTGAGTAGCTGGGACGACAGGCACTCACCACAGGCCAGGCTAGTTTTTCTATTTTCAGTAGAGACAGGGTCTCGCTCTAGCTCAGGTTGGTCAGGAACTCCTGAGCTAAAGAGAGCCTCCTGGCTTGGCCTCAGGTGCTTTTAATAGTCCTTAATCCCACTGCCCGAGCACAGTTGAATGTTTGCTAGAGGCTCACTGGCAGGAAAGCAGTGGGCCTAGGATTCTGATTCCCAATTCCATGTTCTTTTCCTTTTATTGTGTGTGGTGAAGGTAAATCAACTGTTTACGTTATTCAGAGGCATATGCTCTCTCAAACCTGTTGTACTTCTCTTTGAATGAAGGGAAATGGACCAGTTATGGTAAAGGGAAGCATTACAGGACTGGCTGAAGGTGATCACGGATTCCATGTCCATCAGTTTGGAGATAATACACAAGGTGGGTGTCTTGCTGCTCTAGGGACCCATGCCTGTTTAACCAAGTACAGCAAATAAGACTGAGTAGAGTAACCCCTTATACATTAAAAACCCACAATTTTTTTTAAAGGTCATGTTAAAATGACTACTAAGATGAACCTGAGGATAACCACAAAAAGGAGAAGTTGATTTTTTTTTTTGTTATGATTATGGTCGACTGTAAGAAGTTAAGAAAAAAAAAAAGAAAGTTGTTAAGAATGAAAAAGTAAAGCTCGTTTCTTACCTGTGATAATGATCCCAGGTGTTTGTTACCTAGGGTTTAAGGGGATTTCACAGGGTCTGTTTTTATTTGCATTGTGTTGTATAAAGACAGATAGCTCCACACTCCAACACAGGATCCTTAGGGAAGAAGTGCCATGCAAAAGGCAGGTAGCAAACTCTTGGTGCATTGGAATAAGTTTCATTTTTTTCTTTTTTTTTTTTTTTCAGTTTCTGGCCAGGGCTGGGTTTGAACCCTCCACCTCCGGCATATGGGGCTGGTGCCATACTCCTTTGAGCCACAGGTGCCACCCTGGAATAAGTTTCATTTTCAACCTTTGGGATTAGAAGCAAGTTAAAAGTTTATGGGTTAAATTGCATTTAGTGATCTTTTGTCTTATTTGAACCACAATCTGGACTTTGTGTTTATGGATTTCTTATGATGAGAACTTTATTCATTTTACTAGAACTTGTTTTTAATGTTCTATAATTTAGTTCCAAATAGTGATTTAATGACCGGATTTGATCCATTTCAGTAATTAATAATAGTAACATTCCCAAGCAGCCAGTTGCTTCTTGGTTTGGGAGATGCTTGTCCTGTAGCTTTGACTAGCTGAGCTACTTTCTGTAACCTGTCTTTCTCCCTGCGTGGGACTCCTGGGGAGAGTAGGGCTGCTGAATGGAGAAGCTCATGTCATGGACTTCCGCACTGTGGAGGTTGTGTTCTGTGTGAATGGCATCCTCTGGCACACGGGAGTGCTGTTTGTATGGGGTGCAGTTGGAGTGCCACCCCCTGGAGTTATGTGAGGCAGCAGCCTTGGCCCTTGGACATAAGGTGCTGTGTTAATGTTCTGCCCACACCAAGTAAAGGCCACAGACCAGAGAGCTGCTTGGTACTTTGTTGCTGGAGAGGTAAGTTTTTTGTATTTAAGGCATTGTACCTTCTTGAATACTGGGATCATAATCATAGGATTTTAAAAATAGCAGTCTGGTTCCTTAATTTTAGAGCAAAGAAGCCAAAGCTGACTTTGTTAGTGTCAGACTGTAGTTAGAACTTGTCTCTACTGCCTGCCCACAGTGTTTTTATACCAAGATGCTTAGCCCAGTGCTTTCTCCAAGTGCAGGTTTTAGCAATAATGTTTTTTTTTAGAACGTATTTGGAGTTTTGATTCATAATTTTTTTTTTTTTTTTTTTTTTTTTTTTGGTAAATAGGCTGTACCAGTGCAGGTCCTCACTTTAATCCTCAATCCAAAAAACATGGTGGGCCAAAGGATGAAGAGAGGTGAGCAATAAGCTGCTCTTGTTGTAACAAAAGCAGTGGCTTTATGGAGTCTGTATGTATACTGCTTGTAAACTGTGTGTTAAGATAATTGAGTGTTCTCCACCAATTGGTTTTGAATTTGTTGACTCCCATAGAACCCTTTATCCAAAAGTGCTGGGATTTACTTTCTGGGCTATTGAGTTGACAAATGGGGACACTTAAAACGATTTGGTTTTGTAGCATTTATTGAATATAGAACTAATACAAGTGCCAAAGGGAACTAATACAAGAAATGTCATGAGTAACAGTACTGTCAACCACTACCAAATAAATCATCCTTGTGAACATGGGAACCTTCTGCAGATAAAAATATGACATAGACCCTAGTCAAGACTCCTTTTGTGGTTTTCTGAAAGCCTTTCAGGGAAATATTAGATTTAAGGACAGAGATTAGTTTTTTACATAACAGGCCTTGAGGGCATGACTCTCTTAGCTATGCCAGTAATTAACAGGCATAACTCAGTAACTCAAAGAGTTCACACTTTGGTACTTTACTTCTGAAATTAGAGGTATACTCCCATCCCATAACATTTCCCCAGAGCATGCATTACTTTATAAACATGAATCCTTGTTTGAAGAGTTGTGTCTAGAATGTCTAGCTATTTGTTTCCAAGATTTTGTCAACTCTGTAAAAGCGGGTCTTATTTGATATATACTAGTAAAAATTATACCTTTTAGCCCATCCTTATGTACTTAGTCAATTTTTAATTTAGTTCATGAACTCTACTGATGTTAAGTGGAATCTCTCCTAATCAATCTGATGCTTTTTCAACATTAGGCATGTTGGAGATCTGGGCAATGTGACTGCCGGCAAAAATGGTGAGGCCATTGTGTCTATTGAAGATCCTATGATCTCACTCTCAGGAGAACATTCCATCATTGGCCGCACAATGGTGGTAAGTGTTCATAGTATAAAGGATATGTGTAACATTTCTCCTGATTTAGTCATGTATCTTTTTAGGCCTTTATGAATATTTCTGTACTGTTTTCTAAAGATCCAGACAAATTGTAGTTCAGATTAGGAAAAGCAGTTCATGTGAAAATGAACTGTTTTTATTGAGGCCAGTTAAGATCATTGTTTTGCTAAGATCAGCAGTAAAAAGCAGGTTACATTTGGTCATTATAGATCCCAATTGGGAAAGCAGTAGTCTTAAATTTTAAAATAGCCAGATTTTCTTGCCACAATTCACTTTCCTTCTTGTACCTAAAACGGAACATTTTGTTATGTATACAATTTTGAATGGACTTGAGTATTAATGTCCATTCCATTCTTCAGGTAATCATTACTTGTTATAATTAAGAGAATTGGTTGCCCCAGTTACCCTGCTGAGGTACATCTGGTTCATGCAAAGTAATATAGGCTCTTCCTCTGCCTACTCTTGGGGGACAGTTAATACTCAGTAGTCACTTCCTTTCAGTTAACACTTTATCCTTACAATTGTCTTTAGCTATAATTGTGAAGCAGGAAAATCAAATGAGTTCATAAATTTTAATGGACAAAATTTAAAATATTATTGCTAAAGCATTTAAGATAATTTTATGATTACTTCTTACTTATAGGCATGACATTTTTATAGTTTTTTGGTTCCCTTTCACTCCTTTCTTTCCAAAGCAATTAAAGCGCCAGGAGTAAACACAAGGATGACTGCTGTAACTAAGGTTGCCGTAATTTATCATGGAGGATTAAAGTAGCATGTGGTAGCCTAAAACAGTTTTTGGGTTTTTAGTATTTCATTTAGAGATGGCAATACTTACCTAATGTATAAAATTAATGTCTTTATACCCTCAAGAAAAAATAGTAGTTTCTACTTTCAAACTACTAGTTTAAATGTACTAGTATTTCTCTGTAGTAGTGGGATTAATGTTATTTTTGTAATATTATGAGGTTCTTAAAAATCATTTGGGTATTAGAAGAAGTGGTAATTACTCAAAGTTCTGTGTTCTTAAAATTTTTTAAAGGTCCATGAAAAACCCGATGACTTGGGCAAAGGTGGAAATGAAGAAAGTACAAAGACGGGCAATGCTGGAAGTCGATTGGCATGTGGTGTAATTGGGATCGCCCAGTAGAGATTACCAAGGATGTGGTCTGAGTCCTAGTAACTCATGTTATCCTGCTAGCTGTAGAAATGTAACTTGATAAACATTAAACACTGTAATCTAAGAGTGTAATTGTGTGACTTTTTTTAAATTGCTTTGAGTACCTGTAAAGAGAACTGATTTATGATCACTTGGAAGATTTGTATAGTTTTGTAAAGTTCATTATCAATTAAAATGTCTGTTTCAATTTCTGTATTTTGCCACTTAATCACAGATGGGTACTAGGCTTAATTGTGTGAATTTTTTCCATTCTCATTCAAGCCTGACTAAACACCCTGTGTGGCACTTATTTTGAGCCTATTAAATTTAGCATGCAAATTGTAAATTAGCTGATACTCATTTGTATAGAGCTTGAATGGAGTAATTTAGTAATATTAACTCTTTCATAGCATTGTATTTTAAAAGTGTTTCAAGTGGGACCGTCAAAATGTATAAAAGTTTAACAGCTTCTTGCTAAAACTAACCCCAATTTTGAATTTAGACTAATAGGCTGTCTGTTGTTTGCCAGCTTTAGGTTGAATTCCCTTAGTCATTCTGATTCACGGAAGTACCTGCTTATTTTAAAAAGTAGATATTCTAGTTTAAGAGAGCCCTGGCAAGTTACAACCTCAGCTAAGAGTAAGATTACTGTATCTACCAGCCAGAATGGCATATACTCTACTTTGGAAAGTATAGGTTGACACAGTCTGTGTTCATATTAGCCCTGTAAAGAAATCTGTAGAATTGGAAGATGAAACCAAGTAAATGTTTAATTGTGGGTTCTGGCCATACAAAAAAAGTACGAAGATGAAGCTTTATACACCTAATTAATGTGAATATATATATACCTGTGAGAATACTTCTAACTGAAAAAACTCAGGTTTGACTGGGTAACAGTTTAATTGAAAATTGTATGGGTGGCGCTGGCCCCATATACCGACGGTGGCAGGATGGAACCTGGCCTCAGCCAAATTGCAACAACAAAAAAATTGTAGAATATTTCTGATAAATGTTCTCAAATGTAATTCATTTAGGAGATGAAACCATAAAACTGTGATAAAGATCAGTATGTTCATAGTAAGTGGCTAAATGAGCATTCAAGTAGAGAACTTAAAAACAGCTTTTTCACTGATGTACAGTGGTGCGTATGTGTGATAAGTGTAGGGACTCACTGGTGACCTTTCAAAGCCTTAAACCTTACACTACCTGTATGTATAAATAGGGTGGTCTCTGTATTTTCAACTGGAAATACAGGCTGTAAATCCTTAAAATCCAGATGCTGAATAATCAGATGTGTTTCTTTTCAGAAAGTTACCCTTACTATTTTAAGGAGAAGTTCTATATAATTCAAGTCCACAGATACAAAACTGATTTTCTCTCATTTTCTAAAGGCAGGAATACAAGAACATTGCCCTAGGTAGTAAATACTCCCCTTCAAAAACAAAGGTCTTGTTGCAGAGTATTATTTAAATAAAGTTATAAAGTGGCTTCGCCTGAGGATAAAGGGCAAGAAAAAAATTAAGTGCAGAGCACACTGAAACTAGGACAGTTTAAGAATGTTATTTAAGAAAAAAGCTTCAGCAAGGCCACAAAAACTTGGTTAGTGTAACGTCTTGGCACTGCATAAGCAGTTTTGGCTTTTCTGTACTATTTGAGATGCAGGCTTGATTCCGCTTTGGATGTCTTCATATGGTAGTTCTGGAAAACCAAATGTTTTTCCTAGTTAACCTAACAATTTTAAGCATAAAAGTAGTACTTCATGTATGGCAAAAATCTCAGAGACTACCTCTGCCCAGCAGGGAAGTTTTAAAAAACTGGTAAAGCAAGATTTATAGGAAACAATAGGTTGCATTGAAGTCCTTAAACATAAAACAAGACCAAAAGCTTCTAGGTTGCAAATGTTAACCTTGATTTCTTTTACCCCTCTGAAAAACTTAATGGCTGGTTAAACAAAACATGCAACCTTCTAAATAATACTCAGGCAACCATGTAATTTATAGTACAACCTGTAACACTGGGGGCTAATCCCCCCCCAACAAAATCTCTTTACAAGTTAATGAGGGCAACATTTATCATAAAGCCAATGGAAAAAAACCTTGATTGAACTGCAGATACAAGCTTTCCAATTAACATTAAAACTTTTACCTTATGACCGAAATTCTAAAACTCACAGTATTACATATGAAAGAGAATAACTACATAGAAATGTCTATTTCATAAACAAGTCTAATTTAGACTCCAATACAGTATCAACAGCTCAAACTTTGATGGTGAACAATCCTTTTCCACCTCAATGCAGTGTAGGAAGAATAGCACACATTAAAGTTTGTTACGAAAATAGAGTTTATTAAAAACATCCCTATTGTGTTGAGGAGCTTTCACCGTTACCTTGTTTTAAATTAAAAAAAAAAAATAGAGAGCACTTCTAATTTTGATTTGTAAACTTTTTAAAGTCAAAACTTTTAAAAAGTTACAGCAAAAGGGGTAATATTTATTCATATCTTCAGTATTTTTTGTTATTTTGTGGCTATTTTTAAATAGAAGGGAAGCAATCAAATTGCTTACAATGCCCCACCAACTACCGTGGGGCTGTGATATAGCAGGAGCAAATATAATACAGCATCTGTACACCTCACGCTCTAACTCCAGGAAGTGTCACTGTCACATTTTGACAAATTCCAGTCACTTAGCGAGGAGCCTCTGCTGCTGAGCCAGAATCCTTTTCAGGTTCAACGGATGAGGTAGCCTCAGCAGGTAACTCTTCAGAAGGTTTTACAACTGTGGTCTCAGACTCCCCCTTACCAAGTTCTGAAACAGTATCTACGTTTCCCACTTGGCTAACAGGAGGTTCAACGGTTTTGTTACCACCTGCCCTGTCTGTCCCCTCAGGCTTTTCCTTTCCTCGGTTTTCTTCCTTCTCTCTACGAGACTCTCTATCTCTAGAATCTCTCTCTCTGTCTCGATGCCCACTAGAGCGTCTATTTCTCTCTTCCAAGTCTCTGTGCCTGTCCCGGTCAGGGCTCCTCCTTCCCCACTCTCTCCTTTCACGATTACTATTATCTCTATCATCATTACGGCTCCCATACCGTTCCCGGTCATTTTCCACCCTATTTCCGAAAGATCTTCTTCCAAACCTCTCTTGGTCTCTACCTGAATTGAACTGCTGCCTGTTATCATTTCTAAACTGCTGTGGCTGCTGCTGGCTTGGTGGAGGCTGCTGCGATGGCGGCTGCTGCTGCTGCTGTGGCTGTGGCTGTGGTGGGGGTGGCTGCTGTGGTGGTGGCTGCGGCTGCTGTGGTTGTTGCTGTCTCCCCTCTCTGTCTTCAGGAACCCCTGGGCCTGGCCCCGGGCCCCCGAGCCCTGGCATTCCACCAGGCCGAACAAAGGGGCTGTGGGGTGGAAAGGGACCTTTCATTCCATGAGGTGGAGGCATTGCAAAGCCCCCTGGTCCTGGTGGCGGACCTCTGTGCATCATGTGAGGTGGCATGGGGCGAGGTGGCATCAGAGGGAATCGCTGTAGGTGAGGTGGAGGCATTCCTGGAGGGCGCTGAAGTGGGATGAGGCCAGGTCGGGCACCAAGAAGACCAGTAGATGGTGCCTGGAGCCCAATTACAGGACCAGGGGCAACCCCTTGAGTGCCTAAAAGACAACAAAAGCAAAATGTAAATACTACAGAAAACAGCAATCCATTGTCAGCTGGTTTAGCTGAAAATAAAGCATAAAGCAAAATGAAAATCAAGTCCAGCATCTTCAAATGTCATGCTTTTTGCCAGGCTACTTGCCAACAACTCAATGTGAGGGCCCACTAATAAGGCAGGCAATTAATTAAAGACTAATTTTTTTAAGTATCTAATAGAAGCAGAGACCAAAATAAGCTGGAAAAGAAAATTTTAAAGGTGAGGGCAATTTCTGAAAATAGTTGTCAAAATCTCCTTCTGTACCCTTAGAAACTGTTTCACCACTGCAAATACTCAAGAGGAGCACACAGGTTCAGTCCTGACGACCAACATTCATGATTAACAACTATTCAAGCCGAGTGAACCGTTCTGCAATACACACAATCTTGCAAAACTTTACATTCCTGTTCTAGGTCTTAACTGGACTTACTACTAGAAAAAAACAAGGTCACTAACCTAGAAAAACCTAGAGGAAGGTCTCTTTGATTCCAGGCTACACTCAGTCCACATTAAATCACCTCATGTAGTTGCTATGCAATATGCACCACTTTAATGTTCATAAAGCAAAGACCCAGACACAAATGTAAAGTTTATTTTTACAGTTCCTTCTTCAAAACATAGCACAATGTGTAACTTGTTAGGCCAACATTACTATTCACGAATGCTGAATGTTCAGCCATTCACCTTCCATCCATTCTTCCAAAGGTGGCAAATGCGATAAGCTCGTGATGCTGAAAGTAACTGATTTGTTGGCTTTATTTTCACATTTACAGAAGGGTTTGCTCATTGTAATCTGACAGTCACACAAGTTCAACACCCCATCATTTAAATCATATGGGAAAGAATTAAGGATTTGTTTTGGTTCATCACTTAAGTAACATAAAAGCACTAGCATCTCACAATTTATTTCTTTAAAAATATAAAATATTACAAGGCAAATACTCTGACCAAAAGTTGTTACTCTAATAATGGAAAATGTTCAGATATATTATAGAATATGCTATTTACTTGTGTGCTGCAACGAGGCCCCTGAGCTAGTTATTAGGACATATCATTTGGCAATGGCAAGAGAAATGCTGTGACACTGACAGGAAAACAACCCAATGCTTCAGTACTAGTAAGTATTTTCATACCCTTTTCTTTCTCCGTATCATGTTAATTTAGGTTTACAACCTGAATCAACCTCTCTTTTCACCCACTTTTAGCAAACAGGTTCTGGAATGTTCTTAAATTTTCTTTTTTTTTGAGACAGTCTTACTTTATCGCCCTCAGTAGAGTGCTGTGGCATCACAGCTCACAGCAACCTCCAACTCTTGGGCTTAGGTGATCATTCCTGCCTCAGCCTCCCGAGTAGCTGGGACTACAGGTACCCGCTACAAGGCCCAGCTATTTTTAGAGACGAGGTCTCGCTCAGGCTCAGACTGGTCATAAACCTGTGAGCTCAGGCAAACCACCCGCCTCAGCCTCCCAGAGTGCTGGGATTACAGGCACGAAACCATCGTGCCCGGCCTTACTCAGTTTTTGCTACTCGAAACATGTGGTCTAATATTCTCAGAGCTAACCACTGAAGTGGATCTGAAAGTGTACATAAACCACTTTATAACTCTTAACACAAAGACTCATCAGCTATGGCATTTAAATAAAATAATTATCTTCTGAATGCTTAAAGAAAAATATGTTATTGGGCGGCACCCATAGCTCAGTGGGTAGGGCACTGGCCCCATATACCGAGGGTGGCGGGTTCAAACCCAGCCCTGGCCGAACTGGAACAAAAACATAGCCGTGCATTGTGGCGGGCGCCTGTAGTCCCAGCTACTCGGGAGGCTGAGGCAAGAGAATTGCCAAAGCCCAGGAGTTGGAGGTTGCTGTGAGCAGTGTGATGCCACGGCACTCCACCGAGGACTATAAAGTGAGACTCTGTCTCTACTGAAAAAAAAAAAAAAAAAAGAAAAGAAAAATACATTATGGTGAAATATAATCTTATAAGCATGTTGGACATGTGCCTCAGTATTCCGGCTTCTAAAATGGGCACAGTAATAAACACCTGCCACTTGTTGAAATCAAACAGGATAAAATACAGGAGAGTGAACTCAATGCTTGGCTCAATGCCTGGCTCAGTTAACTGCTAAAATTATTTCACACATCTATTTAGAAAAGTGACAACCTAACACTAAATATTTAATTTTGCAAAAACATTTGTCAATTCTGATAATGAAGCTCTTAATCCCTCCCCTTCCCCAATACTTACCAATAGTTTAAAACCAAACACTTTAGTAGTTGGGAAAAATGTAATACATTGAGCTTCCACATGCCAGGTCTAAAGTTGGGAAATGCTAACTACTCAGCAAGAGCCAGAAACTGTGAAATGGACAAATGAAGTGATAACTTTGTGTCTTCAGACTTTCTTTGGGAAAATCTCAGACAACAAACATACATAGGACCGTACCTATACCGTAGCCCTGATGAAAATAAAGCTCAGTGGTACACTGAAAAGTTCTTCACATCACTTAGTAACAACACACTGGGGCAAAAAAGCACATATCCTTTTGCTCTCATTTTTTTAAAGCAATAGTATAATCCCAACATCTATGGACTTTAATTCAAAACAAATGACAGAAAATGTACATACTTAGGTAGCCTCTTTTAATAGTTACCATTCACCTACCCCCCTTTGCAGTGACCATATATTGCCTTTATAATAAAAATTACATTTAAATAAAAATATATTCCGTGGCTGAAGTCTTTGGTAGGTTATCTAGCTGAACTTTTAATTTTTACTAGGAAGGCTTTATTAAGAAAGCTGGCATTATGCATGTGTCAATGGAACATATAACGAGTTCTCCAGGTCAAACAGGCATTCAAAGCAGTTCTCTTTTTTTGAAGTATGATGTACAACATAATTGCCAAGTTTTCCAGAGTTACAAATTTTAAAGAAACTCAATACAGGGTGGTGCCTGTAGCTCAGTGGGTAGGGCACTGGCCACATACACCAAGGCTGGCAGGTTTGAACCTGGCCTGGGCTACCTAAACAATGACAACTGCAACAAAAAAAACAGCCGGGCTATTTTTGGTGGGTGCCTGCAGTCCCAGCTACTTGGGAGGCGGAGGCAAGAGAATCGCTTAAGCCCAGGAGTTTGAGATTGCGGCGAGCTGTGATGCCATGGCACTCTAGCAAGGGCAATATTAAAAAAAAAAAAAAAAAGAAACTCAAAACATTTACAAATGTATTGAGTATAGACCTTTTACACTGACTCATTTAATGGGTTAAGAATATAATTCTTTCTTTCATGGAGTACAAAATTCAGTAGATAAATACACAATTTTCAATTGCTATATAAGGTGGCAGAAGTTAGCACCAAGTGATTCCAAGGTGGACCCGATAAAGATGGTGTATAAATCTGAGTGGGAGTCACAGGGATGTCCAACTTGAATCTCAAAGGAAAGGAAGAACAGGTAAGACAGGCAGGCATTACTGTTAAGAGTAGCAGCTTTTGGGTGGGCGCCTATAGCACAGTGGTTATAGCGACAGCCACATGCGCCGAGGGTGGTGGGTTCAAACCCAGCACAGACCAGCTAAACAACAATGACAACTTCAAGAAAAAAGTAGCAATGAATTGTGGTGGGTGCCTGTAGTCCCAGGTACTTGGGAGGCTGAGGCAAGAGAAATGCTTAAGCCCAGGAGTTTGAGGTTACTGTGAGCCAGGACGCCATAGCACTCTACCGAGGGCCACATAGTAAGACTCTATTTAAAAAAAAAAAAAAAACAGTGGCACCTTTTGAAAAAGCTGAGAGCAAGGTAAAGTAGCAAAGCACAGAACTGCCCTATAACAATTTTGGATGAAAATTGAGAGGACAAAATACAGACAGATGAGGTCTACAAGGCTGAACAAGTGAGTCAAGGCAGTTCAGAAATCTTATGCTGGCTGGGAAGGAAGCTGGATTCTGACCTGTAGTGATTCAGGAAACCACCAAGGAATTTTTAGCAGGAATGAACGATCCTATGATTGTTTTACAGAGATCCTTTGACTAGTAGTACACAGGAAAGCAAGGAGGAAAAGGCCTCTTGAGAGGTGCTACAGATGAAGGACACACCAAAGATGTTTAGTGAGCAGGACTGATAACCTAAGATGAAGGGGCACAATTCTCTGCTCTGAAAGAGTCGATAGAGGTATCAGTGCAGGAAGAGAAACTATTTGGAGACAGATGATAAACTCTACATAGCAGTACTGAAGAGTCAGAACCCCCTGGGCAACCTCTGTGGAAATGGGCTTAAGAAGTTGATTATTTACATACCTAGAGCTCAGAGGAGACAAGTCATGGTGTTAACTTGCTCAGAATACAGGCAAAACAAAAATGAACTCAGACCTGGGAAAACACACATTTCTAATACAGTAAGGTTTGGAGGTAGACCAAAAATGTGATAGCCTCAAGTTCTGTATTAAATTTTGAGGAAATACAGAAAATAGGAGCTTAACTCAAAAAGAGCAAGACTAAAATGAGGGTTTCCTATTATGATACAAAAAACAAGTTGTTTTACAATTAAAAGGTGAAAAGGAGATGGCACTGCCATCTACATCAAAGATATAGAGTTATGTACAATAAAGAGCAAGTATATTAAATGGCTCCGTGGGAGATGAGGGAAAGGTGAGGGTTGCTCTCATAGTTGGGAATCTAATGTTCACCTTGAAATCTCAGAAGAATTTAAATAAGGGATACAGTGAATATGTAAACACGACAGCTTTCTGCCAAGAAATATGGTACATGTCACCAAGACAGATACAAAACATAAGATGTAAAAGGTCTGATTTTTACTATAGAAGTGATCAATTTTTGCAACAGCCATTCAATTTCATTCATAGGGAATGTGAAATTTAAGTAGGATCTTTAAAGCAGGGATTTGCTATGTGAAAAGGTGAGAGGAGCGCAGGGAGAAATTGGGAAAAGGCAAGCAGTCAGTTCCTCTACTTCTCCACCAATAACTTTGTCTCCCTTTCTATCCTAGCCACTACCTATAGGGGTCCAGGACGTTCACCATTAACTTCATGTACTCTACTCCCCAACCCTCCTTCTCCTTTTTTTCCAGATCATTCTTCTTAGGAATCCTTTCCAAAACAATCTTCAATTCCACCAGGCTAATGCTCCCAATGTCCTTTACGTCTCTATGTCCCCCGCTTACCTGCCTCAGAGCCCATAAACCCTCACCATAGTTGCCTTGGACAAACCCCAACATTGGTTTAAAATGCAACTTTTCTACCTAATCTGTACCTGAACCTGCCTGGGGGTTACCCCACACCTCACTCATGCTAACTGGTTTCATTTTACATTTTTCTAACTACAACCACAAGGGCACCCTTAATTCTGGCCACCAATCTTACCTTTTCCTAGTTAATTTAGTCTCGTGTTCTATTTTACATGTTCAAGTTTTTTCTTTTTTTTTTTTTTTAGCTGGAGAACTTACTTTTATTTTTGCAGTTTTATACTAGGAAGTCAACATTTAATAACCCATTGTCCACAACTGATTTATTACAAAAATTTTAATCCTGAAATTGTACATAAATATCCTATGACTCCAATTTTTTTTTTATCACTCTCCTTCAAGTCTGAAGAAAATGATTAATTTATTAAGTTCCACAGACAGCACAGACCCACTGAAGTAACAATTAGTATGAAGTCCTACGCTCACATGAGAACTGAGAACAGCCAGTATCAAACTGGCCTGAAACCTGATTGAGTTCCTGGTTCAGGATACCTATAGTAAATTTTTAAATCCACACTAAAACACAAAATTAAAATAGGGTGTGTATATCTTGTTAAAAAATTTTCACAGTAAAAATTAACATTAAAATTTTACCAAATTTCAACTTTAGTGTTAATTAATCTTTCAAAATGCCTGATTAACTGTGAAATAATTACAGATAACTTCATGTAGTTTTTTCAAGTTTGCCCAGCATGTCAAAATGGTTATGGAGTATTACTTTTAAAATGTAAAAGTATGCTATACATATTGCACTTTTCTGCTAGGCTGGGGCCAGTATCTTCCATGGCAAGATACCAAAACTACTGAATAATACATACTTTAAAATCAATAGGTACTTGATTAATTTCCCTGAAATTATCAACATCATTACCAAAATCTTCCAGGATTTTGTAAGACTTGATTCCTTAAATATTTTAAAGTTAAACCTATTGAGGGGGAGAAAACCCTCATATACTGACTTTTTATGTCCTTTTTTGGTCCTTCCATGACCAAAGAACATTTTAAACAAATTATGTTCCATGTTTCCTGGCTTAATAAAAAGCTACAATTTCTATTATCCAAACTAAGTAATATTATGCTAATCAAAAGCTATTAATTTTGAAATGTCTATGAATGTCTATCTGTAGGTCCCCTTAGAACCTTTCCAAACTTCTATAGTCAAGAGATTTTTAATCAGTTATGTATTAGAATCAAATCAAACTTATTTTGCAAAAATAAAATCACTTCCCAATATGCTTGACAGAAACAAGCTATTCATTTTCATTTGTGTTCCATTGAAGACATTACTGAAATCTGTCCAATGGTTTATTTCCAAGTAGTCCACTACGGAATTCTTCGGAATGTTTTAAGATTGGCTGTAGCTAGAGTTCTGACTTCCATTTGGACCCTGCTCTCCTTCACTGTTTGAAGGTGGTTTTGGTTTCGGCATCTTACTAAGAATAGTTGCCATCTCTTTTCTCTCATCAAAATTCTTCCACTGCTCATATAGTTTTAAAATAACCCTGATTATTTCCAAAATCTTTTCCATATCCACAGAAAGCTCAGCAAACCACTGTCTGGCATCTTTCTGCTGTTCAACACAGGCTACATGTAGACAAGCTAAAGCTATCATGAAAGGAGGATACAGTAGGCAAAGATCCGTTCTGTAGGTATCATTCACTACCCTCCATGCGAGGGGAAACAACATGTCTTCTTGGCCATGTCCTGCACATACTGGAGCAAAGGTCTATAAGGATGATACACTATCAAGCAACAATCCATTAGTTCTAAAAGATAGAATTCACATTCTAATATATGGTTCATCCTATAAGGAAATTCCTTTGGAAAGGCATATGAAAATCTAGTTTTTAATACACAAGTAGCAGCAGAAATCAATCTTGTATTTGAGACTACTCCAAATTCCTCTACTTTGGATGCCAAAAACACACATGTAGGAGCCATTAATACAGGATCTATACTTTTCAGAGAATACCTGGCATAGAATCTCTTGAAATAGACTGTAGCAGTGGCGATAACCTGTTGTCTTAATTTAAGATGTTCACCTAATGCTTGGATAACATTTGTAAAAAATATTTGTAATTTCCAATATTCTTCTTCTGAGAGAAACTTTAAGTCCTTTTGGCGCTCCTTCAACAGATCCTGTTTATCCAAAATCCATTGCAAATAGTGGGAGCTCTGCCAAAAGTTCCCCGCCATGGAACACAGCTTGCCCTGATAAAAAAGCACCAGCCGGCGGAGCGGCCCGCAGAGCCACCATAGACACAGCCCGTCCGGTAACCTTCAAGTTTTTTCTTAATCCTCTCCAGTCTTCGCTGGTTTGCTTTGTAACTACTTTAGTAAGATAAAATTCACACAGCTTACAATTCACCCTTGTGAAGTGCGCAATAAATGGTTTACCATAGTATATTCAGAGAACTGGGCAGCCATCATGATCAACTTCAGAACATTTTCGTTATCCCCAAAAGAAAACTGCACTTAGTAGCCATCACTCCCTATTCTCTTCCCACCTTCCCCCCTTTACCCACACCAACCCACATAATCTATTTTCTGTTTGTGGACTTGCCTACTGTCAATATTTCACATAAATAAAATCGTATGTGGTCCTTCGTGACTGGCTTCCTTTACTTGCCCTTATCTTTCCAAGGTTCATCCATGTTGTAGCATGTGTTGATGCATTTTTATCATCAGGAAATCAGAAGAGTAGACCATATCATATTTATCCTAGTTGGTTTATCATTAAAAAGAGGCCTTTATAAAAAAACTTTTTTATCCACCTACCATCAAACCTACCTATTTACTGGACCTGTATCCGTATTACTCCTTCTGTGACCACGTGTTCCAAAGGCTAAGCCAGGCCTTTATTTGTATCCCGGATCCATCCCATCTCACCTACATGTCAGCCTAACATATACACCTTATTTCTTGCACCAAAGTTCTCTCTTCTACTGGATTCTCCAATAATAAATATCATGTGGTTTTGTCTATATTTAGATAAAAAATAAAAAGCTTCTTTACCCTTAATCAGATATCATCCCATTTTATACCCCTGTAAACCAAGGCTCCTCAGAGATGTTCAAAATCGTAATTGTATCCATTTCTTCCTCTCCCACTGTTTCCTGACCTGTCATAGTAATTGGGCTTTTGAACCCATCATTCTAGTGAAACCACTTTTCTCAAGGTCTCTAAGAGTCTTCCTTTTAAATACAGTTGACAAGTGCCAGCACCTTCTTGATTCACTGGTGTCCTCTGATGGTTCTTCTCTCCCTCCCTCTCCTAGGAACTCTTTAATTGGTTTTCTAGAATACCTCCCCCCATTCTGGCACCCTGGCCCACTAGGTGCACTTCTCACTTTGCTAGAGGTAACAGGCTCCCACTGGAGTTAGGCTATCTTGAATTCTAGCTCTGCTACTTGTTAACAATGTGACCTTGGGAAGGTTACTTCATCTCCATATGCTTCAGATTCCTTCATCTATAAAATGGGAATAACCTCATACGGCTACATAGCTTAAATAATTAATATATACAAACTGCTTAAAAGAGTTTCTGGCATGTAGAACTATGTCCATCTTAGCTCTCAGTATTCTCAATTGCTAAATGCTGGAGGATTTTTTAGGGTTGGCCCTCTTACTACCCTATTTACACTCTCTCTTTAGGTAATCTCACAAACTCTATGGCTTTAAATAATATCTTTTCAGAATTCCTTGTTTACTTGACATCTGCACCTGTGTATCAAAGCTAAAATATCCACCAATTTAATTTGATATCCTCCCTCTAAACCTGATATCTCAGGAATGGTAATTATATTCTAGTTGCTCAAGTAAAAAAACTTTAGGTCATTCTTAACTGCCTTTCTTTCACATTCCTTATTTTAGTAAGGCAATACAGAAGAATTTATCTTTAAATATTCCGACTCCAAACACATCACCCCTCTTGCACCAGCCCAATACAAGCCAGCTTGCATCTCCTCTGCTTCAACAGCATCCCAAGCCACCTCCCTTTCCACTCTTGCCAACTCCTATGGTCTGTTTTCTAAGAGCCATAGTAAACCTTGAGAAATTGCAAATCAGATGGCCACAAGGTACAAAACCCTATACCACTTCCCATCACACTGCACCCTCTCTGACCCTCTAACTCACCTCCCACCACTCTTTGTCCTTTGCTCTCCCTGCTATAGCCACACTAGCCCTCTGTGGTCCCTCAACAAGCCAAGTTCCCTGTCAGTGCAGATCCCTTTACCTCAACCATCCTTCCCCAGTATTTCCATGGTATACTGTCTATTCAGGTTTCTTCTCTCCAGTACACGTCCTCAGATGCCCTCTGGCCATTCTATTTAAAACAGCACATCCCACATTACACTCGCAAATCTTCTAACTACCCTGTTTTATTCTCTTCATAGTAATATCTCCATGTGAAAGTAGTAATTTACTTATTATCCAAGTCCCTATTAGATTATAAGCTCAGGAAGACAGGTTTTATTTTGTTCATCCTAGCATCTCCAGCACTTAAAATGATGCTTGGCATACACCATCATACTGAACAGATCTATGCTGAAGGTAGGAGTGAACAGTGCCTGCAAGGTGATGATGACCTTTGTCAAGGAGAAGGTACCTCTCAGGGGATGAGAACAGAGGCAATGAGGTCCAGGTCTCCTCAGAGAATGTTGAGAATCTTTCCGGCATAAACCTAGGATTTGAATCTTTGAGAAGACTGCATTTTTCTTTCCCTCTCCTTTTCTGTTCTTAGTTGCAGTACCATTTTTTTGTTTTGATCCCAACAGAATGAGTGCAACTGTGACATTATGGATGAATTTAAAATGAAAATTTCCCACGTGCGGAAAAAGATGTATCTATCCATTCTTATCGTTTCCACCAATGCCCCTGGGATCCCTAAGCATACATTCCTAGGTGTTTTCCTTTTTAGATTTCAGACATGTACAGAAAACTGAAATAACTGAACCACCAAGACATACATTTCCTTTGCCTAGAGTCACCGATTAATAACATTCAGGCATATTTATTTTGAAAACATTCCCAGGTGATTCTTATAGTAGGCACTGTATTTTGAAAGCTGGAGAATAAAAAAATAAGGAGCTAGGTTTCAAAGAATAAGAAAAAGCACATTTCAGATTGTATTATACATTTAAGATTATATTAAAAATAATGCTTAGCAATAGATATGAGAGAAATTTGAGTTTTTGATAACATAATGAAGGTATACTGAGATTTATCTCATCTATTTTTTAGCATAAAGGTACATTATGTTTTGATAACATCTAATATAGGAAAAACAATTTAAACAAAATCAGAGATGGATTATTATATTTCAAAAATGACTCGCTGTTTTTTTGCAACCTAAGGTGTAACAAGCTCTGTATAATTGATTTCCCTATAGCTCATTTATATTTTAGAATGTCTGCATAACACCTAAATATTTTACCATAATGAAGCATAAGCTACTAAGTAAAAATTTCATTATGAGAGTTAATAAATTTCTGTCACTGAATGAGATTATCTGTAGGCAATTTTACCTTCAACGTTAGCTGGAAAAAATCTTACCTGAAATTCATTTATATTTGTTTTAGAATTTGTCTGTATAATAACACCTAAATATTCTACCCTAACAAAGCATAAACTACTAAATAAAAAATTTCATTATGAGATTTAATAAATTTCTATCACTGAATGAGATTATCTGTAGGCAATTTTACTTGCAATGTTAGCTGGAAAAAATCTTACCTGAAATTCTTCACAGCAAGCTTTGTCTATCATAATCAACTGAGAACCCAAAGTTTCTGCCCCTTCCACCTTTCTCAAGATGTCCCTCAGAGGGATTTAAACTTAAAGACATTCTTCAGGCTGGCATTCTACAGCAGCCTAGAAGTGACAGCCCAGTGGGACATGGAGACAATGTGATAAATGCTTTCAAGTTTTTACAAAAGGCTTCGCTTTGCCCATGTTTGTTTGAAGTCCTTGCCTTCTGAGAAAATAGTGTATTCATGCATAAATTCATATCCAAGGCAAATATTTATGTGGATTAATTGCTATTTTGAATTATCCCCCTATATCTATTGAAAAATGTTATACACTAAGTCAAAGGCACTGTAATGTATCCTTAAGAACCACTTCCACTATGTAACACTAGTGGAATAATATCATGCAATACTTAGGGTACCTTTTTAAGCATCTGAAAGCTTTCAAACACACTTTTACAGGGGGTAGTCAACAGGTCTTTTGGGTACAGAATCAAACACATGGCATACTCTTCTAGTTCATAATGTAACCAAACATAAAGTTTAAAATAAGAAAAAGCAATAAAATGTAAAAAAAAAATTTTTAGCTGGGTGTAGTAATATTTTAAAACACTACTTTCTAGAATCTTCTTCAGGTTTCCTTTAAGTGTTAGTGGCTTATTAGGACATTACCAATAGATTGGTGTGCTAATGTTCTAATTTCAATGTTATTAACAATTATGAGCTACAAAAAAAAAAATCATAGAATTCTAGACAGACTGGGCAAAGAAATCAAAAGCTAAGTGAAATCACCCCAAATAAAATACTAATCTTAAAACAATTATTGAAATTGTTGGTAAAATTATTCATCTTCTAGGCAGTTTTAGGAATCACAACTACTGCATAAAAACAAAAACACATGTTTAAATATAACCCACAAGCCAATTGTGTCCACACAACTTATTGAGGTGTCCAAATCTGGGATCATCCATCAACTCAAATGTCTGTTGAAGATGTGTTAGGGCTGAGGTGCCTTACACCATTGTCTAGCAATTCAGCCTAGAGACAACCACCTCCGACTCTACCTTTAAACTTTGGTAACAGAAGTTACAAGTAGGCAGAGATCTTAAAATACCCAATTCTTACTATCAACTTCACCATCATCTATAGTAGTGTGACAAAACTAGCAGAATATCTTCATCTTGGTAATCAACAAATAAATTTGTCAAGAAAAGAATTTAATTTTCCATGAAAGAAATGAATTCAACCTACAACAGTTTTTGCTTGAAAAGATATTTTAGATATACTGGTAACACAGTAGAGATAGGTAACACAAACAAACTTGTTTTTGTGTATTTTTTTATTGTTCGGAACACCAAAGGAACCCAAACTTCACATTTACAATGAACTTTTAATAAAAATAAGCTGTACATCATATTAGAGATACATATTATACACAAATTTCTGAAAAGTAAACATACTTATACAGTAAAGAGAATGAACTGAATTTGCTACCATCTGTAATATTCCTTCTCTCCTGAGTGAACAACTGTAAAATGTTATGTTTATCTTTTATAAAACTACCATTATTCTAACTATTTTGGTGTGTAAGAGTCCTTTAAATTCAAATAATGAACTATTATAGTGCACCAAGTAATTTTATATTTTTGGATGGTCAGTATTGCCAAAAGAATCAAAATCTCTAAAAGTTCTCTCTCAATTCAGAACTGTGGGCTACCTCTGCCTAGCTCATTACTCCCAAACTAATGTCCACATTTAAGTCTGACAATACAGAAACTCTTTAAACCAAACCTTCCGTAAGGTACAGCACTGCTTCTTCCCAGTATAATCAAGCCTTAGTATGGAATTTTTGAAGATCTGTTGAACATTTGTTTAGACCTTACTCCTTTAAAAATGTTGCCACATTTCACAAATCAAGAAAGATCCAAGAACTCAGTTAAGTCTCACTCAATGGGAAGTTGTGCTATTTAAATAAAATAGCACTAAGACTAACAAACATTTTCTCAGTAAGCCAACTAATGAAGCTTTAATATGTGTGAACTTATCATCTTGTCTCATGCACCTTGAAAATATCTGAATTAAGTCAAGATCAATTTTTCCCTAAAAAGTTTGCTTCCTCTGCCAACAAACACAACAGTTTAAAATGAAACCCCAATAATTATATATATACAGAGGGTGCCAAAAAAATGTACACACATTTTTAAAAAGGAAAAATTTGTATTAAAGTTCTAATACTCAACTTACTCCCTACTCTCTGCTCCCTTCTCTTTCTCATCTCTTCTTTCCACTGCCTTCCCTCTAATATAAATAAACTTACACTTTTATATACCAAAAGAAAAAAATGTAATACTCAAGTCACATTTGACTCCTGCAATCACAAGAGATACAAGAATAGCACACAAGATAACAAACATTATCAGATTACAGTATATATTGAGTATTACAATTTTAATACAATTTTTTCTGTATTTTTTTTAAAGACAGAGCTTTATTTTGTCACCCTCAGAGGAGTGCTATAGCGTCATAGCTCACAGCAACCTCAAACCTCCAATGCTTAGGCTCAAGTGATCCTCTTGCCTCAGCCTCCCAAATAGCTGGGACTAGAGATACCTGCCAAAACGCCCAGCTCTTTTTAGAGATGGGGTCTTGCTCTTGCTTAGGCTGGTCTTGATCTAGTGAGCTCAAATGATCTATCCATCTCAGCCTCCCAGATTGATGGGATTACAGGTGTGAGCCACCATGCCTGGCCTCAGTTTTTTCCTTTTTTAAAATGTGTATACATTTTTGGGGGGCAGCCTCTTTTATAAACAAGGTCTTGCCATTTTGCCCAGGCTGGGCTCAAAATCTTGATCCTCCTGCCTCAGTCTACTGAGTAACTGGCACTACAGACATGTTCCACTGTACCTGGCTAAAGGAATGTAATCTTAGAATCTCAAAGTAAAATAGTCTTTTCTAGGTGTTCTAAGTATTCTAAATGTATCCTATGACATTTTTACCTGTAATAAGCACCACTCTGTGCCAAGTGTTTTATATGTTAGCCTACTGGCTCACTATGATGACCTGGTATATTACAATTTTTACCCCCTTAATAGATGAGGACATTGAAATTTAGTATCAACTTCTCTGGTTAAAAGTTTTCTGGTCAGTATAACATCTCCTTTTATTATCTTAAAAGAAAACTTTAAGCATCAAGAGGAAATCTGAAAGCATCTAAGCTCTATCTAGTGTTCTATCACTTGATTATCCCAACCTTATTACTGATCCTTTAGTTCTGCAACTTACTGCAATATGATTACTATGTTCTTTTTATCAAGATAAAATAGTCTTTTGGATGAATCCACTTTTATTTGTACACACAATCTCCTTTCTCTAAAAGGTCAAAATTCATGTGATATTCTTTTTAAGACTACTGACTGAAGGCACAGGGAAGGCTTTATTTCTCATGACTAGAACTAACTACTGCATTTTAGTTAAAAGTGCTTATTTTAATAAAACTTTTCATTTTATCTTATGTTAAATTTTAAACCTTTCTAAATTGGGAATGTCAATTTTTAAATTTTGTTTGTAAAAGTTATAGACGAAGATAGTCATTAGAGGTGAAATATGAACAGCCGTGCATTGAAAACCACTCATCCATCTATCATCTTACTCATGCAACAAATGTCCCTCTCTCATGGGTCTGTCGTCCATCTAGTGGAGAGGGAGATGGATGCTCAGATATGTCAGATTTAGGATTTAATTATTTTTCTAGCAATGTTTAGCTTACTAAGTTTATTTTTCGAAGGTTATTAACTTCTGATGTATTTTATTGTTTCACATATTGAACAAAGGGGATAACTTGTATGTTCAGTAGTGGTAAAAAATAAAAAGCAAGGTCTTCCAGACCTACATGTTAAATCAGCAGCAAGCTACTTACTACTCTTCAGAGTTGTTTGCAAGTAGCCGTTATTAAACTCTTAAAGAACATGGAATTTTTTCATCATTCAATAAATTTACTAACCCCAGAAAAGAAAAGCACAAATGAATGCAATTTTTACACAATTGTGTAAACAGTCTTGGGTGGCCTAATATCCACAGACTCCATAACTCCATACTAGGAACTTCATTTCAAAGTGAACTCATAATCAGGCGTATGTGTGTGGGGAGGGAGGAATGTGAAGGAAAAGGATTGATCAGAGATTTCTATCCAGTTCATGTTCTATGATTCTTATTCAAACATCTTAATATAAATATGAACAAAAAAAGCATAACAAAGCAGATCCAAAGATGTTATTATGGCTCCCTGGTTCCTAGTCCAATGTTCCCTCTACTATATGATTTTCATTAGAATGTGGACCTCTTAAGCAACTTCTTCATTTAAACAAATCATTTTCCATCATTTATGGCAATGACACTGCTGTATTATTTGTGATAAATTTTAATCCCAAATCCTCTTTTACCATTACCCAATCTGTGTACTAAGGGAAATAAAATCAAGTTTATTAACAGCCTAAGCTTAGTCTTGGGAAAGGCAAAAAACAATGTGCCACTTAAAAGCAAACTGATTTTTATTATAAATGTGGTACACGCAAAATAAAAAAATGCCAATACTGAATGGTAGAGGTGAAAAGTAAAAGTCCTCCATCACAAACCAATGTCCCACAGGACTACATCTCATAGGTTATTTCCCAAAAGTGTCTCAGGTTATGACAGCAAATGTGCATACATGTATACCTCTGAAAAATACAACGGGCCCACAGGACTGGAACATTGTAACACTCAGGAAGTATTAACTCCCCATTTGGAGAATCAATGTTAATTATACTTGGCAATACCACATCAAATATAACAATTTATTAATTTAAAAGATGAACTACAATAACAAGTATGTGATAAATTTACAACTTATTTGAAGGATAAGCCTCCTTAAATATATAAACAATCTAAATTACACCTCCCTTGACTGCACCAGTGAAGTTGTGGATAAAGAGTAGCACAGATAAACTCCAGCAGGAGAAAAAACTGGGGTGGTGGTGTGGGTGGGAAAGTGGTAACTCAGGCTGTGCAACTGCTACTCAGAAAACAAAGCTGTTTTATTGCAATGTATCAAAGATGATTACTTTGACACTATGCAAAGAATGCTACCAAAGTCCAAGTGTTTCAAAATGGATTAAAACTGGCTCAGAGAAAAAGAATCTCTTCAAAAGTTGGTAAGAGGCTGGGGTTATGGCAATCATGGACCCTGTACCAATTCCATTGCATAGAGACCACTTTAATCATTTTTCTATACCAAATTAAGATATGTGAATCCAAGCTTTTCTTCAAGACAAATAAACATGATTTCATCTCTGAGGTTATCTCTTGGTAAAAACAAAGTACACATATTTAGGAGGAAACAATGCCTCCAAAAAAAAAAAAAAAATCAGTCTTGGAGAACATTTTACCAAAATTTGCTTTGTTTTTAAAAATCTAGCTTGAGGGGGGGGAAAAACTAATGATAAAAAAACGAACTTACCAAGAAGTGATACAGGCTGGGTTACAGGAGGGGTGGGCAGATTCGTGGGTGCAGCAGGTGGCACAGCAGAGCCATACATTTTCACACTGTCACCAGAGTCGGCGTTTCCTCTAGCCCCAGACACCACTGTTGGAATGGGATTTCCAATAGATAAGTCTTTTGTAGTGTCTTCATTTATACCAGCGATAGTAGCTAAGGAATATAATTATATCAACATGTGAAGCTGAATAATTAATCATCTCCCCGGTCAACATTTTTCTGCCATACTATAGACCCTATTACTGGTTCACTCTCCCTCCTACCCCTAGCTCCAAGAGGACAAGTGAATGCAAAGGAAAAACATGCTTACAGTTTGGGATGCTGATTGGTGGAGTATGAGGAGGAGGAATGGATACTGGTGGAGTTATAGGAGGTGGGGGTCCAGGAGGAAGAAAACCTAGGATAAGAAAAATAATGTCAACTTATGCTGTAGCACTTCAGTAAAGTCTCTACTTAAAGGGCATCTTCTCCAACAACTTAGTGTACCTGGAGGTAAATGCATCGGGTTGAATCCTGGGCGCAAAAATGGCGGAGGAGGAGGGGGTGGAGGGACACCAGGACCAAAGCCTGGAGGGGGAATTCCCAAAGGAGGGGTGAAAGTGGGTGGCTGGAGAGCACCAACTACAGGAGGACCTGGTTGATGTGGTGGGACCTAGAAAGAAAGAAAGAAAAAAAGATGAAATCACACATCTCACTACTTTCCTATTCACATAGTGAGTACAGACAAAGAAAATATCTTATTGTTGAAAAATCAGGTGCTTCTAAATTTGTGCTTATTTATCAATAAATTTATTAAATTACAGGTAATATTTAATCTGTACTTAATACAGTTGACAGAAATCAAAGTTTTACTTTATTATTATTTTTTAAGACAAAGTATCTCACTTTCTTGCCTCTGTTAGAGTGCCATGGTATCATAGCTCATGGCAACCTCAAACTCTTGGGTTCAAGAGATCTTCTTGCCTCAGCCTCCCCAGTAGCTAGGACTACAGCTTGCCACAAGGCCGGGCTATTTTTTAGAGACAGGATCTGGTTCACAGTTTTACTTTATAAAAGCAAATTCACATTGTATTTTAGCAGCATCTACTGGTGTTCTGAGATCACATGATACATTTAAAAATGTCCCATGACCAAGTAACTTTGGGAAACACAGCTCTAAGAAAGGCTGTTTGGCAATTTAAATAGTGGTGAAGATCACACGTCCTGGGCCAAATGGGGCTCTCCCAACCCCCAGCAGTGTGACCCTGAGTTACTCAAACTTTAAAATGACCAAATGCCCACCTCACCTAAGTATGGGGATTAAATGGGTTAATACAGGGCCTGGCGCAGTGGACCACGACTAGTTTCAGTTACCTGGGAGGCTGAGGCAAGAGGATCACTTGAGTTTGAGGTTGCCGTGAGCTATAACACCACAACACTCTACTGAGGGCGCCAAACCAAAACTCTTATCTCAAAAAAAGGGGGGGTGGGGGGAGAAAAAACTAGATTTGGATGTGTAAGCTAAAAAAAAAAAGGGGGGGGGTTAATACGTATTAAGTACCTGGCAATTAATGAACACCCAATAAATACTGGCTTTTCTTCCTCTTAAACAAATCAATTTTAACAGATTAGGCAGGTTTGAGAATAAATGTTGATATACACTGAATTTTCTTTGGAACCTGTGCCAGAAGGGCATATCCAGGTCAACTAAAGTTGTCTGCTAACATGGGGTGTCCATTTAAAAGATATGATAACATATAATATACCAAATGTACCAAAGCATATAATTTTATTACATTGAGAAAATCAAGAGATCACACATCCATTTTTGTGATAGCTCAAATTTATCTGATTCAAATTTAATCTGAGAAACTAAGGAAAGAAAGAATTGAAAGACAAAAAAATATAGTTGATCACATGTAATTATGGGCCAAGTACTTATAATTTTCACTAAAAGGTTTTCCATTATTTAGCCCTTATTATGTAGCAGAAAATATCCTGAGCACTTAACATAAACAAGTCTGGCACAGGAACACCAGGCCCGTGAAAGGGCCTGCAGTAACATAAATTATGTTTATGCAGTAACATAAATTCCTGCATTTTTTTTTTTAAACTTAGATTTTTAAAATCACTGAACAGTTTGAGCATTCTTCTGTTTTTATTTCAAGAGGTTTAGGGGTACAGGTGGTTTGTGGGTACACGGATGAATTGTATAGTGGTGAAATCTGGGCTTTTAGTGCATCTGTCACCAGAATACTGTACACTATACCCAACAGGTAATTTTTCATCCCCTACCCAATCTTAGGAATTTACAAACTTATAGATAGGAAAATGAAGCTTGGATGTTAGATTACTTGCCAAAGCCACATTGCTGAGTATAAATAATGGAGGTGGAAATCAATCCCTATTCTATAAAAATCTGAATTCTTTCTTTTGAAGTAACAAGTTGTTGACTAGGCAGAAAAAACTTTGTTAAATGGCATTCAATTTGAATTCACCTATTAAATAGATGGGAATCATCCATTAATAACATTTCATAACGGCAGCACTCAAAGTAAACATTAAGAAACTCCCTTCCTCTCAAAACAGCTGCTTTTTAGGTATATATCCTAAGTTCCTTTGGAACATAAAGTCTCTAAGGAATGAATATGCAGTAAGAAAAAAAGGGAAAGCAAAATACATGAAACTCTAAATAGGTTGTCATTTCACGTCTATGAAGTTAGAAGGTAAGATAATGAATAAACTAGACAGATGAAGGGCAACATAAAATTTATTCTGATTTTATTAATGTTCAGGAAAACAACAGGGTAAAGAGTTTATGAATAATAGATCTGATATTACAGAATATGAAAAATGAATACGGCCACACATGTACTCATGTTTTTGATTATGAATCTAGACATACATCTTTATAGTGAGATTTAGACACGTGAAAGTTTAAATAGCGTCCCAAATATTCTCACCTGTGGAGGTGGCACAGTTATAGGTGCAGGAACAGGAATAGGAGGGACAGGTACAGGTAGAGGTTTAGGTATGGGTGATACTGGTTCTGTGTGTGAAGTTTCTGCACCTCCATTTTGAGCAACTTCATTTTCAGGCTTCTTGGGAATTCCTTTCCAATCTGTAAGAGTTAAAGAAATGTAACAATAAGAGGGTACCGCTTTCAGTTTATAACATAAATCAATAAAATGTTGATTATAAAAACACTAGAAGCCTGATTAAAGATATTTCTATGCTAATTTTACAAATAATAATTATTTAAATTAATGAATGGGAGAAAACATGTGAAAGAGTATTTTTTGCTATGTGCCTGGCCACTGTCCTAAGCACTTTATTACACCTACTTTAATTGTCATAATTGTCTATAAGTATTCTCATTGAACAAATGAGGAAAGCAAACATAATTTGTCCAAGTCACATCCCTAGTAAGTGGTAGGGATGGATTCAATCCAGACGCATCTAATTCTAGAGTCTATGTTGTTTACTACACAAATGTATTGTTTGGATTAAAGTATTTTTGCAAAAAGATAATGAAATACCCAACATTTCCTGAACAAACTTTCCCTAATATTAAATAACTTAGATAACCTCCCATCTATTTCCACATACCTTCCAATCAAGTAAAAAACAGAAAACCATCTTTCTGCTCTGTCCTCTGGGGCCATACTCCAGAAATTCTCTTTGTTTTCTCTACCTTATCAATGAATCTTTCCCAGCCAAGCTGGCATTTTAACATTTATGCCCACAAATAACTATAACCTCTTATATTACAAAGTAGAGTGCTTCTCTGGACAGTTAAACATTCCCAAAGAAATTATAATGAAGCATTGGATTAAAATACAATACCAAAGATGCTCAAGTTAAGATCTATTTGATCTGTAAGTTTCACTGTGCAAAATTTTACTTAATCTTGATTTTTATCTCTTGGTTCTTGAAAAAAGAAAAGGAAGGGAAAGGAGAAACAGAAAGGGGAAAGAGGGGAGGGAAGGAGAGTGGAAGGGAAGGGAAGGAAGGAGAGGGAAGAGAAAAGGGGAGGAAAAGAAATATTCTTCTTAAGAGCTATTGAATTCTGTAATTAATAATTAACCTTATAATCAGTAATTATTTCAACCTCTTTGCATCTCTTCCACTAAATATAAGCTACCTAAGGGCAAAGATCACATTTGTCTCACCCCTTATTTAATCCTCAGTTTATAATAAAGAATTTGGCACATAAGGGGAATTTTAAAAATTTTAAAAATCAGAATGGCAAATAAACACATAAAAGAATGCTCATCTGAGTGGTGCCTGAGGCTCAGTGAGTAGGGTGCCAGCCTCATATACTGAGGGTGGTGGGTTCGAACCCAGCCCTGGCTAACTTGCAACAAAAAAGTAGCCAGGTGTGTGGTGGGAGCCTGTAGTCCCAGCTACTCGGGAGGCTGAGGCAAGAGAATCACCTAAGCCCAGGAGTTGGAAGTTGCTGTGAGCTGTGATGCCACAGCACTCTACCAAGGGCGATAAAGTGAGACTGTCTATTAAAAAAACAAACAATGCTCATCCACTCTAATTATCAAAGAAATGCAAATCAAAACCATTTTGAGATACCCCTAAAAACAGAGAGAATGGCCCACAAGGTCCCAAAGCAACAGCTCCTTACATGGGTGAACAGAGAAGGGAACACTCATCCACTGTTCATGGGACTGTGAAGTAGTACAGCCTCATGGAAAGAAATCAAAGAACTAAAAGTAGATCTACCATTTGACCCTGGAATTCCACCACTAGGCATTTACCTAAATGAAAGAAGAAATTTTACCACAAGGACATTTGCACTAGACAGTTCATGGCTATTAGGTTCACAATTGCAATGATGTGGAAATAACCCAAGTGCCCATCAACAAACATGTGGATTAATAAAACTGTGGCATACGTAGACCATGGGATATTATCCATCCCCCGAAAAAGATGGAAATTTTGCTTCCTTTGTAACAACCTGAATGTATCTGGAGAATATTCTCCTAAGTGAAGTACTGCAAGATTAGAAAAACAAACATCACATGTACTAAATACCAATTTGAAACTAGGCAATCAACAATTACAGACCCATAGCAGAAAAAAATCTCAAACTGAAGGGAAGGCCGGCAAGGTGGCTCACTTCTATAATCCTAGCACTCTGTGGGGCTGAGGCGGGTGAACTGCCTGAGCTCACAAGTTTGCAAGACCTCGTCTGTCTCTAAAAATAGCTGGCCACTGTGTTGGGCATCTGTAGTCTCAGCTACTTGAGTAGCTAAGACAAGACAATCACTTGAGCCCAGGAGTTGGAGGCTGCTATGAGCTATGATGCCATGACACTCTACCCAGGGCAACAAAGTAAGATTCTATCTCAAAAAAAAAAAGAGGAGAGGATGGGGTCAGTAGCTTCCCATCCAATGGGTATAATGCATAGATACGTGGCACACTCCCTGGGTGCAGGACATAACTGATTTTTACCTGCCATGTGTAAATTACATAACTTAATGGTTTTGCAGCCTCATGTTAATCTGAAATTTAAAAAGAATGAAAAAAATACATCTTGAAAATAAGGCCAGGTGCAGTAGCTCATTCCTGCAAACCAACACTTTGGGAGGCAAAGGCAGGACTCCTCGAGGCCATGAGTGAGACTGGTTGGACAATACAGAAAGATCCCATCTTCTACCCGGAATAGAAAAATTAGCCAGGTGTGGTGGTACATGCCTGTAGTCCCAGCTACTTGGGAGGCTGAGGTGGGAGGATCTGCAATGAGCTATGAACATACCAGCCTGGGTGAACAACAATAAAAAAGCAACCCCAAAATCACTTCCTAATGCAAAGAATAGGACATTTGATTTGTCATACGCACTACCAAGCAAACAAGTGAACTGTGAAAGAAATTAAATACTTCTTTACCTGGGTTGAGTGTGTCACTGTCCAACATTCCTCCTTCACAAAAACTCTCCAGTTCCTCAGGCTTGACTTTGTCCCATGGAATATAAGTTACACCAAGTTCTACATCCCAATACTGCTTATAATCTGCCTTTATTCCTTTGTTTAAGGCCCAGGCAATCTATTTTGTCATTAGTGAAAATATAAAAAGGAACAAAGAAGAAGGCAGTAAGACGTAGACAACAAGTTTTGAGAATTCACTATCCTCTATCATTCATTTCATTCTCGCTTGGGCAGCAAGAGCAAGGGAGCAATCTGGACTAGCTATCCTGTATGTCATTAACATCCTTATTCTTACTGTGGAACTAATTACTTTGTTCTCACTTTATCCCAGGATGAAAATTTGACACCTGCTCCTTACTAACTCTCACCCAACCCAGTCAGCATAAAACTTGGAGAAAACAAAGATATTTATCAGGAAAAGGCTGAAGTTCCCTTAACAGTCCAGCATACTGGGGATACTTTTTAAAGTCTATGGGAGCCTTGTAATTTCGCAACATTAGATAAAATCCTTTGGCAGTGGAATCCAAGGGTAAAACAGGGTGTTAGGATACTGAGGCAACACTGACTTTGGCTCCTTAGGGGAAGAATGCCCGTGTACCTGTATCTTTTCTTCTCTCTTTGGTGAATATTGTTTCATAGTTAATTCTGGGACAAGATGGCCAATTTAACAATAAAACATTTAATATCCAATTTCTTTTTAACAAAACATAGTACTAAATATCGTATTTACAGCACTAACTTAACTGACTTTCGCTAATGTCACCTACATTTGAAAAAAAATCTATCTCGCATGTAACTTCTAAATTTTATGTCAATTAAATACTATAGTTCTTTTAGGGGATAATCTCTTAAAAATAAAAGATACATATGAAAATAACCCAGTATCAAAGTCACTTCTAAGCCCTAAATTGCTGTTTTTAAAAAGCCACCTAATAATCATGTATTTTTAAAAATGAATTATAAAATATAAAACTATATATACCTTTATGGATTTCTGGTTTACTTTATAATTTCCTCGGCTCAGTTTCTGCAGGGCGCGATAAGCATCTTGTCTATGAACCATAATGATGTAGGCACAACCCCTGGGAGGAATCATCTGCTCCAAACATTTTAATATTACAAAAGATAATAAAATGGAAGAGCAACAAGATGTAACACTAAGTAACCAGTTCCAAGAACCCCCTCCCCACCTACAAAAGTTAAAGAGGTGTTAATTTAAATTTGGTCTCAACTGACAACTGAGTCCTCTGAACTTTGTAATATAAAGATTTGATTATCTAAGAAATGTTAAATGCAGAGAGTTTCAACATGGAACAAAACATTGAAACTCTAGCCACATCTATAAATCTGGGCAAATGATAACTTAGTTCTCAAGTCCTTAATCTTATGAAATGATATTAATCACATCTGTCCAGTGTCATTAAATAACTGAATAAACACTCACATTAATTGATTCAATAGGACCAAACTCTTCCAAGAGACTGGCAACATCCTGCTGAGTAGTCCTTTTATCCAGCTGTCCTACCCAGAGTGTAGTACTGCAAACTTAAATTATAATAAAGAAAAAAAAAACGGCCACGTTAGATAACGAGCAGCACTAAGCCTTACCTAAAAAAATTATTCAAAATCTGTGTTACATTATGATAAGTTTAAATAGTAAATCCTATATATATTTTAAAAACTTTACAAAATTACATTAGTACTTCTAGAAAGAGTACAGTGAAAAGTATACATAAGAGTGGGGAGGGGAGACCTAGCTCAGTTGCAGGCCAATCTAAAGATTTTATCCATAATAACTAAAGTCAGAAAAGCAATAACTTGCCTAGAATTACCCTGCCAATGAACAGCAAAACTAGGACTTGAGCTCAAGTCTCTTGATTACCAATCAATTTAGCACTCTGTTGCTTATACGTAGTTGTCCTTTTCCAGCTCTTGAGAGTTTATGGTTTTTCTTTTTTTATGATTTTTCTTTTATGCTGTGTCCTGGATAATAAGCCTTACAGAGTCCAGAATTTTACATATGCTTTAGTGAAATTATAAATTAAAATCTTAATAATATGTCCAGCATACCTTATTAAACATATTCTAAAGACATTTGATAAAATTCAAGAGATAATGCAAGCTAATATATTCTCTAAATTATACATCTTCATGTAAGTTAAAGGGTAGTAATTATTCTACAAAAAACCCTTTACATTGTGTACAGGAGAGCTAATTAATGGTCTTACAGTACAAAAGTATAGTACAAAGACATGCTATCACTTATCACTGTCAGTCTAGTTCACTCCTTACTGCTACTTTATAGTAAAAAGCAAATAAAGAGTATAAATCAATGCATAAACAAATAAAACATGACAAAGCAATATTCAGAATAAAACCCAACACAATTAAACATTTCAATTATGGCCTTGCTAACAAGAAGACATTTTAAACCCATGACACGAAAAAACAAGGCAGGAATTTTGAATATAAAGGCTTACTTACCACTTGCAGTTTCTGGTTTGACTTGAGGAAGGCCTTTTTGCCGACGTTCCCGTTCTTTTTCTCGATCCCGTCTTTCTTGGGATCGAGATCTGGGAGAATGTCGGCGTCTATCCCTGGACCGAGATCTAGAACGTCGATGACGAGACCTTCGAGATCTAGAACCAGATCTAGATCGTCTCCTTTTTGGTGACCTTATGTTTTCATGAAGTCAGAGAATGAACAGCACATAGGAAAAAAACAGAAAACATAAGTACATATTAATTAAAAAAAATACAACTAGGTAATTTAATACCTGCATATATAGGAATGTAAGAGTATGAAATTCATTTTGACGATTTTAATGTCTCAAGTTAGAAAACATACACAATTTAAACAAAATAAATAAGGTTGTCAGCTTATAAAAGTCTCCCTCACCTTCACAGTACCTGACAGTATACTAAATTATTTCTGTAAGAAGCTAATGGTTGAGATGCAGTACTATTTTTTTTTTATTTAATTTTTTTATTGTTGGGGATTCATTGAGGGTACAAGAAACTAGGTTGCACTGACTGCATTTGTTAGCTAAAGTCCCTCTTACAATCGTGTCTTTCCCGCAAAAGGTGTGGCACACACCAAAGCCCCACCCCCCACTTCCCTCTCTCTGTTCTTCCTTTCCCCACCCCAACGCACCCAATCTTGTCGGATCTCAGACGCTAAGCAGGGTTGGGCCTGGTTAGTACTTGGATGGGAGACATAGGACTATCTACCTGCTTAGTAATAGAAAAGACTTTTCTGTATCCAATTATGGCATTACCATGACCTTTGCACTTTGTAGGCTGATAAAGTTGTAAAAGAACTTTCAATATATAAGTCTTCTAATACCATATACTGTATGCCTACACTTTGGCATCAGAGCAACCCAAAGAGCAAAAAGGTATATAAGATAATCTTAGATTTTTTTTCAATCAATACTTCTATTTTCTTTTCTACACAAATTATCAATAGTTACACTAATTGTTAAGTTTATTAACACTGAATGTAATCTAATTTGATTTTAATCTGTCTCCTAAGACATATAAGGCTGGAGAAACATTTTCTATAATTTACCTGGATGCTGACCTCGATCTTGATTTTCTGTTATCAGACATATGCCGTTTAACCTCTTGAATACAAGGTTGTTGTTCTACTTCCATTTCCTTAAAACCCGAAACAAAAACCATCATAAAATGAGAAAAATGAAAACTGCAAAGGCAAGAGGATAAAATCCAAGGAATGCTAAATCAAAAATCTCTTGCCTGGAAGCAATCCTCTTTTGGTTACTTGGGACCAAATTACTAATTCAATACTGACCATCCATCACCAAAATAAAAAACTTGTATATGGTTTACAAGATCACAAGAAGCATTTCTCTACTTCCGGAAGTCACAATTACCTAAATTGTAATTGGCCTAAATTACAATGCCATTTTAATAAGCCATCATCTAAGGTGTGAAGAAGGCACTGGTTAAGGCTTCTACACTCAATCCCCACAGAACCCTATGTAAGTTTGTAGTATTATTACATCCACTTTCCAGGCACAGAGAGGATTTAATATGTGCCCAAGGTCTTTCCTGATAAATAAAGAAATAAAGACAGCAGGCAAATAAGCAGAAATCTACATGTGTAAGTCAAGGAAACCAAAATATAATTTGAGAATGAAGTTTACCTGTTGATGTGGCTTCTGTGTGAGTGGTTCATTTTGTGCCTGAAAAGAGGCTTGGAAAGGTTGAACTGGTGGAGTTGGAGGAATTACAGGCTGAGCCATGGGGGGAAATGGCGGTGTAGGAAGAAATCCAAATCCTGGCATTTGTCCATTAGGAGGAAGTGGAACCTTCCATTTTTAAAGAAAGTGTATGAGAATTAAGTAACAGCGAACAAAAATAATTTGAAAACCTCTAACTTTAAATAAAACTAAAATATCTTTAACAAGCTGTGTAAAAGAAACGCTACAATGACACTTGATACTGTTTAACAATTTTCAGAGAAACAATCTTTATCCAAAGATATCAAGCATATACACATTAAAAATCCTGTAACTCGTGCTTGCTTCAGCAGCACATACACTAAAATTGGAACGATACGGAGAAGATTAGCATGGCCCCTGCGCAAGGATGACACACAAATTTGTGAAGCGTTCCATATTTTTAAACGTTTATATACCTAAAAAAAAAAATCCTGCTCAGTGCCCATAGCACAGTAGTTATGGCACCAGCCACATGCATCAGAGCTGGTGGGTTCAAACCCAGCCTGGGCCCGCTAAATGACGACAACTGCAACAAAAAAAAAATAGCAGGGCATTTGTGGCATGCTCCTATAGTCCCAGCTACTTGGGAGGCTGAGGCAACAGAATCGCTTAAGCCCAAGAGTTTGAGGTTGTTGTGAGCTGTGACACCACAGCACTCTACTGAGGGCAACATAATGAGACTCTCTCAATAAATACATACATACATACATAGGTTTGGTTTTAAATATTCAAAGAAATACCTTCATTTACATAAGCAAGCAACGTGATAGACTGAAAAAGAAAATCACAAAATATTCTTTCTAAATTATTTATAAATTTTCAGTAAGTGTTAAAACATCTGAACATACCTCACAGGTTTTCTTTTTTTACACACACAGGTAGGTGTAACAGAGAGGGGCGGTGTTGAATAATGGCCCCCAAAAGATATCTAGATTTTAATTCCTGGAACCTGTGAATTTGTTACCTTACACAGCAAAAAGGACTTTGCAGATGTGATCAGTAAGGAACTTATAATGGGCAAATTATCCTCAATTATCTGGGTGGGCCAAATCTGCCCACAACATCCTTACCAAGAAGGAAGGACGAAGGAGGGCCAGGGTTAAGAAAAAAGGGCCAGGTGCTCATGCCTATAATCCCAGCACTCTGGAAGGCTGAGGCAGGTGGATTGTCTGAGTTCACAGGTTCGAGACCAGCCTGAGCAAAAGCAGAGACCCCAGTCGCTAAAAAAGAAAAAAAAAATGGCTGGGCATTGTGGCAGGTGCCGGTAGTCATAGCTACTTGGGAGGCTGAGGCAAGAGGTTCCTCGAGTCCAAGAGTTGAAGGTTGCTGTGAGCTATGATGCTATGCCACTCTACCCAGGGTGACAAAGTGAGACTCTGTCTCAAAAAAAAAGAAAAACAGTACAACAGAGAAAGCAGAGAGAGAGTGCTGCTCTCTGATGGGCCCACAAGCCAAGGAATATAGGCAGCCATGAGACAATGGAAAGGGCAAGGTCTCCAAAAGAAACCAGTCCCGACAAGGCACTGATTTTAGCTCCCTTAAGACTCACTCTGGACTTCTGACCTCCAGAAATGTAAGAGAATAAGCTTGTGCTGTCTTAAGCCACTAAGTTTGTGGTAACTTGTTTCAGCACCAACAAGAACTAATACAGGTATAAAACAACCCAATGTCAATGGAAGCTTCTGCATGTGGGTACTCCTGGAAGAGTCTCACACTGCAGCAGGAGGCGTAGGTAAGAGGGGTCCAGCAGAAAGACAGCAAGTATGTGTGCAAAGGGCACTAAGTGTGGCTACGGCCCAGAGCTGGAAACAAGAAATGATGGAAATTGACTGCGATGATGGGCAGGGCCAGGTTGCACAGGGCCCAGCATTCTTGCTAAGGAGTGAGGACGTCAGCTGATGTCGATTATGAAGCCAGTGAGCAGGGGAGGGATGGGGTTGGAGCAAAAGCAGTGCCCATTTGGATAGACGATTTCAGGGGACCCATCAGATGGCAGCTGCAATAGGCCTGACTGGAGATGACAAAGACCTGTGTAATGGCTTTTGAGGGGCAGCTTCAGGGGGGCATGGAACAGAGCCAGGCCAGAGGCTGGAGGAATATGGGAGTGGGGAGGGGGGGAGGGACTTCAGCATAACAGCCAGGATTTGGGCCAGGGGCCTCTGGGAGGTGCACAGGATATGGGTGTGAAATTAGATTTAGAGGGGAAATAGGTAAGTTTATCTTTTTTTGTTTTTTTGAGATGGAGTCTAACTCTGTTGCCCAAGCTACAGTGCTGTGGCATCAGTCTAACTCACAGCAACCTCAAACACCCAGGTTCTAGCAATCCTCTTGCCTCAGCCTCTTGAGTAGCTGGACTACTCAAGATGAGTGCTTGCTCTTGCTTAGGCTGGTCTCAAATTCCTGAGCTCAAGGGATCCTTCTGTTTCAGTCTCCCAGAGTGGTAGGATTACAGATGTGAGCCACCGCAACTGGTCTTCATTTTTAAATAAAGCTGATAAGGCTAGGAGCCTGTAGCTCAGTGAGTGAAACTGGTGGGTTCAACCTGTCCCGGGCCTGCTGAAACACGGACAACTGCAACCTAAAAGAAGCCGGGCTTTGTAATGGGCGCCTGTAGTCCCAGCTACTCGGGAGGCTGAGGCAAGAGAATTGCTTAAGCTCAAGAGTTTGAGATTACTGTGAGCTGTGACGTCACAGTACTCTACCCAGGGCGACAGCTTGAGACTCTGTCTCAATAAATAAATAAATAAATACATACATACATAGGGTTATAAAACACTTTGTGAACTTGATTCATTGATAAGTCATTAAAATCATATCATTTTCATATTATCATATAGACAGAATGGATCGAACACAATACAGGTAAGAAAATAACATACTGTGAAGAGATTTCTCAGAATAGTTTCTAAACTTCAGCCATAAGGTAGTATTTCCCAAGGCTAGTTGTACAATAGAATCACTGCAGAATTTAAAAAAGATTTCCTAGAATGATGGTAGCACTGGAGGGCCAGGATGTGTATTTTTAAAAATATCCCTCTCCTTGTCCCCGTAATTTAGATGCATAGCCAAGTTTAAAAAACTCTGAATCAGAGAATTTACTGGAACACATCCAATGAACAACTCTAACTTCCCACAACTCTTCAGTGTACTATGTATGCTTCTTTCATTGCAGCTTTTAAACTATATCCCTGAATGTTGAGAACTGAAAGCCCTCTAAAGTATCTAATCACACAACTTATAGAAAAGGCCCCTGACAGGGAAACAGCTGTGTAACTAAGTTTGTCAGACTATAGAACCATCATCTCTCTCTCTTTAAAAAGTTAAACATTTTAACTAAAATACCTATTCCTAAAATATGAGCATGTAGTACTTAGCATACTTGTTTTAATTAAAGCAAAAAGCAACTCAGAACAGTTATACATTCAACAGCTTTTACGGAAGATGGAGTATTACTTAACCAATCACATAGCTATACTGTGTTCTGTGAAGTGCAAACCATACAATGTAATTAACACATCTTGAATTATTAAAACTGCAAGAAAAATGCTTGTACCTGATGGTGCATTGGATCCTGTTGTATTCCCATCATTCGAGGTTGAAACTGATCCATATTTTGATGCTGTGTGTATGCTGGTTGCTGCATGCCATCTCCAGGAAATCCACTAAAAATAAGGCAAGTAATCTTTTTTACCCATTCAAAAGCACAAGACTCTCAGCCACATTCATACTACAGAAGCACAGGATAATGGTGAAGAATCATTAGTAATCAACATTTTAAAAAATCGTATGTAGTATATTTATCCGTTTACTAATCTATACACTATTATTCCCAACATGAAAGCCACTTTTTTAGCAGGGGAAAATCCGTGCTACCACAAATTTTACAGAACAATGACTCCACTGAAAATTGTTTTGATTGCTAAATGTTATTTAGAACATGCTTTACAATTCTGTATTTACCAAGGATTTAAAAAAAAGAAAGAAACTCACAATGATGCCTGTGGAGGAGGAGGAGAGGCAGCAGTGGGGGCAGCAGCAGCAGCAGCAGCAGCAGGCACAGTGGTGGCGGGTGTGGGAGGCACAGCAGCAGCAGGTGCTGTCGTGGTGACAGCAGCAGCATCCTCTTTCTTTGATTCTTCCACAGCTTCGGGCTCATCATCATAATCAAATCTATCAAGCAGCTTCTGAAGAAAGTATATCAATATTCCATTTTAAAACTGAGACAGATTCACTTCACAAAAATGTATTTACCACTATCTATAACCCCACCACATTGTCAAGTTCGATCTCATTTTCCCATAGGCCCCTGGGGACTATGGTTCACAGACATAACCAATTTTTACACGAATGCCATTTTGGAAAAAATACAAATTTTAATTTTGCCTTCCTTCCCAAATTATAACTACAGTATTTTCTTTTTGACTGTTTCTCTATTTTGTATCTGCTTATTTCCTAATTACTTTTGCAGCATATATAACTTTCTAAAATATCTAAAATTATTTCCTAATTACTTTTGCAGCATATATAACTTTCTAAAATATTCATTTACCTAGACTAAAAACTTTTAGAACTTTGTGCACATGAAAATGGATCTACATTTCAGTCAGCTATAAAATGTAAAAAAAGACTATCTTACCCAATCACTAAAAATGCATACAGAAAAAATGTCCATATCCTCTTTGCTCAAGATTATAGGAATATGTGAAACAGAAAAACAAAAGAGAATGGTATAGGACAGGGGCACAAAGCTGTCTCACCACTTGTTCATTAGCTTCTTTCTTAAAACTTCACGACTTTCATTAAAAAAAAAAAAAAAATCATGACACTTCATGAGATCACATGTCCAGAAGAACAGCAATTTAAAAACAAGACTTATTCTTACTGGAAAGAAACATATTAGACACATACTAATGGTTTTCAGTAGATTACAGACTTCATCATCACAAGAACCCTGCAAGGTAGATAAGAGTCTCTTCACAAACTAAGGCTCAGATCATAAAGAAACATCAAGATGACAGTCAGTGAATGGTGGAATCAGGATGTGGAGCATGGTCTTTTTAACTTCAAAGCCCTCAGTCCCTGGCCACCAACAAGCCATCTTTTCTTTCAAACTGTGCCCATTCTGCTCATGGATTTCAACCTCTAATGTATCAACAACTTGTGTAGTTCTAGAACAGTTATGTCCACAAATTCTGGTTCTACTTTACTGAACAACAGATTTCTAAATTAGGAAGGGAAATCTCTTCCTTGGATAACACAGTATATAGGACTAAACCAGTGTTCAGAGTGTTTTAGGACAGAGCTAACTTGAGGTTTTTTCTTTGTAATTCTAGGTCAAGAAATTCAAAGTTTTTATAGAATTCCTCTTTCTAAACTTGCTGAAACAAATAAACATTGGCCAACTCACTTAAGGTAAAACATTAGACAAATTATAATTCAAGTTAACAAGATAAAGATGCTCACTATCATGGCTTTGACTCAGTATTTTTCTCAAAGCCCTTGCTATCATACAATAACAAAAGAAAAAGAAACAGGTACAGACAGATATTGAAGAGAAATTATATATACCTAGACAATTTAAAAGCACCAACTAAAAAACAAAGTATTAATGCCATGAACCATTTTTCTTTTAGAGACACGTTTTTACTCTGTTCTCCAGACTGCAGTGTAGGGGCATGACAGCATCTAACTAGTCTTGAGTTCCTGGCCTCAAGCAATTCTATCCTCTCAGCCTCCCAAAGTGCTAGAATTATATGTGTGAGCCATTGTGCCCAGTCACCATGCCCATTTATAAAACATTGTTTTTATATATGGCATTATCATTAACCATTTTAAACATTAAACATTAAAAATGAAAGAAAAACATTAAGACTTCTAACAAGAACATTATGAGAGATTTAAGGAAATGGAGATTCTGTATGAGAGGCTATCAGTGCTTCCTAAATTAATAGATAAATTCAAAGGAATTCTAACATCTGGAAAAACATGCTGTGATGGTTAATTTTATATGTCAACCTGCCTAGGTAATACACTGCCCAGTTATTTGGTCAATTACCAATTTAGATGTTGTTATGAAAGCTTACTTTAGACGAAACTAACATTTAAATCAGCCAAATGTGAGTAAAGCAGATTGCCCTCCATAACGAGTGAGCCTTAATCAGTTGGAGGCCTTAAGAATAAGAACTAAGGTTTCTTAAATAAAGAATTCTCCTCAAGACTATAATATAGAAACCCTGACAGTTTTTTTTTTTTTTTTTGTAGAGACAGAGTCTCACTTTATCGCCCTGAGTAGAGGGCCCTGGCGTCGCACAGCTCACAGCAATCTCCAACTCCTGGGCTTAAGCGATTCTCTTGCCTCAGCCTCCCGAGTAGCTGGGATTATGGCGCCTGCCACAATGCCCAGCTATTTTTTTGTTGTGGTTTGGCAGGGATCGGGTTTGAACCTGCCACCCTCGGTATATGGGGCCAGCGCCTGCCCACTGAGCCACAGGCGCCACCCCTTGACAGAGTTTTTAGTCTGCTGCCCTGTGGGAATCAGACTCCAGTCTGAATGTACAGTCTACTCACTTGTTTACAATTTTAAGAACAAATTCCTTAAGATAGATCTATCTAAACAGATACAATTATTGGTTCTGTTTTTCTGGAGACCCCTGACCAATACAAATCACCAAGAATAACCAAAGAAAGTTTGAAAAAGAGTAACAGAATGTATGTGGAAGTGAAGGGAGCATAGGGAGGTAGGAAACCTAGAAATGAAATATGGTATATATGTTACAAGTATTTCAACTATTACGATGTAGAAATATATTAGTGGGATAGAAGAGTGTCCAGAGAGATAGAATAAGAAACACAGGAATTTGTGGATAAAAAGCAGTGAGGGAGAATTATTTTCAAAAATGTGAAGATTTAACTATGTCAAACCATAATCTAAAATAGATTCCAGAGGCACTAAAGAGAAAAAACATAAACAAAAACATAAAAGTACTAGAAGAAAATATAGAATTATTTTTTATTTCATTTCTCTCTCTCTTTTTTTTTTTGAGACAGAGTTTCACTCTGTCGCCCTTTGTAGAGTACTGTGGCGTCACAGTTTACAGCAACCTCAAATTCTTGGGCTCAAGTGATCATCTTGCCTCATCTTGCCTCAGCTTCCCGAGTAAATGGGACTGCTGGTCCCTACCCAATGCCTGGCTATTTTTAGAAATGGGGTCTTACTCTTGCTCAGGCTGATCTCCAACTCATGAACTCAGACAATCCACCCGCGTTGGCCTCCCAAAGTGCTAGGATTACAGGCGTGAGCCACTGTGCCCAGGTCTTAGAATTATTTTGTTAATATAGATAGGGAGAGTCTTCCTAATCACAACATTGAACAAAAAACCTAACAAAACCACAAGTATAGGCAGCTCCTGTGGCTCAGTGGGTAGGTACTGAGGGTAGCAGGTTCAAGCCCAGCCCTGGCCAAACTGCAACAAAAAAAATAGCTGGGCGTTGTGGTGGGTGCCTGTAGTCCCAGCTACTTGGGAGGCTGAGACAAGAGAATTGCCTAAACCCAGGAATTGGAGGTTGCTGTGAACTGTGTGACGTCAAGCACTCTACTGAGGGTGATAGGAGGAGACTCTGTCGCTACAAAAAACAAAAAAACCCCAAAAACCATAAGTATAAGAATTTACGTTCACATGTACACAGAAATTAGTTTGAAAGAATACACACAAATCTGTTCAAACTATAGTGTGAAATTGCTTCCCTTTTAAAGTTTCTGTATTATGTGTTTTCTCTCCCTGTAAGCATATGTTCCTTTTTGCTCAAAAAATTCACTTAACCGTCTGTTAATCAGCAGCCACCAATAAATCACTAAGATGTAATGAAAGCCAACATTTACCGCATGGATTTTTAATTTGTACTACGAACAATAAAGTTCCTCTATTTTATAAAACAGGCAAGAGTGGAGGTGTTTGAGTTAAAACTTCAACAGAAAGCCCTGAGCTGTGCGTGTTCAGCAGACCCACATCCTTGTTGGTAGCTTCCTTAACATGCCTAAGGAACCAAAAGGTGTAACAGAGCAGCTGAAAGACACTGAAACAACCCAAACTCTCACGTTATAGATATGTTAATTAAGATTTTAACAGCAAAAAAAATTAAAAGTAACATAAAAGACTATTAGTAGGCTAGGCGCCTGTAGCACAGTGGTTACAGTGCCAGCCACGTACACAGAGGATGGTGGGTTTGAATCCAGCCAGGGCCAGCTAACAACAATGACAACAACAACAACAACAAAAGTCAGGTGTTATAGTGGGCGCCTGTAGTTCCAGCTACTTGGGAGGCTGAGGCAAGAGAATTGCTTAAGCCCAAGAGTTTGAGGTTGCTGTGAGCTGTGACACCACAGCACTCTATTTAGGGCAACATAGTAAGGCTCTGTCTCAAAAAAAAAGGAAAAAAAAAAGACTATCAGTAGTGGAATGGCTAAAATGTAGTACATTCATTGGAATACTGCAGATTATATGCATTCAGTGTAAATGTAGATCTAAATTCACTAAACTTTAACAATAGTAAAAAAGAGACAAGAACATTCAGACCAAAACAAGCAGGTATAGAAAAGCACATTAACATAGGAAATTAATTCTGAAAAGATATACAGCAAAGTTATTACAGTAATCTCCAAGTATGGAGCTAATGAATTTTCTTCTTTTTACTTTCTTTTACTCCCTGAAAATTGAGTATGTATTACATTTAAAACCAAGAAAAATAATCAGTATGTTGACGTTGAAGGATAAAATACTTCAAATCACAAAACAACCAAACAATTCATTTAAAAAATATAGAAGGGATAACTTCCACAAAACATGCTGAGCAATAAAAACGGTGAGGCAAGTTAAATGTAAGAGAAGCAGAAGCATACCTTGTCAAATGTAGTCTTTTGTTCAGGTGGAGGGAAAGCAGTTTTTTGCTCAGGTGGTTGTGTAGGAGTTGTCTTTAACTGAGCTGTGATAGCCTGAACCTGAGCCATCACAGCATTGTCAAGGACAGGAGACTGTGGTTTTGGAGGCTGCTGAAAAGTCTGAAGGATCTGCTGAAGCTTAGAGAAAGGGAAGACTGATAAACCACACAACAAAGTGTAATCATAGCATCAAAAATTAATTCAGTTAAAAAATAAATCTCAAAGTGACTCAAAATAGTATAGGCAGAGTAAACAGGAAAAAAACCCTTCCTGTAATTCACGGTTAAGTTTGTTGTTATGAATATATGTCACGTAAGGTTAAAAATGTATGCTGTATGTATGGTAACAAATTAAATGATATAAAATAATGGTCAATGAGAAGAGAAAATACACTAAATTGTGAAGAAGGTAAATTAAGTTTTCTAGAAAAATGGAAAAATTCTCTCCAATCCAAATAATTTTGGAATCAATCAAAAATGCTAGAATTGTTAGCAACATCAGCCACTTAGAAGTTCTCTTTAAAGAGTTACTGCTATTTCTAAGTGTACTATTCCCTTGTTTTTTTCACTTTTGCATTTTCCCTATTACTCCCATGTCATTATCTCTTTCATGGAGGCTTTTCTGGTTGAAAAGTAGACGTTTCCCCCCCCTCCGAATGTGTTCATTAATGAGGAATGGAAAAAAAGAATCGACAGTAGTACCTAACCCAGCAAACGATTTAATCTTAGAACAAACAGTTTACCTGTTGGCCTTGAGTTGTCTGAAACAGTTGAGCCACAGCAGCAAAAGCATCAGAGCTGGGCAACTGTGGTACAGTTGATACAGAGTTTGGAGTGGCTTGTGGGAGTTCAGAAGATACTTTTACTGGAGGTGGTGGTGAACCTAAAAAAGAAAAGGTCATTAAAGCCTAAGAAAATACCCACCTACAAGTTTATCTTTTTAACTCCATCAAGCTTCTTCGCTACAAATAAAATTCCATCTAGTTTTACAGTAAAATATATAGTCTATAGTTCCTAACAAGTATCAGAAAAGCATACTTTTACTGGAATAGGAATTATTGGGAAAAAAACATACCTTCTAAGATGGGAGTTCAAGTTTCTTTCTGATAGAAACATTCCTCCAATATGACAGACTCTAAACCTCTCATGTACATAAAGTTACACCATTATCTAAGCTCACAGATATAGTTGACTATACCTTCATTGTTGGTAACATTTTCGGCTACTGGGGCAGCATTACTGGTTCCTGCTGCCATATCCAAAAGAGGTTGAATAATTTCAATTTTGAATACTCCATTTTTTTGCCAAAGGTTCAAAACACGAACTATTTTACTCTGTAATGTGTGAGAAAATATGAATATACAATGAGTATTTGCACAAATCACACATTATACCTCTCAAAAAGAAAGACCCTCTGCCCCAAGGCTGACATTTCCATATTAAGTCTGTTTCTCGAAAAGAAAAAATCCATCAGAATTACAACCTGGTTAAACTACTCTAGCCTGTCTTCCATGGTATAATCTAGAGCAGGGGTCCTCAAACTGCGGCCCACAGGCCACATGAGGCGGTGTGATTGTATTTGTTCCCGTTTTGTTTTTTTACTTCAAAATAAGATATGTGCAGTGTGCATAGGAATTTGTTCATAGTTTTTTTTTTTAAACTATAGTCCGGCCCTCCAACGGTCTGAGGGGCAGTGAATCGGCCCCCTGTTTAAAAAGTTTGAGGACGCCTGATCTAGAGTGAGAAAAAGAGATGAAATATAGTCCTAAAGAATAAAAAGAAATATATTATCTGATGTTTTCATTATACATATTTTACTTACGGTTACAAATAAACTCCATCACTGACAAAAAAGTTATCTTAGAGAAGTAAACAAGTAAAAGAGAATTTCTTCAGAATATTTCTAACAGCTAAAATGTTTAACTAAATGCTCTGTAATCGTAAGTTGTTTTATGTCATGTAAATATGAAGGAGATCCAGAGATGATATGTTATTCATGTATGAAACTTTTATCTCCCACTTAAGGATCACCTTGGCTTTTTGGTACATTTTCCCCACAGGAACACATTTCCCAGAATGTAAACAAAAATTTGTTAACACTCAACTTTATATACCATGTATTCTAAGTATCTCCATTCTTCATTTTTCTAGGTATGTTTACCAGTGTAATTTCCCCACCTATTTACAGTTCAGTTACTGCATCTGTAGTGTTTTTCTACCCTTGTATAGTATACCCCAAAGCCAGCTGGAATAAGCAAGAATCTGAGATGGGCACTGCCTTTCCCTACTGCAGAATTTCTTCATCAGTAACTATACAAGTACATCTTTCCTTAAAGCAAGATGAAGCTCCTTTCATATACAGGGTGGCCATAAACTTCCTTTAAAATTGCACGTGAACTTTCTGGCCACTCTGTATTTTAAATTTTTTTTATTTTATTGTGGTGAGAACACTTAATCTGAGACCTGCTCTCCTGACAGATCTTTAAGTGTATGACATCTGTTAACTATAAGTATGTTATTCAGCAGACCTCTTGCACTCACTCATCTTGCTTACCTGAAACTTTGTACCAGTTGATAAGCAATTCCCCATTTTCCCCTTCTCTTAATTCCTGGTAACCACCCACTTCCCTCTTTGATTCTATAAATGTAGTTCTTTTTATATTGCAACAACATTCCTGAAGGACTTCACAAGAAAATATTAACAGATATAAAATGACAACTGAAGAAAAACTTGCGTTTTATTTCAAACTTACAGAAAATATTAACAGATATAAAATGACAACTGAAGAAAAACTTGCGTTTTATTTCAAGCTCACAGAGATCACTAAATGAAGATCTTATTTAGCAATACAGTAGGATTCAAACATTTAATACACATTTAAATGATTAGAAAAATAAAAAAAATCAATGAGAATACAAGTTTTAATTTAATAATTAACTATACCTTATCTTCAGATGGACAAAGATATAAGTACTGGAATGTGGCAGTTATGTTTTTAGAGAATCTTGGCCCAAAAACATCTTTATCAGTTCCAAACTGATGACGAGACTGTCGCACAATTGAGTCAATTACATATAATCCCGGAACCTTGTATTCTGGTTTACACTAGAAGAATAAAGTTGTAAAGTCAGTGTAACAAATGTAATCCTAGCACTCTGGGAGACCAAGGTGGAAGCATCGCTTGAGGTTGGGAGTATGACACAAGCCTGAACAAAGGAAGACCCTGTCTCTACTAAAAAAAGAAAAATTAGTCAGGCATTGTAGCAGGTGCTTATAATCCTAGCTACTCTGGAGTCTGAGGCAGGAGGTCAGTGAGGTTGTTGTCTAGCTTGGGCAATAGAGCAAGACTCTGTCTCAAAAATAAAGTCACAACTTGACACCCATTAATTTTACATTTATAAAACTTTATACAGGGTGTCCAGAAAGTTTATGTGCAATTTAAAATAGTTGAACTATATCCACTATATCTGTTTAAAAATTACTCGAATACTTTAGCTAATTGGCTAACCTGTCAAATTTCCCACATCTATACAAAACATTCTCTTGGGAAGCAAATCCCTATTTTTTTTACTCTTCTGATCGCTCTACCTTCCCACACACAACGTCTCAGAATTGACATTACTTTACCAATCCCTAAGCTATTTACATGTGAATTCATTATGATAGTCTTTACTCCAATTCACTTGGCTCAAAAAGATAATTTTTACCTTTTAAAATTATAAAACTTTTAACACACCAATTTCAATTCTATTAAGGTATAGTACCAAAGAAATAAACTAAATCAACAAATTAAATTAAAAAATAAATAAATTTAACAAGTCATTTTCCACCGATTATTAATCAACAAAGATAAAAAGAATAGCACAGTAGTAACAGGCACCTACATGAATTTATGGTGGTAATGGAAGCAGGCACAATCCACTATGGAAGTCAATTTTGCAATAAAGCAAGTTCGCATTAGATCAACCAATTCTGTATTTAGGAATTTATGTTAAAAGCATTGTCTATAAAAAGTAAAAACTAAGAAAAATCTAACTTGGCGGTGCCTGTAGCTCAGTCAGCAGGGCGCTGGCCACATACATCTAGGGTGGCGGGTTTGAACCTGGCCTGGGCCTGCTAAGCAACAACGACAGCTGCAACCATAAAATAGCTGGGTGTTGTGGCGGGCGCCAAGTAGTCCCAGCTACTTGGGAGGCTGAGGCAAGAGAATCGTTTACATCCCAAAGTTTGAGGTTGCTGTGAGTTGTGATGCCACAGCACTCTACCCAGGGTGACAGCTTGAGGCTCCGTCTCAAAAAAAAAAAAAAAGAAAAGAAAAGAAATATCTAGGGCAGTGCCTGTTGCTCAAAGGACTAGGGTGCTGGCCCCATATGCTGGAGGTGGTAGGTTCAAACCCAGACCCGGCCAAAAACTGCAAAAAAAAAAAAAAAGAGAAAAGAAATGGGCGGCGCCTGTGGCTCAAGGAGTAGGGTGCCGGTCCCATATGCCAGAGGTGGTGGGTTCAAACCTAGCCCCGGCCAAAAACCACAAAAAAAAAAAAAAAAAAAAAAGAGAAAAGAAATATCTAACCACACGGGCATCATGGTAACAATGATACAAAGGAATACTTTGCAAATGTGCATGATAAACTCAACATGAAATGCAGGTTAACAATCAGTATTATCTTTTTTTCCTTTTGTAAATGTACATGTACATAAATGATACATAGATCCAAATATAAATATTGCAGTAATCTGGAGGCAGTAGCATATAGGTAATTTTAGTTTTTTGCTTTATTTAAATTTGTACTTAATTAACTACTATGAAAAACTTTTACTATTTTTTTGACCTGCTGGACTTCTGACCTGCTTGACTTCTAACTTTATCCCTTTGTATGCACAAAGGGCTGTTTTAGAGACATTTCCATAAACATCTGTTAGTATGTACTACATGTCATAGCTCCAAGTCAAGAGTTAGGAGACCTTAAGTACGTTCTTAGTCTTGTACTGAGACAGATGCGTGCTAGTCAAACAGATATAAAACAAAAGACAACTACAGAACTGAAAAAAGTGGTTTAATTATGATTCAGCAGGAAAAAGTTTGAAACTTTAGGAACTAATTTCATGTGAAATACTCAATATGCAGAGTAGGCCAGTCAAGGAGTAAAGCAAGTACTTCAGGCTTAGAAAAGGATCCTGTCCAACAGAAAAAAAACAAAACAAAAAAAAAACACTGATGTGAATTGAGTGCTAAGCACTCAGTAAGTCTCAATCCACGGTATTGCTATAAATGTGTTTTTAAATTTCTAGTGATTAAAAAGAACCATTACTTTTTTATAGAGTGGCTTTAGAAGCAAACATCCAAATTATAATTTACAAAGTAAATTAAAATTAGCATCATAACTAAAATGAGGTAATAATAAAAGTTACCTTTTTGATGAACTTTTCTACTATTTGAACCACATGCTTATAAAGCTGAAAAGAATAAAAGAAAATTACTGTCCAATCTATATTTCTAATTTCTTATAACTAGAAAATACTTAAAACCTTGAAATCTGTAAAGTTCAAATAATTATCAAGATAATACTGACCAAACCATGAGAAATAACCTATAATCCATAATTGAAAAAGTCTTCATAACCAGAAAGGAATAAACTAAAACAGAAAACTATAATAATCCCCCCAAACAGAAGGCCCTTTGCTTAAGGCTTTAAGCCAATAAAGCTTCACAAAGCAGGATATTAGGCAACCTTACGAGAAGGATAAAACCAAATGGAGTCAGAACTAACAACACAGTTTCTAAAATAAGCCATTTATTAAAAGTGTGATCTTGGGCTAGGCACAGTGGCTCACAACTGTAATCCTAGCATTCTGGACGGCCGAGGTGGCTGGATTGTTTGAGCTCAGGAGTTTGAGACCAGCCTGATCTAAAGGGAGACCCTGTCTCTACTAAAAATAGAAAAACTAGCTGGGCATTGTGGCTAATCTAGAGGCTGAGGCAAGAGTATCACTCAAACTCAGGACTTTGAGGTTGCTGTGAGAGCTATGATGCCACCACGCTCTACCCAGGGAAACAGAGTTAAGATTCTGCCTCAAAAAATATAAAAAAATCAAATGTGATCTTAGTAAGACATTTAATTTCATAGAACTTGAGTTTTGTCTTGTTTTATTAAATAAAAATGAAGCTAAATACTTAGCCAGTCTATTACAATGACTGAGTGAAATAAAAAACTGCTTTGAAACAGTATTTTACAATACTAAAGTATAGTATTATCAGAAACTTACATCAAAAACTGATTAGTCCTCTTTGATTCAGGCCTGAATTAACTGAATTCTCGTATGTTTAACAGTTACATTTTCAAAATTTCAAAAACATCTCTCAAATTGAATGTATTTATTTTGTTCTTACCTTAATAGCTTTAATAGCAGCTTTAGTGATGAGAATCATCTTGGCTCTAGAGATGGGAGGTTTCATATCCATAAGTGAAAAAAGCTTTTAAAAAAAAAGAAAAAAACATAAAACATAAAGGTAAAACACCCCGTGTTCTACAAAGATCTCTGCAATCAATTAAGAGAACAAGAAACTTTGGGGAATAGAACTTTACAGTCTGGCTAGTAAGTAAAGAAAAAAAATCATAAACCTAAGAGGTGAAAACATCAAGAAATCTTCAAAACCTAGAACAAAAAAATATGTAAAACTTTACCCAAGAACTCAAAAATGATTTGAATGGAAACAAACACGCTATATTCCTAAACTGAATGTGGCAATACTGTAACTCCCATCAGTATTTAATGCAATTTCAATCCAAAACTCACTGAGATTTTGAAGAACTTCAAATAATTCTAAGGTTCATTTGGAGCAACACACGTATGAAAATTGGGCAAGATATTTAAAAAATCAATCTCACAACAATAAATCCAGAGCAATCAGACGCTCCGTGAGACTTAACCACATTTTTATACTCCTCCCAAAGTTCTGAATCGAAACAAAACATAACCAGAGTCCACAGAGGATTAAAAAGATGAAATTCTGACATTAATATGTTACTATCTAGCTTCTTAAGTTCTTATCTTTGTTTTGTTTACTCAAAGACACACACCCACCTGGGACTTTTACAATTTTCAGGCTTTTCAATACTACAGATCCAACAGGAATATACCCTCTTTCCCCGAAAATAAGACAGTGTCTTATTTTAAGGTGTGCTCCCAAAGATGCGCTAGGTCTTATTTTCAGGGGACGTCTTATCTTTCCTGTAAGTAGGTCTTATTTTCGGAGGATGTCTTATTTTCGGGAAAACAGGGTAGATCCCAGTAACAATAATTTTTAAAAAGGCACAGTGTCAGATAAAACCAACATAAGACATTCTAAGTAGAAAACATAGATTTCTTTTCCTACAAATAATATCAAGATACAGAAAATAGGAAAAACACTAAGATACTAACCCAGGAATTCATTTTAATAAAGGTTTTTAAAATAAATAAGGTCCTGATTCTTTACTGTTTGACTTATTAACATAAATTCTCCTTGAAAATAAGTGTTAACTGAAAAACAATTAGAAAATAGGAATCTCTGAAGTAATATAAATCAGCTTGGTGCCTGTACCTCAGTAGCTAGGATGCCAGCCACATACACTGGAGTTGGTGAGTTTGAATCTAGCCCGGGCCTGCCAAACAACAATGACAACTACAACCAAAAAATAACTGGGCGTTGCGGCGGGGACCTGTAGTCCCAGCTACTTGGGAGTCTGAGGCAAGAGAATCGCTTAAGCCCAAGAGTCTGAGGTTGCTGTGACCTGTGACGCTACAGCACTCTACCCAGGGCCACAGCTTGAGACTCTGTCTCAAAAAAAAAAAAGTAGTAATATAAATCAATAAGAAACTAAGGAACAATTTGTAATATTTCAACTTAAATACTAAAGAAGATCAACACTGCATGATTCATAAACATATTGCATACATTTGTAAAAGATATATTCTAGCTAGGCAGGCGCACCTCTATAACCTCAACACTTTGGCAGGCTGAAGACAGATGATCCCTTGAGCCTAGGAGTGTGTGATCTTAGGAGCTTATGATCTCACCACTGCACTCTAGCCTAGGTGACAGAGAGAGAGCCTGTCTAAATAAAAGAAAGCTTGAAGTAAATTTTAACGATGCCTAAGCGAGAGCTAATATTCACCCAATGCCCCAAACAGCACTTATCACTTCACAAGTAAGCAACTCAATGAACTATAAAAACAGCCAAATAAGCACAACAGATGGACTAGTGTAGCTTCTGAAGACTCCATAGTCTATATTTAAATTATCAGAATTTATTTTAAAAATTAAAGTACAGACTATCCCAATACCATATAGCAGCAAAACCACCACTCAGGCATAAGATCAGAAAGAACCTTCAGATGCTATAATCTAAGAGGCAATTGTGGGCAGTGCCTATGGCTCAGTGAGTAGGGCACTGGCCCCATATACCGAGGGTGGTGGGTTCAAAGCCGGCCCCAGCCAAAATGCAACAACAACAACAACAACAACAAATAGCTGGACGTTGTGGTGGGCGCCTGTAGTCCCAGCTACTTAGAGAATGGCCTAAGCCCAAGAGCTGGAAGTTGCTGTGAGCTCTGACGTAACAGCACTCTACGGAGGGCAACAAAGTGAGACACTGCCTAAAAAAAAGAGAGAGAGAGAGAGACAATTGCTAACTAAGGTAGATTTGAGATGCCCTCAAAGGGTTTACATCTGTTTTAATGATGATGCCTAGAAAATAGATCTGAACTAACGTGTTGATTCTAGAGCTCACATTCCCTAATAGCATGCTTAGAGAATGCTGCTTACCGACTAAACTTGTGCAGAGACCACTAACCATGAAGGGGAATACAGGAAAAAAAAAAAAAAAATCAGGCAGGCATCTGTGCCTGTGTATTTTATTGATTCAGGGATAACAATGAAACATAATGAATTTAACTTGGGATGCCCACTAAATATCCAGGCAGAGACAGAAATATGAATCTTGGATACAGAAGAGAGTTGTCAACTACAAACTAAAAGGTTATATAGATCAAAGCTTTGAGAATGGGTGACAAAGAGCTTGTTTAAGAAGGGAACTAAGAATATATACCAAGGTAGAGTATACGAAAAATTCCAATGCAGCAAAGAAAAGAGCAGGACAAAATGGAATCCCAGAAAATTAGAGCCAGTTAGCACAAATGCTACAAGAGGTTAATAAGGATGCAAACCCAATCTTACTCATTTTGTTTGGCAATTAGGTAGATGCAAGGAACATCAGTTTTTTAAAGAGATTACAAATTCCAATGGTTTTAAGGAAGAATGAGTGGCAGGTGAGGAAGCAAAAATGCATTTTTTTGGCTCATTTTTCATTCATTCTACAAATACCAGAGCTTGGTACGTGGCAAGTTCAGTGCCCAGAGAGGAGATGGTTAGCTTTATTGATGACCACCCTGGTATCTTACATTTAAAGTCTCTCTCTCTCTTTTTTTTTTTTTTGTTACACTCCTGAGCAGCTGGAACTACAGGCAACTGTCATCATGCCTGCCTAAGTTTCTTTTCAGATTCCTTTTACTCTATTACCAATGATTTTACAAAATCTTACAGCTGTGAGTTTGTATTTGATACAATTTATGAAGAAAAACACTGTAAGGCAAATACAGACATTTCAAATTTGGAGGTTTAAAAAAATTACCTTTTAAGGATCACTGAATGTTAGTAATATTTTACTGACTTCTTCAAAGCACAAATCCATCAAATGGTCTCGACCTTTCACAAGGCAAAAAAGTTTCCCTGATATCTGCATCAGTGACTTCACTGGGTAAACAGAGACCCAGAAATTATGCTGATATACTATATACGCTTTCCGGTAACCATGTACACTAATACTGCCCATTTGGACAGAAATACAACACTAACTTCCTTTGTAGAAAGCCAGATATTGTAAGTTCAATTTATAGACGACCGCACTGAGGCTCAACAATCCGCCCAAAGCCATTAAAACAAATTGTTAGAATTCAATCAGATCTGTAATCTAGTTTCCCAAAACTTAAATTTTTTTCAGTAAGTATATAATAATAAATTATTTAAAATGTATTAGCACAGAACCATAGGGTACAGACATTAAAGATGACAATAAGGATAACACAACTATGTTAAGCAAAAAAAATTTGCAATGTTAGACTCAAATTAGAAGGTAATATACTAACATAGTTGTTACGAGGGGTTGGACCCAGTAATTTTCTTTTTGAGACAGAGTCTCACTAAGTTGTCTTTGGTAGAGTGCCATGGTGTCATAGCTCACAGCAATCTCAAACTCTTGGGCTTAAGCAATTCTCTTGCCTCAGCTACCCAAGTAGCTGGGACTACAGGCACCCACCACAGTGCCTAGCTATTTTGTTGTGGTTGTTGTTGTAATTCTTGTTTAGCTGGCTTGGGCTGGGTTCCAAGTCGTCAGCTTCGGTGCATGTGGCTGGAGCCGTTACCACTGTGCTACAGGTGCCAACCCCCAATGATTTTTTTTTTTTTTTTTTTTTTTTGAGACAGAGCCTCAAGCTGTCACCCTGAGACAGAGTGCCATGGCATCTTAGCTCACAGAAACCTCCAACTCCTGGGCTTAAGCGATTCTCTTGTCTCAGCCTCCCAAGTAGCTGGGACTACAGGCGCCCGCCACAACGCCCGGCTATTTTTTTTTTTTTGGTTACAGCCGTCATTGTTGTTTGGCAGGTCCCAGGCTGGATTCGTACCGCCAGCTCAGGCGTATGTAGCTGGCGCCTTAGCCGCTTGAGCCACAGGCACTGAGCCCCTCAATGATTTTTTTTTTTAAAATAAAAAATAAGTGGCACAGAGATATAAAGTGATGCGCCCAAGTAAGTAACAAGTTGGGGACAATTACTAAAATATTTAATTGTCAATTTTTTGATACTTGAATGGCCCTACAATTTTATACTAAATGTGCTTACTTATGGAGGAAAAACTGCATCCTTTAATGATCAGAATAATGAACCAGTTTCAATGTCACAGGACTTAAGACCAATACTATGTGTACTGTATTTATGCTTTTAGAACCCACTTTTATCTGAGGGCATAACAGAGAGCTTTCAATAGGCAGCATGTTGTATAGCGAAGTCCTGCTTTCTACTGTACCTAGTTCTGAGTTTGATTTCTCTCATCTTTAAAACAAATACTGGACTGCTTTCTTCATCAAACAGTTAAACAGGTTACCAAATGAAGTATCTAAATTCTAAAATAATCAATGCTTAATAAATGATAGCTTAATGAGCCTCTCTTTTCTTGGTCTCTGCTCCCCCCATCCCCAATATACCAACCCCTGACTTTTATTTTCCTTAATTAAAAAATCAATTGTACTGTTCAAAAATACTGTTGTATTTGTTTTGTTTTCTATTTATGTACAGTTTTTCTCATTTTAAAACAAAATAAACTTGTTAGCTGTGAATAACTTACTGAGTCCTTAACCTTACCTGTGTCTACAGCAAAGGCATAAATTAATAATCTTAAAATGAATTGTCAGTCACCAATATTGCCTGAATAATCTCTTAGAAGTAAATAACTTTGCTGCAGTCTAAGATTTTTATTATAGTTATTGACTTTTCATAAAAATTTGTTTGAGTAATGGTCAGAACACAGGTTCAATAATCACCTTGTCAATGAAATCTTGGCTCTCCCACTAGCTAGCTATGAGAAATTTATTTCACCATCTGTAAAACGGAGATAATAATAATTCCTACTTATTAGGGGAAGTCTAAGAATTAAATATAGAACAACACATATAAAAGCACTTAGTGCAGCACCTAGCACAGAATAAATATAAAACAGATGTTAATTATTGTCACTATACAGTTTTGTTGAAAAAAGGTATAATCCTAGATATAAGCCAGAGCAGTGTTTTACATACTATGGGTTGAGATCCATGAATAAATTGTAAAAATGAACTTAACAGGTGAAAAAAACAACAACTTTTTTTAGTGAATGACAGTAAAAAACAGAAACAGTACTGTGCACAGCATGGTAAACATTGTTCCATAAACTTCTCCGTTTTTTTGTGTGGGTTACATATGCATAAGCACCTGACTTTCATTGAGAAATGTAGTTCTTACCATGTGGATCATGCTCAAAAACGTATGAAAGCTAATAACCCAGAGAAAAATTCTTTTTAGAAATGAGGAAAATAAGGCAAAATTGACTGCCATGTAGATTCCTTCAAACCATTAATAAATTCTCATGGACAAACTGCAAGAAAAAAGCATTGCCATGTCAGGAAAAAATGTCCTATTTTCCAATCAAATTTAGAAAACAGAAGTATACACAGAGTAGGTAAGAGATGTAAAGATAATTGGGCGGCGCCTGTGGCTCAGTCGGTAAGGCGCCGGCCCCATATACCGAGGGTGGTGGGTTCAAACCCGGCCCCGGCCAAACTGCAAGCAAAAAATAGCTGGGCGTTGTGGCGGGCGCCTGTAGTCCCAGCTACTCGGGAGGCTGAGGCGAGAGAATCGCTTAAGCCCAGGAGTTGGAGGTTGCTGTGAGCTGTGTGAGGCCACGGCACTCTACCGAGGGCCATAAAGTGAGACTCTGTCTCGACAAAAAAAAAAAAAAAAAAAAAAAAAAAAAAAAAAAAAAAGATAATTCAGGCACTAGTTATTTCTGACCAGCATCCCATCTCAGTAAATATATCTCAAGAAAATAAACTTCTCGGCTTTATGTGTGTATTATGAAGTCTGAAAACCATAAAATTTAGTATAATTCCAATAAAACCTACTAATGAAAAAATCCAGACATTGGAGTTTTCTAGAGAGCCTCAAAAAGATCTGGTTTTAAAACTGGGTCTGCCATGAAGATGGCTCTCAGCAAATTAACCTCTCTAAACAGTAGTATCCTCATTTGTAAAAAGAAAATACTAACACCTACTTGACAGATATTCAGTTTCATTGAGAACTAAATGACATTTTGTAAATGCAATGACCAGTATTATTACCCAGCAGACGGGCAAGAAAAGTACTCTAACAATTATAAAGAACCATTCATCCAGACCCTTTATACCAGTAATGAAAATCAAAAAAGATTAAGGAAGGAGGACATTGGGCCCTGTGACCCCTGTAGAATTCAGTGTTTGAAGATTAGTCAAAGTAACATGGTACTCTCCTATTTACTAAACCTCATAAACCTTGGCAAGTTTACTTAACCTTCTAAATGTCAAGGATTTTTAAAATCTGAAAAACAGGGATTAATAGTACTCATCTCACCTCATGAAGTTGTTAGGATTAAATAAAATAATGTAAATAAATCTCTTAGCCTGGTATCTAACACATGTAAGTAAGTACTCAGTAAATGGGGCAATACAATGTCCTGGGAATCTTTACACACCTGAGTTTAGTTTAGTTTTCTTATTGTAACTTACCAATATCTTTTTTGTCTTGCAACCCTTGTTCAAATGTTGCACTTAAAGAAATATTCTCTATGGTGAAAATACAGTAGTATGTTTGTGAATGTATCAAAGACTTTAACAGAGAGCTGTATGAGAACTTAATACCTAATCTAGCATTCACATCAAATTCAGATATCTGGCAGATTCCATCTAGCAATATAGGCTTAATAACTCCAACTAATCAGCTGCAAGGGTTATAGCAGTGTGACCCCAAATCTCCCTACTGATGCCTTTCCTGCCCCAGGAGCTAAGAACAGAGGTGACCCCTAATTTAGTCTTCAAAGATAACTATCTTGTTTTCCTCTCCCTTATCTTTAACTATGAGCCAAAAAATGAAGTTTCTAGATCTGACTACCGTGGTTAATTCCAAGTAAAATATCCCAAAATGGAGGGGTCCATAGTCCTAAATTGATGGGATCTAAAAGAATGAATTGGCTTTTTTATTAGTTTCCTATTTCTGAAGTAAAAAATTATCACAAACTTAATGGCTTAAACCAATATAAATTTATTACCTTACAGTTTTGAGAGGAGAATCTCACTGATCAAAAATCAAGGTATCAGCAGGGTTGCATTCTTTCTGCAGGCTCTAGGGGACAATCTATTTCTTGCCCTTTCCATCTTCCAGAGCAGCAGTTCTCAACCTGTGGTTTGAGACTCACAGGAACTATATTAAAGGGCTGCAGCATTAGGAAGGTTGAGAATCACTGTTCTAGAGGATATCTATAATCCTTTTGCTCATCTTCTCTTGTTCTATCTTCAAAGCTAGCAGCATAACATCTTCTCCCCTCTCTGACCTCCATTTCCACTGTTTTATTTCCTTCTTTGACCTGACCTCCCACTTTAAGGACTTGTGTGATTACACTGGGCCCACCCAGGTTAATTCAGAATAATCGGCCCACCTCAAGATCCTTAACATATCCCTAGTCTCTTCTGCCATGGTAAAGGAACATATTCAGAGATTTTAGGAAAAGATCATGGACAATTGTGGGGTAGGGAGCATTATTACTTTCTAAAAATATATAGTACTTATTTCATTAACTCACATCTGCAATCAAGTGAAACCCTCAGACTGTTTTCACAGGGAACTCAAACCTAACTTGTCATGGTGACTTTATATTGGTTTCTGACAATTGGTTTCTTTTTCTCTCTCTACGTAGTCTGAAAATCATTTTCTGCTATTTGATGTAGTAGCTATTCCAATCAGCTTGTGTATCTTCTTCCCAAATCAATGTTTTTTTTGTTTTTGTTTTTTTTTTAATCAAAAGAATAGGATCTATTTGTAGAATACCCATAACCATAATACTCCTTGGGTATTTACTACTGGTTAGCTAATATCAACGTAGCAATACTCTCACCATGCCTGTATTTTTCTAACCTGTTAGTAATGCAGTATGTCTTCACTAGACATAATACCACTTTACGAAAGAAAACTGTTTAGTTTGATCTGTTATAAATTGTTAAACCTTTTCTGGTTCTTCCTACCAAACCCCAGAAATACTTTTCTGGCTCTTACTACCAAACCCTAGAAATACTTAAAACTAACAGAACTAGCAAAAATAAAAGTAAACTAGCATACAGTCTACACTTCTAAAATACGTATTTTTCCTATTTTTTTTGTTGTTGTTGTCAAGGCAACAGAAGAATTAGAAGGCTACATGTGGATTCTCAGGTCATTTTTTAACCTTAATTTTCAAAAGTGTTCTTTCCTTTCTGAATCTTTCTCAACGAGAAACTTACCCTTCCTTTTCCCAAAACCTTTAAACATTTTGTTTTCTTAAATCTACTGTGTGATGGCTGTGACAATTTTTTCCAGTATTCCCTCTTCTGATATTATGAACTCCAGAATGACAAAGCAATTTTCCCTTAAGCTCCTGTTATTAATATTTAATTACAAAGTTTAAAGACAAAAATAGGAATGCTTCCAAAAAGAAACACAAACTCACAGTGACAAGCTGGTACTCAAATTTCCCTGCTGTGAGATGCAAATACCACAGCATTTAATTGTACAATCTTTTCTCTTCTTTCATTTGATTTAATATATCAGTCACACTGGCTTAAATCGAGAGTTAAATCCAATGCGACTTTAATGCATATTAGTAACATACAAATACTTTATAAAAGTACCAACTACTTTTCTTAACAAGAGATAATTAGAAAATCGTCTTTTCTGCAAAGATGCTTTTATCTAGTAACAGCCTGCAGACAACCCCATAGGTAAGGGACAGTTTACAGCCACTCTTAGCCAGAATTTCATTGTATGCCTTTTACTATGTTAATTTATTAAAGGTGTACTTGGGTTAATAATCTTACTATCAGGTAATGTAATTTAATGAGGAAAGGAAAGAAGGCCAATCACATGTTAAACAAGTACCTTTATGTCATTCTACCTGAAAGCAGAGTACTTTCTATGAGTTAATCAGTAGCATTTATAGATAATGAAACTAAAAAATGTACAGAGAGCAACTCAATTAACAAAGGAAATCCCAACAGCTAATTAATAAACTAGAGAAAGAATGTTCAACCTTACGAAACATGGTCAAAGAAGTACAAATTAAAACAAGGGAGATACAATTCTTTAATTATCTAACTAGCATGAGCATGGATTAGCATAATGCAACAAGGGTATCCTCCTAGTGAAAACTAAGGCATGAGCTTTAATTCCACAAAGAAATTTAAAACTATAAAATAACTAAAAAATGTTCATACCTTTTGCACCAGTCTTTTTTTTTTTTTTTGAGACAGAGCCTCAAGCTGTCACCCTGGGTAGAGTGCCGTGACATCACAGCTCACAGCAACCTCCAACTCCTGGGCTCAAGCGATTCTCCTGCCTCTGTCTCCCAAGTAGCTGGGACTACAGGTGCCTGTCACAATGCCCGGTTATTTTGTTGGTTGCAGCCATCATTGTTGTTTGGCGGGCCTGGGCTGGATTCAAACCCCTCACAGCTCAGGTGTATGAGGCTGGCGCCTTAGCTGCTTGAGCCACAGGCGCCGAGCCAGCACCAGTCATTTTTACTTTGAGAAATTTATCTAAGGCAATTAGATGTTCTCAAAAATTTCCACGATTAACTGTTCAGAAGATAGAATGTTATTAAGAAGATCTGCTAGCCAAACACAAGTGGATGGGCAAAAAAGATAGAAAGAAAATACTCTAAAATGTTAATAGTGTTTGATAGGATTATTTTATTTCTTTTCTTCATTTTCTAAATTGCCTAACTTGCATTAATTTTCAAACAAAAAATTAAAATTCATAAATTTAAAACAACTTTTCAAAATTATTGACTTTTAATTTTTAAAAAGATATGTTAAAATTTCCCTCTTAAATGCTTATGGTAACTGAAACTCTTGTGATGTAAAATCTAAATCTGGGAGATGACTCTGATTTTTGTTGACATCTGTGCATTAAATAAGCAACCCTTTAAATACTGATATGCAAGTGTAATTACTGCCATATAAATTCTATTCATTTTCACAAACTCTTTAAAACCTAAATGTTTAACTACTTCTGTACTTTCTTGGGGGAAGATATGAAGACAAAGACAGGTCTGGCATTGATATGAAATATTCCTAAGGTAGAGCAAATTTACAAAGCTTTTTAATAACAGAGCCAGGAAAAGAGATGGTAGTTTCCCTGCTCCTTCTGAACAAGGTCTTTATTTTGACGTAAAAGAGCTCCATCTTATAAGTATTTCTGCATATAATTTATGCTTCAAATTTAAAAATTCCAAACCAGACACTACTTTTTTTTTTTAGAGACAGAGTTTCACTTTGCCGCCCTTGGTAGAGTGCCGTGGCGTCACACAGCTCACAGCAACCTCCAGCTCTTGGGCTTAGGCAATTCTCTTTCCTCAGCCTCCGAGTAGCTGTGCCCGCCACAACACCCAGCTATTTTTGTTGTTGTTGTTGCAGTTTGGCCGGGGCCGGGTTTGAACCCACCACCCTCAGTATATGGGCCAGCGACTTTTCTTTTTTTTTTTTTTTTCTTTTGTAGAGACAGAGTTTCACCAGAGTTTCACTTTATTGCCCTCGGTAGAGTGCCGTGGCCTCACACAGCTCACAGCAACCTCCAACTCCTGGGCTTAGGCGATTCTCCTGCCTCAACCTCCCGAGTAGCTGGGACTACAGGTGCCCGCCACAACACCCGGCTATTTTTTTTTGTTGTTGTTGCAGTTTTGGCCGGGGCTGGGTTTGAACCCGCCACCCTCTGTATATGGGGCCAGCGCCCTGCTCACTGAGCCACAGGCGCCACCCGCCAGCGACTTTTCTAAGAAACAAAGTTGCACAAAACAGTAATTCAAAGGGATAAAAAAGAGTCGCAGACTTTTTCCTAAATTACTTTACCACATTCTCCCACAAACTTGTCAACTCCCTGTTGCAGAATTTAAAGAAATGTTCTACAAAATAAATACATGTTAAGTGCAAAAATCACATTTAATAAAATGAAACAGTGTTTAGGTTAACTATTTACATTTCTCCATGCATTATGGAAATAAAATATAGTAATGTAGCAAATAGCAGCTTAAACTTCATCTTGTTTCTCTCTCTTTAATTGTATCATCAAACTCTAATTCTGTTTCCATTTATGGCTGATGGAACCAATTTTCTAAGTAGTTAATTTCTGATGGCTTACCCTTAATTTATTCATTTTAGACTAATTCCCCTACAATTTCCAAACTTTTCACTTTCATAATCAACGTGGGTTTCCTTCACTAGAGTTTTTAACCAATCCATTCAGTTAGTTCCAGCTTATCACAACAGGTCATTTTCCATTCCTTACTTCCATTTTGGTTCACTAAACTGCAAACAATCCATGACTCCTTCCTTTTCACTTCCTCAAGAAATAGGCCAGAAGATGATTTTAGAAAAGCAAAGCACATTTTATCCCTGTCATTGTTCTATTTTACTAGAACAGGTACTACAGGTACCATTTTTAAGATCATTTTCACCATGCCTCATTAGTGAACTTTGTGTCCCCTCAACATTGGCTATAAAATGTATTTGTGAATTAAATATTTCCTCCTATACGTCAGTAAAAGAAATAAACGGTTCCAGGATGTAATTTGGAAAAAAAAAATAAAAATGTTAACATTTATAAAATCCTTAATAAATTAAATATTTTAATTGGTTGTAAATTAGTAAAAAAAAAAAACAACACATAAATACACGTCAGGTTTTAAATGTTGACTGTATCTACTGCATTAAAAACTTAACCAAATTTCCAAATTTCACATCCTTGGCCGGGCAGAGTGGCTCACGCCTGTAATCCCAGCACTCTGGGAGGCTAAAGCAGATGGACTGCTTGAGCTCACGAGTTCAAGACCAGCCTGAGCAAGAGCGAGATCCCATCTCTAAAAATGGCCAGGTGTTGTGGTGGGAACCTGCAGTCTCAGCTACTAGGGAGGCTGAGGCAAAAGAATCAGCCGAGCCCATGAGTTTGAGGTTGCTGTGAACTATGACACCATGGTACTCTACTGAGGGCTTGCTACCATGCTTCAAATGTACAAACATTGTTCACTGAGTCTTCTCTCCCCATGAACAGTCCAAAACACAAAGATTAGCTGCTCATAACTTTACCTTCTTATTCTTAACTCCACTCCTGGGTTACACTGGTTTTCTTGCTAACTTTACTATTAATCTGGTACAGTGTACTTCATTGGAAACAGGCGCCCATATATTTATCTATGTCTTCAAAAGCATCAGTAAAAAGCTCTAACTATACAGCAAGGAAATGTAATCAAAAGAACATGCAAATATTGAACAGGATAAAGGTGATCAGGGTATAATAAATTATAATACCGTTCATGAAATCTCTTGTAGTTTTCAAAATCACAACAGTACCCTTGTTAATTATACTTAATATTAACCAGAAATTTAGCCATGTCTCTCCTAGTCTAAGTTCTCAACAGATCTCAATAAAGCCTATCCCAATACAAATTCAACTATTACCTATCTCTTATCATTTGTGTAATTTGACAGAAATATAACCTTAATTGACCAACATTACAAAAAATTTGAACTGTTAGTAGGCAAGCTACTTATTCTATATACCAGATAATGATGGTAGTTTTGTACATGTAATATTGTGTATGGTTAATCTTCAGTGTGCTAAAACAAAACAAAAAAAAAAAAAAAAAAAAAAAAAAAGGACTTAGTACGGGAGGCGCCTGTGGCTCAGCAGGTAGGGCGCCGGCCCCATATACCGAGGGTGGGAGGTTCAAACCTGGCCCTAGCAAAACTGCAATAAAAATAGCTGGGCGTTCTGGCGGGCGCCTGTAGTCCCAGCTACTCGAGAGGCTGAGGCAAGAGAATCATCTAAGTCCAGGAGTTGGAGGTTGCTATGAGCTGTGACGCCACAGCACTCTACCGAGGACGATAAAGCGAGGCTCTGTCTCTTAAAAAAAAAAAAAAAAAAGGACTTGGCATACTGTCTCAACAAATGTTATGACATTTTAATGCATGTGGATATCCACAGAAGTTACCAAGAATCAAGAATGCTGAAGTAAATTATATTCCCTTATGCTTGATAGCAAAGAACCTACAATCCGTATTAGGTCATGAAATATGAAATGTCTGATTTTGAATTAAAAGTTTGGTCTATTATATTTCACACAAGAAGCAGAACAGGCTCAGCGCCCGTAGGCACAGTAGTTATGGTGCCAGCCACATACACCTAGGCTGGTGGGTTCGAACACAGCCCAGGCCAGCTAAATAACAATGACAACTGCAATAAAAAAAAAAAAATAGCCGAGCAGTGTGGCAGATGCCTGCAGTCCCAGCTATTTGGGGGGCTGAGGCAAGATAATCACTTAAGCCCAAGAGTTTGAGGTTGTTGTGAGCTGTGACGCCACAGTACTCTACCAAGGGTGACACAGTGAGATGCTGTCTCAAAAAAAAAGCAGTACAATTAAAGTATGCACCTTAACTAACAACACAGTTTTAACACCTTAATAGTAGCTTGTTTATGTCAGCAGTAAAGAAGCCTGGAGAGTGAGTGGCAATGAAACTGGGAAAAGCGTTCTCCATGGCTTGTTGAGAACTGAGTATTTTTACTTCTTAGAAGTGATAGTCAGTTGGCACAAGGTCTAGTGAATATGGTAGATGAGAGTTTCCAAGTCTAGCTTCTGTAGCTTGAGCACTCTGCAACATGTAGTAGAGTGCTGTCTCTCAAGAGGACTGGCCTGTTTCTATTGCCCGGTCTTGGCTGCTTTATCTATCCTCATCATTTTATCCAATTAGTTGCAGTAGACATCCACAGACTGACCAAGTTTCATCTATAGTGGATAATACCAGCGCTAGACCAACAAATGGACACAATTAGCTTAACTGATGCATTCACCACTTCATCCTTATCCAACCACTATGCCAAACACTTGCAATTGTCAAAAAAACCCTTCATTTTTCATTATAACAATATAGTGTAAATAGTTTGCCTTTAGGTTGTGACAGCAAAGAGATAACTCTTTGACATGATTTCTCTTCTGATGCTCATTTAATTCACACAGAACCCATCTATCCAGCTTCTTTACCTTGCTGATTTGGTTCAAATGGTCCAATGTTGTTGTAATAGTAACATCAAACCTTGCCGCTAATTCAGGAATAGGTTGAGAAGGTTTTGCTTCCACTACAGCTTTCAGTTTATCATTACCCACCTTGGTCTCAAGTGGCCCAAATGGCTCACTGTCAAGAATAAAATCACCAGTACTTAACTTCCCAAGCCACAGATGTGCTGTGCATTCATTAGCCACATCCTTCCAAACACTTTGTTGGTTTTTTGGGCTATCTGTGCTATTGGTTCGGTGACGGAACTCATATTCGAAAATAACACTAATTTTTTACTTTTCCAGGATTTCATAAAAATTGCTCTAAAAAAAATTTGAAAGACAATCACAAGCCAAAACATGTGTTTGAAAGACTGAGGAAGTACCTTCACAATAAAAATAAACAAGCAGCATCAAAGTGAAATGTCAGAGACATCAATTGCCAAACTTAGTTCTTAAGGAAATCAGACATTTCATACTTAATAACCTACTATCTAGTAAAACAAAAAAGGATTACCATTTTGTAAAATTTCTATAATTAGGTACAGTTTTAAACTGAACTGTTTCACAAGATTTATAAACCAACTTTTCTATTATTTTACTTTTTCTCTAAATCAATTCCTTACCATGTGTTCATGTCATTTTTCTCTTCTGCAACCACATAGAAGACAAAACTATAAGCTAGGGTAGGGAATATTTTCAACTGGAACATCAGTGATAAATCCTGCTGCAGAAAGCTCTGAAGAACCAACTTCAGGGCCCCACGCTGTGGCTCACGCCTCTAGCACTCTGGGAAGCCGAGGTGGGTGGATTGCTTGAGCTCATGAGTTCGAGACCAGCTTGAGCAAAAGCAAGACCCCACCTTTACTAAAAACAGAAAAACTGAGGCAAGAGGATCTCTTGAACCCAAGAGTTAGAGGTTGCTAGAGCTATGACACCATGGCTTTCTACCCAGGGTGACAGCTTTAGACTCTGCCTCAAAAAAAAAAAAAAAACCCAAAACAACTTTAGTTGGTTCACTATTTAAGGCAGATCTCCTCTGTTGCTGGAGATTAAGATTTCAGTTTATCATTTACCCACCTTTGGTCTCAGGTTACCCAACCAGTAAAAAGAAAGAAAACTGCATGTAACTTTCAACATTTGAAAACTCTTGGGATAACAGTACAACATGGTCAAATTTGGCAAAGGAAACCTCCAATTTTACCTCAATCACCGAGCTGGTCTTCTCTATCTCTTCCACACAGTAAAGAACTCTGTTTGAACCTTCTATTTCTTTAGACAGGCCTCTCACAGAAGAAAGAAATGATCAAAAACTCAAGCTTATTATTAAATAGTTAAAAAATAATTAACAAAGCATCCTTATGAGATGAGCTAAATTCTAGATGGCAATCATGCCTAATAATGCACAGGTAAAATATACAAGAGTTACACACAAACAGTTAAAAGTGAAAATAGGAAGCAGCAGCAAGCTCCCCACTGAGATGTGGAACTCAACTCTTCCTTCAGGATAACATGGTGGGTCAAGACTGACGGCCCAACTAGATAAGTGTGAAAACATCAATTTGTACAGTTAAGTATTCACAAAGTTTAATTTATATCCAACTTTAAAGATAACAATGAATATTTAACTACTCCTATTTTCTTCCTGCACCGCAAAATAATACATGCATACCCCACCTCAGCACTGCAGTTCTCAAAAGGTAATCCAAGGATCCTGGGCAGGGGTTGTCTCTGAGATCACAATTGTTTCCACATTAATACGAAGACGTTTCTTACCTTTTCATTTATTTTCTCACAGGTGTGCAGCAGTGTTTTCCAGAGGCTATCTCATGTGTGTTGTTGCAAAAAAGTGAATGAAAAAGTAGATAAGAGGATCCAGGTTTTATTAAACCAAAGTTTAAATGAGATTTGCAAAAATATAAAACAATGTCACTCTTCCTGCTATTTTTTTGTTTTAGAAAAATTTCGTTAAAATTTTGTTAACATGTAATGATGTTTGTGATTTTTAATACTTACATTTCTTAGTTTAATTCTAAGATGGTAAATATCAATAGATATAACATGGATACAAAAGCTCTCTGTGTTCCTTAACATTTAAGAATTTTAAAAGGTCAAAAATCAAAAAGTTTGAAAACAGTATACAAGAAGACATGTTTGAGAAAGTTCCTTGCCGTCTTGTCAGCAAAAATTAAATCTTACTATATACGGTATTAATGTTTGAGAAAAAAAGGAAAATACCCAAGGAATATGAAAAATATACCACCCACACATATCACACACAGAGTATCACGTTTTGGAGCCACAGAAACTTATACCAAATTATGATTGCCTCTGCTGGGAGGTGAGATTGGAGTAGGGACGAAAGGAGAACTTTATTTCCTCTGCACTATTCTGTACTTCAATTAAATGTCTTAAAATTGTAGATGCTGCAAAATGGGGGAGGGGCAAGCAAGATAATCTTTTGAATTCAGGGAAGATGGGTTGAACAAATATACTCTGTAATCTTTATTCATTCCACAAACTTAACCAAACACCAAATTCTTCATATTAAGAAGTGTATAAACAATGCAGCAGAGCACAATTAAGTATTGTCCATAACCGATCAGAGTCTTTTTCATTCATCTTTTCATCTTTCACAACTTAAGAATCTTGTTATATGGGGTGGCACCTGTGGCTCAGTGGATAGGCTGCCAGCCCCATATACCAAGGGCGTTGTGGTGGGCACCTGTAGTCCCAGCTACTTGGAAGGCTGGGGCAAGAGAATCGCCTAAGCCCAGGAGTTGGAGGTTGCTGTGAGCTGTGACATCACAGCACTCTACCGAGGGCGATAAAATGAGACTCTGTCTCTTAAAAAAAAAAAAAAAATTAAAAAGAATCTTGCTATACCTTTTTGGAAAGAAATTTGAAGAATTCTCAAGGAACTAAAAGTTCCTGCAATTTCTGTACTAGGTATCTACGCAGATGATCAAAAATCATTTTACAACAAAGATATTTGCACCAGAATGTTTATTGCAGACCAAATCATAATTGCCAAGTCATGGAAGCAGCCCAAATGCCCATTAAACCATGAATGGATTAATAGATTGTGGTGTATGTATACCGTGGAATACTATGCAGCCATAAAAGGATGGAGACTGTACAGCTTTTATGTTTACCTGGCTGGAGCTGAAACATATTCTTTTTAGTGAAATATCTCAAAAATGGGGGGGGAGGACGGGGAGTATCCAGTGTACTCCATACTATTATGAAACCAATATATCATCACCTACACATCCATATGAATGATAAAACACAACTATAGTCCAGAAAGAAGGGGAGGGGAGAGATGGGAAGAGGAAGGGACCTCACCTATTGTGCATAATGCAATGGTACATTTCAAAACTACTATAGTATAAATGTCTTACCACAACAAATAAGTGAGATGATGGTTATGTTAAGTCTGAATTAAGCATTCCACATTGTATATCAAATCAGTACATTGTACCCCATAATTGTACACAGTTATGATTTAATAAAAACAATTAAAAAAAGAATCTTGCCATAAAAGTTCTCCAACTACGCTGGTTAAAAGAATGGTCTCCAATAATACCACCTTTCTTATCTTCCTTTCCCACTACTGGGTATCCCAAAAGTTGCGATGCAAAGGGAAAATGGGAAATTGTGCTTCTAATTCCAAAATGTTTCTTGCAAGATTTTACAAAGAGGTGGCCAAAACATGTGAAGAATTATTTTGTAAGGAGTATTTTGGAAATAGAAGTGTATTTAGCTACAATTTCTTACTTTCTCTATGTACGGTAACTTTTGGGACATGCTATATATCAAAGGTACTTTCTTTACCTGTGTTTTTTACTTGTCCCTTTCCTGTTACCACAATTTTGCTCCAAGTTAACCATCCTGTCTTGCCGCTTTCAGTGTGTTTTCTACACTCCCTTTCTCAAAAACTCTCAGGCTTCTACTCTTGCCAGACAGAGAGCAAGGACCGAATACCAAGGGGAAAACCTCATACATACTATACACACGTAGGAATAGCCCAGCACCAATGCCTACTTCATTGTTAAATTGCTCTTCCATGTCTTCACCCTTGAAGCAAGTTTTCCTTCTTATCCCTCAAAACCAAATTTCTAAGGACTATACATTTGCTACCTCTTATTTCCTCATCTCCCATCACCATTCAACCCTAAACTTCAAAGGTTATTACCCTCAAAAATTTCAGTGTCCAAATGTTTAACCTATGATCACTCCCCTGGTAGTACACAAAACATCTTTAGGCAGCAATTAAACTGGAGCAATCTGCATTCAAATCTTAGCTCTGCCATTAGCTAGTAATAATATGTCCTCGGGCAAATTATTTTTAATTTCTTAGAAAATCAGTTTCCTCATCTGAAAGTGACTCTTAGACGTCTCCCTTTATCTCTTGGTTGCTTCTTGGAGTCCCACATACCCCACTACCTGCCAAAAATTTCCCCCTGACTATTCCACACTTCACTCAAACTCAACCTGTTCAAAAATCAAACACATTTTCTTCTCTGCTAAATATGCTTTGGATGATTGTGGTGATGGTACCAACACTCTCTCAGCACTTAGAATGCAGAAACACAAGGCACTTACAAACCTATCAGATGCCAAGGTCCATGGATTCCTTTAGCCCACATCTTATCCCTCCTTTCCATTCCCACTACAGACTTGCTAAGTTCAGGTTTTACTCAACCTTTCCTACCAAGTCTCTGCATCCTGTAACACACACTACAAATCGGACAGTTTTTCTTATACTTCCACTACTTAAAACCTTTAATGTTTACTGGCAACCTGAAAATAAAATGCAAACACAAGAGACAGACACAAAACTTTTCAGACCCCCAACTACTTTCCAGTAGTCTCTGGAGACAAGTTACTGTCCTATTCTCTAAGTACTATTGCCTTTTGATACTGTTTCCTATACTTGAAATCCTAAAACGGATAACTTCTCTTTCCATGTCTTCACTGATTCTTCCTGGCCATCCTACACTACAATATAAGGTTCCCACAGGAAGCTGTTCTAACATATATTAAGGCTATTAGTAATAGTCTTATGTCCTCTATTATACTATTATGTAATAGTCTTAAGTCTTATATCATCTATTAGACTAGACTCCTAGGTGACAGAGACCCTTAGTGCTACAGCATTTAGCACACAGCTGTGCAGGCACTCAAAAGTTTGTTAAATGAAGGTTAGATATGGAAGAATCGAAGATTACAAGAGAACTAATCAATAACATTTCATGAAAGGGGAGAAATAGTTGAGAAGCACTACAAGTAGGCACTTGATGAATTTTAAAGTCAGATTAATTTCCCCAAAAGAAAAATTTTGCAGAAGAAAAGTTGGTATTAGCAACATACACACAGTATAAATGCAATCCGCAGTCCATAAAGACTAGTAATAGAATTGAAATTTATTTAAAGAGGAAAATGAACAATAGTTAAGATAATGCTCATTTTGCACATTTTAAAGGGTCAAAACACCTCCCCTCCCCCGCCTTTCAAAGAGTATCTTTCCTAATTTTGTTTTCAAAGTAAGAACTACTGATGGCACTTTTCAGAATTAATAGAAGACACTTTGCTTAATAATGTTCTTGATGTCAACTTCCATAATGCCTAAATCAGAATTAAATATTTCTGATCTTACAAACACGCTAAAAATACACTTTCATTGAAAACATTAGTTTTTCTCTTGGGAGGAAAATATACTTGAAATCTTTTAACAATTGTACCATTTGTGTAAGTTCTCATTCATTCAACACGTATTTGCTAGGGTTCTGCTTTGGTGGAGGGAAGAACAGAAACTCTCTACCCTGACGGAGCCAATATCCCAGTGCATTTTACCTTTCTCAGAAAACAAAGTCAACTCCTAACTCTGAATTACTGGAAGTATCGCAAATTCTCTGGTGAACAAAAATTAGGAAATACTGTTATTTTGAAAGTAATCACTACGTACTTGTTACAAGACATTGTCCAATACCACGTGCAAGTAAGGCAGTTAAGACATTTTATGTCTCCATCAGTTAAAGAAAAATCATTTTTAGGATAATCTGTACAGCAATAAATGGTCTCAACTGCAGTGTTGGAGGCTCCTTTATTTATGGCACTGCGAATCAAAAGTTACTGCACCGTAATTCTGTTACAAGTAAAACTACAAATCTCATTTTGAGATGAAGCAAGTTTTTAACGCCACATCAACACCTCTCAAACTACAACTGATTTTTTCCATGTTGATCCATCTCTAGTATTTGGAAAAGAAGATAATACAACTCAACCCACGACCACACTTCCCATTCTGTAACTGCATTTTAAAACCTCAATTGGTAAAGATCCCTCCTTACAAATCTAATAGCATGTACACCACACTGCAAAAGCAGCACCTGGAATGAGCAGAGATAAAACCAGAGAGCTTTAGGGAGCAGCTTTGTTCCCAGTTTGGGAAGGTTTTCACATGTAAATGTTTTAGAAGTAGGGAGTCGAGGATTAACTACCTGGGGAGGGGGTGTGAGGGTAGGGAAGTGGAGGACACACGGCTTTCTAGCGGACCAATGCAGAGCAGATATTCTTCTCTCCCATTCAACGTTTTAGGTGTCACGCTGGGGGCACAGAACGGATAAGGGGGTTTTATGTTCACGACTCGAAATGGTAAGGAGTCATAACCCCATTTCTCAAGTGCGTGATACCCGGAGGAGGGGATAAACACCCTCTCAACTCCTCCCCGACTCGGGATCAGAGTCCAGACGTCCACCCACCGAGGCCTGAGCAACAGGAGAACCGAAGCCACCGCTCCGCCGGCCTCACGGCCGGCAGATGCTCCGGCTCCCCCGCCCCCAACCCCACACGCCCGCCCGCGCTTCTTTCTTAGCCCACTGCGGGCTCCCGGCACTGCGAAAATGATAACGGGGCGAAAAGCGGAGAGCGAGAGCGCTCGGACTCCAAAAGGGGCGAAGTTACAAGGACCTGCGCCAACCCGGGCTGGGGGAGGCCACGAGGGGGCGAGGGGGGCAGCCTAAGGTCGTCACCCAGGGGTGGGCGGTGGGGGAGGGGTGTGGGTCAGTTCCGTGGTCGCTGCGACCTCTCCCGGGCCACAGGCCGCTCCGCACAGGCCCCGCCGCCCCGGAACCGGGGCAGGAAGCGTCCCCACCCCGACCAAAGCTTTAAACCTCCGGCGGCGGGAGAAATGGGAGCCGGCTCTCGGAGTAGGCCCGGCACCCCCTTACCCCGTGCACCCCTCACCTCCTGGTTGAAGGCGTTGACGGCGTCCATGTTCGCGCTGCGGCGGCGGCGGCGGCGGCACCGGGCCCGCTGGTCACATAGACCTCGCGCCGCGGCGGAGCGGGGCCGGGGAACCGACTGGGCCTGGCAGCGGGGGGAGGCGACGAGGAGCGAAGCCTGAGGCCGGACAGGAAGAGGCTACGGCCGACGAGGCGAGGCGGGCGGCAGAGGCAGAGGCGGAGGGGTGGCGGGCCCCTTCTCAGTCCCGTTTGCAGGGTGAGGAAAAAGAGGCGGCGGCGGCGCTAGGCTCCAACATGTCCGTTTGGTGGTGGCGGCTGCGCTCTGAGTCTCGCTGACACAGCCCCCAGCGCCCTCACGCACTAGCCTACACTGGCCCGGCCGGCAAGCAGGCGGGCCTCTCTCTCCCTCTCGCCAGCGGGATGGCGGCAGCGGCCCGACTCCACGCCGCGCGGGGCACCCTGGGACAGCTCGGGCCTCCCGGCGCTTCCTGTGCCCGGCTCCCGCCCCGCCCCGCCCGCGCTGGCCCCGCCCCGCCCCGCCCCGTGCGCTGCGCGCCCTGCTGCCGGCGCGTGATGACCGGAGGTCTGGCGGCTTCCCGCCGGTGGCGGCGGCCGCAGGTTCGGGAAACTGTCCGGCGCGGAGGCCGGGCCCGGGTGAAGAATGTCGCGGAGCGCGGGTTTCCAAGGCCGCCAGGGTGGCCCGGAGTCGTGTGCTCCCTCGCCCGACGCGACGCTCCTCGGGTGCGTTTCTGTGTTCGGTTCTGCCCGAGTAGGCCCCGCAGCTGGCCAGGGCCAGCGGTCAGGCACTGAGCCCTGGTTCTCGGCTGCCTGGAACAAAGGCCGCAGGACTTAACCTCAGCCCTCTAGGCGTGCATTTGAAAAAAGCCTCTGCCAATGCAACCGTGTGTCTGCTCCAATTGTGCAGGTTAATTCTGCTCGAGTTAAAACAATTAGGAGGACGTGTAGGCGCTGGATATCTACTTGCAGCCTTGTGCCTTGGGAGGAGGGGATTCGCCAAACTTTTACGTTGATTGCCCAAACAGAGTTGTTTCTTTTCTGCTGGAAACACCTTTCCTGATCACTTTCTTGGGGAACTTACTGTCTGCCTGGTGTTGGGCACATATAAATAAAAAAGTTGTTCTGCTTGCAGACACCTCGATTTGGTGAGGAGGAGGGCAAGTAAGCAGATGATTATCAAAGTATGCTAAGTGTTAGGGTAGAGGTCCAAGGAAACAAAGAAACTCATCGGAGTAGAAGTCCAGGAAGGCTTCCTAGGGGAAGTGGCACCAGTGCTACATCTTGGAGAAGTACTAGGGGAGGAGAGGCCTACTGACCCTGATAAGTACTTCATCACCTTCCCTCCTAAGGAGGACCAGCCAGGAGTAAAGTGGAATGAGAGAGACACTGAGTCTAGGTCCTGAAGAGCCTTTCTCCTTTCAAAGAATTTGGAATTTTGTCCCCAAGACAGTGGGAAGCCATGGAAAGATTGCAAGAAGATGGTGGAGTCATGCAATGTGCCCCTAGTAAGAGGAGGATCACAGAAAGAATGGCCTTAGGCCCTAGGGATGATGAGAGCTGAAGGTAATGGCAATGGAGGAGAGACACAGGTGGATAGTTAGGAAGTGGAATAGATGGGCAGCAACAGAATGACTGAGTTTGAGAAAGGCAGCTTCATGAAGGGTGCTCAGAGTCTGGCTTGATGCATAGCATGGGTGGTGGGTTTATGGGGAAGGAGTGGGTTTGAAGGGAGACAGAATAATAGTTAACACTTGTGGATAGTGTACCTACCATGTGGCAGGGTCTACCTGACATGTTATTAGTCTGTGCCATTTCATTTAATAACAGGCTTCTGTGTGAGGGTGCTATTAATAATGCCATTGCTTTACAGTTAAAAGAGTGAGCTAACTAATGTGCCCAAGGTCACACGGCTGAATGATTTCCTTCTGGGGCCTGTGGAGTTTCAGCTGCCCCTGGGACAAATAAGTGAAGATGTCTAGGAGGCAGTTGGGTAAACACATGTGGAGTCAGGAGAGGTGGCAGAGAGGAGCTAGAGATCTGGGAGTCATTAGTACACAGCTAGCGGTGGAAGGAACTGAAATAGCCAAGGAAGGAGACCAGGAATGCAGGTATGTTGAGGAAAAGAAAAGGTGAAGGAAAAAGCTCCAGAGAAGTGGCCAGTCCTATCTATTGCTGAATAAAACTAGAAGTCCAACAAGATAAGAATTGGAAAGTGCCTGATGGATTTAGCATCAGTGGCTGGAATGGAGAGGGCAGAAGGCAGACTGATGTGCATGGGAGAGGGAGAGACAGGCAGGAGAAATTTTACAGAACCTTGTCCATGAAACCAAGTTGTGAGGATGCCAGGAAAAACGTGCAGGAGAAAGGGAGAGTGTTTGCTTGTTTCATTTACGATGAGAGAAATGCACTTTTAATTATTTGTTGAAGGAACAAACAAGATTTCACATTTTAATTTTGGGATCAAAATTAAATGATCTACTTCATCGTCACTTCACCTTACTACCTTTCCGGCTCTTAGCTGAACTACCATTATATTTTCCAAATCCCGTTTTCTTCTATGAGAGCTGCTATCCACAAGACCACCAAGATTACATTAGAAAGTTCAGTGAGTAGACATTTTGGCCTTTCCAGATATCCATTGTCTACCAAATATTACCCAAGATCTTCACATCATGTTTCCAGCCTACTGCCACTATACAATCCAAGTTTTGTCATTTCTTTTACACATCTGAGAATTGACAGGCCTGGGCCTTTGTTCTTATGGAAAACCCTTTGCTTCTCCAAGTAGGTGGGTCCATTTAGCATCTCATTGATGTTTGAAGGTTGCTTCCTTTAATTCATTAATTATGTTTTCAATATGTACTTTGTGCCAGGCATTGTGCTGAAAGCTTCTCACTCTCATCCCAGCCAATCTCAATATCTCCTCCCCGCCCCCCTATGTGGTTTCATGAGGCCACTATAGCCCTTCTTATCTTGTATTGCTGATACACAAGAAAAGGTCCACATTATTACTCTGAAATAATGTGCCCCTGCCTGTATGTGCCCATAAAGCTGATTGGGATCTCCCTCCCCCAATTATCTTTCCTGTTGTGAATTGGGAATAAATGGATTTAGCTAAGGACGGGTGAAATCTTGAGCTGGGGTTGGAAAGAGCTTGGGAAGGGGGTAATGAGTTCAGCCTGGGATGTGTTGCCTTTGAGACTTATGCACTGTAGCTGTTGGGCTCTGGTATAACAGTGGTTGAATGAGGGAAAGACAGTCTAATAGGGGATATTTTCTGTGTAACATCCTATGTAGATTTTGTTTTTGCAGTTTCAGCCGGGGCTAGGTTTGAACCCGCCATCTCCGGCATATGAGGCCAGCGCCCTACTCCTTTGAGCCACAGTCACCACCCACATCCTGTGTAGATTTGAATGCTTAAATAACTTTGGCTTTTAAGATCCATGTGTTTGAGGTAGATAACAGAAGCTTCTTTTCTGGGTAGGGTTGTTTGGTTTTTATGCTGATGGTGTTTGAAGATCTTTTAACAAGTTGTTGGTGCATAAGTGTCATTAGCTAGGTTTTGGGTACCTTGGCAGCATTTTCTAGCATTTTTCCATTCTGAAGACAGCAGCACTTCTATCTGCTCTGGGACATTTGGCATCCATTTGCACAGCTACTGCTGGACTTCCACCTCTGTGTCTCCAGTCAGACGAGTCAAATCTTCCAATAGGAATTTTTTTGGCAAATGACAAAAACTCACGAGAGTTGTCCTTTGTGAGCAGAACTTGAAGCAGTAGAAATGCAACCTATTGAAAAGATAGCCAGAGGATCATAAATAAATGTGACTGACAAAAGTCAGCAAGACATTTTATCCACTTACAAACTTGCCTTTTTTCAAAGAACACAGTATAAGCAGATTCATTTATTCACAATATGGGTATGAAAATAGTTCTGAAAAGCCATTCTACACAAACGCAACAAACTCATGTTTTTAAAACTAATAAAGGAAATCAGTATTCAGAGGAAGGAAAAAGTGACATTTGGGGATTAATATTCTGGTTAATTTTGGGTATTTTACATGTCAACTCCTTTTCTTGAAAGGAATACTGGCCACAATCCACAGGAACGGAGAATACAGAGAGAAAGCATGTTCTAAGCTCCTGAAGAACCCAAGAAACAAGAGAAAATGGGTTGCGTCCCCTGCCTTATCCCTATACTTACTGGAGTAAGTATAAACTGATTCTGTTGGATGAAACTTTTTTCTCCTTGGTTTGCTTTTCTTTTCTGGACAAATTTCATCTGAGGCCTTTCGTGCTACCTCTGTGATTCCTTTCTCTCTTCGTTTAGGGATCTGACTGAACTTTCCTGGTTTAGAACTGCATTTCCAAATGCCCACTGAAAAATTCCATATGAACATCCCCTCCATCCCCAAGGGACCCACCTGACTCCTTTTCATGCCAACCTCTGTCTTCATGCCCTTTATGCTATTGGTGCCAAAACAGTGGAAAAGACTAAGGAAAACAGGAACTCCAAGAAGGAAGCACTCAGTGGCTGTTGGATGATGGGATTTTAGGGAATTTTTGTTTTCAGCATTTAATTTTTCAGCATTTTCTAGCCTCCCCTATAGGAAGCATGTGTTACTTTTGTAATCCAAAAGAGTAAGCGTCTTTAAAAAGAAAATCATACGGGTAAGTACGCAGAAAACCTAAAATGTTCCAGATTTATAATCTAATGTGATTGTAACAATGAGCATATGAGTAACTAATAAAGGAAAAGAGGTTTTTTTTTTCGTCTTGGCCATTTCTTGTTATTTAAGAATAGGAATCCAAGGTTTTCCAAAGTTGAAAGTATTAAAATCAAGTCTCATCTGCAGTGAAAAGTCACTTTTCAGGACTGGATCATACTCATCTGACATTTGCCCTTTCATTGATTCATAGAATAAGTATACACATGTCCTATAGTGTTTAGGATAACACAGTAGCAAAAACAGTTTCCTCATGGAACTACCTCTCCAGAGTGCAAACGTTTCCCTGATGGTGAAGATTTTTTGATGTGTCTATCAGCCATTTCTATACTTCTTTTATAAAGTGTTCAAATTATTTGTCCTTTAAAAAAAAATGGACGATTTGTCTTAGTGAATTGCCTGAGTGCTTTATATAATCTTGATTCAAGTCCTTTTTCAGATATGTATATTGTAAGTATTTCTTCCCAGTCTGTGGTTTGCTTCTCCATTTTCTTTTGAAAAGCAGAAGTTTTAAATTTTGAAAAATATAATTTATCACTTATTTTCCTTTTATGGCTGGTGCTTTTCTGTCATGCTGAAGAATTTTTGCCTACCTTCAGGATGTGAAAATATTCTCCCATATTTTCTTCTTGAATATTTGTAAGTTTAGGATTTATGTTTAGGCTGTGGAGTTCAGCTATGATGTAAAAGTCAAGTGTCACATTTTTTTGGATACTTTGTCACCCCTAGTAGAGTGCCATGGCATTATAGCTCACAGCAACTTCTAACTCTTGGGCTCAAGTGATCCTCTTGCCTCAACCTTCCAAGTATTTAGGGCTACAGACACCCACCACAATGCCTAGCTAGTTTTTTCTATTTTTAGTAGAGACAGGGTCTCAATCTTGCTCAGCCTGGTCTTGAACTCCTGAGCACAGGCGATCCACCTGCCTCAGCCTCCCAGAGGGCTAGGATTATAGGCATGAGCCACCATTCCTGGTCAAGTTTCATTTTTTTAAGAAAATACAGTATCTAGTTGTTCTAGCACTGTTTGTTGAAAAAAGACAATAATTTAGGGGTGGCGCCTGTGGCTCAAGGGGTAGGGCGCCGGTCCCATATGCTGGAGGTGGTGGGTTCAAACCCAGCCCCGGCCAAAAAACAAAAAACAAAAAAAAAAAAGACAATAATTTACCCATTGAATTACTTGGGCTCCTTGGTTGAAAATCAGTTGACCATGTATGTGTGGGTCTCTATTTCTATTCTCTGTTCTGTTCATCTATGTATCTTATGTGTAAAAACCACACACTCTTACTTATCTAGTAATTAAAGTAAATCAGTGTTAAGTCTCCAACATCGTTCTTCTTTTAAAACTTGTTTTCATTACTTTGTGATCTTTGCAATTCTATATAAATTTTATTTTTTTTTATTTTTTTTTTTGGCTTTTTTTTTTATTTTATTTCGTTGCTTATTTTTTATTTCTTCACTTTTTTTTTTTTTTTTTTTTTTTTTTGTTGAGACAGGGTCCCACCCTATGCCCCTGAGCAGAGTGCAGTGGGCGTGGTAGCTCACCACAACCTCAGACTCGGGCTGCGGGCACCCCGCTGCCTCAGCCTCCGGAAGCCGCTGGGATTACAGGCGCTCGCCGCGGCGCCCGGCTGGGTTTTTCCATTTTTTTCACGAGTCGGGGTCTCACTGTCGCTCAGGCGAGTCTCGAACTCCTGAGCTCAAGCGATTCTCCCTCCTCAGCCTCCCACAGTGCTGGGATTACAGGCGTGAGCCACCGCGCCCGGCAATTCTATATAAATTTTAGACTCAACTGGTTAATTTTGAAAAAAAGTAAAAACAAACAAATACAAGAAGATGGCTGTGATTTCGATAGGGTTTGCACTGAACCTATAGATAAATTTGGAAAATATTTACACCTTAACTATGTTGAGTTTTTTGATCCATAAACATGATACATCTTTCCATTTATAAACATGATATATCTTTCTTTCCTTTTCCATTTTTTTTTGGTTTTTTTTTTTTTTTGTGGTTTTTGGCCGGGGCTGGGTTTGAACCCGCCACCCCTGGCATGTGGGACCAGCACCCTACTCCTTGAGCCACAGGCGCTGCCCTATCTTTCTTTTCTTAAATATTTTTTATGATGTATCTTTCACATTTAGGTCTTCTGAAATTTTTCTTAGCAATGTTTGCCGAAACTTGTAATGTGTCTTTTACATATTTTGTTAAAGTTATCCCATTCAATTCATGTTTTTGCATGCTATTATAAATGATATTTAATTTTTTCCTAATTGTTCATTTCTAATATAGAGAAATACAAGTCCTTTTATTTTATTTTATTATTTTTGAGAAAGGGTCTCACTCTGTTGCTGGAGTACACTGGCATAATCATAGCTTACTGCAGCTTTGAGCTCTAGGGCTCAATTGAGTAGCCTCCCAACTAGCTAGGACTACATGTGCATGCCACTGCCTGGCTTATTATTTTAGTTTTTTTGTGTGTGTGTGTGTGATTTTTGGCTGGGGCTGGGCTTGAACCTCCGGCATATGGGACCGGCACCCCACTCCTTGAGCCACAGGCACCGCCCTTTAGTTTTTGTAGATAGGGGATCTTGCTCTGTTTCTCTAGTTAGTTTCCAATGCCTAGACTCAAACTATCCTCCTACCACAGCCTCTCAGAGTGCTAGGAGTAGTGTGAACCTCTGTGCCTGGCCTGCAGTTGATTTTGTAGATTTATCTTGTGTTCCATTTATTAGTCTAGTAGCATTTGACCTTGACCGGAGTGTGTGTGGGGGTGGTGGTAAATTTCTTAAGATTTTCGATATACCTGATCATGTCTTCTGAGAATGAAGGCAGTTTTATTTTTTTCTACCTACCATGTATATCTTTATTTTTCTTGTCTGTACTGACTAGTCCTTCATTGCAATGTTCCATAAAAGTATGGACATCCTTATTTTGTGTCTGACTTCAGAGGCAAACACTCCTTCACCTTTACTTATGTTGTTAGCTGAGGGATTTCCATAGATGCTCTGTAATAGATTGAGGATGTTCCCTTCTATTAGTTTCCTGAGAGGGAATTATTCTTTTAAATCATGAACAGGTGTTGAATTTTATCAGCTGCTGTTGCCATATTGATTGAAATGATCATAACAGTTTTTCTAATTTTTTTTTTCTGTTTGTATGAATCACAGTGATTGGTTTTTGAATGTGAAACTTGGCATTCCTGGAATAAACTCCACTAGATCATACAGTATTGTTTTTTCAATACATATACTGAGGGAATTCCATTTGTAATATTCTTTTAGGAATATTTCCCTCCATGTTCGTCAGTAATGCTGGTCTATAGTTTCCTTTTTTTGTAATGATTTTGGTTTTAGGGTAGTTTATCCTCATCAAATTGTTTGAGAAGTGCTTCCTTCCTTATTTTCTGAAGTAGTTTGTGGAGAGTTGATATTATTTCTTTATTAAGATTCATTAGAATTAACGAATCTACCTGGGCCTGAAAATTCCTTTATGAGAAGGCTTTATATTATTAATAACTTAATTTTTAAAATTGATATAAGGCTCTTCAGGTGTTCTATTTCTTGAGTCAGTTTTGATAATTTGTATCTTTTCAGACATTGATCCATTTAAAGGTTGCCAACTTATTGGCACAAACTTTTTCATTATGTTCTCTCTCTTTTTTTTAGGTTTCTTATTATCCTTTTTTGTTGTTGTTAGAGACAGGGTCTCACTCTGTTACCCAGGCTGGAGTACAGGGGTATGGTCATAGCTCACTGTACCCTTGAGCTGGTGGGGTCAAGCAATCTTGCTGCCTTAGTCTCCCCAGTAGCTGGGACTACAAGGGTGCACCACTACACTTGGGAGATTTTCTTTTCTGTTTTTTTTTTTTTTTTAGAGACAAGAGTCTCATTTTATTACCCTCGATAGAGTGCTGTGGCATCACAGCTCACAGCAACCTCCAACTCCTGGGTTTAGGAGGAGGAGTAGCTGGAACTACAGGCACCTGCCACAAAGCCCACCTATTTTTTTGTTGCAGTTTGGCCGGGACTGAGTTTGAACCCACCACCCTTGGTATATGGGGCCGGTACCCTACTCACTGAGCCACAGTACAGGTACTGCCCCACTTGGCAGATTTTTAAATTTTTTGTAAAGAAGAGGTCTCTCTTTGTTGCTCAGGCTGGTCTCAAACTCCTGATCTCAAGCCATCCTCCCACCCGAGCCTCCCAAAGTGCTGGGGTTATAGGTGTGACCTCTTGCCCTGGTCCTCTTACTATCTTTTTAATGTTTGTAGTGATATTTCCTCTTTCATCCCTGAAATTGGTAATATCTATTTTATATTATTTTATTATTTATTTATTTATTTATTATTATTATTTTTTTATAGTTTTTGGCCAGGGCCAGGCTTGAACCCGCCACCTCTGGTATCTGGGGCTGGCGCCCTACTCCTTAAGCTACCAGGCACCACCCTATTTTTTAAATTTTCTTGTTCAGTATCAATAGAGATTCATCTATTTTGTTGCTTTTTTTCAACAGAACAGCTTTTGGCTTTATTAATTATCTCTCTTGTTTATTGTCTTTGTAAGTCATTGATTTTGACTCTATTATTTCCTTTCTTCTTTCTGTTTTGAATTTAATTTGTTCTTTTCCAGTTTCTTAAAGTAGAAGTGTAGGTCATTGATTAGGGACCTTTTTTTTTTTATTAAATCATAGCTGTGTACATTAATGCAATCATGGGGCACCATACACTGGTTTTATAGACCATTTGACATAATTTCATCACACTGGTTAACATAGCCTTCCTGGGATTTTCTTAGTTATTGTGTTAAGACATTTATATTCTACATTTAGTAAGTTTTACATGTACCCTTGTAAGATGCACCACAGGTGTAATTCCACCAATCACCCTCCCTCCGCTCATCCTTCCCCCTCCCTCCTCTCCCTTTCCCCCTTCCCCATATTCTTAGGTTATAACTGGGTTATAGCTTTCATGTGAAAGCCATAAATTAGTTTCATAGTAGGGCTGAGTACATTGGATACTTTTTCTTCCATTCTTAAGATACTTGACTAAGAAGAATATGTTCCAGCTCCATCCAGGTAAACATGAAAGAGGTAAAGTCTCCATCTTTCTTTAAGGCTGCATGATATTCCATGGTGTACATATACCACAATTTATTAATCCATTCGTGGATTGATGGGCACTTGGGCTTTTTCCATGAATTAGCAATTATGAATTGGGCTGCAATAAACATTCTGGTATAAATATCTTTGTAATAATGTGATTTTTGGTCTTCTGGGTATATACCTAGTAGAGGAATTATAGGATTTAATTGCAGATCTATTTTTAGATCTGTAAGTATTCTCCAAACATCTTTCCAAAAAGAATGTATTAATTTGCATTCCCACCAGCAATGTAGAAGTGTTCCCTTTTCTCCACATGCATGCCAACATCTCTGGTCTTGGGATTTTGTGATATGGGTTAATCTTACTGGAGTTAGATGATATCTCAAAGTAGTTTTGATTTGCATTTCTCTGATGATTAAGGATGATGAGCATTTTTTCATATGTCTGTAGGCCGTGCACCTGTGTTCTTCAGAGAAGTTTCTCTTCAAGTCCCTTGCCCAGCCTGCGATGGGATCAATTGTTCTTTCCTTGCTTGTACGTTTGAGTTCTGTGTGGATTCTGGTTATTAAACCTTTGTCAGAGACATAACCTGCAAATATCTTCTCCCATTCTGAGGGCTGTCTGCTTGCTTTACTTACTGTGTTCTTGGTTGTGCAGAAGCTTTTTAGTTTGATTAGGTCCCAGTAGTGTATTTTTGAAGCTGCTTCAATTGCCCAGGGGGTCCTCCTCATAAAATATTCGCCCAGACCGATTTCTTCAAGAGTTTTCCCTGTACTCTCTTCTAGTATTTTTAGTTTCATGACTTAAGTTTAAATCTTTAATCCAGTGAGAGTCTATCTTAGTTAATGGTTAAAGGTGTAGGCCCAGTTTCAGTCTTCTGCAGGTTGCCAGCCAGTTCCCCCAGCACCATTTGTTAAATAGGGAATCTTTTTTCCCCACTGCATGTTTTTAATTGGCTTGTCAAAGATCAAATAACGGTAAGTAGCTGGGTTCATCTCTTGGTTCTCTATTCTGTTCCATACATCTACCTCTCTGTTTTTGTGCCAGTACCATGCTGTTTTGATCATTATCGATTTATGGTATAGTCTGAGGTCTGGTAGCGTGATTCAATTTGGGACCTTTTTTATGAATCTTAAGGTAAATATCTGATATTCAGGAGACCCCCCCCCCCAAAGGAGTCGCAACCCACAGGCTGAGAACTGATCTAGATGATTGTTCCATGTGCACCTGAAGATAATATATATTCTGCTACCATTAGGTAGAATGTTCTATTAATGTCTCTTGGATCAGGTTGGTTAACAGTATCATTTAAAGTTTCTCCTTTTCTGCCTCTTTATTATGTCAATTACTCACAGATGAGATTTGACATCTCCTGCTGTGATTGGGCATTTATTTCTCCTTTCAGTTCTGTTGCTTCAGGTATTTTGAAGCTTTGTTACTGGGTACATAAAAATTTAGAATTATTATTTCTCCTTGATGAATAGACCCTTTTATCATTAGAAAAAATTTTATTTTTATCTCTGGTAATATTTCTTATCCTAAAATCTATTTCATGTGATACTGATACAGCCTCTCTGGGTTTCTTACGGTATTTGCATGGTATATATTTTTCCTTCCTTTTACTTTTAACCTGTGTTTTTAAGTGTATTTATTTTATTATTTTATTTTTTTTCTGAGACAGAGTCTTACTGTGTCACCCTCGGTAGAGTACCATGATGTCACAGCTCACAACAACCTTCAACTCTCCGGCTTAAGCGATCCTATTGCCTCAGCCTCCCAAGTAGCTGGGACTATAGGCGCCCGCCACAACACCTAGCTATTTTCTTGTTGCTGTTGTCATTGTTGTTTAGCTGGCCTGGGCTAGGCTCGAACCCACCAGCCTTAGTGCATGTGGCTGGTGCAGTAACCACTGTGCTACGGGTGCCAGGCCTTAAGTGGATGTTTTATAGATAGCATATACTTGGGTCTTGCATTTTTTTTTTTTTTGTTTGTTTTTGTTTTTGGCTGGGGCTCGGTTTGAACCCACCACCTGTGGCATATGGGACCAGCACCCTACTCCTTGAGCCACAGGCACTGCCCTGGGTCTTGAATTTTAGTGCAGTCTGACAACTCTGACTTTTAACTGCATTGTTCAGACCATTCTCATTTAATGTAGTTATTGATATGGTTGAGTTTAAACCTACCATTTTGCTGTCTGTTTTCTATTTGTCCCATCTGCTGTCTACTATTTTCATCTTCTTGTTTGTCTGCTTTTGGCATAGTTGAGTATTTTTTTAGTGTTTCTTTTGATCTCTGTTATTTAACTTACTGTGTGTCTATCTATCTAAGGTTTACAATATACATCTTTAAGTTAGTACTGTCTACTTTCAAATACGTGTACCATTTAACATATCATTTGTGACCCTTATGATATGCCTCTATTTCCTCTCCAATTCTTCTGCTTATTGTTGTCTTGTATTTTACTTCTCCACAAGTGTTTTGTGAGGTTACAATACATTTTTTGTAGGTTTTTTACTGTAGTCATTTTTGGAAGACATTTTAAAAACAAGAAAATACTTTATCTATTTTCCCATGTATTTAACATTTCTGGTCATTTCTTTGTATAAATCCCAGTTTCCATCTGTTAGCAATTTCTTTCTATATGGAGAAGTTTTTAAAATATTTTTTTAAGTGTGTGTCTGCTATCAGTGAAACTTCTCTGCTCTTGTTTAACTGAAAAGTCTGTATTTATTTTTATTTCTAAAAGATAATTTCTGTGGGCATAGAATTCTACATTTTACAGAGTTTGAATCCGATCAGTATTTTCAATGTTATTCCATTGTTTTCTGGCTTGCATAGATTCTCAGGAGAAGTCTTTGATAATTTTTATATTTGCCAATAATTTTCTGCAGTATCTGAAAAATATTGTTTCCTATATGTTAGCCAGTGTTTTTCTTTTTGTTTTTTCGTAGTAGAAAGGTAATTTTGGACCACTTTCTATCTCACACCAAGATGCAGAAGTTACCATAAGATTTAAATTTTTTTTTTTTTTTTTTTTTTTTTATAGAGACAGAGTCTCACTTTATGGCCCTTGGTAGAGTGCCGTGGCCTCACACAGCTCACAACAACCTCCAACTCCTGGGCTTAAGCGATTCTCTTGCCTCAGCCTCCCGAGTAGCTGGGACTACAGGCGCCCGCCACAACACCCGGCTATTTTTTGGTTGCAGTTTGGCCGGGGCCGGGTTTGAACCTGTCACCCTTGGTATATGGGGCCGGCGCCTTACAGACTGAGCCACAGGTGCCGCCCATAAGTTTTAAATTTTTACAAAGTAAAATTTACTAATTTAATAGGGCCTTTATTGTATTCTGAGAAATCTTTGCCTGTCTTAAGATCATGAAAATATCTTCTATGATTTCTTCTAGAAGCTTTTGTGATTGTATTTACTCCAGTAAATTTTTGTATGCGTATGAAACAAAGTTGAAGGTTCATTTTTTCAAAAGTTGTTCTATTCCCCTTTGTTGAAAAACTTTCTTCCCCTTCATTGAATGGCATTGGCACCCTTGTCCAAACTTAAGTGGCTGCAGATATGTGTGGGCATATTTCTGAACTCATTTATTTTGCTCCCTTCATTGCTGTGACTACCTTTATTGCTGTGACTTAATAGGAAGTTTTGAAATTAGGAGGTGTTAAGTCCTCCAGTTTTGCTCTTCTTCAAGATTATTTTGGCTATTCTAGTTCCTTTTCATTTCCTTTTATATTTTAGCTTGTCAATTCTGGAGAACAACCAAACTCAATTGATGTTTTGATTCACATTTCTGATTCTTAATATTCTTGACTGTGAGTCTCAAATGGGCCCATCATGAAATTCAGCAATCATACTACACTTCCTCCATTCATTCAGTTTGTCTTTCATTTAGACAACTATGTTACACCTTTTCCTCTCTCCTCTTCAGCACCTCTTCTACTCTCACTTTCAAATGATGATTTTGCTTTCTTTTCACTGAGAAAATAGAAGAACTCAGAGACTCACTCCACCACATCCAACTACAGACCAGCCCCTGAACGTAGAGACTCTGCTTTCTCTCCTGTTACTAAAAGTGAACTATCTGTGCTCCTTTCTGAGGGTTTGTCCCTCTAATTGTGCACTAAATCCCAGACTTCCTTTCCTACTTAGCATCTCTCCTTTCTCCATTATATCATCCATTTTTTTTCTCTCTGCCAGATCATGTGTATGTTATGCAAAGCTCTTATTTCTCCCTTCTGAAAAGACCTCTCTATATCCTGTCCACGTCCCCATTCCTGTGCTCATGGGAACATAGCTCTTTACCCAGACGGCACAGATACAAACCTGGATCCAGATGTGTCTGCTTGAAGCCCTGTGTGCATCTTTTCCGTGAAGTTTACATATGCTTCCTTGTGATCTTGTGACGTTTAGCTAAAAGATAAGTTATCTGTCTCCAAAACTTCCCAATATGGTGATGCTAAAAGGATTCAGTAGGTGTATTACAAACTCCTATTTGGGAAAGGACGATTGGGGAAAACCCAGTAGTCACTGGTCCATAACACACCTCAAACCTGCTGGGCAGGAACGCTAATTACTCCCTGGCCTGGTATGGTGTTATGTCCATGCTTGGTAGATGTGGAAGGCCCTAGTTCTGCTCTTGAGAGGCCTTCCCTGCTCCATTCTCCTTCCTGCACTCATTAAGGAGGACACACTTAACTGGAACTCACAGATTTTATACTCCTCTTTCTGTTAATGCAATTTTGAGGCCTAAGAACCACTTTGAGTTGTTGGTTCTCAAGCTTGGCTGTACATAAGAATTAAACATCTTGCCATCCAGTCATAACTCAGATCTAATTAAATCCAAATATCAAAGCCCCCGGTGGTAATAATTTTTAAAGCTTTCCAGGTAATTCCAGTGTGAAGCCAACACGGAGAATTACTACTGCCTTAGGGGTTGAGAAGTCCTGCTAACGCTTGCTTTGTGTTTTCAACACATATTCCTCAAAACAGTATGTATCTAGTCTATTTCCTTCTGAACAATTTCATGTGTCGTTACCCACATCCAAAGACTTTTGGAGAACTGGGCTCTAAGCCCAAGATTCCTGGCCTCTGAGCTGCTGTCCCTTGTGTACTATCCAGTATCCTTTCCCTTAGCCCAGTGGCCACTGCAAAGGACAGTTTCATAGAAAAGATTTACATGGGGAGATGCTACCCTTCATCTTTCTTGGGGCCCAAGTGCCCAACCTCAAGGCACAGTTCCCCTTGTATTAGCTTCAATTTAAGTAGGGAGGAAATTGCATTCATTAACCTGGCCAGGCTTAAAATTATGGGACTCTCTGTTAAGTTGGAAAATTCCACATTTAGTAAAGCTGATCCCCCTCCCCCACTTAACTGTCTCTAAGTTAAGGTCTCCTCTCTGGACAAGTTAGAGAATAGGCTAAGTTCTAACAAGGAGAACTCCCTCTCCCCCAAAACAAATTCAGTGTTTTCAAAAGTTTATTTCTCTTTCAGCTCCAGAAGTGAGCAGTCTGGAAGTGCTGGTAGATGGGTCTGCTATCCTCAGATGTGAACTCCAGGGCAACTGTGCCACTTGCCATGATTTCCTAGCCAGTAGGATGGGAAAAGAGGAAGTGGAAGGCATACAGGGTTCTTTTTAGGGTATGACTAGATGTTGCATATTTAATACTCACTCACATCCTATAGGTCAGTGCTCAGTCAAATGGCCACTATGGGGGAGGCTAGGAAATGTATTGTCAAATTGGATGGCCATGTATCCTGCTGACACTTAGCAAACTTCTGTTCTTAATGGGAAGAAGGGCTGCATGGACATGGGCCTTATTATTTGCAATAGTTCTCTTTTGGACTTTGCTAAGAGCTAAAACAATCAGAATACCAACGTTCTCCAATTTTATACCATTTCTCCTAGTAGCACAGCATGTAGACCCAGCCACATCTTGGTTAAATATTTGGCCATTGCCAAATTACTAACCTGGAGATTTTATTCTCACTGTCTAATGCCCTGCCCCTTCTACTCAGCCATTTAATATTTTAGGGTCTGTTCCTTATAGCAACCCACTTCAAAACATCGGATTCTGTATCAAGAGTGCTTACAGCTGCAAATAAAGAGAACTGACTGGTAGTGGCTTAAAAAGGGGTTTATTTTTCTCACTAAATAAAAAGTCTGCAGTAAGTGGTTTCCAGCATTGGTTCCAAACATGCAGCTAAGGGCCAAGGCTCTTTCTCTCTGCTTGGCTATTCTTACCATGTCGGCCTTTTTACTTTATCACTTCATGGTTACTCTAAGCTTTCTGTAGTTCTAGGCATTGCATCTATTTCAAAGCATGTAGGAGGTAAGGTGACTCCTGCTGGGTCTGTTCCTTATATAAGAAAGGAAGCCATTCCAGAAACTTCTCTACCTAGGTCTCCTTACATCTTAATGACCTGAACTAAGTCATGTGCTCATTCCTAAAGCAATGAAAAGAAAGGGATTGGATGAATACCAATCAGGATTCATCCGCTAAGTTTAGAATATAGATGACTTTCTTCCAGACCAAGGGATCTTTGCCTACTATCTGAACAAATAAATTCTGTTATCCAGGAAGAAAGAGGAGAAAGGGAGGTGAGGTATGACTGATAGCAAGAACAAGGACTAATGGCCCCACAGACAAGGACACCTGTGAGTGCAGCGTGGGCCATATGAATGTGTAAGCATGCAGGAAGTTGTTAGCATGTGTTACATCACACTGGAGAAGGCCATGACGCAGGTGAGGGCAGGCACAACTGAAAAGGTGCCCTAAGAATATGAAGATCGTGTTTATGCATTTATATAGAATTCTTTATTTATGTGAATCCTAAATAAATTAGAAGATTAAAATAAGGATCTGTTCTTGACCACCCAAGGAACTGTAACAAACTGGTCAACATAAGGAACCAGGTCTACTGTACAGATAGGTATATGTAAAATGTGAAAATTAGGTCAACTTGAGATGGTCAGCTATGGAGTTTCCACTGTGAATGAATAAATATGTAAGCAGCCAAAACAGATATCCCGTTGTCTGCACAGTAAGATCGTACATGCCACCCCTTAGATGACGGCCGCTCAGCACTTACTCCTAGTGGGATTATCTGACACTTCAAGCACCTTCAGGTTTTTGTTTTTAGGTGTTCGTTTGTTTTGTTTTGTTTTTTTTAATCTAAGCACATGCAAAGTAGAAAGATAGGGAAGGAGACTGCTGGAGATAGGCAAACTGACAGCTGACATGCTGATGGCGAAGGAGAAGATAGAAATCTACAGCAGGTGGACAAGAGAACACACGATGGCAAGTTGTCAGGACATTCTGTTTAAGGGAAACTGGTTCCAGACACATCCATAACTTCAGGTGGCATTGGTTTTACAGCGAGTCACAACAAGGCTGCTGTTTCCCGTCAGGAAACAAGGAGCAAGATGGTGCACGAGGGAATGGAGGATGATGCCAGTGCCTTTTTGTTTCCTTCATCCCGGTGACTTTCAAGGCGTATCTTTCGGCTCTTGGCTGTCTGCTCCATCTGGGCTCTGCATACCTTCTTGAGCTCAATACATTTTAAACTCTTCCTGCCTGGTTTTCAATTGAGGTGCCAAGTTGACATTGGCTGCAGAAGTGATTATGAAGCAAATCTGTGTATCGAGATTTTCTTTTTCTCTCCTTTCCCCGCCCCTTCCTTCCTCTCTCCTCTCCTTTTTGAGATAGGGTCTTGCTCTTCTTTCCCTCTTTTTGAGACAGGGTCTCGTTCTGTCACCCAGGCTAGAGTGCAGCAGTATCATAGTTTACTGGAACCTCAAACTCCTAGGCTCAAGTAGGAGTCGAGTAGGAGCCTCCTGAGTAGCTAGAACTACAGGCATGCACCACCATCTTGGCTAATTTTAAAAATTTTTGTAGAGAGAAGGTGTTGCTATACTGCTGAGGCTGTTCTTGAACTGGCCGCAAGTGATGCTCCCACCTCAGCCTCCCAAAGTGTTGGGATTACAGGTATGAGCCACTGTGTCCAGCCATATACATTTCCAAGGGAAATGTCTGAGAAAGTATTTCACAACCCTTTCCCACCCTTCCCCATGCTGAGATAATAAAAGTGGTCGGAGGACAAAGAGGGTTTGGTGTAAGGAGATTGGCAGGGAGAGAGGTTGGAGAAAGCAGCTGCCTGCCACGTGCCTCTGATTTTCTACTATTTGGGCAGGAAAGTGAGGAGCCAGCAAAGCAATCTGGTCCCAGCCTGTTTTCATAAATAAAAGTTTTTTTGTTTTTTTGAGGCAGAGTCTCACTCCCTTGGTCTGGGTAGAGAGCCATAGCATCCTCATAGCTCACAGTAACCTCAAATTCTTGAACTCTTGGGCTCAAATGATCCTCTTGCTTCAGCCTCCCAAATAGCTGAGACTGCAGGTGCGTGCGCCGCCACACCCAGCTGGCTTTTCTGTTTTCTTTTTAGTAAAGACAGGGTCTCACTCTTACTAAGGCTGGTCTTCTGACCTCAAGCAATTTACCCACATCAGCCCCTGACAGTGCTAGGATTATGGGCATGAGCCACTGTGCTGGGCCCATAATTTTTTATTGGAACACTATCATGCTAATTTGTTTATGGGTTGTCTCTGGCTACTTTCAAGCTGTAGAAGGCAAAACTGAATACTCACAGAGACCTAGAGCCCTCAAAGCCTAAAGTATTTACTACCTGGCTCTTTTCAGAAAAAGTCTGTGGACCTCTATTCTAACCTTATACCTCATGAAAAAGACTAGAGTGGGCACTGGGAGAGTTTTGAAATGTGTTCCTAGGTGGGTAGGAAATATAGAGGCCTGGTGCCTAAACTATATCTAGGATGATTAAGGCAGCCACTGTCTGCTGTCTGACTCCTTCCCAGGAAATGCAGAGGGTAAGAGAAGGGTGAATACCTGCTTTGGTAGCAGAACCAGTGCTGTGACTCTGGGTGATGGAAGTGATGATGAGTGTTCCCCAAGGACCACTCAGGACTGAGTGGAAGAGAGAAAGCAGTAATGTGGTTCATCTGGGGCCACAGTAACTATAATTTTGCTACTGTTATGAATCGTAAAGTAAATATCTGATATGCAGGATGTATTTTCATGTTACAAAGAGGTCGCAAACCACAGGTTGAGAACCACTGATCTAGGGTCTTACCGAATAGGACACCTGCAGACAGAGGCTGGAGCAGATCAATGCATACTCAGGGATTAAAGAAGAACTCACGAGAGACCACACAGAAGAGATGCATCCTTTGTAGTCAAAGGAAATGTAGCAGGAAAGAATGCAGAAAAGAAGGTCTGAAGAACTCAACAAAGTATGCATGAGAACATGAAGCCACCTGCCAAGTTAGAGCTGGGGTAGACTCCAGCCTCTCTCTATTCCCTGCTCCCTCTGCTTCACCTGGTGGGACTGCACCACCAACCAGGAGACATGTGAGCAGGGAGAGAAGAGGACTAGAGGCCCATGGCGTTCTTCCCCACTAAAAGCTGGGGAAGGAAGAAGATTTACTGTTGTCAAATGTCAAGTTCAGCATTCCAACATCCTAACATGTTGAATTGATGTAATATGGCAAATCTGCCCTTAGGAATGAGCAGAAGAGGTTTGGGACCTGCTAAAATTTCAGGCTGGCTCATGAGAAGTCTGTCTCCACTAAAGAGAGCTTAGAAGGGTGAAAGGGCTGAGTGGAAACACACAGAACTAAGGTTTTGCTTTTGGCATGATTCATGCTTGTTCTAACACACTGGATCTAATAACTAACAGGTGGGGCATCCCTAACCCAAAAGCAAAATTCCAAAATGCTCCAAAATCCAAAACTTTTTGAGTACCAATGACACCACATCAAAAAAATTCCACATCTTGGCTCAGCACCTGTAGCATAGTGGTTACGGCGCCAGCCATGTGCACCTAGGCTGGCGAGTTCAAGCCCAGCCCGGGCCAGCTAAACAACAGTGACAACTGCAACAAAGAATAGCCGAGCATTGTGGTGGGTACCTGTAGTGGGAGCTACTTGGGAGGCTGACGCAAGAGAATCACTTAAGCCCAAGAGTTTGAGGTTGCTGTGAGCCGTGATGCCACAGCACTCTACCGAGGGCAACATAGTGAGACTCTGTCTCAAAAAAAAAAAAAAAAAATTCCACATCTGATGTCATGTGGTGGATATCAGTCAAAACACAGTCAAAACTTTGTTTCATGCACAAAATTCTTTATATAAAATTTCCTTCAAGCTATTGTGTAAGGTGCATGTGAAATAAATGAATTTTGTATCTAAATTTGGGTCCCATCATTATAGTGTGCAAATATCCCAAAGTAAGAAAAAAAAAAATCTGAAACATTTCTAGTTCTGAACATTACAGATAAGAGATATTCAGCCCATATTTATTAAGCACTCACATGTGCCAGACACCATGCCCAGCACTTTCCATGCACCAGTGCACTCAACAAACCTCCCAACAAATCTCAACAATCTCCTCAAAAGAGGAACAGAGGAAAGAAAAATAGGGCCTCACAGAGATTAGGTGGTGGAGACGAGATTCAAACCCAGGCAGCCCCTGGCACCAGCCTAAGTCCTCAGTCACAACGCATATGTCATGCTGGCTTGAAGCATAGCAACCCAAGAGCTGATTCTGTAAAGGTTTGTTCTTTGCTGAGAGGTCTTGATTTCCCCTAGAGCCCTTGGGTTATGTACCTTAGTTCTCCCATAAGGTCCTGCCACAGACTCCTTATTGTGTCCTGTTTGGCCAGAGAGCCTTTGGGTTTCACTGGATCAGCTGCATCACAACACTGAGTGGCAGAGTAGCTTGCACTTCAGTATGGACCAGCTCTGGACCGTCTCGTTGTCAAAGCCAAGAGTCAATTGAGTCATCCACTGAGTCAGATGGAACACCTAAATGTATTAATATTGTAAAGGTCTAAAATCCTTAAAGCCACACAAACATTGCACCCAATTCCTAGAGATAAGGAATGCAAGGTACAGGCAACTTGCTCTTCATTTTAGAGAGAGAGCCCTGTAGAGAGAGAGCATTAAACACTTTTCCCCACCTCTGCCCCAAATCTGCTGTAGTGTTGTGAGATCTATCTTCCACCCTGGGTGTAAAGGCACTGTGGCTGTCTGCTACTTTAGCCCCCGGTGTCCATCAGGTTGGTGTCCTGTGAGATGCCCAAGGCTCCTACAGATCAAACTATAGCATAACATCAGAGAGGTAACCTAGGACTGAGGTGAGAGAAAGGTGTACTGTTGTCCTTGTCAAGTAAAATGAATAAACAAAACGAGTGAACAACCTGCTTCCGATGTTCTTTTGCCAAAGCCATACATGCAGATCAAGGGCCGAAGTCTCTGTATATTTGGTCTTGTCCAGTGAAGACACCTGGAACGGCAGATGTAATTGATTGGATTAGGTTTATGATAATAAACCATCGTTGCCCAACACTCTTCGCTTTGCAAGCTAGAGAGTTAAATGGGAATATGCTAATCACCACTTCTGGGTCTTTCAGGTCTAGTAATCTCTGAAGGTCTACTAGGAACATGGTATCACTTGTGATGTGCCATTTTCTATTCAAAGAATTCCCGGAGTTTACAGTTGGCCATTTCTCTTGTGAAGGCCCCAACGCCGTGGGGCCAGGATGGGGATTTCCTGTTTGTCCTGTGTATGTGTTCCACTTACACCCTTCAGAGCTGAGGAAATAAATACAAATTTGGGGAATTTTTGAGGCTATTGACAAACTTAAAACTTCCTTGCCATAAATCCTCTCTCTGACTAGCATTCTAGGTCCACAGTAATTAGCACTAATAACAAGCCCAGTTTTCAATAATCCTTACAAGATCTAGGTATTTCATTTTCCCTCATACACCTTCACCTTGATTAATGGTAGTAGTGATTTGGGGGGAAGATCAGGATGAGGATTTACAACATATATTTGTGACCCTATTGTGGTGGTCTTCAAGAACACCTGGCTTCTCTTCAAGAGAGTCTGAGTCTGTGATTAATTCATGTTTTCAGATTGGGCATTTCTATTCCAGTGGCTCAGTCCATGCCTCTGTTTTTCAGGCCTGAGTGTGCTCCTCCATGCTTTGTCTTAGAAAGTCTATGGTCAATTAGCTCTGGGAAAAGACCCCTGTGGGAAGGCCATCCTGATTCTATTCTTGCTCTGCTTTCTTAGATCACTCACTCCTGATCCTCTATCTTGGGGGGGCAGGAGGTTGAGGGAGAGTGTTTTCCACTTAGCTACGTCTTGGTCACTTGCCCACACTCTAGCTGCAGAAGAGCCCAAGGAGTGATAAATCTGGCATTTTCAGTTTCAGTCATGAGAAAATGACTCTATTTATACATTATTATAAATCCTTTTGCCAGGATTTATAATCTGGGGAAATAAAGTCCAGATTTTTATTCCAAACATAAGAAGGAGCTTCAGAGATTACTCATCTGAACACAATGACAAATGCTTTCCCCTGATCCATATCACTTTCTGTTGTTTGACGACTGTAGGTTTAGAAGATCAATCCAATCTCAAAGATAGCCTATGCCTTATTCAAGCTGAATTTAATAATGCAATCCACCTTGCTAGTGATTTGTTCAGAATATCAGACCAAAGCCACTTATGCACATGGCATTGCTCTCCCCTCAGGGATTGGTTCGGGAATAGACTTCTGATACACTTTGGTCCAATAAAATGTGAGATGACATGTTCTGGAGGATTCTGGGAACAAGTTTCTCATGTTTCAGAGTACTAGAGAAAGACAATAGTATCTTCTGTATGTGGTACTTGCCACCATCTTGATACCAGCATGAAGTTGAAGCTGCCACAGGACGGGGGTGGGGGCAGAGCCAAGAGATTTAGAGAAACTGAGCTGAATCTGCTGGTTTGAACCAGCCCTGAAGCCTGATTTAATTTCTGGACTTTCAGTTGTGAGAGCCTATACATTTCTTTATTGGTTAAGCCAACTTGAATGGATTTTCTGGTATTTGTAATTAGAAGTATCCTAATTGATTCAGTATAGAACCTTCTGTGTTGGGCGGGACCTGTGGCTCAGTGGGTAGGGCGCCGGCCCCATATTCCAAGGGTGGTGGGTTCGAACCCAGCCCTGACCAAATTGCAACTAAAAAAAATAGCTGGGTGTTGTGGCAGGCGCTTGTAGTCCTGCTACTCGGGAGTCTGAGGCAAGAGAATCGCCTAAGCCCAGGAGTTGGAGGCTGCTAAAGAATCTTTTGTTTTTATGGGTCCTAATGGCATCTCCAGAAGTGGTATTCTTTTATAATAGTCATTGCTGCCCTGAGAGATGGGAGTGACTTGTCATTGCTGCCCTGAGAGATGGGAGTGACTTGAATCTGGACTAAGATTGCAATATAACAAATGTAAACATTGATACGAAAGGATGTAAATATTGATTGAATGAATGATGAAAATGTCTGGTTTTTATAATGAAAGAGATTAGCTTTATCTACCCCAAATGTCAAGTATACTGACCATTCATCCCACAGAATGCAAATAAATGAAGCACCATAAACCATTTAGAAAATACTTATACAAGTAACAATACTCGTATACTTATAAATACTTATACAAGGGACTCTTCTTTCCCTTCTTCTCCCATTGGGCGGCTTCACGGTTATGAGCCTTTGTAAGGAGTTAAGAGAACTGGTTTATAATATGACTATAGGCAGGTGAATTTGCTTTTCTGAATCTTGGGCTGCTGGTCTGCACAACAATTTTTGATAGCATCAAATTAATTCATACATGTGAAAAATCATCATAAAGCCCAGGCCAGTGAGGTGGCAAGTTTTATATTTATCTGAATTCTGGAGGGATGAGATGGTCACACTGATCATTTATGAATTTTAGTTCTAGTGTACATACTTTGTTCCCTGTTTTGCTTGCTGATTTTCATATTAAAAAATAACAAATCAATTGGTATGTATCTTCATATCTTACTGCATCATAATTGGTATTCTATATATATTTGGCATATAACTGAGTATTTTTTTTTTTTTTTGTAGAGACAGAGTCTCACTTTATAGCCCTCGGTAGAGTGCCATGGCATCACACAGCTCACAACAACCTCCAACTCCCAGGCTTAAGCAATTCTCTTGCCTCAGCCTCCCGAGTAGCTGGGACTACAGGCGCCCGCCACAACGCCCGGCTATTTTTTGGTTGCAGTTCAGCCGGGGCCGCGTTTGAACCCGCCACCCTTGGTATATGGGGCCGGCGCCCTACCTACTGAGCCACAGGCGCCCCCCATAACTGAGTATTAATGATAACTAACATTTTATGTGAGTGAACAGAAGTAAAAAAAGCACTTTCAAATGCATAATCACATTTGAGTTATGTACCAACTCTGCAATTGGGAGGGAGGGCAGTGTTATGATTAAGATTTTGTGTACCAATTTGTAAGACTAGTTAGTGGTCTCCTAATTTTTTTATTTTTTAGAGACAGGGTTTCTCTGTCACCCAGGCTGGAGTGCAGTGTCACTATCATAGCTCACTGAAGCCTCAGCCTCAAACTTGAAGGCTTGAACAATCCTCTTGCCTTAGTCTCCTGAGTAACTGGGACTATAGGTGCATGCCACCACATCTGGCTAATTTTTTAAAAATTATTTGGTAGAGACAGGATCTCACTCTGTTGCCCAGGCAGGTCTTGAATTTCTGGCCTCAAGCAATTCCCTGTCTTGGCCTCCCAGAGTGTGATATTTCTAGGAGAGTCTAATTTGACATTTTATTTTCCTTCGACTAACAGCTTTGTTAGCTTGGACAAGGGACTTAACTTCTTCATGCCTTAGTTTCTTTATCTGTATAATAGAGATAATAACAGCACAGAGTTGTTTTAAGAATTAAATGAGCTAATATTTATAAAGTGCTTGGACTAGAACCTGGGACCAAGTAAGCACTCTGTGTTTTTAAATAATAAATATAGTATGTTCTTTTTTTCCCCTTGCTACCATCACCATCACCATACTTAATTCTCACTTTTAAGTATTTCTTCTCATATACTTGCATCATCTTGATCTGGTTGGTCTTTGCCTAATATGCATGAGAGAATGTTGTATCTCAGAGCATATTATTTGTTACTTTTCAAACAGGCTTTTAGCGTGGGGGTTGGCAAAGTTATCGCCAAATCCAACCCATTGCATACTTTTATAAATAAAGTTTTATTGGAACACAGCCACCCCCAACATTTACCTATTTTCATATGCTAAGATGGCAGAGTTGTATAGTTACGGCGAAGACAGATGGCCTACGAAGACTAAAACATTTATTATCTAACCCCCCACAAATAGTTTGCTGATCCCTGTGTAAGACAAGTATTTTTCTTAAAGACATACTTAGAGTTTTAAAGTCTTCGAGAGAAAGGAAATTGTACATATTTTAAAATTCAAATAAGAAAACTATTTCCTTTCTTGTTCCTACTGGATAATAAAGGATAAGTATAAACAATTCTTAAAAATTGTTCACTCAGCACATATATATTACTGATCGGGGCAAATATTATTATTATTTTTATTCATCAGTTATTATTACTACATAGGTCAGTTGTAGTTTGTTCTTACCCAAAGTCTGCCAAGAAGCTTGTGGATTTGCATCTTTTGTATCTGACCTCCTCAAAAAAGACTTAAAATCAGAGGCTCTCCCTGGAGATGAAGAGAATGATTCATCTCTCCCTGAGATCAGATCACAGCTGACTTGGGGGCCTAGGTCTTGTGCTGTCCCACCCCCCAACTCACAGATATTTCCTGGAGGAGAGATGTTCCAAGTTTGATCCTGGCTTCTACCAAGCAGCTTTCCACTCTTTCATGAATGCATATCACCCCCTTAATCTTGGATATTCATGTCCTAAATCTGTGCTCATGAGGAATTCAAGGAGAATTGAGATAGATCAGGTCAAATCCACTATGATTTCTTCTCTGGGAAAACTGCTGTTTAAACAGGACCAATTCAAGTGCCTGGCATGCGTCTTTGTGTATTTTTACTGTGCTGATGTTTTATGTGTTAAAGTGATCTATTAGACAGTGGCTGCTTCTGAGTTATCTCACATCTAGTTCTTATAGTGGAATTGCTTTTCTCAAAGGTCCCTGTCCACATAGATCACTTTAGGCAATTTGTCTTTAAAGCTTCTTGAAATTGTCCTAATCTTCTCCTGTAATTCTTGCCATTCTAAGACTCTGATTTCCCTAGACATAATTCCTATCATTTTATAATGCAATGACATCGCTTCATAAATCTTTAATGATTGTTACTATTCACATTGATAGATTTTATGCTTATTATCTATGGCATTTTCATTGACTTCTTTTGTAAAGTGACATTATTGCCATCCCAGCCTGGGTAAGATTTAATATCTGATTTTCTCTCTATCCATTTATCAGAATCATTCAGACTTCCTTTTTTTCTCCTCGCACTATGCAAAGTATAAATTCAATGATTTTTCTTTCAAACTGATTTCCTTGGATATTTTTTCTCTAGTAATCACTTTTTTTTTCTTATTTAGAGACAAAGTCTCACTATATCGCCCTCGGTAGAGTGCGGTGGCATCACAGCTCACAGCAACCTCCAACTCCTTCCTGGGCTTAGGCGATTCTCTTGCCTCAGCCTCCCAAGTAGCTGGGACTACAGTCGCCCACCAGAATGCCAAGCTATTTTTTTGTTGCAGTTTGGTCAAGGCTGGGTTCAAACCCGCCACCCTCGGTATATGGGGCCTGCGCCCTACCCACCGAGCCACAGGCGCCACCCTAGTAATCACTTTGTTGAAGAGATAGTATTACCTTAGTTAGTTATCCCAACCTCTGTCTGCTTCCTGTTTCATTGAGATAATTTATAAGCTTTTAAAGCCAAACTTTTAAGAAAATATCCAAAATTTTGCTAATGATAAAGACCATTGTTTTATTAATTCCTTATAAAAATTATTTATAATGTCCCTCTTAGAAATATTATAAATTGTTTCTAAAGTACCTTTATTTAAAGGTTCATATTGATGGAAATCAAAAATTTGAAACCCTATTTTTATAAGCACTATATTTTGAATAGCCTCAAAAGCATTGGTCTTCAATTTTCACAATAAATTGTTAAGCTCAAAATATTAATACATTTCTTAATCTAAAGGCAGTGGAGATACAGATCAGAATGGGATAAGGTTCCTACCCTCACAAAATTTGATTTCATGCGAGAGTCTGACAAATTTTAAAAAAAAAGAAAACATTATAATATGGGCAGTGCTAAGGGGGCTCTGTTCTGGGTCACTTCTATGGGCTTTACTGGAGTACATGTGAGGGCTTCCTGGAAGAGGTAAGCTAGGTCTTAGAGAAAGGGTGAGAGTTGTCACCAGCTTGAGAAAGATATTCCAGGAGGCAGGAATAGGTTGTGCCAAGTAAAGTCATTCTCTGCTTGAGTAATCTCTGACAGGTCCAGTTGAAGATATAGCCGAGATTGTCTAACTCTACACTCAAAACTGTATGTGCGTCGGGAATTACAGGACAGGCTTTCTCTGGGCAATGCAGTCTAGAAGCAGGTTAGTGTGGAAGGGAGCTGGGCCCTTTGATGTAAGAAATAAATATAGCTTCAAATAAAGAAATTTGGAGCAATGAATTATAATTAGGTAGGTAAATCTTTTAAATAACCCTTCCATATGTTTCCTCTGTAGGTTTTTCACTGGGGAATCAGAATTTTCTCTAATTTTCCTTTCTGGTTCTATTGAGTAAGACCTTAGTGTACAGGCCTACAGACTGAAGGAAATAAGCCACGGAGAGCGAAGCTTCCTTTCTTTCTGGGTTAAGTCTAATTTTAGGAAGCAGCACAACAGATGCTTAATAAAAACGGATGTTTCTAAGCAGATTTTGCGTATGTGTATGTTTTAAAGCTTTTCCCTTTTCCTGGCCTCATGAAATGTAAAAAAAAATAGAGTGAGCAATTCAATGCTTGCTTCCTTAGTGATTTTTTAAAAACTTTTGAACATGCATCCACGGCACCTTGGTCTTTGCTCTCACCCCCAGAACCAAGGTACTAACTTAAACACACCCTAATGTACTGGTTATGAACAAAGAGTCGGGAACTAGGCGATGATTTGAATTCAGGCACTGCCATTTACTAACTCTATACGCTGGGGTGAGTTACTGGACATGACTACGTCTCAGCTTCCTCATGTAAAATGGGCATAATAATAACAGTGTCAACTTCATAAGAGCTCCTGGGAAGATTAAACAGACACATAGGTGCTGGGAAGGGTACCCGGCATCCATTAGGCCTGACTTAAACATTGGCTAGCCTTATCTATCAAGCAGCATCTAGGAATATATACCCAGACCACTAAGCACATTGACATTCAGCAGCCTTCTCTCTTCTTTCTTTGTTTACGCCCTTGTTCACTGGTCCGTATTTCCCCCCCATCCTTGCCCCTGTTGGTTCCTGGAGCTCTGACTTGATTTGTTCAGAGGGAAAATGTCGCTGGTAGCAATGAGATTAATTGTGTGTTAAGTGATGATACCTGACATCAAGGAAGTAATCTCGAGTTTATTTCTCTATCACTGCTTATCAGGTCCATGTTTTTAGGGAAATCTGAAAAATCTATGACTCAGTAAATGGCTCCTCACCCTTAAAGCTGGGATGATAATAGTTATTATCCTCATCTCTCCTGGTCATTGTAAGGGTCACGGGAGATACAGTTTATGGAAATCTTTTTTTTTTTTTTTTTTTTGAGACAGAGCCTCAAGCTGTCGCCCTGGGTAGAGTGCTGTGGCATCACAGCTCACAGCAACCTCCAGCTCCTGGGCTCAAGCAATTCTCCTGACTCTGCCTTGCAAGTAGCTGGGACTACAGGCGCCTGCCACAACGCCCGGCTATTTTTTGGTTGCAGCCGTCATTGTTGTTTGGTGGGCCTGGGCTGAATTCGAACCCACCAGCTCAGGTGTATGTGGCTGGTGCCTTAGCCACTTGAGCCACAGGTGCCAAGCCCTATGGAAATCTTTTGTAAACCATCAAGGGCAGACAGATATAAAGGATTGTTTTCCTTAACTCAAACACATTCCAATGAGTAGTATTAGCTTTTCCTGGTCTAATGTATTACCTAGTCACTGCAGTGTAATGTCAAGTAGGAATCTTGCCTTGTTCCTAATTTTTATGGGAGGGATTTGTAAAATTTGATCTATAAAATGATGTTTTCTTAGATTACTAATGTGCATGTCAGGTTTAAGACATTTCTTTTCCTGGCTTGCTATCATGAATGGATGTTGTATTTTACCAAATGCCTCTAGAACAACTGTTAATACAATCACATGGGTTTTTTTGTTTTTGTTTTTAAAATAGATTCTTAATATTGAAACATCTGGGCTTGGTGCCTGTGCTCAGTGGTTAGGGCACCAGCCACATGCAGCAGGGCTGGTGGGTTTGAACCCAGCCTGAGCCTGCTAAAACAACAGTGACAACAACAACAAACTAGCCAGGTGTTGTGGCTGGCGCCTGTAGTCCCAGCTACTTGGGAGGCTGAGGCAAAAGAATCGTTTAAGCAAGAGTTTAAGGTTGCTGTGAGCTATGACGTCACAGCACTCTACCGAGGGCAACATAGTGAAACTCTTTCTCAAAAAGAAAGAAAGAAAAAAGAAACATCTGTACATTGCTAGCATGACCCTTTTCTATCATTACTTTAATATATGCCTAGCTATGACGTTTTACATTTTTGTTTTAAACGGCTATATTTATCTGTGCTACATATACTGGGGTGCAAAAATGTATACATATGTTAAGCAATATTACCTAAGTATGACTTTTTGAAGTTAAATGGAACTATGGTAGCAATGTGTAGTATGATATTGGCTCAGAAGATGGCTATAATCAATTGAATGCTAGTGTCACCATGTGACAGGCAGGACAGTCAAAGAAAATGGTGGGAACACAGTTGTTGTTTGAGGAGTGCAAGACCATTTTGAGGTGGTATTTGACACTCAAGAACATTGTGGAGGTACAATGATGATGGAGGCATGAGTGTGCAACAGACCCTCCAACACGCCTAACAGTTGCACGCACTCGGGGGCAGCCTGAGAGGCGCGGTACCATGTAGGACGGGCACACAGGAAGATCCTGGAGGCCTTGTTCAACAAGTCTTGCTTCTTCTGCTGTGGTTCTGGATTAGTTCACACACTCACCACAGACATCTACCGAATAGTGTGCTGGGGAGACAAGGGTTAGCAGAACAGGCATACGATGCATTCTTAAAACAGCAACATGGAAAGTTTTCATCCCAAGATGATTACGTGCACTGAGGCCAGAGAGTTTACCTCGATGAGAATCTCCCAGGACAGTGGATAGGACGAAGAGGTGCTGATGAGTTCCCCCATGTTTTTCCGACTTCACACCCCTGACATTTACCTGTTGGGACCTTAAAGGATGTGGTGTAGTATAGAAAACCGCCTACACTGGTGGACTTTGGGAAGAAATTGAAATAGCATGTACAGTGATACTAGCAGACACTTCGGTCAACGTTGCTCAAGCAGGAATTCTCCACAATCAGAAATGTCTGTATGCTGATGGTAACCACTTTGAACACCTCTTGTGACAGCAGAAATCAAATGTGACTTGTATTCATCTTTTGTTATTGATATATATTATAACAATTATAATATGTATATACATTTTTTGGTACCCTCAGTACATTGCATTATGTGTGTGTATACAGATAAACAGATATAAATATACATAAAGTATCAATGTTATACTGAACCTAGAAAATGAAAAAATTAGGTAGACTTCTCATTTTTTCTTATGCTCTGAGGCAGTTTATCTAGACCTATCTCTCTCTCTCTCATTTTTTTTTTTGTTTTTGGAGACAGAGTCTTACTTTGTTGCCCTCGGTAGAGTGCTATGGCGTCACAGCTCACGGCAACCTCAAACTCTTGGGCTCAAGTGATCCCCTTGCCTCAGCCTCCAGAGCAGCTGGAACTATAGGCACCTGCCATAACACCCGGCTATTTTTAGAGACAAGGTCTCGAACTCCTGAGCTCAGGCAATCCACCCACCTGGGCCTCCAGAGTGCTAGTATTACAGGCATGAGCCACTGCGCCTAGCCTTAGACCAATCTCTTTTCTAAAGCTCTGGCACAATCCACCTGAGAAGCCGTCTGGATTGCATGTGTATTTTAGGGCTAGATCTTTGAGTATCTCTTCCATTTCTATTGTGGTTATGATTCTATACAACTTTCCTACTTTTCTGCAAATGAATCTGTATAATTAATAGTTTTCTAGGCAATTAATCCCTTTATCTAGTGATTTTCAAAATGCTTCTCAGAGAGATGAACATTCTTAGTTTTTGGCTTGCAATTTTGTCTTTTTTGAAAGGTATGCCAAAGGGTTATCTTTCTATCGGATCTTTCAAATAACCAGTTTATTTGGCAGAGTGCTGAGCCTCACGTCTGTAATCCCAGCACTCTGGGAGGCTGAGGCAGGAGGATTGCTTGAGCTCAGGAGTTTGAGGCCAGCCTGACCAAGATCAAAACCTGCCATCTGTGATAAAAATAGAAAAAAATTAGCTAGGAGTTTTAGTGGGTACCTGTAGTCCCAGCTACTGTGGAGGCTGAGCCAGGAGGATCACCTGAACCCAGGGGTTTGAGATTGCTGTGAGCTATGATGATGATGCCACAGCACTCTAGGGAAACAGAATGAGACTCTGTCAAGAAAGGAAGGAAGGAAGGAAGGGAGAGAACTAGTTTAATTCATTATTAATTTCTACTTTTATTTTCCTTCCTTCGTTCCTTCAACTTCCTTCAGAGTTATTTTGTCTCCCTGCCACCCCCTTAGCCAGCTTCTCAAGCTGAAAGCTTGGTTGATCCATTTGTTTTCAACCTGTCTCATTTTCTACCATATGCATGTGAGGATGTGTATTTCCCCTCTGTGTGCTGCCTTAGCCGGTCTCATGGGCTTTGATACGTATGTACGGCTCTTACTGTGATTCAGTTCTAAAAAGCTTATCATTTCTGGTTTTATTTCCTGTCAAACCTAAGATTTGTTTTAGTGGAAGTGCTTTAAAATATCTAAGAGTATAGATTTTTGTTGGTTATCCTTTTTTAAAATTATTTTCTGATTTTGTTTTATTATGTTCATAAATGTGCACTGCCAGAGTTGTACTTTCGGGATTTTTTGTGTTTTTTCTTATGACTTAATACATTTGGAGAATGTCTCTTGAGAGTTTGGGAAAAAATGTAATCTCTGTTAGGCAAAAACTTGTTTCTTTTTATATATTTAGAAGATTACAAACTTTAATTTTATCAGCCAGGACTTCTTGAATCTTATACATTTTTGTAGTATTTGATCAGCCAGTTTCTGAGAGATGTGTCTAAGGCCGCCCATTATGAGAACTTGCCAGAGTCTCCTTGCACTTCTATCAGGGTTTGCCTTACATGTTTCAAGGCCAGGGTGTTAGGTACATAAAGGCTTATGTCTTATATTTGGTGAATTGTAATTTTATAATTATGATATACTCCTTTTAAAGAATATATTTTCATTTGAATTTTACTTTGCACCAAGTAACTATTAGTATGTGTACATACCTAGCAAGCCTTTTTCGATCTCTTTTCCATCTCTTTATTTTCACCTCTCCTGTGCTATCTTTGCTGGTGTTAGGATCACCGATATGTATGGGCTTCTTTCAGACTGTGGCAGAGGTGACCATTTGAGCAATAAAAGTTTGTGTAACTCTCCCTAATGCAGAAAGTGCCCCATTAAGGAACCATTTTTCCAACCCTCCTCACAGCAGGTAACGTGGTAAATTCTCAGTAATGGGGTCTGAGTTAGCAGTGATGGGAATCACCAAGGACTCAAGTATTTTCTCTGCTCAGATTGGATGCACAGATGACTTAACTGCAGATGACTTTGCAGAGAAATGGAGGAAGCAGAGGGAAAAGTAAGTTGCTTCTATTTAATCATTGATTCTGATCAAAGAGCCAGGGAACCAGATGTGTCTGAGCCACGTTGGTGGTGCCAATAACTTGCTCGATGTTTGATTCCTCCACCACTATAAGCTTGCTCAGGTCCAGGACTGTGCCTACCAAGTATCTCATGGCCTCCCTAAAGTTTGGCTTTAGCAGACCCTTCGTTAATATTTATTGTACGAATGAGTGAAGTACTTCACCTTTACTTTCTCCTTGATGTTTACTTTCTAGTGACCCCATTAAGTGATTCTTTTGGTAAGTGAATCTCTGCTTTGACTAGGCCAAGATCTTTCTGTGTAGGAAACCAGGGCATGGAATCAGAGAGTGAGACCAGAGGAAAGGAAGCCTTCTCTCTGTGTCGTTAAAGTCATGGGTTACGCAATGAGGAGCTAGAAAAAGGAAAAATGAAAATAACAAAAAGAAGCTGTGTATCTCAGTAATAATAAAGACCACTTGTGTGAGCACCTGATTTGTATCAGGCACTGAGCTGGGTGCTTTTCATCGTCCTTCATTGAATCCTCCCAACAACTACCGAGGAGGTGTTATTCTCTGTATTTTACAGATGAGCAGACGGAGGATTTGTGCAGTAAATGAGCTGTCCAATGACAGAGAGAAACAGCTGGCAAGGTCAGAATTCAAATCCAAGTCTTCCTGACTTTAAGCTTGAGTCTCCTTCTACTGTACCTTATAAAAGAATTCGGAAGTCTGGGGTTCTCAAAGGTCAGCTGCATGATTTTTAGGATGTCATTTAATTCCTCTGAGCCCTCATCTCCTTGTTTGTGAAATGGGGATAAGAATGACACTGATTGAGTCTTAGTTACTCCCAGAATTATTGTGAAGGCTGAGGGAGAGGATGTCTGTGATGGCAGTGTTTTGTAAGCAATTAAATTCTGCAAATATCAGCCATTTTAGGGTGTCTTGGAGAAGCTTATATTAGACTTCAGAATTTCTAAACTGGACTAAAAGACTTTTGACTGTCAACCTCTCTGTTTTTCAGGGTAGAAATAATGCTTTCAGTCACCCACAAGAGACCAAGTGTCTTCTATTTTAAGTATTCAGCTTTCTCCTCGGTGTTATTTGTAGGTGGGCAAAACTTAGCCAAGTTTCTGTTCCTCAAATCAGTTTTTTAATTTGCATTAGGTGCAAGTGTTGCTTAAACTTATTTGATTATTGTCCAGCTTTATAACACCTTTGCTGAGAGACATGACGTTTTCAAAGGAGGTCTTGGTGGATTGTCATGAGCCATAGGCTGGAGTCCCAGCCCTGGCACTTAGAGGCTGTGGGACCTTGGGTGAGCTACTTCACCCCTTACTTCTCAGGCCCCCACATCTGTGAAGCGATGAGGAACACCGTTTCCCTAAGGAAAGAATGATTGCTCAGAGTCTTGCGTGTTGTGTTAAGCAAACCAAACACCTGCTATGAAGTCTGCACCTCAGCAACACGGCCTGCAGTAGGATCTGTATTTAGTTGTGTTTGGATAAATTTCCCTTCTCTTTTGGCTTTACAGCTTCCTACCTCCAATTATTTTTTTTAATTACACCTGTTCTCCCTTTTGGCTCTCTCTACTGATGCGGGTGAGATGCAAATGTACCTTTTGAGAGTTTTGCTGTGTCTCCTGGGGCCACTTGACAGATAGTGACAGAACGGTAGTAGAAGTGTGTCTTAGACCTGACAGGCTTTGGGGGCAGGAAGTGTTAAGTCAACACATGAGAAAAACGGGGGCAAATGGCTGGAAAAGGCTGAGTGTTAACAACGGATGGGCTTTTCAACAAGCCAACTGCCCCAGGACTGGGTTGGGGCCTGGTGCATGGCCAGAGAGGTACCTAGGTCCAGCAGAAAGTACACAGGCCCAGACCTGACCAGGCTGGAGCATGGTCTTCACTTATTACTAGTAGAACTTAGAAAGGTGAAAGCCTGGTGCAGCAGCTGCCAATAGGTTGTTGCCTTCAAACAAGACGGTCTAAACACCCCCAAATTATTATAAAATAGCTGAGATTTGGTCTATCCATTTCTTGAACACCCCTGGGAGACCCAGGATATGATGGCTGATGAATATGAGGCCATGTCCCTTTGCGCTGGGGGCCAAACAGGCCTGCCCAGGGAGAGGTGGCCTCTCAGAAAGCCCACTTGCACTTTCTGTCTTCCTTTCCTGGAGCTTCCTCTTAGGTGGTAGAGGAGGCAAAGAAAACTAAGGATTTGGGAAACATTCTTTTAATACAAAACTAACCTATCTAAAATCTAGTGAGGTTAAAGCTATCACCAGGAAGCACCATTTTGGACTAGTCACGTTCAAATCCCACTTTCACCCTAGAATATGCATAACCTGTTTTTGTTTTTTGTTTTTTATTAATTGAGACGGAGTCTCACTTTGTCACCCTCAGTAGAGGGCAGTGGCATCATAGCTCACAGAACTTCAAACTCTTGGACTGAAGTGATCCCTTGTCTCAGCCTCCCAAGTAGCTGGGATAACAGGCGCTTGCCACAACACTTGACTGTTTTTTAGAGATGGGGTCTTGCTCTCACTCAAGTTGGGCTCAAACTCCTGAGCTCAGGTGATCCACCAGCCTTGGCCTCCCAGAGTGCTAGGATTACAGGTGTGAGCCACCATGCCCAGCCCTCATAATCTGTTCTTACTTATAAGCAGCACTTGACATTTACATCTGGTTTTATAGGTAATGGGTCGAGGGCCCATTACAATTAATTATCTGCTATGCCACATAACAATTCTAGGGGGACAGATAATGATGCCTAATTTGCAGATAGGGAGGATTAGATTTGAAAATGCACAGTCCCTTCCTGAGGTCAGATTCTTTTAACAGACACAGGGAAATATATTAGAATTACCAAGTCTATTGCTGTTTGCTTTTGCACAAGCCAGGAATACTGTTAGGTGCATTTCAAGGACTGTGAACTCTGTTGGTGGATCCCAACTCATACACAAAAGAGAAACTGTAGAGGTTCTCTGTGCCTTGGACCTTGTGCCTTGCTAGAGTCCCAGGCCTCTGGAGGGTGCACCTGTTCACGTGTTCTGGTCTCTTGTCCACCCTGCTTCACAAAGGGCTTCTCTCCCCATCCATTTCTGCCACTGCCAGACGGTTCTTCCATAAACCCAGCTTTTGTCTGGTCAGTCCTTTGCTTGAAAGTTTCTGGGGTAAGAAATATGAATAAAGGGAAGGTGTATGTATAATTGAGGGTACAGGGATTCCATTTGATCATTTCAGAAAACATTTTTTTCCTGAAACAAATCATTTCTGAAGTCCTTGCACTCACACAATAGGCAACACATGTAAAAATGCCTTGGTGACATTTTTATTAGAGCAGAAATATGAAATCCATCCAAAGGTTCACTGACCAGAAAATGGATGGAAAAGTGTGGGATATGTTCAGACAGTGACACTAAAAAGCCAAGAAGATGAATGAACCAGAGTCACCACTTCACCATGGGCCGATCTCCCGGACACAAAGTTGGATGAGAAAAGAAAGTTACAGAAGGACAAGTACAGTACAGTCCAATTTACATAATGTCCAGAAACAGGCAAACTAACCAGATCTATAGGAGAAACATACAAATACAGTTAAACTAACAAAATAGATGAGGGATTGATAAGCACCCAGGTAGGACCAGGTCAGTTGCCTTGGGATGAAGAGAGGGAGGGAGCTGCATCCGTGACCTTAGGTTGCTTAAGCTGGGTAGTTGGTCCACGAGGGTTTGTTTTATTCTTCTTCTTTAAATCTTGCATCTGACTACATACACCCCCTAACACCCATACATATTCTTTATTTTGTATGAATAAATATTTAGCAATGAAAAAAACACACATCATCTTTGTGAGACTCTACCTCTTTCCTTAGTGCCTATACTTCTTTGTCTGGCTGAAAAGCCCTTCACAGTCTGGCCCCCAAGCCTTGTCACCTCAACCTACACGAGGATTACCTTGTGCCATGATCTGTCTGAGGTGCTCTATATTGCATGACCACATTTAACCCCAACAACAATTCTCTAAGACACCTACCATTATTATCACGGAGGAAACTGAGGCTCGGAGAGGTGAATAAGCAGCCCCAGTTCACAGGCCTCGGAGACAGCAGAGGTAGTACTTGAACCTATTTGGTTTGATAAAAGCAACCTTTCTGGTTGTATCCACCTCCTCACCATTCCAGGAGCATTCCCGCCTTTCCAGCCTGTTCTCTTTGCTTGGGATGACCTTTCCCAAGTATATGCTGCAGAATCCCAGGACCATGACAGCCTCTGTTTTATAAAAGGGAGAGCCATAGACAAATTGATGGAGCAAACACTCAATGGTAAAATCTGCCCTCAGAGAATTACAATGGTTATCAGCTATTAGACAGTCCAAGATGTCCTAGAATAAAGAAACGTGATTAAGTCTGCCTAGCCTAGAAATTGACAGACTTATCTGAACATAGAACTGCTGACCGCCCCCTGCCAGCAGTATTGACTATCCTGTTGAACCAGTGCTCCAAGAACTCATTTTGGGAAGCTCGGCCAACCATATCCTCCCTACTCCCTTTTTATCTAGGCATCCCTCCTCTTTTCCAGTCCTCATTCATTCCCATTTTCTCTGAAATCCTGGAGTCCTTCGAGTTTATATTAAGCAACTTGGCTCAATAATTGATACGGGTATACTGTCTGATTTGGTTTAAGTATTTCTCTGGTAGGGCAGCCTTTTATTCCTCGATGGAGTTAAATTTCTGCGGGTGGAGACTAGCCTTTGGGCTCCTTCTCTGCCTATCTTCGTCAGCAGGTGTGATTACAGTCCTGGGCACTTAGTAAGTTCTTAAAACATGAAAGAAGGAGAGAGTGACTTGAGCTAAGAAAGAGTATGAAGTGTTTTAGTGCAAGGACTTGGCCATTCAAAGTCTTGTGTTTTGGGTTTTCTAGACACATCCAACTTTGTAGGAAATGTTGTTTTCTACCCACTTGAAGGAGAGAGATTCAGAACACCCACCTGCATCAGAAAGAGATATCCTCCCTCCCCATTCCTAAACCCTGTAATAACCTGTATCCCTTAAAGCCAACATGCATCACCTTAGTAGAAGATGGCCTTTAACTTTAGCCTCTGGATTCAGAGAGCTCTTCTTTCTACAGCCTGTCTCTCTCTCTTTTCTTTCTTTCTCTCTTCCTTCCTTCCTTTCTTTTTTTTTATTGTGTTAAGACATTTATATTCTACATTTAGTAAGTTTCACATGTACCCTTGTAAGATGCACCGTAGGTGTGGTCCCACCAATTACCCTCCCTCTGCCCATTCTCCCTCCTCCCCTCCTTTCCCCTTTCCCCATTTTCTTAGGTTATAGTTGGGTTATAACTTTCATATGAAAGCTATAAATTAGTTTCATAGTAGGGTTGAGTACATTGGATATTTTTGTTCCATTCTTGAGATACTTTACTAAGAAGAATATATCCAGCTCCATCCATGTAAGCATGAAAGAGGTAAAGTCTCCATCTTTCTTTAAGGCTGCATAATATTCCATGGCATGTACCACAATTTATTAATCCATTCGTGGATCGATAGGCGCTTGGGTTTCTTCCCTGACTTAGCAATTATGAATTGGGCTGCAATAAACATTCTGGTACAAATATCTTTGTTATAATGTAATTTTTGGTCTTCTGGGTATATACCTAGTAGAGGAATTGTAGGATCGAATGGCAGCTCTATTTTTAGATCTCTCAGTGTTCTCCAAACATCTTTTCAAAAGGAATGTATTAGTTTGCATTCCCACCAGCAGTATAGAAGTGTGCCCTTTTCTCCACATCCATGCCAACATCTCTGGTCTTGGGACTTTGTGATATGGGCTAATCTTACTGGAGTTAGATGATATCTCAAAATAGTTTTGATTTGCATTTCTCTGATGATTAAGGATGATGAGCATTTTTTCATGTCTGTAGGCCATGCACCTGTCTTCTTCAGAGAAGTTTCTCTTCAAGTCCCTTGCCCAGCCTGAGATGGGATCACTTGTTATTTTCTTGCTAATACGTTTGAGTTCTCTGTGGATTCTGGTTATTAAACCTTTGTCGGAGACATAACCTGCAAATATCTTCTCCCATTCTGAAGGCTGTCTGCTTGGTTTACTTACTGTGTTCTTGGCTGTGCAGAAGCTTTTTAGTTTGATCTGGTCCCAGTAGTGTATTTTTGATGCTGCTTCAATTGCCCAGGGGTCCTCCTCATAAAATATTTGCCCAGGCTGATTTCCTTAAGAGTTTTCCCTGCACTCTCTTCTAGTATTTTTATATTTTCATGTCTTAAGTTTAAATCTTTAATCCAGTGAGAGTCTATCTTAGTTAATGGTGAAAGGTGTGGGTCCACTTTCAGTCTTCTACAGGTCACCAGCCAGTTCACCCAGCACCATTTGTTAAATAGGGAATCTTTTCCCCACTGAATATTTTTAATTGGCTTGTCAAAGATCAAATAACGGTAAGTAGCTGGGTTCATCTCTTGGTTTTCTATTCTGTTTCATACATCTATCTCTCTGTTTTTGTGCCAGTACCATGTTGTTTTGATCACTATCGATTTATAGTATAGTCTGAGGTCCAATAGCGTGATTCCTCCTGCTGTGTTTTTATTTCTGAGTAATGTCTTGGCTATTCAAGGTTTTTATGATTCCATATAAATTGAAGTATTATTTTTTCGAGATCTTTAAAGTATGACAGTGGAGCTTTAATAGGGATTGCATTAAAATTGTATATTGCTTTGGGTAGTATGGACATTTTAACAATGTTGATTATTCCCAGTCATGAGCATGGTATGTTTTTCCATTTATTAACATTTTCAGCTATTTCTTTTCTTAGAGTTTCATAGTTCTCTTTATAGAGATCTTTCACGTCCTTTGTTAGATAAACTCCCAAATATTTCATCTTCTTTGGCACTACTGTAAATGGAGTAGAGTCCTTGACTGTTTTTTCAGCTTGACTATTGTTGGTATATATAAAGGCTACTGATTTATGAATGTTGATTTTGTAACCTGAGACGCTGCTGTATTCCTTGATCACTTCTAAGAGTTTTGTAGTAGAATCCCTGGTGTTTTCCAGATATACAATCATATCATCTGCAAAGAGTGAAATTTTGATCTCTTCTGACCCTATATGGATACCCTTGATCACCTTTTCATTCCTAATTGCGATGGCTAAAACTTCCATTACAATGTTATAGATCAGTGGAGACAATGGGCAACCTTGCCTGGTTCCTGATCTGAATGGATTTCAATTTAACTCCATTCAATACAATATTGGCTGTGGGTTTGCTGTAGATGGCCTCTATCAGTTTAAGAAATGTCCCTTCTATACCAATTTTCTTAAGTGTTGTGATCATGAAGGGATGCTGGATATTAGCAAAAACTTTTTCTGCATCAATTGAGAGAATCATATGGTCTTTGTTTTTTGTTTATGTGCTGAATTACATTTATAGATTAATGTATATTGAACCAGCCTTGAGACCCTGGAATAAAACCCACTTGGTCATAATGTATAATTTGTTTGATCTGTTGCTGTATTCTGTTTGTTAGGATCTTGTTGAATATTTTTGCATCTATATTCTTTAATGATATTGGTCTATAATTTTCTTTTCTTGTTGGGTCTTTTCCTGGTTTGGGGATCAGAGTGATGTTTGCTTCATAGAATGTATTGGGTAGTATTCCTTCTTTTTCTATATTTTGGAAAAGGTTGAGTATTATAGGTACTAGTTCCTCTTTAAAGGTTTGGTAGAATTCTGACATGAAGCCATCTGGTCTCGGGCTTTTCTTTTTAGGGAGATTTTGTATAGTTGATGCTATTTCAGAACTTGATATAGGTCTTTTCGACATTTCCATTTGATTCTCGCTAAGTCTTGGAAGGTGGCGTGCTTCCAAGTATTGGTCAATTTCCTTCAGATTTTCATATTTCTGAGAATAAAGTTTCTTGTAATATTCATTAAGGATTTTTTGAATTTCTGAGGAGTCTGTTGTTATTTTGTCTTTGTCATTTCTGATTGATGAAATTAGAGATTTTACTCTTTTTTCCTGGTTAGGTTAACCAAAGGTTTATCCATTTTATTGACCTTTTCAAAAAACCAACTTTTTGATTTATTTATCTGTTGTATAATCCTTTTGTTTTCAATTTCATTTAATTCTGCTCTAATTTTTGTTATTTCTTTTCTTCTACTGGGTTTGGGGTGGAATGTTCTTCCTTTTCCAGTTGCTTGAGATGTCCCATTAAATTGTTAACTTTCGGGTGGGGCCTTGGTGTGTGTCACACTTTATGGGGTCAAGACATGATTGCAAGAGGGACTTTACCTAACAATTGCAATCAGTGTAACCTGGCTTATTGTACCCTCAATGAATCCTCAACAATAAAAAAAAAAAAAAAAAAAAAAGTTGTTAACTTTCTCTCTTTTTGTTCTCTTGAGGAAGCCCGTCTATTTCTGTGAACTCATGATGTTTTCACCTAATGAGCTCAGGAGAAAATGTCATGCCAAGTACATGTATATATGTACACATGCATAGTATATGCAAGGAAAAGATTTTGGACTGCTGAGATATTTTGCTCTATTTCCCGCCCCCTTTAGGTTATTAACATGAGGGGAAGAATATCTTCCTTCTTCAACTTCATTCTTTTATACTCTCTAAGACTTTCCCATTTATACCAAGTTTATGCCCAATGCAAAAATATGATTCATTCCTCTGTTCTTATTCCCTGTATTTTCTATGACTGCTGTAACAAGTTACCACACAACACCAATTTATTATCTGACAGTCTGGAGGCCAGAACTCTGACACAGGCTTCCAGGGACTAAAATCAAGGTGTCAGTGGGGCTGTGTTCCTTTCAGAAGGTCCCAGGAGCGAGGGCTCTTCCTTGCTTTTTCTAGCCTCCTAGTACCTTGGTTCCTGGCCCCTCTATCTGTCTTCAAAGCCAGCAATGTTCATCTGAAGCTGCCATCTTTCTTTTAAGATTCATGGGGTTATATTGGGCCCAACTGGGTAATCTAGGACCTTCCCTCCATCTAAACATCGTTCACCTTAATCACATCTGCAATGTCCCTTTGGGTGTGCGTGGTAACACAGTCACAGGTTCTGAGTATTAGGGTATGGGCGTCTTTGGGAGCCATTAGTCTGTCTACCATATTTCCCTAGTATGCAGGCAGAGTTTGAGGAGTGAGCAGGGAAAGTCATTGTGTGACCAGAAACATAATTTGGTATGAAGTCAGATATGTCCCCATCCTCATTATGAGACCCTGAAAGTCCTAAGGACAAATCTGTAGGGAGGGTTGGCAAGAAGGGAGTTACGGAGGAGCCCTGGTCTTTATTTATTGGTTTATGGAAACCTCATTACTGATGGGAGTGTTTGTCATTTTAGAGGAAATGTTGGCCTGTCCACTAAATGTATTTGCACTACTTGGAAATTTGCTTTGTCCTCCTAGTTGACTGTTACTGAGTGGGGCAGACTGGGAAGACTCCAGGTCTGGGGGGAGGGGAGGCAGGTCCCTGGCAAATGCTAGGGATGGTCTGCCCTTATAGTTGGCCTGGAGGCCAAAGGGTTGGGCCTAATACATTGCAGTCAGTGCCAGCAGATGGGGCACAGAGTATGGTTGGAGAGATGGCCTATCCAGTGGGCATGAAAGGTGATCACTGAGAATCAGAGCCAGGTGACCAGATGCCTAGCAGGAGGGTATTCAGATGGCAGGCTTGTGGAGGCCTGTGGAGTAGCACTCAGGTCCTCAGGATAGGGGTGGTGGTGGACTAACTCAGGACCCAAGACCTACAGGGATGTTGCTATAAGGCCCATGGGGGAGACACAGACTCAGCACAGAGAACACAGCACGGGCCCAGCCCTCAAGCTGGGATCCGGGGGACTGTGACGATGCTCCTCAGTGGTGAGTCCATTCTGCATTGTGTGGGAATTTCCTGAACATTTTTGGATGTTTGGTATCCCTTGTGACCATCCACTAAATCCCAGTAACCACCCTAAGTCACTTTACCAATTGAAAATGCTCTGAGATAGTTTCAAATGTCCCCCCAGGGGGTAATATTTATATTACCAGCCTGAATGGGTCCTCGGACAAGGGGTGGCTCTCTGTCTGGGTGTGTAAGTCAGGCAGCCCTGGAGTGAGCGGATGGGGTGTATAGAGTTTAGTCTCAGATGTACAAGAGATACTGTTGTTGTTTTATTGTTGATAAAAATGGAATTTATTTTTCAAGGGCTTTCATGTAATAGTTTATGCTATTTATGGAGGTTCCTCCATTCTCCCCCTCCACTTCTCCCCCTGTTTCCTTTCTTTTTCTGAATCTTATTTTGTTTTATCTTTCCCATGACGACTACCCTATCTGAAGACCTGTGGTTTCTGTGGATGGTTATAAGAGCTCCCTAAACTACTGTTCTTTTTCCCACCCCTTCCTTCCTTCAGCTGCACTATGGATGCCTTCTGGAGCTCAGATCTGATCACGTATGCCACTGTTCAGTTAATGAGTCTTTCGGGGTCCCCATTGCCAGCCCAGGGAAGGCCAACCTTGGCTGGTACTGAAGACCCTCAGCCAGCCTTGTGTGTGGTCTTCCAGCTTTCTGTTCCAGCTCCAGAGTCTATGATGCTCTTGGTTTCAGAGTGTTGCTTCTGTCTGGCACACAATGGCCACTTACTTCTGCAACCTCCACATTATCAAGGCCTGCCCATATCCTTCCCTTTATGTATCCACATCCTCCAAGGACCAGCTCAAAGGCCACTCTATCTGGGAGCCAGTAAAGCACACTGATAAGTAGGAGAAGCTTTCTCAAATTTTTTGTGAAATATTAGATTACTGATTTCACGTGGCATTCCTATGAACAGACATTTATAAAGGTTTAGATGCGTTTCACCTTCTTTTAGCCACAAATTGCCACTTTTATTCAAGGATCATACCCAGCTTTAGGTAGTTATGGAAGAAAGTTAAGTCTCAAATATAAAAGTGTTTCGTGTATTTCACATGTTGCTTTCTTGAAAAATAAGACACCGAGTTACCTAATATGGAGGTGTTAATTACGACAGATCAAATCATTCTAAAAATTGATGATGGTCATCCTGTGGGATTTATTTCCCAAGAGCATTTTACAAATCCGAAAAAGAACTCTGAGTCAATACTTTTATACTGTTCAGCTGAAAAATCTCAGTTAATGGATAAACTCAATCTGAACAGCAGAGGGCTCTTATGTACATCACAACAGCAACAGAAAGTGGCTGCTTTTAAAGTGCAGCGGTGCCAGTGTGCAAACCGTAAGTTCTCCTCCGTGTGCCTCTGTGGGTGTGTATGTATGAGTTTCGACGGGTATAATTAGTGCCCTCATGGCCTTTTTGTTCATACCTTTTTGTTACCTGGTATGGTTAAAAGGAGCAGAATGAGACAGAGAGCCTGTGGGAAAGTGTTGTAGCAACACTAAAGCAAGACGCACACGGAGAACTACAGAAGCAGTAAGTGCCTTCCCAGCTTTGTGCGAGCTGAGCGAGCCTAGGCACAGAGAGGGGCCTGTGAACCGTGAACTGCTGCACAACTGCTGGTTACTCCTGGACTACTTGCAAGGGGCCCTCAGCCCTGTTTCTCCAGGCCTGGCTTTTCTTTTTAATTTCAAACTTGCATCTCTGCTTGGAATCACTTCCTAATGCCTAATAGGTATTGCAAAATTAATGGGAATGGAACAGAACTCTTGATCCACTTCCTACCCCATTCCCAAAAGAAAGACACCCAATCCTTCTCTCCCCAGTCTTCCCGTGTCTATCAATGACACTCAGCTTCTCAGGCCAAAAGTGGAATCTTTAAATCTGTGTTTTTCCTGTTTTGCTATGCAGAGTAGGTCCTACCCACTCTTTTTGCCAAGGCACATCCCAGCTCTGCCTTCTTCTCTCCACCCTCCGGGCTGTCAGCTAGCACAGGGCCTGGCGATTTCTGGCCTGGACTCCTGCCAAGAGCCGCCTAATAGTTCCCTCTTCCTCCTTCAACCTATTCTTCAAATGCAGCCAGAGTGTTCTTTTAAAGCAAATCGCATTATGCCACTCCCTTAGTTAGAATCCTCCCAAGGCTTCTCTATTGCACTTAATGTAGAAAACAAGATCTTTTCCCTGGCTTAGAAGTACTGCCTGGTCAGGCCCTTTCCTGCGTTTGCAGATTCAGCTCCCACCATTCTCCTTCCTATACTCTACCCCAGCCCATTCTGGAGCCTGCACACATGGTTTCCCCATCTTTTCATAGCTGGCTTCTTTGATGCATCCGATTCTCCACTTAAATTTCACCTCCTTAGATAGGCCCTCCCTGACCCCCTGCCCCGTTTAAAGTAGTTACCTCATCTTTCTTTCTTTACTCACCCTCCCTGAATGCTCTGCGAAGTACTTACAGTTAGCTGACATTAAGTACCAACCACACCTTGTCCTTAATAAACCATTTACATTCATATTCCATCAAGTGACATAATTCCATAAGTGGAACCATTGTGCTGGTGTACTATATATACCTCCTTAGGATTACAGAAGACAGGAAAAGCACTTTTTTTGGAAACAAGAAAAGCATGTATTATGACACAGATTTCATCCATGGTCTGTTAGTATTGCCCCTTCACTCAGGGACTCAATGATTTTAGAATCTGGGGGTAAAATCCCTGTAACGTAAGACTAGGGATGAGTTATCCAGGGAAACTAAGAGAGGCTGACAACATCAATACTGTTGAGTCAGAGCTCTGACTTTAGGGATATCCCTGGCTTATTCCACGTGTTGTTCTCTCTGGTTATTTATCACCAAACATATATTGAGCATCTGCTCTGCCAAATGCAGAGTAATTTGTGATAAATAAAATCAACCCCCAGAGCCACTTCCCCTGCATCTTCTTCTCTCGGCTCTCCATCGGCTCCCTTGTGCTTGTATTAAAACATAACTCAGGAATGTATGAAATGTCCTAAGCCTGTTCCTAAATGCATGTTTTGGTTATTTGGGAGGCAGCAGCAATTACTAAGCAGTTGAAACAGTCACGATGATAATTTGACAACTTTAACTAATACATGGTCTTTGGGAAGTGCTAGCCCATCCTTTTAAGGAGTGGATCCACTACAGTGCTGGAAAAATCAACCAAGTCTGTACACACCAATGACAATCTCTTGGGAGACTGACAAGGCAAACAAGCCTCATGCTTGGGACCTTCCACCTTTAGACGTCTTCTTCCTGACTTAAATGTGTCTGCCTTCTAGCTGTCCCTCCAACTTCAGAAATCCCCTTTCTCCAAATCTATCCTTCTTTAGGGGTTTCTCCCCTAATACTATCTCTCTCTTCCCATCTTCAATGAAAACTTCCAAGTATTTGGAGTAATGTTTGATTAAGGTCATTCATAAGCCTGTGTGAATGACCGATAGCCTTAATTTATTGGGTTATACTTTTTCTTTGAGAGATAACCTTAATGAAACTCTAGGAAAACACACTAAGGGAAATTTGTTTAATCAATATCTTAGAGCAAGGTGATGGGAGCCTGTCCATTTCTTCCTACTTAATAGCGGGTTACTTGGGCAAGTGACATAACTGCTCTGTGGTTCAGTTTCTCATGTGTACATGGGGATCATAAAAGTATTTATCCTGTAAGGTTCTTGTAAGCATCAAAGTAATAATGCATGTAAAGCATTTAGTGTAGAGCCAGGTACAGAGAAATTCTATGTATGGATTTGCTATTGCTGCCTTAACATCACCACCAGCATAATCACCATCACCATCACCACACCCCATCATCACCATCACCATCCCACCACCACCATTATCACCATGAAAACCACCACCATCATCTTCACCATCATCATCCCTCACCACCATCACCACCATCACCATCATCACCATCATCATTACCACCAATATCACCACCACCACCATCATCATCATCACCATCATCATTACCACCAATATCACCACCACCACCATCATCACCATCACCATTACCACCAATATCACCACCACCATCATAATCACCATCATCATTACCACCAATATCACCACCACCACCATCATCATCATCACCATCACCATTACCACCAATATCACCACTACCACCATCATCGTCATCACCATCACCATTACCACCAATATCACCACTACCACCATCATCGTCACTACCATCACCATTACCACCAATATCACCACCACCACCATCATCATCACCATCACCACCAATATCACCACCACCATCATTGTCATCACCATCACCATTACCACCAATATCACCATCACCACCATCATCGTCATTACCATCACCATTACCACCAATATCACCACCACCACCATCATCATCATCACCATTACCACCAATATCACCACCACCACCATCATCATCATCACCATCATCATTACCACCAATATCACCACTACCACCATCATCATCATCACCATCATCATTACCACCAATATCACCACTACCACCATCATCATTACCACCAATATCACCACCACCACCACCATCATCACCATCACCATCACCATTACCACTAATATCACCATCACCACCATCATCACCAGAACAGCAGCCATAGCTTCTTTCCTCTCAAATTACTTAAGAAGATCCTAGGGCAGAGACTTTATTTCACCCTTTTCCTCGATCAATTCAACTTTAAGAATGTTTGCTACTTGTTACCATCTCCACCAGGGGGCAGGCCGTGGAAGGAAAACGTGGTCAAAGTTAAACATAAGAATGTGATATATGTGTAAGCCTTTACCCTGACCCTTGCATTTTGGAGCTGCCCCTGTGTAAATTCTTCCTGACTGCTCCCTGACAGGAACTACACCTTATATATCTGCCAAACAGCCCTATTTTCTCAATTTCTCTTTCACAGTGAGTTTTTCTTGTTCAGCGAAATACATATGATTTTGAATATCTGAACCTAATGTTTTCCTCTTTACTCTAAATTCTGAAATGTTTTGCCAAATGTGAGGAAATGGACTTTGAAATGAGTCAATTGGGCATTATTTTCCTGCCAAAAAGCGAATTATATTCTGGGCTTCAGACACAGGCTAAATATGTCCAGAATAAGGGTGTTTACATTTCTGGGCTGGCAAACGTGTACTGCAGGCCACCCTTCATTTCTTTCTTGCCCACAGGTGGCACTGCTGACAGATGGGGTCATCATCTTCCTTTCTGAGTCCAAGGGCAGTTTTAGATACTTTCTCAATACAGCACTTCTGTTAACTTCTAGCAATCAATGGTACTTGAGATAAATCTAGTTTGTCATTTCTGAGTTGTCCTGCCTCACATTTCTCCCATCGCTCCCATTCAGAGTATAGGGTTTGGGTTAGAGTATTCTATTTTAAGAAGAATATTTGTGCAGTAATGCTTAACTGGGGCAGTTCTACATGCAGAGTGTTTCAGAAATCAGTGAAGTGTTTTTTGGTAATCACGATATCCCCAATGTTGTACTCTGTTTTGCAAGAGAACTTGATCGAGTGTTGCTCACAATTTCTAAAAATTGCCTCCTCACCAATGGCAATGCCACTCATGGGACTTATATTGCCAGGGCAGCACACCCATTTCAGCGTGTGCCTCTCCCTGTCCCGTTCACAGGGATTTTGCGTGTAAGCTAAGTGTCTGACTTCTTTGTTTCCTTTTCTCTGCTTTATTTTTTCTTTTCTTTTCTTTCTTTCTTTCTTTCTTTTTTTTTTTTTTTTTTGAGACATAGTCTCACTCTGTCACCCAGGCTAGAGTGCTGGGGCATCAGCCTAGCTCACTACAATAATATACTTTCCTTAAACATTTAAAATAAATAAAATTAGTCTATATATTTGCTGTATTAATTTGCTAATGCTGCCATAGCAGAGTACCACAGACTGGGTGGTTTAAATATCAGGAGATTATTTTTTTATGATTCTGGAGGCTGGAAGTTCAAGATCAAAGTGTCAGCAGGGTTGTTGTCTTCTGAGCCTTCTCTCCTTGGCTTATAGTTGGACACTTTCTTCATGTGTCTTCATATGGTCTTCCTGTTATATGTGTCTGTGTCCTAATCTGTTCCTGTAAGGAGATCTGTAATATTAGAGTGGGGCCTACCTTGACCTTATTTTAACTTAATTACCTCTTTAAAGACCTTATTTCCAAGTATAGTCATATTCTGAGGTAGTGGAGGTTAGGATTTCAACATACGAGTTTTAGGAAGGATATAATCATGTCCATGACTCTTTCCTTCTATATAAAATAAAGATGCCTGGAAGTTTTCACATGTAACACTTCCTGCTTTAAAAACATAATTACAGCATGATTATATCATCATACTAATAATTATCTTATAGCACCATGAAAGTTATTTTATAAATTTAGATACAGCTCCCCAAGTGTCTCTGGCTCTATGATGAAGATTAAATGCATGCCTGCAAAGCATTCTTCTTCCCCCAGTGGGCTCATGATTTGCAGCATTTGAATCGAGTCATGCTTTCTTCATTTTAGGCAATCAGTCAGCCCACATTTACTGGACACCCAGAGGTTATGGCACATTTTACTAGGTGTGGGGGCGAGTTAAAAATAAATAGAAGTTTAACTCATGCCCTTAAGGAGCTTTTAATTTCCTGGGGATGCAGAACACTCCTGCTGAGTACAAATACGTTAATAATAAGGCAACATTTCATGAGGGGCTTGGAGATAAGCAGTGTCACTTCTTTTGTGGAGGGTGCCATATTTGTAATTGACTACAGAACAGTGGTTCTCAACCTTCCTAATGCCACAATCCTTTAATATAGTCCCAAAGGGTCACAACCCACAGGTTGAGAACCACTGCTATAGAATAATGCCTGTTGACTTCCTGCCAAATGCTTTTCCCATGAGATCACCTGCCACTGACCCCCACAAGCTCTGTGGTACAAAGTTGTGTGCTAAATGTTGAGGTGGAGTTGAACTAAAGAAAACTAAATCAGCTCTTGGTCTAATAGAAAGCATTTCAAATGCATTTTGGAGGAGACAAGAGGCACAGACAGAGAGGAAAGGATCAGGAAATTAGGAAGTGTGGTTTTGTGGCCCGATGATTCCCATAATCTAAGAATGGGCTACAGAGAGTGCAAGAGAACAAGGCGGGGAGATGAGTAAGGCTGGGAGGAGGAAGGAGAGACTCTGCCCCAGAAAGGGAAGGGTCTGGATGGCCCAAAGGAAGAGCCTCCACAGAACTCAGACCAGGGCAGAGAGGCAGAGAGTGTGAGCCTGGCAGAACGTGGGGTCCTCAGAGCCCCCCTAATACCTTGTTGTTTGTTTGTTTTTTTGAGACAGAGCCTCAAGCTGTCACCCTGGGTAGAGTGCCATGGCATCACAGCTCACAGCCACCTACAGCTCCTAGGCTCAAGCCATTCTCTTGCCTCTGCCTCCCAAGTAGCTGGGACTACAGGCGCCCGCCACAGTGCCTGGCTATTTTTTGGTTGCAGCCATCATTGTTGTTTGGCAGGCCTGGGCTGGATTCGAACCCGCCAGCTCAGGTGTATGTGGCTGGCGCCTTAGCCGCTTGAGCCACAGGCGCTGAGCCCAGACCTTGTTTCATTGCAACCTATTTTTTTGTATAGTTAGTAAAGATTCAAAGTCTCCTCTTGGAGATATTGCAAAGTCATAGGAATTATCCCCTAAAACCCAGGACATTTGAATGGATTAGTTTTTTTTTTTTTTTTTTTTTTTATTGTTGGGGATTCATTGAGGGTACAATAAGTCAGTTACACTGATTGCAATTGTTAGGTAAAGTCCCTCTTGCAATCATGTCTTGCCCCCATAAAGTGTGACACACACTAAGGCCCCACCCTCCTCCCTCCATCCCTCTTTCTGCTTCCCCCCCCCATAAACTTAATTGTCATTAATTGTCCTCATATCAAGATTGAGTACATAGGATTCATGCTTCTCCATTCTTGTGATGCTTTACTAAGAATAATGTCTTCCACTTCCATCCAGGTTAATACGAAGGATGTAAAGTCTCCATTTTTTTTAATAGCTGAATAGTATTCCATGGTATACATATACCACAGCTTGTTAATCCATTCCTGGGTTGGTGGGCATTTAGGCTGTTTCCACATTTTGGCAATGGTAAATTGAGCTGCCATAAACAGTCTAGTACAAGTGTCCTTATGATAAAAGGATTTTTTTCCTTCTGGGTAGATGCCCAGTAATGGGATTGCAGGATCGAATGGGAGGTCTAGGTTGAGTGCTTTGAGGTTTCTCCATACTTCCTTCCAGAAAGGTTGTACTAGTTTGCAGTCCCACCAGCAGTGTAAAAGTGTTCCCTTCTCTCCACATCTACGCCAGCATCTGCAGTTTTGAGATTTTGTGATGTGGGCCATTCTCACTGGGGTTAGATGATATCTCAGGGTTGTTTTGATTTGCATTTCTCTAATATATAGAGATGATGAACATTTTTTCATATGTTTGTTAGCCATTCGTCTGTCATCTTTAGAGAAAGTTCTATTCATGTCTCTTGCCCATTGATATAAGGGATTGTTGGCTTTTTTCATGTGGATTAATTTGAGTTCTCTATAGATCCTGGTTATCAAGCTTTTGTCTGATTGAAAATATGCAAATATCCTTTCCCATTGTGTAGGTTGTCTCTTTGCTTTGGTTATTGTGTCCTTAGCTGTACAGAAGCTTTTCAGTTTAATGAAGTCCCATTTGTTTATTTTTGATGTTGTTGCAATTGCCATGGCAGTCTTCTTCATGAAGTCTTCCCCCAGGCCAATATCTTCCAGTGTTTTTCCTATGTTTTCTTTGAGGATTTTTATTGTTTCATGCCTTAAATTTAAGTCCTTTATCCATCTTGAATCAATTTTTGTGAGTGGGGAAAGGTGTGGGTCCAGTTTCAGTCTTTTACATGTAGACATCCAGTTCTCCCAACACCATTTATTGAATAGGGAGTCTTTCCCCCAAGGTAAGTTCTTGTTTGGTTTATCAAAGATTAGGTGGTTGTAAGATGTTAGTTTCATTTCTTGGTGTTCAATTCGATTCCAAGTGTCTATGTCTCTGTTTTTGTGCCAGTACCATGCTGTCTTGAGCACTATGGCTTTGTAGTACAGACTAAAATCTGGTATGCTGACGCCCCCAGCTTTATTTTTGTTACTAAGAACTGCCTTAGCTATACGGGGTTTTTTCCGGTTCCATACAAAACGCAGAATCATTTTTTCCAAATCTTGAAAGTACGATGTAGGTACTTTGATAGGAATGGCATTGAATAGGTAGATAGCTTTGGGAAGTATAGACATTTTAACAATGTTGATTCTTCCCATCCATGAGCATGGTATGTTCTTCCATTTGTTAATATCCTCTGCTATTTCCTTTCTGAGGATTTCATAGTTTTCTTTATAGAGGTCCTTCACCTCCTTCGTTAGGTATATTCCTAGGTATTTCATTTTCTTTGAAACTATGGTGAAGGGAGTTGTGTCCTTAATTAGCTTCTCATCTTGACTGTTATTGGTGTATACAAAGGCTACTGACTTGTGGACATTGATTTTATATCCTGAAACATTACTGTATTTTTTGATGACTTCTAGGAGTCTTGTGGTTGAGTCTTTGGGGTTCTCTAAGTATAAGATCATGTCGTCAGCAAAGAGGGAGAGTTTGACCTCCTCTGCTCCCATTTGGATTCCCTTTATTTCCTTGTCTTGCCTAATTGTATTGGCTAGAACTTCCAGCACTACGTTGAATAGTAAAGGTGACAGAGGACAACCTTGTCTGGTTCCAGTTCTAAGAGGAAAAGCTTTCAGTTTTACTCCATTTAGTAAAATATTGGCTGTGGGTTTGTCATAGATAGCTTCAATCAGTTTTAGAAATGTGCCACCTATGCCTATACTCTTCAGAGTTCTAATTAGAAAAGGATGCTGGATTTTATCAAATGCTTTTTCTGCATCTATTGAGAGGATCATGTGATCTTTATTTTTGCCTCTGTTAATATGGTGGATAACGTTTATAGACTTGCGTATGTTAAACCAGCCTTGCATCCCTGGGATGAAGCCTACTTGATCATGATGAATGACTTTTTTGATGATAAGCTGTAATCTATTGGCTAGGATTTTGTTGAGAATTTTTGCGTCTATGTTCATGAGTGAGATTGGTCTGAAATTCTCCTTTTTGTTTGGGTCTTTTCCTGGTTTTGGTATCAGGGTGATGTTTGCTTCATAGAATGTGTTGGGGAAGATTCCTTCTTCCTCAGTTTTTTGGAATAATTTCTGCAGTACAGGAATAAGCTCTTCCTTGAAGGTTTGATAGAATTCTGGAGTGAAGCCATCTGGACCAGGGCATTTTTTAGTTGGAAGCTTTTTTATTGTTTCTTTGATCTCAGTGCTTGAAATTGGTCTGTTCAGGAGGTCTATTTCTTCCTGGCTAAGTCTAGGGAGAGGGTGTGATTCCAAATATTGATCCATTTCCTTCACATTGTCAAATTTCTGGGCATAGAGTTTCTGGTAGTATTCAGAGATGATCTCTTGTATCTCTGTGGGATCAGTTGTTATTTCCCCTTTATCGTTTCTGATTGAGGTTATTAGAGATTTTACTTTTCTATTTCTAGTTAGTCTGGCCAATGGTTTATCTATTTTATTTATTTTTTCAAAAAACCAAGTCCTTGTTTCATTAATTTTCTGAATGATTCTTTTGTTTTCAATTTCATTGATCTCTGATTTGATTTTGGATATTTCTTTTCTTCTACTGAGTTTAGGCTTAGATTGTTCTTCTTTTTCCAATTCCATAAGATCTCTTGTGAGATTGTTGATGTGCTCTCTTTCTGTTTTTCGAATGTAGGCATCTAAAGCGATGAATTTTCCTCTCAAAACTGCTTTTGCAGTATCCCACAGGTTTTGGTAGCTTGTGTCTTCATTGTTGTTATGCTCAAGGAAGTTAATGATTTCCTGTTTTATTTCTTCCTTCACCCATCTGTTATTCAACAGAAGATTGTTTAATTTCCATGCCTTTGGGTGGGCTTGAGCATTTTTGTTAGAGTTGAGTTCCACCTTTAGTGCCTTATGGTCTGAAAAGATACAAGGTAAAATTTCAATTCTTCTGATTCTGTTGATATTTGTTTTGTGTCCCAGGATATGATCAATTTTGGAGAATGTTCCATGGGGTGATGAGAAGAATGTATATTCTTTATCTTTGGGGTGGAGTGTTCTATATGCATCTATCAAGCATAGTTGTTCTAGGGTCTCATTTAAATCTCTTACATCTTTGTTTAATTTCTGTTTAGAGGATCTGTCCAGCTCTGTAAGAGGTGTGTTAAAGTCCCCTGTTATGATGGTATTATCAGATATCATATTGCTCAGACTGAGTAAGGTCTGCTTCAGGAATCTGGGAGCATTTAAATTGGGTGCATAAATATTTAGAATTGAAATGTCTTCTTGTTGTAGTTTTCCCTTGACCAATATAAAGTGACCATTTTTGTCTTTTTTGACTTTAGTTGCTTTAAATCCACATGTATCTGAAAATAAGATTGCAACTCCTCTTTTCTTCTGAATTCCGTTTGCCTGAAAAATTGTCTTCCAACCCTTGACTCGGAGCTTTAATTTGTCTTTTGAGGCCAGGTGTGTTTCTTGCAGACAGCAAATGGATGGCTTGTGTTTTTTAATTCAGTCAGCCAATCTATGTCTCTTCAGTGGGGAATTCAAGCCATTAACATTTATTGAGATAATTGATAAGTGTGGTAGTATTCTATTCGTCTTATTTGGTGAGAGTCCATTGCTTAATTTTATCTTTTGCATCAGTGTGGAGGTTAGGTTTTGTCCTTTGATTTCTGAGTTCTTACTTTGCTGCTGATCCATTGTGGTGGTCGGTGTGCAGAACAGGTTGAAGTATTTCCTGTAGAGCTGGTCTTGTTGTGGCGAATTTCCTCAATGTTTGTATATCCGTAAATGATTTGATTTCTCCGTCAATTCTGAAGCTTAGCTTAGCAGGGTACAGAATTCTGGGCTGAAAATTGTTCTGTTTAAGTAGATTAAAGGTAGATGACCATTGTCTTCTTGCTTGGAAAGTTTCATTAGAGAAGTCTGCGGTAACTCTGATGGATTTGCCCCTGTAGGTCAACTGGCGCTTACTCCTGGCAGCTTGCAGAATCTTTTATTTTGTCTTGACTTTGGACAGGTTCATCACAATGTGTCTTGGAGAAGCTCGGTTAGAGTTGAGGCGACCTGGGGTCCGATATCCCTCTGAAAGCAGTGTGTCAGACTCTTTGGTGATGTTTGGGAAATTTTCTTTTATAATATTCTCTAGTATGGCTTCCATTCCTCTGGGGCATTCTTCTTCCCCTTCTGGAATTCCTATAACTCGTATGTTGGAACGCTTCATAAAGTCCCATAATTCTGACAGTGAACGTTCTGCTTTCTCTCTCTTCTTTTCTGCCTCTTTTACTGTCTGAGTTATCTCAAGAACTTTGTCTTCTACCTCTGAAATTCTTTCTTCTGCATGGTCTAACCTGTTGCTGATACTTTCCATTGTATCTTTAAGTTCCCTAATTGACTGTTTCAGTTCCTTCAGGTCTGCTATATCCTTTTTATATTCTTCATATCGTTCATCTCTTATTTGATTCTGTTTTTGGATTTCCTTTTGGTTATTTTCCACTTTATTAGCAATTTCCTTCATTGTTTCCATCATTTCTTTCATTGTTTTCAACATGTGTATTCTAAATTCCCTTTCTGTCATTCCTAACATTTCTATACTGGTGGAATCATCTGCAGTAGCTACCTCATGGTCCCTTGGTGGGGTTGTTCTAGACTGGTTCTTCGTGTTGCCTGGAGTTTTCTGCTGATTCTTCCTCATGAGTGATTTCTTTTATCTGTTTCCTTGCCCTAATTTTCCTTTCACTTCCTCTTGCTCTTTAAGTTCTTATGCCTGTGGACTAAGGGTTATAGGACCAGAAGGGTGAGAAGGTTGAAGAGCAAAAAAAGGGGATGAAAGAAAGGAGGACCGAGTGATAAGAAAAAAAGAAAGATAGAGAAAGGAGAGGGGGTGGGTATAAGGAATATTGACAAAAAGAAGAGAGGCACAGAAAGAGGGAGACAGGGCAATATAGGTGTACAGTAGGGTACTTTGACACAACCTTAAAAAACCCCACCTTCTGGGGGTGCCCAGTTGCGTGGTTCCCTTGAGGTCAGCAGCTCTTTGCTAACCTGATCAGACACAGTACCCCACCTCCACCAAGTAGAGAGGAAAGACTAAAATGCTATAAATCAAACCAAAAGAAGCAAACAGAAAACTTTACGGGGATAAAATTGGGTGAAAAACCAAATTATATCGGTAGAAACACTAGCAAAAATGAAGTTGAAGTTATTAAAAAAGGCAGCAATGGGAAATTATAATTAAACTAGGAAAATTGAGAAAGAAAAAGGGATCTGTGTGGAAAAGATTGAAATTAAAAAAACAAAAGAACATCAGCAACGTCAAAATAAACAAACGAAAAAAACAACCAAACCAAAAAAAAAAAAGAAGAAAAAAATACACAACCAAAAACAAAGCAGTTTGTATGTGTTATTGAATATTGTCTGGGCAACACGTGGTCTTCTGGGGTATGAGATGTTAGTCACAGTTCTGATACGACTGGAGGCTGCTGATTTCTCAAACCCCAGCAGGTAGACACCCTAAATCTCTCTTCAGCCTACTTAAAAGGCACTTTGAACTTGTAAACTTGCTGAGCAGAAGCTTTCCCAGCTTTCTCGCTGGAATCGCTGCTGAAGTGGCTATGCACTTACTCAGTGTGCCAAAACCGATCTCACTCTGCCCCTGAGGGTTAGGGCTGCAAGGCGGCTCAGACCCCACCCTTAGGCTACTTGGTTGCTGGGTTACCAGCTCCCACCCGTTTCTAGCTCTGCGACCCTGAGGGCAGAGCTTGCCGGGGCAGATCACTGACAATGGATCCGTGTGACCCACCGCCAAACACTATCAGCTCCGTCTGGCTCAGCGGCTCAGACTGGGGCCCTAGACAACGGCCAAAGTTCTCCGCACTCCCGCTCAGGCCTTCCCCAAGGCAGTTCAACTCAGTGCCAAGTACAAGGACATCAAAACAGTTCACAGGTAAGGCCTTTCTGGTTTGCAGTCTCGCTGCTACTGAACTTACAGTTGTGGGCGGGTTTAGACGGATTGAACACATGCGACCACTTGCCGGCTTTCCACTGTTTTAGTCCTCCTCTTGGGGTCCAGAAGTCTCTCGCTGACTCCCTGTATTTTCATAGGAGTGATGATAGGCAGTTCCCACCAGCCAGAGATGCCTGGAGTCCTATCTCCCCAGACTCACGGTGCCCAGATGCAAGGAAGCTGTTACTCGGCTGCCATCTTGCTCCGCCTCCCTTCTGAATGGATTAGTTCTTACAGGGGTATGCACGTAGGGGTGTGTGTGTGTGTGTGTGTGTGCGCGCGCGTGAGCACGTAGCTGGTGCCTGTGACTATGTGGTGTGACTGTGGTGTGTGAGAACTTCAATGGGTATGTGAGAGAGTGTATTTGTATGTGACAGTGATTGTATGGGCACATTGGTCCTAGAGGTCACTGTATTTGTTTCTTATTGCTCCTGTAATAAAGTTACCATATATTTAGTGGCTTGAAATAACACATTATCTTATAGTTATAGAGGTCAGAGGTCTCACGAGGCTAAAGTCAAGGTGTGAGGAGGGCTACATTCTTTGTGGAGGCTCTAGGGGAGAGTCCATGTCTGGCCTTCTCCAGGTTCTAGAGCTGCTTGTGTTGCTTGGTTTATGGTCCCTGCTCCCTCTTCAAAGCCACCCATGGTTAGTGGAGTGTTTCTCACGTTGAATCCTCTGACCCACTCTTCTGTCGCCCTCTTCTGCTTTTAGAGATCTTTGTGATTACACTGAGTCCCCCGATAATGCATTATAGTCTCTATCCTAAGGTTGACTGACTAGCAACCTTCATTCCACCTTTATTCTAACCTTTATTCCCCTTTGCCATGTAACCTCACATGTTCACAGGTTCTAGCGCAGAAAAGCCTCTTTCTCCTTTCTCCAAATTTTGACATGCCTTGGAGGAGCAGCAGGCAAAGGGCTGGAGATGCAGGTGTTTTGTAAACACACCTAGGCAACTCTGATTCAGCCTTACTCCTGTGGATAACTGCTGGTTTAGATGTTAGCCTGAAACAGTACTTGTCTTTTCCCAAATAGCTATGATGAAAAGGACTTTTGTGATGATCCCACCAACTCATTTATTTTTATTCACAAGGAAATGGAGAGCCAGGCTGGTAAAATGACTTCTCCAAGGTCTTCAAGCTTATAGGGGGAGAGCTAACCCCCATCAACATCTTCAGAACTCCACTCATTGTTTTTCCTAATGTCGTGCTCATCAATTTTATGAGATTATTTTTTCTGCCTTTTCCAACCAAGACAGATGTGGTTTTTGACCTTCAGAAGGCATTTAATTCTCTCAACTAACAAAGTATATCTGTCTGTGTGTGCATGTGTCTGAAAAGCAATTACAATAATTGGATAAGATGCTTACATGGTTTTGCTGCATTTGCTGCCTGAGGCACATAATGAGACGAGGAGGTGAAACTCTACATAAATGTGCCTGGCATACAATCCAGAGTGCCATAGTATCAAGAAGATGCAGATAAATTGGAAGAGGTTCAGAGGAGATCAGCTAAAATGATGAAAAGAGGGAAGACTGAAGCAGCTAAGGAGGAAATGCTTCACTAAGCAGCTGGTCAGCTGGAAGAAAGCAGGCTCCAGGGCTTCTGTGAATATTTTTAGGCTATGACAAAGAGGGGACATAATTACTTTTGCATTCTGGTAGGCCTAAGAAAATGCGCTGAGTCTAGATAGAAAAAAACAGTTTCGTGCCAACATTAAGGACATCAAAGCATTTTACCTTAACTCTCTATTGACTTCACCTTGTAAACTCACTTTTGCACTTTGGCTGATGGTGAGGGTGATCAACTGTTCTGATTTGCTTGAGAGTGAGGATTTTTCTGGGACATAGGACTGTCCGCGTTAAAACCAGGACAATCCTGGGCAAACTGGAACAATTGGTCACTCTGCTCATTGCACTATCTCATTGCATGTAAGGGTCCAAATCTAGGTCTAACCTGTCTGTCCACCTCAGGGACACTGGAATAGAAGAGCAGGTTACTAGGAGTCCTGTTTGCATGAGGCTTCCAAACATCTTTGGAGAAATGGAAAAGCAATCTCTGGGTCTCATAGTCGAGCCACAGAACACCTACTTGAGCAATTCTGCTTATATGGGGAAAGCAAAACCTGCCCACTTTGGCTATGATCTGGGGGTATCTGGATGTTTCAGAAAGGGAAAGGGAGGGAACATGGCTTGAGGTTGCCCAGTATGACTTGTCCCAAGGCTTCTGCTCAGGTATAGTGACCTCTGTGTTTGATGCAGCACTTGATGGTGTTTCCTGGGTGTCTCTTATCAGAAGGAATGAGGCTGCCTTTGGGGCCCCTGAAAAGTTGTAACCACTGAGGCAGAACAGCATCACCGTGAGACTCTGCAGCAGCCATGGGAGAAGAGTTTGGATCCTGGCACAAGAAGCAAGATGAAGATTAGTTACTTTTCAGCAGCAAAAATGCCAGCCATCAAGCCAGGCCATCAGATAATGGGAAAGAATGAAAACAAAGAGAATAACAACAAGAAAGAATGTAAGCCTTCTCCAGAAAGTACGGACCTTTGGCTAAAACTTAGAAGCACAGTAATAAAACTCATGGCCTTCCTTTAAGCCAAATAAGATCTCTAATCTCAGCCAAGCTTTCAAAGTCTAAGAGTGTGGATCTTCCAGAACAGAGAGACTGGGGGCCCTGGTGCCCCTGGGGTTGGGTGATCTATAGGAAGGAAGAGGTAGTTGTATGTATCAGAGGCAAGAATCAAGATGGAAACAAGATGCTGCAATATGAAAACTGGTAGAAGGGAGAGAAATTTAGTTCAAGGCAGCATAGTCACGAATATCAGAACTGAGGTGTGAGTCAGGTTATGGAATGGCCATTTAGTTATCAATCTTGTTCATGTCAAGTCAATCAGTAGTTTTATTTTGTTGTTGTTTTGAGACAGAGACTCACTATGTCACCCTTGGTAGAGTGCTATGGTGTCATAGCCCACAGCAACCTCAAACTGTCAGGCTTAAGAGATTCTCTTACTTCAGCCTCCCAAGAAACTGGGACTACAGGCACCGCCACAACATCTGGCTATTTTTTTGTTGTAGTTATCATTGTCATTTAGCAGTCTCGGCCTGGGTTTGAATCCACCAGCTCCAGTGCATGTGGTCAGCGCCCTAACCACTAAGCTATGGGCATCAAGCCAATCAGTAGTTTAGTTGTATGCAAGATAAAATCACTGGCTGACTTAAGCAGAAAAGTGATTTACCACAAAAAGAATAGGTAGCTCATACAAGCATATGTAGGGCTGAAGAACTTGGGGCTAGACTAGAAAGCAATGAAAAAAAAACCAGCCAAAGTTATACCACGAAGACCCAGGATGCCTTGGTTATCTAGGCTGACTGGAGAACTGGCAGCCTCTCATTACCACCCCCAGCCAGTTCTGCTGTGACTGTGGCCTTCATCTCAATCCTCCCGCTATTGTGACATACTTACTGAATTCTCTGCCATTCTGGCTTCGTGGCAGCCTTCCAAGTCCAGGTTGATATGTCTGATACTGGGTCCAAGGAAGATGCCATTTTTGGCCTTGATTATGACCGGCTGCTTTTGCATCCTCTGGAGACTCATACATTGAAGGATGAGGCTCTGGCAGTAAGAAAGAGTGATGGTTGACCTTCAGCATGCCCCCTTGGTGGCCCCATGTAAACATCTACTTTTATTCCTAAACTTACACTTCCCACCTAACATAAGACAATCATTATTCATACCATTGAAATATATTCTCCTCACCCTCCTCCCCATCTTTTTTTAAGAGACAGAGAGTCTTGCTCTGTCACCTAGGCTGGAGGGCTGGCACGGTCATAGCTCACCCATCCTCAAACTCTTGGGCACAAGACATCCTCTTGCTTCAGCCTCCCGAGTGGCTGGGACTACAGATATATTCCACCATGCCTGGCTATGTTCTTCCCTCTTAAAATACAATTGAATCAAACCCTCATATGTTTTGGGTCCATCCTGGAGTTCAGGCTGTCTGGGCCATGCTTTTTCCTCCTCTATTCCATCCTCATTCCCTCTTGATGTTCTGTAACCAACGGGTAAATCTATAAAGGTAACCACCACCACACCTTCCATATAAAACACTGAGGGAGGCTCGGTGCCTGTAGCTCAGCGGCTAAGGCATCAGCCACATACAGCAGAACTGGCGGGTTCAAACCCAGCCTGGGTCTGCCAAACAACAACCACAACCAAAAAATAGCCAGGCATTGTGGTGGGCGCCTGTCGTCCCAGCTACTTGGGAGGCTGAGGCAAGAGAATCGCTTAAGCCCAAGAGTTTGAGGTTGCTGCGAGCTGTGATATCACAGCATTCTACCAAGGGCAACATAGTGAGACTGTCTCAAAACAAAACAAACAAACAAACAAACAAAAAACAGTGAGGGAAAGAGAAAAAAGAATAAAAAATTAGTTTGAATATCAGCATGTATATTTTAGTGTGGAAGAAAGTTATAGTGCTTGTTTCTGTACCTGGTCAGGAAGATGAAGTCGGTAGATACATCGTCCCTCCTCTACTATTGTGTTTGTTTTGAACTCAGCCAGGACATTATCTGGCCAAGGTTCTGCACTTACTGGGATGATACAAACCTTTGTTCTCAAGAGTTCTGAGATCTTGGTAGTAATGCTCAAAGGCCACTGTAGCTCTCGGTTGACTTTTACTATTTACTTTTACTAGGAGACAGCCTGGGAATCCCATGGGCTTCGTTCACCTCCAGGTTGTCCTCAGTCTGTGGCAGCAGCCCCATTTCCCCTTGATGTTTAGGGCAATCAAACTCCACCAACATTGCATCTTCCTTCTTTGTTTTTTCCTGTTTGCCCAGATATTTCTGGATGACAGGGTATAATGCAGGATCAGGGAATAACAAGTGACTTGTTTTTTCCTGTAGAGTATTCCTTGCAAAGAAGCAGAGTGAATGGCAGAAGGTGACGCTGACAAACAGTGGCAGGTGCAGAAAGCAAACCCAAATCCAGAATAAGTGTGTGTATCTCTGAGGACAAATGCTGCTGCCTCATGACAGAAAGGGTTGAATACAGCCCACTTGCCACCAGGGGGCAGGCTGATCCATCCAGGGAAGACACAATATTCCCAGGTAAAGGATGGTTGGTGCTGGCTACAAGCTGGGCCTCAGCACTGGGGCAGCCAGATTAGCTGCAGTGAAGGGAAGTCTACATCTTTGAGTTCATCAGTAGGTTCCATTCCCACCTCTGTGGTCATTAGCCCATTGAACAACAACTGGGGTGGCTGGGAAGGAGGTTGTCTGGGATCTACAGGGCTGATCATCTTGTTCACTGGTTTATTCATCACCTTTCTGCTGTGGAGTGAGGGAGTCTTTGGGTGACTGTGCTCTTGGGGCTTTTCTAGACACCCATCCACATACCTTCTTCTCAAACATCCCTGTTATTAATTCTCCAATCTCATTTCTTCTAAGTTCATGACCAGCTATCCAAACATAAGTTACAGTCCACAGCTCAAGATCTGATAACGCGTTACCTTAAGCTGTCTCACAAAATGTCCTATCCAAGGTGTCACCCTCTGGGATGATTTCTCTTTACTCACTGCCTTTAGGGCCGTTCATGAGTTAGGATACAAGAGCCAGTTGTCTACTTCTGGTTGGTACAAGCACTTTAAACAGATCCATCTGAAGTCAGGCTTCTCCTTCCTGGTCAGGCAATCGTAGGAACTGCCCATGAGGCTGGGAGTGTGAGTAAAGGGACGGACAGCAGCAGAGTGGCAGGAAAGAGCCCCCTGCTCAGAGAGCATCTTGTGTCAGCACAATCTCTTCAAGCACCCTCCAGTCTATACCTCTGCCACTTGAGGATGGAGCTCTGTTGATCACACCAAACTTTTGTTAAGGCAGAAAAACTAGTTATTTCATCATGAGTAGGTGGTCATTTGGCCATGGCTGCAACCATCACCACTAACCTCATCAAAACCTCTGAGCTAGAATCTAATCTTGCTGCAACAGTGTGCGCTGCCAGAAAGAATCCATCCACTTCATCTTTGCTTGTCTGTGTCACTTGCTCTTCAAGCAAGTGCAGTAGGAGAATATAAGACCCAAGAAAGCCAGGGTCGCATGCCTAGGCCTAGCTGGGAAAGCACACATCTGGTGTTTTCAGCTCTGCAGTGGGTAGGTGTGCAGAGAAGCTTTATAAAAAGGGATTTACCCCAATTTCAAAACAGGGATTCAGATGCTAGGCAACATAGCTGCCATACAGATTTCCTCTCCTCATTTTTGAAAAGTACAGAAACATTTCAAGAAGAACAAAAATAAAATGTAGTCTAATAGCTCAGAAATAAAAATAATTATTAAAATTTAGGTGTGTTTTTTTCCACATGTCCATACTTTGATTTCTCTTCAAATCATATAAATCTTTCACTTTTTCTTCCATATGTCTTCTAAAGAATACTTGTTTTAACAAGAACATATATTCCATTCCAGGGATGTCATGTGTTTTATTTGCCACTAGCTTCACATCATTAAATGCATGCCTAAATGAATGGCTGGTTTCTAAATCTTAAACTAATATTTTGATCATTTTTCATTATCATTAAAAATTATTTATGCAATCAGTTTTATTGGCTTGGTGAAGTTTTACCCAATGAATGTAATGTCACATTTCTAGTGAGCTGGGACCTAAGAGAAAGAAAGTTTGACAATGAAGTGGCCCTTCCCACTTCTTGCTTCTCCTGAAGCCTTTCCAAATCTGTCTCAAAGAGACAGCAATCACTACTTGCCTCTTGCCATAAATCTTGATTCTTCCCTAAACCAGAGTGGTCCAAGGAAGCAAAAGTTAATTGCTTGCAATGGATCGGGGCCCTGAATACTAATTCTTCTGTGGCAGGAGCAGAAATTTAACTAACAATTTTTTGGTTTGTTTGTTGAGGTGTTTTTGACATTCGGTCCTGGTGAAGAAGCAGGACACAGAACGCAAATTCAACAACAAAAAATAACTAAATGTTGAGTCTACTCATGAGTGGACATTATTCTAAACGCTTCGTTTCATTGAATGTTCACAGCAGTCTTATGAAGTTTTATGCCCCAAGATGTAGAGAAGTTTTCATACACCATATCCTGCTATAGTGCTGGGGTCTACAGCAAGGCAGGCTGCCTCACTGATGTCATTTTGAGTGATTTTATTCAAGTGCCTTCTTGGCAAAGAAGGACATGAATAAATAACATCAAGAAGTAGGTGGATTTTTTTCTTTTAAAATGGTGGCAGGATGTATACCTCCTGTTTGGAACCACAGAAGCCCCTAGCTATTTAGAATAGTTTGAAAGACTTTAAGTGATTTCTTTGGGAGAAGAGCTTCTTGGTAATTCAGGAAGATAAGATGGTAACTGGGGGTTTATAAAGAATCTACTTGCCCTGACCTTTCTTTTGTGACCTTGGATTCCATGACAGGGCACCATCAGAACTGGAAATGGGAGAAGACCCTGACTCTTTCTGCTAAATTGTGCCTTGTGTCTATCCACCTGGGCTTCTTATCTGAGCGGCAGAGGAAAAGCTCATAATAAACCTTCACCCAATTGACTCCTCAGATTAATGCACACATTTCAATTTCTCCAAAAGCACACTAAGTGATGTTCAAGCAAGTTGTATGCTCATGGCAAGTCGACAACTCTCTTACATACCCCAGTACCCAACTGCTTATTTACTTGCTGTGCTGAATAAGAGTCAGTTCCCATCAGTTCCCAAACATCTTTATGCCATTTGTACTTATTGCTATAATTAATTTAATTTAATGTTTATGTAAACAACTTTATCCAACAAATAGAACATCTAACATGTACCCAGCAATGTTCTTTATGCTCAGAATAAATCAGTGAACGAAGAAACAAAGACCCCCTTTTTCATGTAACTTACATTCTATGCAAAAAAGATATAATCTACTACATAGAGAACTAAGTTGTATGCCTTGGGAAGACCCAACTTATACATGTATAAGTTGCTTAAGAATTTTGCTTAATTTAGGGTGTTTAAGACAACTGTAAAAGGATTGGAAAAAATATAGCAAGGCTCTGGAAGGATTCCACACTCAGAATACTTCACAAGTATCTTTAAATTCATGTTCTATTTTAAATGAATTAAAATTAGAAATATGTAAGTGTGATTTATACAAGAAAAACAATGAAGAAGTCCAGTCAGCAAACCCAGAGGAAGCCCTTGGGCCTATGTCAAAAAAATATGTATATGTTTCACATTAAAATAAAATGTTTAAGGTAAATATTTATCTTTTCCCTTTTCTTTATTTAAAAATGAATTTTCACTGTAAGTGGCTTTTTTGATTGACAACCAACAACTAGCCCCAGTTGGGTTAGATGAAAGACTTCCAAGGATCACTTGAATCTGAATGACAAGGGAGTTGCAGTCTTGAATTGGAAGTTCTGGGGTTGGACCCCAGGGATCTGTTGTTCAGCAACCCCGCTAAGGACCAACTCAGAAGGGTCAGCTGCTGAGGACTGTTCTACCAATCAGAGTAAACCCCCTGAATCCTTCTTTGTCTGGACTTTGTCTCAACTTTGAGGATCAAATCTCAAGATACTATTTGGTGAGAAGGCTTCATCCTGCCTTCAGAGGGTGAAAACTCTTAGAGACCTTATTTGAGTTGTGTCATAGCATAGACCTAGTATTAGAAGAAATGAAGTCAACATATAATTCTCACTGCCCAAGTGAGATATTCCAAGGAGATTAAGAAAGGACTCCTTGGGTGGCGCCTGTGGCTCAAGGAGTAGGGCGCCAGTCCCATATGCTGGAGGTGGCAGGTTCAAACCCAGCCCTGACCAATAACCACAAAAAAAAAAAAAAAGAAAGGACTCCTTGAGCAGTTTGTAATCTTCAGACAAACTCACCACATGAATCACTAGGTTATAATACCAGATAACATGTAGTAGTATTAGTTGCAAAATCATATGCTGCAGATTGTGTTGGATGCTGAGAATCTTGGACTGACCAACTGTTCCAGTCTGCCCAGGACTAAGGGATTAACTGGGATGTGGGGCTTTCAGTGTTAAAACCGACATAGTTCAATAGTTCAGGGCAAACCAGAATGGTTGGCCACTGTGGAGAAAGATCAATTTATGTTCAAGCACAGCTGGGGAGAGCTTTGTAGAGGAAACACTTGAGGGGCATGCAAGTCTAGAAAGAGTATTCAGCAGCCGAGAGCCAGGAGGGGAGAGGAGAATTCTAATTTGAATGCATGAGCATCCTCAGAGATCCCCAGCACTATTCACTCTAATCTAGGTATTATAAACCCAGTGTGTTTTTAGCGATCACTTGGCATGTTGCTACAAGGAGTGTGACAGAGCTAAGTGGTTCTGCAAGCTGGAGTGCTAGCAGTTCATACGCACACCCACCTCTGCATACAGGTTAATTAGCTTGTGTTGGCAGAGCTTTAGAGTATGTGCAGCACGCCCCAAAGCCCAGATATTATTAGCCGGTTTGCACCACCTTAAGAAAAATAACACTGCTACAGCTCTTGTTTCTTCCCAATTTCTTTGAAATAGCTGGATTCCTGCAGATTTCAGCATAAAACACTCACTGGAACTAAAATGGCCAGAGGGCCCAACATGTGTGTGAACCTGATGATGAGCGGACCCAGGGCTGGGGCTACACCGTTGGGTGGCGGCTCTTCCCTTCCTGTCAGAGTGTTTTGCTTTCATCCTCTCCACCTCTTCTCTATTGGCCTGTTTGTAATGTGTAGATATAGATCTCACATATCTTTTATATGCCATACACGTAACATCACAGACCATAAGGTGTTCTATCCTAAGACATCATGAATCTGGTCATGAGAGATATACTAATGTCACAGGATGGCTGCAAACTCTCGACAGCAGCTCAAGCTGGTTCTAACACCTGTGGGGCTAGGGGTGGGAGTGGGGAGGGTCTCAGCACAGGCGCCTTCCTCCCTGTCCAGAGCTGCTGCAGGGACAGGGGATGATTTGAGTCCCACCTTGGAGCCTGCTTCCTCTTCTCCTAGATGCCAGCAGCTTCTAGTCTAGCCAGACAAAACAACTATGGTGATGGGTGAAGTCTCAGAAGCATAAACATGTGCATATGTGTGTGTGTGTTGTCTGTGCATGTCTGCACATAGGTGTGTGAGTTTGTGTGTGTGCAAGTGGTGTGTGTGTGTGTACGATGTGTGCAAGCCTATGCATGTCCATGCACATAGCCTTGTGGAGAGATCCTGAGAGTTGACAGTTGTATTCTGGGTCTTAGCAGATGCACAAGTTTGCCAGCCCCTGCATGTGGGAGCAGAAGACATTCCCTGCTCCTTTTACTGGCAACAGGGAAGGTGACAGTCCCACCAGGGCCCAGGAGATGGGGGAGGCTCCAGGAGCAGAGCACAGGAGGGTTAAAAGGCCTGTTTCCATGCTTGGTTGGCCTCCCATCATTGCCACGCTCCTGGGTAGAGTGTGAGGCAGGCGGATTACAGACTGATTTTGCTAATAACAAGAACCAGGCTCCAACATGTGGCCAATCTACGCACCTGCTGAAAACACCTCCATTACTATTGCTACTGAGCAGTAACACATGATCCAGAGCTTGGCAGCTCCACCTAGTAAGGACCTAGTGAATAAGGAAGCATGCTGGTAAACCGGCCTGGGCCATGCTCATGTGATGGTCCTGCCCAATTCCAGAGCTTCTGCAGGGCATGCTGCACTTCAGCCAGCCCATCAGATAGATAGGATGGAGTAAACAGTCAGCAATGCTGATTTTCTTCAGAGCTTTTCTAGAACCTGAGTAAAAAAAATCTCAAAGTGTTTTCTATTTCCTCACTCAACATTAGTCAACACAGTAGACATCTCTGACTCAAGGTGCGGGTCTTTCTCCCCACAACAAGCAAGCGATCAATTCTGCAGGGGACACCTATTGTTTGTCTCCAATTTAGTTCTCTGCCTGGAGACAGCATCAGGTCTATGGATTGAGGGTTCAGTTCCACAAGAATGCCCCCCACTTCCCACGCCAATCATAAGCCCCAGGTTGTTTTATCTTGCTTCTGACTGACCCGTTAGTTACAAATCAGGGTTCCAATGATACCCTCCTTGGGTTTAATTAATTTGCTAGATTTGCTTGCAGACCTCAGAGAAACATTTTCCTACTTTTACCAGTTTATTAAAAAAATATTTAAAAGAACACAAACAAACAGCCAGATGGAGATATACATTGGGCAGCAAGGTCTGGAAGGGTCCCTGGTCCCTGTGGAGTTGGGGAGTCCCTCCTGGCACGTGGATGAGTAAGCCTATCCTTTTGGGCTTCTATGGAGGCTTCATTATGTAGGAATGACTGATTACATCATCAGTCACTAGTGACTGGTTTAACCTCCAATCCATCTCCCTTCCATGGAGATTGGGGAGTGGGGCCAATAGTTCCAAACCTCTAATCTTTCCTTGGTCAGCCAGCCATAGGTCAACTCATCAGTATATCAAAGACATCGTGTTGGAAATTCTAAGGATTATAGGAGTCATATACCAAGAAATGGGATAGATAGCAAATATACATTATCACAGTACCCCAGAAGTCAAGGCTGCTCTTTCAGGTTTGCCATAAATGAACCCTGGAAAATGAATATGTCAGTAGAATGTATACTGGTCAGTTCCTATTTGATAGTGGAAGGATGGATGAAGTCTTAGTAAAGCAAATGTTAAAAAAACCCGGAGAGCTGGGGAAGGAAGTAGAGAAGCCAGGAACATGGGTGTTCATGCATTCATATGAGCTTAGGAGTCCAAATTCATTCTCTCCTGACAAGTTTAGGCAAGAGCAAGGTGTCCCTTGGTCTCTAAGTGTCCCCTAATCTCTATCCAAAGAGTGATGCCCTCATGGATTAATGCACAGTGGACCGAGCATGGTCTCAAGAAAAGAAAGATATGTAAATAGAGGTTAAGAGCTGTTTAAAGTTATTATCATTTTCTTTCCATGACCTGAATGGCCCATGTCTGACTGAGAGCTGCCCCTTTATCAACTAAGGTGGACCGTAAAGTTAAGGAAGTAAAAGCTACCTACTGATCAAAAGTTCAGAGCCTGACTGGTATGGGAAATTTCTAAATCCCTCTGGCTACAGGAAAATCCACACTCTTGCTAAACTCTCTGACAATAGGAGCTATCAGGCAAATTATCAGACCTCTCCTAACTCTGATTTATAACCCAGAGTCTACAACTCTGATTGGACAGAGAGGATCATGTAAACATTCTTCTCTGATAAGGAACTGCAGACCTCGAGCCACTTTCAACCAGTTTATAGAGACTTCCCACAAACTTTTTGTCTTATAGTTCACTTTGTGATGTGAAAAGCCATGTTCCACTTCATTTTAATGCTAAATCCCTGCCTCCAAGTGAGCATGGGGCATATCCTTATGCTTTGTTTACTTATTGCACCTGCACTTAGTTCCCCTCATAAGTAAGTCCAGTTTCCCCCTCAACATTTGCTGAACATGTCTATTATGCAATACGGACCCAACAAGCCACCTCCCACTCTGAAGAGAGAGCACCTTTGGTCCACACTGGAGACTGGTTCAACTGTTATCATCAATAAAGCTTTCTTTTTACTATTCAGCTATTCTAGGGTCTTTTGGATGAAACCAGGACCTGTGCCTGTGTGGTTGCCTGTAGACATTTTTCAGGTAGGGAAGTGCTTGCTGCCTGCCAGGACTTCAGACAAGTTGGCCTCTGGTCATTGGTCTTCTTTTGCCTTAGAAATGATGGGTTCCCTTGTTCTGCATGAGCTGATAACCATCTGGTTATTCCTCCTTTCTTCTCTCTGTCCTTCATTCTTTCCTTTAACTTGTGTTGACAAAGAATCTAGGAATAATCACTTCAAAAACAATTTTGTTTCACTCTTTTTTTTTTTGAGACAGAGCCTCAAGCTGTCACCCTGGGTAGAGTGCTGTGGCATCACACCTCACAGCAACCTCCAACTCCTGGGCTCCAGCGATTCTCCTGCCTCTGCCTCCCAAGTAGCTGGGACTACAGGCGCCCGCCACAATGCCCGGCTATTTTTTGGTTGCAGCCATCATTGTTGTTTGGTGGGCCCAGACAGGATTCCAACCCGCCAGCTCAGGTGTACGTGGCTGGCGCCTTAGCCACTTGAGCCACAGGCGCCGAGCCTTGTTTCACCCTTATTGTGCTCAGCAAAGTCCACTCCATATTTTCCCAATACTCATTTTAAAAGCAGGAATGTCACATTTTGGCCTTCCTTTTAAGCATTGTTTACATTATAGATCAGAGTTGCCCAGGAGAACTTTCTGCAATGATAGAAATGTTCTGTATCTGTGCTGTCCAAAATCAGCCACTATCCACATGTAGCTCTTGAGTACTTCAAATGTGACTAATGTGATTGAGGAAGGACATTTTCAATTGTATTTGATTTTAATCAATTTAAATTTAAATATCCACATTTGGCTAGTGGCTGTAGTACTTAGCAGTGTAGTGTTAGGTAGATAGCTAGGAATCCGGCTCTCCTAGGGAAAAAGGACAAGGATGGCCCCCCAGATACCCATCTTGGTGCTACTCACCTTAATCCTGTCCCAAGTGATCACTCACACCTGGGCAGGAGGGAACACTCTACCAATCTACCAGTCAGAACTTAGCATCCCAACTACAAAAGAGTGCAGGGGACTCTCCAGCCCATGGGCTGAGACTCTAGGTGTAATAGAATCTGGAAGGTGACCTAGAATGACCTAAGGCTACTTATCATGTCATTAGCTTAAATCTACATTGTCCACATCCCCCCCTCAAGATTTTTTATTTGTTTGTTTTGAGACAGAGTCTCATTTTGTCACCTGGGTAGAATGCTGTGAAGTCAGGCTCACAGTAACCTCAAATTCTTGGGCTTAAGCCATCCTCTTGCTTTAGTTTTTCATTTTTAGTAGAGAAAGGAGTCTCACTCTTGCTCAGGCTGGCGTCGAACTCATGAGCTCCATCAATCCACCCACCTCGGCCTCCCAGAGTAGGATTACAGATGTGAACCACCGCACCTGGCCCCCCATCATGGGTTTTCTGAGAAGTTCATGGGGGATCTGCATGCCTAGTAAGACACTGTGGTTCTGAGATGACCTATGAACCATGAGGTGGGCCTAATCCAGAGAGTATAAAATAGAATCTTCATCCACCAAGGCCTGTTCTTGTTACAACAATGGAGGCCTATCACTGTCTATGGTGAATGCATCTTTGTAAATCTGTGTCTTGCTCTTGCTCCGTAAACCTATCTTTCTCTTCCTCAGTAAACTTTGTCTCATGCTGCTTGCCTTGTTTTGGTGGTCTGGTCATTCTTCAGTCAAGAATGCACTGGGGGCTTGGTGCCCATAGCTCAGTTAGTTATGGTATCAGCCACATACACTGAGGCTGGCGAGTTCGAACCTGTCCAGGGCCTGATGAACAACAATGACAACTCCAATAAAAAATAATAATAATAGCTGAGCATTGTGTTGGGCATCCGTAGTCTCGGGTACTCGGGAGGCTGAGGCAAGAGAATCGCTTAAGCCTAAACAGTTTGAGGTTGCTGTGCTGTGACACCACAGCATTCTACCCAGGGTGACATAGTAGTGAGACTCTGTCTCAAAAAAAAAGGAATTCACTGGGAACTGAGGATGCAGACAACTGCCTTGACCCTGACCATTCGGGTACATGTATATATATCTCCAAGGCTCTCCTCCTCCAAATCTCAGTGCAGACTTTTTTTTCCTTAGGTGATCCAGGCACACTTCTTCATGACTCTCTAGGTTCCTTGAATGAGAGGAGGTAAGCACTCAGATCTTTGCCCTGCAATTTCTTCAGCTCTCAGAGTCCTTCACACAGAGAGTGGGAGGTTGGGTTGGGAAATGCTTACTGAAATGGCAGTAATACGGGTGAGAAAATTTCAAGTTCTTGGCCAAGCATTTTCTCTGTTGATACAACAGGTTTACTTGCTTATGCACAGAAGAAAGCAACAGCTAAACCCTGAAATGAAATGCTTGAGTCCCAGGCGGTACACAGTTCTATTTCCATTTAATGCACGTTTAAACTTATGTAAGTCATTAGAATTATGTATGCTTGAAGGTACTGTAGTATAAACATTTTAGAAGAAAGCCTATGGAAATTAAACTTATACAATCAGAGAAGAATTTGAAGAGTCCTGGGTTGGCTTGGAGCAAAACAGCTCAGGCCATATTTAAGCTTCCAAATGAAGCACCATGTCTCCAGGACAGAATAATCTGACTGTAATTGGGGGATGCTGGCAAAGAGCTAGTATGAGGGAGGCACTTGGGAAGGGTCTATTTACACAAAAAGAACAAAGGAACAAGGGATTTCCAGGGTAAAAAAAAAAAAAAAAAAAGAAAACTCAGACTTTCAAGCAAAAGTCAAAGGCAATGATTAAGCTCTGAAAGGAAGAAGGGGTTACAAATACAGGAAAGATGACACCTGGAAAATATTTCAGACCCCACCAGGACACATCAGTGTCAGGAAAGCAAGACAGATGAAGCCTACCCCAAAGTGGATGTCAGATGGAGACTATGCAAGGGGACCATTCTCAGAGTCAGAGAAGAGTCTTTGGTTCAAATGATAGGAGGTAGCCCCTTCTATCTAGCTGTATCACTCTGCTACTGTAACAAAACAACACAGACTGGGTGGCTTGAACAACAGAAATTTATTTTCTCACAGTTCTGGAGGCTGAGAAGTCCAAGGTTAAGGTGCTGGTGGATTTGATTCCTGGTAAGTACACTCTTCCTGGTGAGCAGATGGCTTCCCCCTCACCATGATCTTTCATGGCAGAGAGCAAGCAGGGCACATACGTGCCCAAGTGCTCTGGTCTCTTCCTCTTCTAATATGGACACTAATCCTATCATGGGGGCCCCACCCTTGTCACCTCACCTAAACTTAATTACCTCCCAAAGATTCCATCTCAAATATTCACATTGCAGGGTTAGGGCTTCAACATATGAATTCAAATGGGACACATTCAGTCCATAATACAAGCCATTCAATAAACATCTATTGAGTACCTACTATGTGCTATAGTTGTACTGAGGAGCAAAACACCATGAACACCACTGCCTCCTGAAAATAATCGCACACAGTCATTACCGCCCTCCCCCCCCCAAAAAAAAGAAAAGAAGTAACAGAAAGTGCTGGGAGAGTGTGCAGAGGATGAGGGACAACTTCTACCTGGGGGTGCAGGGAAGACTTCATGAGGAGGGGACATTTGAATGGAGTCTTGGAAAGCAAGAGAGAAGTGGAGGGAGTGATCCCCAGACACAGGTGACAGTACATGCTAAGTCAGAGAAGTGGTCAAGGCACAGTGTGTCAAGGTCAGTATTGGTGCATTGGGCTATGGGATTAGGGATGGTGGGCCTGGAACAAAACAGGTAGGTAGGAGGTAACATCGGAGAGGCAGGTTGGGTTTGGAAGAAGGGCTAGATGAGCCATATTAAGGAATTTTTCTTTTTCTTGAGACAGTGTCACTCTGTCACCCTGGGTAGAGTGCCATGGTGTCATAGCTCTCAGCAACCTTGTACTCATGGGCCCAAGGGATCCTCTTGCCTCAGCCTCCTGAGTGCCTGGAACAACAGGCACCCACCACAATGCCCAGCTAGTTTTCCCATTTTTAATAGAGATGGGGTCTTACTCTTGCTCAGGCTGGTCTCCAACTCCTGAACTCAAACAATCCTCCCATTTCAGCTTCCCAGAGTGCTAGGATTACAGGCGTGAGTCACTGTGCCGAGCCATATTAAGGAATTTAAACTGGATTCCAAAGATAATGTGGAACCTGAGGAATGCAGAGAACATGCAGATCTATGTGTAGGAAACTAATGGGCATTGGATTAATTTGCCAGGGCTGCCATTACAGAGTTCCACAGGCTGAGTGGCTTAACCGAAAGTTACTTCTCAGTCTTGGAGGCTACAGGATGAAATTGAGGCATTGGCAGGGTTGGTTTCTTCTGAGGCCTCTGTCCCTGGCTTGTAGATAACCTCCTTCCCCTTGTGTCCTTACGTGTTCAGGCTTGTGTCCAAATTCCTTCTTCTTGGAAGGACATGAGTCATATGGGACTAGGGCCTACCCTAAAGAATCATTTTTAACTTATTACTTCTTTAAAGGCCCTGTCTCAAATGTGGTTACATTCTGAAGAACTAGGGATTAGGGATCAACATAGGAATCTTGGGAGGATGCAACTCAGCCTGGAACAGGCATCTAACCCGAAGGTAGACTGGATAAGAAAGGTTGATAGGTGGTGAAACAGTGATAAAGCTCTTTCCTATGAGTCAGCTTATTGAGTGATGATGAAGACCTGATTGGAGCCTGTTGTGGGGATAAAGAAGAGAAGTAGACAGGGAAGGTATTTGGGAAGTGGACTCAATATTTGTAATGTGGAAGAAGAGGGGGTTGTAATTTTAGGCGATGTCCAGAGTGGACCTTTTCAGAGAGAGTTGGTGGCTGAAACCAAGGCAGAGAATTTAGTAGAAGGTTTGAAAGCTATAACTCAGAATTCCTAGCTAGTGTCAATAAATATTTGACAAATAAATGAGTGTGGGTGAGACCCCAATTGCAAACTGAAGAGATCCAGCTGTCACTGTAGCACTCCCCCTTTAATTCCTTTCTTTATTTTCCTGAGAAAAGTATTAATTCACTGCAACACCCTTGAGAAGCAACCCCCAGTCCAAAGCCCATCTATCTGACACAAAGGATCTGGAACGCAGATGTGGAACATTAGCTACCTTGCATGAAGTGAACAGTCGCAGTTTAGAGTGTGAACATTATTTCAAGATAATGAAGTTTGAGGTTACTCGACTTTGTCTGAGCACCTTTGGTTAATGTGAGGTCTCTCTTTCCCTCTCTCAATGTATCTGTTACTTAGATGGACATTGACCCTTTTTACAATAATTTCTTATCCCAGAACTCTTCATTTTGCTGATAAGTGCTGTTATTTGATACTACTGAGACTTTGAATACGTGGCTCTACCAGGCCAAAACGAGGGAACCAGTACCTTTCCTAATATCTCAGAGAAGTGGCTGGTGACTGATCTGATTTCCAGGAATAGGGATATATGTATGTAGGAAAATAATTGCCCTGGGAGTGATCTTTTTTCCCTTTTAAACCTCATTTTTCCAATTTTGTGCACCCTCAGCATTGTAGGGGCAGTCTGTATGACATGACTTACATGATAGACTTGTTTCTGACTCAAGGCCAGAGGCAGCTGGACTCGGGAGAGCTGTTTTCATTGAAAAATAGCTGCCCAGCCTGAGTAACTTCTAATATGAAACTTTTAAAACCTCCCCTTCGCATCATGACTGCAGCACTAAATGAGCACTAAGGCTGCTATTTTCCTCCTAAAATACCTACCAGCACCCTGGCACGGCAATGAAGATGAAAGTGGCAGAGTTTCTGTCTGGTAGGAGCTTGTAGTCAGGGGAGGGGTTAAGACAAATAGGGGATGTTAGAATGAAACTTGTACTTCAGTTTTGGCCGAGGCCCCAAGTCGATAGGTGGTGGGAACAATGATATTCCAAAGTGAGGGTGTGTTCCTACGTAGAACTTGCAGAGGACGTGGTTGGAAATCAGTTTTGAGGGCCCCCAACTGATCACACAACTGAAGCCTGAGTGCAAAAATGTTGCAGAGGTTAAGAGAAGGGTTGGAGACGAGAGAGAGGATTTCTTTGAAGGGAAATAGGCAGCATGCATTACGTTTTACCTCTCCCTGAGGAGGGATGGGCACTTCCTTCCTGCTCTCTCTCTGACGCCCTCTCCTTGCCCTTCCACCATGTGATGGCTTCTGCTATGATATGAGGCAGCAAGAAGGTCTTTGCAAGATGCTGACCCCTTGATCTTGGACTTCTCGGCCTCTAGAACTGTTAGAAAGGCATCTATGCTCATTATAAATTACTCAGTCTCAGGTAGTCTGTTACAGCAGCAAAAAACAGACTGAGACATGCCTCGTGAATTCCCATCATTTGTGTTCTGATTATATACATATGTAATAACGATCTCAGGCAGAATAACATACATGCCCCTCATCCTCTCAGCGTATACCTATCAGACAGCTGCTCTGTGCTAGGCACTGGACTGGCTCTGGAGAGCAGCAGGGGACAAGACCAGACAAGGCCCTGTCCTTGACAGAACCCACACTTCACTGGGAGAGACACTAGACTGCAGGAGACAGAGTCACACCACAACATGTTTTGAGAATTTGATGAGGAGGAAAGATTACATAGGGGTGGAGTAGAAAGAGGCAAACTTCATGGAAGAGAGGTGCCAGACCTGTGTGGGCAGCAGTGGCCAGGGGACTCTCCAGGCACAATGACTGGTGTGGCCAGTTTCATGAGGGTGCACAGAGTATACAAAAGGCCAAGTGAATGTGATTCTCTTTGTATGACATAGACCAGAACAGGCACATCTTGGGGAGGGAAAGTAGGTGAGTGTTTGTTCAGGGTTGGGGGTGTGGGGAGGAATGGGCAGTGACTGCTAATGGGTACAGGGCTTTCTTTTCAGGGGGATAAAAATTTTCTAACATTAGATTGTGGTGATGGTTGCACTAAATATATTAAAACCATTGAACTGTATAAGTGGGCGAATTATAGGATATGTGAATTATATCTCAAACAGGCTGTCAAGAAAGAAGAATATAGTCACAGCAAAGTAAATATCGAATGATACAGTCTACAGAAAATTCAGGATCTGGCAACTCTGAGCAATCTATCGTTTAGAAAGAGGTGGCAAGACTAAAGAAATCAAGGCAATAGTTATGAACACGTCAGGGGAATGTTAGCTAGAGGAGGCAGGAGGGAGCTGGGAGGGAACAGAGGAGAATGGATAAGTAACAAGGGCCCCACATCTGATGTTTTACTGTGAGAGGTGGTTTCCCAGGTGTGGTCTCTATAACAATCATTTGTACTTGTACAACTCTTATGAACACTCTTTTAAAAGTATGACAGATTTCAAAATAAATGAGAAAGTAAGGGAGGCCAAATGAGAGAGGCAACAGTAATCTACATGGGGAGGGCGTGCAGGGTCCGGTGCTCCAGGGGAGCAGGTGAGATGTTTGTGTTTAACCCAGATGAGTGGGAACCAGCAAAGGCACTTGACCAGGTAGCCCTGGGTGGGGGGGATGTGAGCAGCAGTGTCAGAGAGATCTAGGCTCTGTATGCAGGATGGTGGGGACAGGGAGGGACCAGAGGCGGGGACAAGCCCAAGGTAGGGTCTGGGCAGGTATTGGTGGGACAGTGGGGATGGGGTTGCTGTGGGAAGTGGATTCCCACATGCAGAAAGAGTTATTACTTCACACTCTGCAGAATGTCGGGAGGAGGGGCTGGAAGGGAGCGGTGACATGCAGAGAGCATAAAAAACCATCTCATTACAAAATGAGGGATCTCAGGAGACTGCAACTGTAACTCTTGGCAAATTGTAGGTTCCCTGGTAATTAGGGGCCTTTCCTTGAGGAGTCCCACCCCATCCCACTCCATGTCCTGGGCTGCTCTGTAGTTCTCGCTCTCACATCTTTCCAGATGCAGAACAAGGTGAGTCCTGTCACATCTCTCAAGGGCTTAGCCCCGGGGCCCTGACAGTGCAGACTTGAGAAGATGCTTTTCTATTTCCCAGCTTCAGAATTTCTCTCTGAATATATTCTTCTCAGACAATGTTGTTTCCTGACTTCCCGTCTCCATGGGAACCTTGCAGAGGTGAACACATCCCCAGGGGCAAGAGAGTCCTAGGCTAGGACCAGAAGGATGAATGGATGTCATCACTTCTAGGTGGGAGGGGCAGGTGTGAAGGTGCCCAGGGGAGAGGCAGCAGGCTTGGAGCAGCAGGGGAGAGTCCCAGGCCTTAGGCAAGGGCCAAATCATTCAAGCAGGTTGGACTTGATCCCTTACCTTAAGGGAACTGAAGCTTATTGAAGGTTTTGAAACAGGTGGTGATATGATCGGTTTGTACCTGTGTCTAATGACTATTTACTGTATGTATGCCAGGAGTATACCTTATCTCATTTAATATTTTCAGTGCTTCCGTGGAGGGAAGTGTGATCCATTCATTGACTCAACAATTTTTTAAAACCGAGAGACAATTTTGTGCCAGTCACTGTATTTATGTTCATTGGACAGTTGAGGACGTGAAGGAATCCTCCTTCTCAGGAGGAGATCAAATCAATGCCTAAAAACTATAACCAGAAAGAGACATGGCCAGCATTTCACCCAGGAGAGCAACCAGCAGGGGCCTACGCTTATCTGTTGGCCCAGAGGTATGTTCAACTGACCTCACCTCTTGGAGTGGAACTGCAGGTCCTTGGTGCATCTTAAAGGCAGCAAAGTCAGTGAGAGCTAGAATTATTAAGTAGGAACTGACCTGGGGTAAGAAGAGGGAGTTGGCAAGACCACTGGAGGTGGGGTGAAGAGGAGAAAAGGCACATATGTGAATGCACTTGGCGAATCTCAGTTCATTCTGTGCCTGCCACGTCTGTGCTTGCTTTCTTGCTAACAGAACTCTGGTTTCTTTTGGCAGAGGGTGGGGTGGGGAGGGTGGGCGGCCATGTGTTCAGCTCTTAGGGGTAAATTGTGGTTGATTTTAAGCCACTCATGGCAAAGCTGGTGCCATTTGGCACACATTTATTTGCTGCCTCCTTTGTAGCTAGTGGGACCATGTGACCAAATTCTGGTCAGTGAGATATAAAGGACGTCTGTTGAAGGCTTGGGAAAATATAGGAAAGGTCTTGCATTACCTATTTTATTTTTTTTATTATTTTTATATATTTTATTTATTTACTTGTTTTGTTTATTTTTGAGAAAAAAGTCTTGCTCTTTTGCCTGAAGTAGAGTACAGTGACGTCATGCAATACAACCTTAAACTCCTGGCCTCAAGTGATCCTCCTTCCTCAGCCTTCCAGGTCGGTGGAACTGTAGGCATGGACCACCATGCCCAGCTATTTTTTTCTGTTTATTTTTGGAAAGATGGGGGTCTTGTTATATTGCCAGATTGCTCTCGAACTCCTGGCCCCAAGCTATCCTTCTTCTTCAGCCCCCCAAAGTAGTGGGATTAAAGGGTGGCCACCACGCCCAGCTATGAGCCTACATTATCTAGATGTCTCACAGCATCCTGACTTTGAATGCAGGTGTGATTCTTGGAGGTGTGGCACCCACCTTGTGACCAACAATTACAAAGACAAAAAGCCAACAAAAGGTGGCAGAATGGAAAGAGCTAGGTGCTTAATGAGGCTGGGAAGCTGAACTAATGGCAGCAAATGTTTCCCTCCAGACTACTTAATCTGGGAAAAAGTAAAGATTCAGGAGTTCATGTGTTTTCATCACCTCTGGCTGCTATAGTAAGCCCAAGAAGGAGTCAAGAAGGAGAAGTAAACCTATTTAGAGTGTAAGATGATATGTAAGGGACATATTTTTCTGTTTTCTAATTGTTTTGCATGTTGTAAATCATTTTTTTTAGAGACAGAGTCTCACTTTGTCACCTTGGGGTTGAGTGCCATGGTGTCATAGCTCACAGCAATGTCAAACTCTTGAGCTCAAGAGATACTCTTGCCTCAGCCTCCCCAGTAGCTGGGACTACAGGAGCCTGCTACAATGCCCAGCTGTTTTTTTAGAGACAGGGTCTTGCTCTTGCTCAGGCTGGTCTCAGACGCCTGAGCTCAAGCAATCCACCTGCCTCAACCTCCCAGAGTGCTAGGATTATGGGCATGAGCTATCATGACAAGCCCCATGTGGTTTAAATCGTGAAGACAGAGTCATGTTTTCTTTTCTGTTTTTCTCTTCCCACTTATACTCTCCTGACCTCCTCCTATAGCTGAGATTAAGTCCACATGCTCAATAACTATTACTTTGAATAAAGAGATGTCCCTTCTTTAATTCTCAATGTGCTCCTATCAAGCTATCAAAAATAGTCATAAAATAAAATAAAAAAAATAGTCAAGGGCAGAAGCCTAAAGTCTTCCATAGTGCTGAGGACATCACAGATGTTTTGCATATCATTTTATTCAGTGCCTTGAAAGGAGTCTGGTAATTTAGAAACTTAGATGGTTCTTTGAGGAGAAAAAAGATGTGAAACAGAAAATGTCATGAAAGATTTTTCTGGGGGGAGGAGAACAGTTATAAAAATAAGATGACAAAGACAATGGAAGATTGAGAAGGAAATGATGAAAGGAAGAGTCTTTTGTGTCACTGGCATTTCAGTGTTCTCACAAGTTACTCTGGCAAAGCGCCAATGACCCCCCCAACACACTCATTCTGCTCAGATCTCAGCAGTCTCGTCTATCAATGAAGATATATTTCTGAGATATTTAACTATAATAGTTTTCTATTGCAGATACTGCTAGTTACCATGCAAACAGCTGTTACCTCCCTTATTTCACTTGAACAGAATCCCATTTTTAATTAGCTTCCAGAGCTTGGCAATGTTATTCAGATTAGTGTGGGTCTTAGAGTAGCTGCAGACCCAGGGTAGGTAATCTCTTTCCTCCACCTAGGGATTGGTTTATAATGGGTATGTGACACAATTTTGGCCAATGAGATAAGAGGAAAAATCTGGTAGGGGTCTTATGGGAAATTTTCCTTTGCTTCTTAAAGAGTTGGGACAAGCTTCTTGTTCAGGAGGTGATGTGCCTTTTAGGGACCATGAGAGGAGCCCACCCAATAGGATAAGCCAAAACACTGAGGGTAGTAAGAAAGAAAAACAAAAGTAATCTGGGTCTTTCTGTAGAGGACACCAAGAGCCAGACGACCTCTGAGCAAGATGATTTGCAGCTGGGGGGTGGACCCTCGGGTAATTCGTCCACAAGTGCTCCTTGTGGAGAAAGAGCCCGAGTCCATGGCAATCCTTAGGCATGCAATCATTGTCTAATACTCCCTCACCTGTTATGTACCATCTCAATAAAAGGCTACTGTGGAGGTTGCTCAGGGCTACCCTGCAATCAAGGTTAGCCCGCCTCCTGCAAGCTTGTACTTCTAATCCACAACTTGTCTGGTTCTTTCCTGCAGCAATGGAGACCAGGGCCATAGGGGTTGTGACAGCCTTCACTTTGTTTAACCTCCACATTCACAACTCTGGAAATATTCCCCTTCTGAACTTATTAGCATGTTATTAGTCACCAGACGAATCAGGAAAAAAAAAGATATGTGCTTTTTAGACTAGGGTAGAAAATATACACATGAGCCAGGCCCTAGACCATCTTGTGCCAGAAAATTAAAAAATAAAGTGCCCCACAACGATAGTGCATAAGGTAAAAATAAAGAAAATCTGAATAAAATAGGGACTTTAATGAACAATAATGTATTAATATTGGTTCATTAATTATGACAAATTTATCATACTAATTTAAGATGTTAATAATAGGAAAGAGTGGGTGTGGGAATTTTCTGTACTATCTTGACAAATTTTCTGTAAATATAAACTATTTTAATATTAAAAGTTTATTTTCAAAAGAGGTACTAATATCAGGAATGAAAGTTTCAATCACTACAGATTCTAGAGATACTGAAAAGATAATACTATCGACAACTTTATGCCAATATATTTTACGATTTAAATGAAAAAGACACAAAGCTTACCCAGAAATAAATAGGTAACTTTAAAATACCCATGTCTATTAAGGAAATTTAATATCTAGTTAAAAAAAATGTCTGACAAAGGAAACCCAAGGCCCAGTTAGCTCTGTTAATAAATTCTACTGAACATTTAAGGAAAAAAATTAAGCCACTTCTATGCAAAATCCTTCAAAAAACTGAATATAATGGGGAATTTTCCAATTGTCTTTGTCCATTTAGTGGGGTTATAAAGAAATACTTAAGGCTGGATAATTTATTAAGAACAGAGGTTTATTGGGCTCATGATTCTGCTGGTTGGAAGACTGGAGATCTGGTGAAAGCCTCAGGCTGCTTCCACTCATGGTGGAAAGGGACAGGGAGCCAACCTGGGGCAAAGAGCACATGGTGAGAGAGGAAGCAAGACGGAGAATGGGGGAGATGTGAGGGTCTTTTTAACAACCAGCTTTCATGGGAACTAAAAGAACGAGAACTCACTAATTACTGGGAGGATGGCACAAAGCCATTGATGAGGGATTTGGACCCGTGATCCAAACATCTTCCATTAGATCCCAGCTCCAACATTGTGGATAAAATTTTAACATGAGATTTGGAGGGAACAAACATTCAAACTACAATATCAACTCATTCTATGAGGTCAGCACTACTCATTTACTCATGCCAGAAAAAGATAAAAAAGAAAACTACAGTGCGGCACCTGTGGCTCAGTTGGTAGGGCGCCGGCTCCATATACCGAGGGTGGCGGGTTCAAACCCGGCCCCAGCCAAACTGCAACCAAAAAATAGCCGGGCGTTGTGGTGGGCACCTGTAGTCCCAACTACTCAGGAGGCTGAGGCAGGAGAATCGCTTAAGCCCAGGAGTTGGAGGTTGCTGTGAGCTGTGTGAGGCCACGGCACTCTACCGAGGGCCATAAAGTGAGACTCTGTCTCTACAAAAAAAAAAAAAAAAGAAAGAAAAAAGAAAACTACAGGCAAATATGCTTCTTACCGTTATTTGATCTTTGACAAGCCAATTAAAAACATTCAGTGGGGAAAAGATTCCCTATTTAACAAATGGTGCTGGATAAACTGGCTGGCAACCTGTAGAAGATTGAAACTGGACCCACACCTTTCACCATTAACTAAGATAGACTCTCACTGGATAAAAGATTTAAACTTAAGACATGAAACTATAAAAATACTTGAAGAACGTGCAGGGAAAACTCTTGAAGGAATCGGCCTGGGTGAATATTTTATGAGGAGGACTCCCCAGGCAATTGAAGCAGTATCAAAAATACACTACTGGGACCTGATCAAACTAAAAAGCTTCTGCACTGCCAAGAACATAGTGAGTAAAGCAAGCAGACAGCCCTCAGAATGGGAGAAAATATTTGCAGGTTATACCTCCGATAAAGGTCTAATAACCAGAATCCACAGAGAACTCAAATTTATTAGCAAGAAAAGAATACGTGACCCCATTTCAGGGTGGGCAAGGGACTTAAAGAGAAACTTCTCTAAAGAAGACCGATGCAAAATCTACAAACACATGAAAAAAAGCTCATCATCCTTAATCATCAGAGAAATGCAAATCAAAACTACTCTGAGATATCACCTAACCCCAGTAAGAGTAGCCCACAAAACAAAATCCCAAAACCAGAAATGTTGGCATGGATGTGGAGGAAAGGGCACACTTCTACACTGCTGGTGGAAATGCCCACTAATACGTTCCTTCTGGAAGGATGTTTGGAGAATACTTAGAGACCTAAAAATAGACCTGTCATTTGATCCTATAATTCCTTTATTAGGTTTATACCCAGAAGACCAAAGGTCACAATATAACAAAGACATCTGTACCAGAATGTTTATTGCAGCCCAATTCATAATTGCTAAGTCATGGAAGAAGCCCAAGTGCCCATCGACCCACGAATGGACTAGGAAATTGTGGTACATGGAATATTATGCAGCCTTAAAGAAAGATGGAGACTTTACATCTTTCATGTTTACATGGATGGAGCTGAAACACATTCTTCTTAGCAAAGTATCTCAGGAATGGAATAAAAAGTATCCAATGTACTCAGCCCTACCATGAAGCTAAATTATAGCTTTCACATGAAGGCTATAACCCAACTATAACACAACACTATGGGGAAAGGTCCAAGGAAGGGGAAGGGAGGGGGGAGGTTTTGGTGGAGGGAGGGTAATGGGTGGTGCCACATCTATGGTGCATCTTAGAATGGGTACAGGCGATTGCACTAATGTACACAGCTATGATTTAACAATAAAAAATAAAATTAAAAAAAAACTCTTAAAAACTTAGAAGAATTTTTTCAATCCAATAAAATACATCTATGAAAAAACCTACAGTGGACATCATACTTACTGGGAAAGATGGAATGTTTAATTTCATATCAGAAACAAAGCAAAAATGTCCCCTACTCTTTCTAACATTATACTGGATATAAGACAAGAAAAAGAGAGAAAAGGAGCTGTGAGGACTCAAGCATCACCTCGAGGGATTTCATTGCTAGAATGCAGCCAGGCTCCACAACATGCAGATATCCTCTAGAATTTGGAAAAGAACTGTCAAAGCCAAGTGACGCACATCCAGTGTAATGGCAGTGTGGGGAAGCTTCACGTGATATTTGCAGACTTGTTTTATAACTGATACATCTCAAGGCTCTTTCCATAAAATTATTTGAAGTGAATGGTTTCACCAGAAAAGGATGTAAGTCTTGCTTATATTTTGTGAATAAAATGATCAAATGCTCATTGAAAAAAACAAAAGACAAGAAAAAGAAACAAGTCTCATCTACATTGTTAAAGAAGAAATAGTTCTAGCTTGATTTGCAGATGACATGACCATTTATTTATAAAATTTCATGGAGTCTATGGAAAAGATACCAGAGCTCATACATGTAAGGGAGTCCCAGTATACAATAACAGATTTCTCAACAAAAACCTTACAGGCCAGGAGAGAATGGGATGATATATTCAAAGTGCTGAAAGAAAAAAACTGTTAGACAAGAATACTATATTCATTAAAGCTCTCCTTCAAAAATATAAGAGAAATAAAGCTGCTGGACTGGTGGCATGTGCCTACAGTCCCAACTACTTAGGAGGTTGAGGCAGGAGGATTGCTTGAGTCTAGGAGTTTAGGACTGTAGTCCACTATGCTGATTGGGTGACTCCACAAAGTTCAGCATCAATATGGTGATTCCCTGGGAGTGGGGACCCACCAGCTTGCCTAAGGAGGGGTGAACCAGCCTAGGTTGGAAATGGAGCAGGTCAAAACTCCTATGTTGATCAGTAGTGGCATCATGCCTGTGAAACTGCACTCAAGCCTGGGCAACATAGCAAGATCCCATCTCTAAAAAATTTAAAACAAAGAAAAAAAGAAATAAGGCCTTTTCTAGACAAGCAAAAACTGAAAGAATTCATCAACATGAGACTAACTTTACAAGAAATGCTTAAGAAACCTTAAATTTGGAATCAAAAGGGTGATATCTACCATCATGATAACATACAAAGTATGAAACTCACTGATAGAGCAGATACACAAAGGAGAAAACGGAATGAGTCAAATGTTAACACTACAGAAAACTTTTGAACTTCAATGATGAACAATAAACAAGGAAGAAAGAAATGAAAGATACACAAAATAATCAGAAAACAATTAACAAAATGACAGTAATAACTCTTCATCAATGAATGTAAACAGATTAAATTCATCCATTTCAAAGTTAGAGGCTAGCTGAATAGATTTTTTAAAATGACCCAACTATGCTGCCTTAAAGAAACTCACTTCACCTGAAAAGACACATACAGACTGAAAGTGAAGAAACAGAAAAAGATATTCCATGCAAACAAAAACCAAAAGTAAGTAGGAGTAGCAATGCTTATATCAGATAAAACAGGCTTTTAGTTAAAAACTATAAAAGGGTACAAAGAAGATCATTAAATAATGCTAAAGGGATCAACTCAGTTAAAGGATATAACAATTCTAAACATATGCACCCAACACTGGGGCACCTAGATATATAAAGCAAACATTATTAGATCCTTAGATCTAATAGTAGACATCAATATAATAATAATTAGGGACTTTGACACTCCATTCTAAGCATTAACAGATTATCTAGACAGAAAATTAGCAAGAAATATTAGAATTAAACTGAACTTTAGATAAATGGATCCAACAGACATTTATAGAACATTTTATTCAACAGTTGTAGAATACACATTTTTCTCATCAGCACATGGATAATTCTCCAGAACAGATCATATGTTAGGTCACAAAACAAGTCTCATTAATTAAAAAAATTCAAATTATATCAAGTATCTTCTGAGACCACAATGGGATAAAACTAAAAATCAATGATGAGTAAATGTGGAAACTGTACAAATACATGGAAAATAAATAACATGCTCCTAAATGACTATTGGGTCAGTGAAGAAATTAAGATGGAAATAAAAAAATTTCTTAAAACAAATACAAACAGAAACCCTACATACTAAAACCTACATGATATAGCAAAAGCAGTGGTAAAAGGGAAGTTTGTAGCAATAAACACATCAAAAAGTAGAAAGATTCAAATAAACAACTTAGTCATTCACCTCAAAGAAATGGAAAAGCAAGAACAGCCAAATTCAAAATTAGTATCAGAAAAGAAATAGTAAAGATAAAAGCAGAACTAAATAAAATAGAGACTAGATACAAAGGATCAACAAAAAATTAAAAAATAAAATAAAATCAATAAACCACTAGCTAGATAGCTAGATTAACGATGGAAAAAAGAGAGAATACCCAAATAAATAAAATCAGAAATGAAAAATGAGACACCACAACTGTACCACAAAAATACAAAGAATTATGGGACTATTATGAACAACTATAGACTGAAAAATTGGATAATCTAGAGGAAATGGATAAATTCCTGGATATGATTAAATCTACCACATAACCTACCAAGGTGGAACTAGAAAGAAACAGAAAACCTGAAGAGATCAATAATGAATAATGAGATTGAGTCAGTAATAAAAATTCTCCCAACAAAGAAAAGCCCAGGACCAAAATGGCTTTATTACTGAATTCTACCAAATGTATCCAGAAGAATTAGTACCAATTCTTCTCAAACTATTCCACTAAACAAAAGAGGAGAGAATTCTTTCTAACTCAATCTATAAGGCCAGCATTATCCTGATACCCAAACCAGACAAGGACAAAACAACATAAGAAAATTACAGGTCAATATCACTGATGAATATAGGTATAAACATTATCAACAAAATACTATCAAATACTATCAAGTCAAATCCAACAATACATCAAAAAGATAAGACACCATGATCAAGTGGGATTTATCCCCAGGATGCAAGGATGGTTCAACATACACAAATCAAGAGATGTGATATATCACATCAACAGAATGAAAGACAGAAATCATATAATCATCTCAATAGATGCAGAAAAAGCATTTAATAAAATTCAACATTCCTTTTTTTTTCAACATTCCTTTATGATAAAAACTACAATAAATTAAGCATAGAAGGAACATATGTCAACATAATAAAGGCTATATATGACAAGCCCATAGTTAACATCATGCTGAATGGGGAAATACTGAAAGCCTTTCCTCTAAAAACTGGAACAAGACAAGGATGCTCACTTTTACCACTCTTACTCAGCATAGTACTGGAAGTCCTAGTCACAGCAATCAGGCAAGAGAAAGAAATAAAAGGCATCCACATTGGAAAAGAGAAAGTCAAATTGTCTCTCTTTGCAGATGATATGATGTTCTATTGGAAAAAACAGAAAGGCTCTACTAACAAATTCTTAGAACTAATAAACAAATTCAGTAAAGTTGCAGTATAAACATCCAGGACACAAAAATTAGTAGTATTTTTACACAACAATAACAAACTAACTGAAAAAGAAATAAAGAAAGCAATCCCATTTACAAAAGCTACAAAAAATTAAAATGCCTAGTAATAAATTTAACCAAAGGGTAAAAGATTTCCACAATAAAAGCTGCAAAACATTGATGAAATAACTTAAAGTAGATACAAACAAGTGGAAATGCATTTCATGCTCATGGATTAGAAGAATTAATAGTGCTGAAATGATCATACTATCCAATGCAATCTATAGATTCAAGGCAATCCCTATCAAAACACTGGAATTCTTCATAGAAATAGAAAAAAAATCCTAAAAGCTGTATGAAAACACAAAAGACCCTGAATAGCCAAAGAAATACTGAACAAAAAGGATGGTGCTGGATACATTATAATACTTGACTTCAAAATATACTACAAAGGTATAGTTACTAAAACAACATGGCAGACACTTAGGCCAATGAAACAAAATAGAGAGTTCACATATATTGTATTTGTAGCATCTGATTTTCGATGAAAGTTCGAAGAACATACATTGGGGGAAGGACATTCCCTTCAATAAATGCTGGCAAAACTGGATAGTTATATGCAGAAGAGTGAAAGTAGACCACTATGTCTCAGTATGTACAAAAATCAACTCAAAATAGCTTAAAGATTTAAACATAAGACCTGAAACTATTAGAAGAAATCATAGGGTAAATGCTTCGGGACATTGGTCTAGGCAAACATTTTATGAGTATGACTTCAAAAGCACAGACAACAAAAACAAAAATAGACTATATTAATATAGTCCCCCCAAATGGGGCTATATCAAACTAAAAAGCTTCTGCCCAGCAAAGAAAGTAATCAACAGAGTGAAGTAACAATCTGTTGAATGGGAAAAAATGTTTGCAAACTATTCATGCAATAAGGGACTAATATCCAGAATATCAAGGAACTCAGACAACTCAACAGCAAAACCCCCGAATCATCCTATTAAAAAGTGGTTAGACATTTCTAAAAAGAAGACATAAAAATGGCCAAAAAGCATGTGAAAAAATGGTTCAACATTAGTAGTCATAATAGAGAAATGCAAATCAAACCCACAATGAAATAGCATCTCATCCCAATTAGAACAGCTACTATCAAAATGACAAAAAACAAACAAAAAAAATGCAGAGAAAAGGGACTTTTACATATTATCTTATACACTGCTGGAAAATGGTACTGTGGAAAACAGTACTGAGGTTTCTTTTTTTTTTTTTTGCCGGGGCTGAGTTTGAACCCACCACCTCCAGTATATGGGGCCAGCACCCTACTCCTTGAGCCACAGGAGCTGCCCAGTACTGAGGTTTCTTAAAAATCTGAAAATAGAACTACCCTATAATTTGATAATCTCACCATTGGATATTTATTTAATTACATTATTTTTAATGTCACTTGCCAATGGATATTTATTTAAAGGAAAGGAAACCAGCATATCAAAGAGATTCTTGAACCCCTTTGTTGTTTATTGCAGCACTATTTATGATAGCCAAGATGCGGAATCAACCTAAGTATCCATCAATGGATGTATATTTATTCATATGTATACATATAAATATATGTATATTCCACTATATATTCCACAATACAGTGGAAAACTATTTAGCCTTATAAAAGAAGGAAATCTTGTCACTTGTGACAATACGGATGAACCTGGAAAACATTATGCTAAGTGGAATAAGTTAGCATATGAAGACAAATACTTCATGATTCTACATATATGTGAAATCTTAACAAGTTTAATTCATAGTAGCACAGAATAGAATGGTGACTATCAGGGGCTGGGCAGAGATAGGGGGTCAGGGATGGGGAGTTGTTTGTTGGTCAAAGGGTGCAAAGTGTTAGGATGAATAAGTTTTGAAGATCTAGTGTACAGCATGGTGGCTATAGTTAATAATAATGCGTTGTGTACTTGCAAATTCCTATGAGAGTAGATCTTAAGTGTTTTTACCACAAAAAGTAACTATGTGAGGTAATGGATATATTAATTAGCTCAATCTAATTACTTCACAATATTTTATCAAGCATATATTAAAATAATCACATTATATTCTGTAAATATATAAAATTTTCTTTTTCTTTTTTTTTTTTTTACAACCTCACACAATTTTATGTTTCAAGTATACCTTTAAAAAGATGTTAGAACTAGTAAGTGAGATTAGCAAGGTTGTAGGATATAAGATAAATATACAAAAGTCAACTGTATTTCTCTATACTGGCAACAAATTACCAGACATTGAAACTTTAGGATACACCATTTACAATATTATCAAAAATGTGACATACTTTGAGGTAAAGATGTGAAAGACCTGCCCCTGAAAACTACACAACCAAAATAAATAAGGAAGACCTAAGTAAAATGGGGGAGAAATGGATTGGAAGACTCAGTATTCTTAGGATTTTAGTTATCTCCCCATTTATCTATGCTTTGAATGGCAGGATGGTAAAAATTGATAAATTGTTTCTAAAATTCATAGGGAAATGTAAAGAACCCCAAATAACTACTTCAAAAAACAAGGACAAAGATGGAGGACTTAAACAACTGACTTTAATCTTATTATAAAGTTACAATAACCAAGACATAGTATAATACTAGCACAAAGGTAGACAAATAGATAGAATAGTCTGGAAAGCCCCAAAATAGACATGTATACAGACAACTTCTGACAAAGGCACAAAGGCAACTCAGTGGAGAATGAATAGTCTTTTCAACGGATGACGGTGGAATAATTTGTACATGCACCTGCAAAAATATCATCTTCAATTAATACCTTGTATAAAGACAAAAATAAATCAAAGTTGATAGTAGTCCTTAATATAAAATGTAAAAGTATACAACTTTAGAATAAAGCATAAGAGAAAAAGTTTGTGATACTAAGTTTTTAAAAATGTGTTAGATAAAACACCAAAAGCAAAATTCATAAAAGAATAAACAATGTCCAATTGGATTGCATTAGAATTAAAAACTCTTGCTCTTCATAATGTTCTGTCAGAGAATGAAAAGACAAGCCACAGACAGGGAGAACATATTTTCAAATTATGTATCTTATAAATGACTTGCATATGAAATATATAAAGAATGATCGAAATTTAATAGGCAAATAAAAAATCATGTTTTAAAAATGCACAAAAGATTTGAAAAGTTCACCCCAAAAGATATATGGATGGCATATATCTTTAAGCACAAGAAAAGATACTCATCATCATTAGTCATTAGAGAAATGCAAATTAAAATCACCACAAGATACCATCATATACTCATTACAGTGGCTAAAATGAAAAAGATTGGTCAAACCAAATATTGATGAGGTTGTGAAGCAACCGAAACTCTCAAACACTGCTGATGGGGATCTAAAATGGTATAACTACTTTGGAAAACAGTTGGGCAGTTTCTTTTTTCTTTTTTTTTTTTTTTATTAATTTATTTTTATTGTTAAATCATAGCTGTGTACATTAGTGCAATCAAGGGGTACAACGTGCGGGTTTCATATACAATCTGAAATATTCTCATCAAACTGTTCAATGTAGCCTTCATGGCATTTTCTTAGTTTTCTTAGTATGTAGGCATTTGTATTCTGCATTAGTAAGTTTCGCCTGTACCCATTCTAAGATGCACCATAGATGTGGCCCCACTCCATTACCCTCCCTCCACCAAAACCTCCCCCCTCCCTTCCCCTTCCTTGGCCCTTTCCCCATAGTCTTGTGCTATAGTTGGGTTATAGCCTTCATGTGAAAGCTATAAATTAGCTTCATAGTAGAGCTGAGTACATTGGATACTTTTTCTTCCATTCCTGAGATATTTTGCTAAGAAGAATATGTTCCAGCTCCATCCATGTAAACATGAAAGAGGTAAAGTCTCCATCTTTCTTTAAGGCTGCATAATATTCCATGGTATACATGTACCACAATTTGCTAGTCCATTCGTGGGGCAATGGACATGGGCAGTTTCTTAAAAGTTAAATTTATCTCTACCAAACATTACCTAAAAGATATGAAAGTGTATGTCCATGCAACGAGTTAAACATGAATATTTGTGTCAGCTGTATTTGTAATAGCTCCAAACTGGAAACAATTAATATGCCCATGAACTAATAAATGGATAAAAGAATTGTAGTATCATTGTACAATGGAACATTACTACACAACATAAAGAAAAGTAATATTGAATCAATACATGCAACAACATGAATGGATCGTTAAATAACTATGTAAGTGATGAATACAGGTGAGACAAAATAATGCATGATTCTAACCTTTATAAAACTATAGAAACGCAAATTAATGGTGAAAGTAATCTGTTTAATAGATTTAGTGGGGTGGTATGAACAGGGAGGGAAGGCACAAGGAAACTTAGATTATGTTCATTATTCATTATTATTTGTGGTGCTGCTTTCATACATTGCTACATAGAAGGTCAGACAATTAACTTTGCAAACTCATCCTAGAAAAAATGCTACACACCTCATTGCTGAACATCACTACGGTTTCCTTGGGAAGCTATGCCCTGATGCCAGCGCCTAGTCCACCCTTCAGAGCAATTTTGTAACTCTTTTTCTAGAATGGTCATTGTGCAAGCTATCTTTGTGGGAGGTCTGACAATTAAGTTCATGAATATCAAATTACACACTTTAAATACTATGAATATACAGTGTATTGTCAGTTATAACCTCTAAGTTATTTTCTTTTTTTTTTTTTTTTTTGAGACAGAGCCTTAAGCTGTTGCCCTGGGTAGAGTGCTGTGGCTTCACAGCTCACAGCAACCTCCAACTCCTGGGCTCAAGCAATTCTCCTGCATCCACCTCCCACGTAGCTGGGACTACAGGTGCCTGCCACAACACCCGGTTATCTATCATTGTTGTTTGGTGGGCCTGGGCTGGATTTGAACCCACCAGCTCAGGTGTATGTGGTGGGCACCCTAGCCGCTTGAGCCACAGGTGCTGAGCCTCTAAGTTATTTTCTTAGGATATAATCACAGATACCATAAAAGTATATTTATAAGGATGGTTATTGCAGAAATGTTTACAGTAGCATAAAAAATTAGAAGCAGATTAAATATGCAATAATAGGAGGATGTAAAGAAAATGTTCTTTCACATTATAAAAATAAGCATTACACATTTAGATAATGTGAAATTTGTGATGCTCTTTTACTGACACAGGAAAAGGCATACAATATTTTAATGAAGAAAAGCTGAATATAACACCTTGAAGTATCTTATAATAATCACATTTAAGTACTTTCTCATCCTCACACCTACTTATGATAACATTCTTGAAGGCGATGTACTAAATTGTCATGGGTAGTAATACTGTGGGCTGTTTTTGTATTCTTATTTTTTCTTTTACTCATCATATTTTTTCAGTTATTTTTACAACAACTATGTTAACATTTTTACCCAGAAAATAAAAATGTTTTTAAGGACAAAGAATTACCCAGATATTGATAAAAATGCTGACTCATAAGCCAGTGTGTTGCCCGTTTCTTGATTTTCATGATATCTACACGTCCATTTGTGGGAGGTTATGCTTTTGATGACACTAATTTGTTCCCTCCCTGAAAGTGAAGTATACTGACAGAGTTGGCCATGCGACTTGCTTTAGCTAACAGAATGTGACCAAACACCATTGGGGCCACATCAGAGCAGAAGGTTCAGATGCAGTTGTGGGGCTAGGCTTGGCAATTTGTGCTCCTGTCCTCTGAAAAAGAACAGCGTGGGGTGTTCTCATAATGAAGAGGCTGCTCCCTCATTCTGGGGCTCAGCATGAGAAGACACCCTGAGTGGACCTGAGCACATTCTGTCACCTGCAGGAAAGCCTCAGCTGACCTGCTGCTCTCACGTAACAAGGGCAGGAAATTGTGGTTTGATGATGGAAGCCTCTGAGATTTGGTGGTTTGCTTGTTACCCAGCAAAAACTGGTCAATACATATTGTCTATTATACACAAATTAGTAAAATCTCATAAGGCACAGCAGAGCAGCACATAAACCGCCAAATCTTAAATCCAGGTCAAGAGGCTTTTTTGCCCCAAATGCCACCTCGTGGTGTAGAGATCAATGGCTGGAGTTTGAGGACTTAGGGCTGATATTAAAATTTTTTGAACATGCCTCTACAAGGCACAATTGTGGGAGAAGGCAAAAGAGAACTTTGGAAAAGGTATAGGGAAAGAATAATTCAAGCTTGCGTGCAGGTCTTGGCAGGATGGAGTAGAGGGGAAGATGCAGAGGAAAGAGGTCCATCTCGTCAGAAAATGCTGGAGAAAACTTTCCATCTCAGCCCCCGCAGCTGTCCTTTTTCTGCTTAAAAATGATACTGATATTTCTTCTTCCTCAAAGGCACCTCTTACCTTGTTTCCTTAGCCAGAAAATAGAAAGTCTCCCAATGTGTGTGTGTGTGTGTTTTGAGACAGAGTCTCACTCTGCTGCCCTTGGTAGAGTGCTGTGATATCATAGCTCACAGCAACCTCAAACTCTTGTGCTCAAGTGATTCTCTTGCCTCAGCCTCCCATGTAGCTGGGACGACAGGCGCCCTCCACAATGCCCAGCTATTTTTAGAGACAGGGTCTTACTCTTGCTCAGGCTGATCTTGAACCTGTGAGCTCAAGCAATCCATGTGCCTTGGCCTCCCTGAGTGCTTAGGAAAAATTACAGGCCTGAGCGCCCAGCCCCAATGTGGGTTTTGATGAAAATGTCTGTGGCTCCAGCTACACAGGGCACCAGCTGACCTACATTTCTTTCCTACCAAAGAGGGATTCCCTTTATGTTGTCTTGTACATGTGGCCTTTTCTGGGCACTTGCCTCAGGATTTTCCCTTTTTCTTAACCTGGAGATTTCCTTTTCTGTGTGTATAATTTCACCCAGGAATATACCAGCATCTTCACCTTTGTATACAGAACCTTTCTTCCTTCTTTGGGGAGCAGATAATTCGATGGATCAACCCCAAACACTTCACTGAACATTGAGATGTAGGTGGCAAGAATTTAAATTCATGTCTAATAACCAGCTTGCCTTTTAAAAATACTTTAAAGACTTTATATTCAAAAGAAAAAGAATCTATTTAATTATGTGCGAGAGAAATTCACTTAGAATTAATTCACTAGGAATTAAATGGGAAAAAAAGGTAAGGATGTTAACAATTCTTAAAAAATAATTCAAATTAGAAACACTAATTATAGGAACACCTTTATATAACATGAAACACAGTTCTCCGAGGCATCGAAAGAGATCTGGCTGTAAAGCAAACTGTTAGGGAATAAAGTTTCTGCTTTGTAGAAGAATTTGTGTGAATGAGGAATAAAATGTCCTTTGAGGAGGTATTGCCCAGGTCTATTGAAAATCTATGTGTTTCTAGAGAGACCACTGGGCATAGAATAACTGATATTCAATTCTGGGATAAGAGCCTAAGGGTTCATTCTCTTGGATTTAGGAAGTCAGGAAGGAAAGGAACCAAAATGTCCTTCTGATGGGAGCCTTTGGCTAGGGGCTCCCATGGGGTGTGGCTACGCTGAGTCTTCTGACAGGAAAGGAGCAAGCAGTGAAAAAAGACATATTTCTCTTGGGGGTGTCTCACCCAAACCTTTTGCTCTTTTCACTTCCCCAAATTCTTCCTAAGGACAGGCAAGGATCAGGATTAGAATCTGAGTCTTGTGACTCTTTATCAGGGTCTCATTCACACAGAGGTCATGGTGATGAACAGTGCTTTTCAAACTGTTGGATGTGTCCAATTTGTTGGGTTGGGAAATCAAATTAGCACATCTCAATACATACTTTTGAAAAACAGAATAGAAAATACAAGATTACATTGGATACATGCATAAACAGTGTTCTGGCCTGAACCTTGTCCCCTCAAATTTGTATGTTGAAGTCTTAACCCCTTAGAGAATGTGATCTTACTGGAGATAGGGTTTCTTGGAGGTGATTAAAGTCAAATGAGGTTATTGGGGCAGGCCCTAAACTAGTATGACTGGTGACTTACAAGAAAGGGAGATTTGGACACAAACGGAGAAAAGACCATGTGAAGACACAGAGAAGTTGCCTTTTACAAGTCCAGGAGAGAGGCTGATGAATCCAACCCTGCTAACAATACCTTGATCTTGGACTTCTGGCCCTAGAACAAAGAGACAACGAATTTCTGTTATTTAAGCTACCCATTCTGTGGTGTTTTGTTATGGTAGCCCTAGCAAAACAAAAACAAATATTATTTTGTGGAAATTTATTATTTTTTATTTTTCTTGAGCCGGAGTCTCACTATGTCACCCTGGGTAGAGTGCTGTGGCATCATAGATCACAGCAACCTCAAACTCTTGGGCTTAAGCGATTCTCTTGCTTCAGCCTCCCAAGTATCTGAGACTACAGGCACCCGCCACAATGCCGAGATATTTTGTTGTTGTTGTTGTTGTTGTTGCAGTTGTCATTGTTTAGCAGGCCCAGGCCCAGTTCAAACCCACCTGCCTCAGTGTATGTAGCCGGAACCCTAACCACTGAGCTACAGGCACCGACCTTATTTCGTAGAATTTTCATTTTCATTTTACACGCACACATGCATACCCTATGTTCTTACCATTTATAGCCTAAATTGATTGAAAAATAATTAGTTAGAATGAGCCCACAATGTATCCATATTCAGGGAGCAACCAGGGGGACCATCTGTACCCCACCAGTGAAGACAGGGAGTGACTCCTCATTGTCAGAGCAAACAAAGAGCTGCCTGTTTCTCCAGCAATAGAAAGAGAAGCCCTTGGCTCAGCAGAGGGAAATTTCCTATCCTGCATATGAAATTCAGTGTTTCATGTTTCACCAGGGGGGAAAAAAAGTATGTTAGAACAAAGCAACAATCTGTAAGTGCAAACTCTTCATATTGATTTTTTTTTTTTAAAGGGAGCAACTTATTACCCAGTGAGCTCAGCCATTTGGAATCCATCCAGGAACCCAGAAGAAAGCAAGAAAGTTTACAAGTCTGTAAGCCTCCATGTCATAAAGCCCATGACCTGCCACTTACCTCCTTTATTTACAGGAAAGCTCCCCCGGACTTCATTTGGTCTTTTTATTATTATTTTAGACCTTAACACTTTAAAAAGAAGTATTATTTCAACTTTAAAGCATTTTAAAAGGCACTATATTTGTAGGCCAAAATCAGGAATGGGATCTTTCCTTCAGTTCCAGCTAACTTCTTGGTGATGAAGTAAGTATTGCAGGATGCCTACAGACCTAAAGTTCTCAAAGAGTCATTGTGTTTTCTCCTTATTTTCTATTAAAAAATTAGAATACATCTTTTAGATATAATCTTACTGATTTCTGCTCTGTTGGTGAGATCATGTATGTTTGCACGTGTCTAACAGAGTAAAACCCACTGACTTGTAGAGGAGTTTGCAACTGGAGTCTGCTCACAAGGAGGAGAAAGTGCTGGAACATTAATGGTCTGACTTAGGGCAAATGTGACTGACAGCAGCAACGTCCAATCACGTCTCCATCACTTGACTGGTTTGGGCTTAGTGGGCCCACCCCTTTCCAGGCTTTAGAATAGAATTCTCGCATGAGCTTTGCACACATCCAAGGGTTGAACTTCTTGCAATGCTGTGAAATTTACATCTCTGAATCATGCAGCTCTTGTTCCTTGAATACATCTACCAGTGTTAATTTGTTCTTTTTTTTCCCCAGAAAAAGGGAGAAAAAAATCATAAATGACGAGGATAAGGAGTATCAGGATTTTAAAGGGGAATTTGATCAAGAGTCTCTCAGAGCAATCAACCAGAATTTTAGCATTCTAACTTGACACAGTACACACAAACCCAGCAGTCTGCTCCACAGTTCACAGCAAATAGAAATGATGAGTGTGCTGATGAGAGCAAAAGTGACAGCTAATGGAATAATAAATAAGAAGGGTGACCACCGAAACTTTAGAGCTAGACTTAACCACCCTACATTCTTCAGTAGTCCCTGACACACTGTGGTGTTCTAGACTCGAATGATAGCTCTGAGTAATCAAGAAGACAAACTATGGCACTGCTAAGTAATAGTGAAGACTCTCCACTTCATCAAACTTTAGTCAGGCCTCCAAGCTTTCTTCTTGGCCAGGCTTTGGCCTTGGCCACCATTCTTGGTAGGTCCACCTAGCCCAGTTGTAGCAAGAATCCTAAGTCAGTTTAGACAGAATTCTCTTATCCTTTATATCTGATAACCTGGCCTGCCTTCACCAAGCACCGTGTTTAATTAGTTGAGCCAAGGGACCCACGCCACTGATGTCTTTGGTAATTTCCCCTTCACTGACACCCTCCCTTTGTATGTTGGCTGTAAATCCCCAGCTGTCTTTGTTGCATTTGAAGTTGACTCCAATCTCCATCCACTAGTGCAGTAGTCTTGACACCATTTGCAATACTCCTGAATAAAGTCCTCCTTACCATTTTAACAAGTGTCAGAATAACGTTTTCTTCCACAGTAATCAAGGAAAAAAAAACTCATCACAGGTGCTTCAATATAGATGCTTCAGTTGTTTACTATCTTGGTTCCAGGAAGTTTGGGCATTAGTTTCTGCCCTTTTTCCTCTGGATAGTGCAAATCTGAGTTTTGGAATTTGGAAGTGAGTCCTCTGATTTTGTTATTTTTCAAGACTATTTGGCTTTTCTTGGCCCCTTGCAATTCCATATAAATGCAAGGATTGATTTTTCCAGTTTTGCAAAAAAAGATCATTAATTAGAATTCTGATAGGGACTGAATTAAATCTGTAGATCAATTTGGGTGCAGCTCTTTTTTTTTTTTTTTCTGGACTTTTAAGACTATGGGGAAGGCTCCTCACCTGGTTCCAGAAGTGCTAACTCCTTAGCCAGGAGGATTAGCAACTTCTTGATGTTCTGTGCATGATGAGTTTAGAGCAGTAAAACCAGTCAGAATATTCATGGCCTGTCTTTCCTCCCAGGGCTGCTGAGCATATCATTCAAAACACCAACACATATCTCTCTCTCTCTCTCTCTCTCGCTCGCTCGCTCGCATTTGTTCCAGGCTAGGGACCACACTTTAGAACCCACTGTCTTAGTAGGTTGATGAATCAGCATCCAATTGAGGAATTGAAATTAGACCAGCTGGGTGTTTTCAGGCTCAATTGGAAAGCAGACATGGGATTAACTCTTAACTTTCCAGTAACCTTTCCCCTTCTGTGAATATATTTTACTACTTTTGTACCTACTCTCATGATCTCAAGATGGCTCCAAATATCTATATTCATAATAGGAAAGGGTGGGAGGAGCATCCCAGATATTATATCAAGAAGACAGAAGCTTTCCTGGAAGCCTCCAGAAGACTTCCCATTGTATTTCATGGGACTTTGAATACTAATTAATTAGAATCATTAATTTGATTAATTAATTGTTAATTGGGATTATACCCTATGGTTATCTATAGTTGAAAATGATCTGAAATGATCTGGACCTTTAGAAAACAGGATTGTCATGACTGGCTTTATCCAATCCTGATCCATTGCTGGGGATGGGCATGTTATCTTCCTAAATAAAGTTAGGATTTTGTTGGTAAGGAATTAGGAGCACCAGGATATCAGTGTACAACTATCAGCATATAAACTTGTAGCATTATTTTATTATGTGTTTTCTTAAGCATTTTCTACCTCTGCAGGCCTGATCTCATCTCTGATATTCTAAGAATGTCAGAAGTTGTTTTGTCTTCTTTATGTCCTTTGTCTTTGGTACATAGCTAGTACCCAGCAAACATGGAGTGATTTCACCAACAGACATCTGAATAGTCAAGGAGACTTTATGTGAGAGGGGGCTGGACAGTGCTGCTCCTCTGTTGACGAAAGCTGGTTGGTTACATTAGTTTAGAGAAGGTGGGATGTGGCCACCCTGGTAGGCTGAAAGCAAATGCAAGCAGGGTCCCAGGCTCTGTGTCTTTAAGGCCCTGGGTTCACACTGTTCATGACATGTTTCCTAATTATATTCTTTAAACGTTGAAAGCATTTTCTTTTCTTGCCCTTTGGGGGAAAAGTCATGTTCCAAAAAAGCATCTCATCAATGATTCAATCAAAGAAATGTCATTAATGAGAAGACCAATAGAAAAAAACTCCCCAACATTGTATTTGGGCAGATTTTCCACAGTAAATTTATATTTCAAAATATGGATGTAAATTAAAAGGCTAAATACTTCAGAGTCAGAATTATTCCTTATTTGACATTAAAGTCAGTGAATTGATCACATGTGCTGAATGTAGCTAGTAAAAAGTGCTAATTTATGGCTAAGTAATGAAACAGGGAGACAGATGGAGAATCAAATGAGTCTTCCTTACATTTGAATCTGCATACTGTTTCTAATGGTGCATACTCTTATTGCTCTACAAGGTACCCTCCGGTATGAGGAGAACATAGAGAGCTCTGAGAATCTCTGAGTCTATGTGTAGAAGTATGAAGAAGGGTAACTTAGTGAAAGCTAATCTGGCCCACTCCCACCCTGTGTCAGACTTGCAATTTCTGGAAATCGCTAGCAGAGATGATTTACCTGTCGGGACCTTATTTGTACTGCCCTGAATGCTATAATGCCACAGAGGGAAGAATTCAGTCCCTCACAGGTCATTCCAGTGTTACACGCACCGGGTAACAAATGGTCCATCAACCTGTACTGGGCTCAGAGTTGTGTTCACAGATGCCAGTGAAACTTGCAGAAGGAAATACTGACTTTCTTTTCCATCCCCCATGCCTTCTGCTCCTACAGCTCAACAGAGAAGACCTGGAAGTCAATGTTCCTGGGACTGGCATTCAGAAACACAACTCTGTGACCTAGACTTGAGCTGCCGGCTACCCACATGTACAGTCATATGGAGATCTATCAAGGAGGGAAGCAATTTATTTAGAATTTGCTAGAGATTTAAAAAAAATTTTTTTGAATGGATTTTTAAACTCTCATTGGTAGGGATGACCCAATGATCAGGTACTATTTGCTTTTACCAATCATTTCTTTCTCTTTTTTTTTGGTTGTTATTGTGGCTAGTTATTTGGGATTCCAATGGTACTAAAAATTTTGAGACAAAACTGTTAATGACCTCCATGACAGATATCATTGTCTGGCAAACAGACCTCCTATTTTCATCTAAGTACCTTGATGTACTTCTTAATGTCTTGTTGTGATAACAAATCAAGATGCTCTCTCTGCCCTTTGCTACCCAAGAGGTAGGGAGGTACCTGAATCAGGCAACTTGGATTCTCCTCTCACTTTAAATCCTATGCAAAGTGACAGAAGAATGGCTGCTAGGTATTCTCCATTTTTGTCTCAAATTCTACTCTCCAGCCATTCACCCTATTCAGTATCCTGGAAGGCTCATCTCTACAGTCTATAGCAGTGGGTTCCCTTGACCCCTGGTTTCTGTTTGGTTTTGGCCAGTGCAAGATGCTTGCAGAAGACCAGAATGTGGAAGAATGAACATAGGGTAATTTCCACCTTCCTCCCTCCCTGCTTGACACTGTAGTTCTTTCCTTCTACTAATGCCTCAGTTTTATATGACAGCCCTAAAAATTAATACTTTTTCAGGTTAATACCATCACAGAGTGGCAGCCTTGAATTATTGCTCTCTGAAAATCAGTAGTAATGTGAGTTGAAAACTGTCTGGAAGAAAAGAAAAACTCTTAACAAAAATTTTAGAAGCTCGGCAGTGCCTGTGGCTCAGTGGGTAAGGTGCCGGCCCCATATACCGAGGGCGATGGGTTCAAACCCAGCCCTGGCCAAATTGCAACAAAAAAATAGCCGGGTGTTGTGGCGGGTGACTGTAATCCCAGCTACTCGGGAAGGCTGAGGCAAGAGAATCACCTAAGCCCAAGGATTTGGAGGGTGCTGTGAGCTGTGACACCACAGCACTCTACCGAGGGTTAATAAGTGAGACTCTGTCTCAAAAAAAAAATTTTTTTTAGAAGCTTTATAGTTGCCTTTTAATTAAACCTCACAATTCATTTATAAATTTATTTATAATAAATATGTAAGTAAATTAATCTCTTTTTGGCAGACATTATTTTCATACATCTAAAAATATTTTCTAATTTCCTGAGTGAGTTCTTCTTTGATTCACTGATTGTGTGTAGTTTAATATTCATATTTTGGTGAATTCCCCAAATTCCCTTCTGTAATTGATTTCTAATTTCATTGTATTGTGTTTAAGAAACAGGCATCGTGTTATCAATCGTTTTAAACATATCAAGGTTTGTTTCATGTCCTAACATAAACATGGTCTTTCCTAGATAATTTTCCACATGCACTTTGGGAGAATGTGTATTGTTCTGTAGTTGGGTTCTGAGTTCTGTAGATGTCTGTTGGGTCTAGTTGTGTTATAGTGTTGTTCGAGTCTTTTATTTCCTTATTGATGGTCTGCCTAGTTCTATCTGTGATTAAAAGTGGGGTTTGAGACTGGTACAGAGGCTCACACCTGTACTCCTAGCACTCTAGGGGCCAAAGGTGCGAGGATTGCTTGGGCTCAGAAGTTTGAGACCAGCCTAAGCAAGAGTGAGACCCTAGCTGGGTATTGTGATAAGTACTTATAAAGCTACTTGGGAAGCTGGGGCAAGAGCACTTGAACCCAAGAGTTTGAGGTTGCTGTGAGCTGTGATGATGCTATGGCACTCTACCCAGGGCAACAGTGTTTCAGAAAAAAAAAAAAAAAAGTGGGATTTGAAGTCTCTAACTATTATTGTTGACTTATCTATTTCTCCCTTCATATCTGTTCATTTTTTTCTGTCTGTGCTTCAAGTATTTTGGGACTCTGTTGTTAGGTGCATAGGTATTTAAAATTATTATGTTTTCTTGATGGATTGTTGCAAACCTTTGCCTAATTCCTGAAGAAGTTGATATTGACTATTTGTTACCAGAGTTTTTGTTGCTTTTTTTTTTTTTTGGTAGAGACAGAGTCTCACTCTATGGCCCTCTGTAGAGTGCCGTGGCCTCACACAGCTCACAGCAACCTCCAACTCCTGGGCTTAAGCGATTCTCTTGCCTCAGCCTCCCGAGCAGCTGGGACTACAGGTGCCCGCCACAACGCCCAACTGTTTTTTGGCCGCAGTTTGGCTGGGGCCGGGTTTGAACCCGCCACCCTCGGTATATGGGGCCAGCGCCCTACCGACTGAGCCACAGGCACCGCCCGAGTTTTTGTTGCTTTTACAGAAGAGTGGCTTTTCAAAGATCCTTATTCTGACATTTCTGGTGATAAGAGAAAGTTCTTGAGATTTTTCTGAGAGTAATATAAGTTTCTGTTGTATGTTCTTAGAAATATCTTTCTAACTATCACTTTTACATAAAATCTGAAAACAATTAGCAAACCTTAGGTTAAATAAACTGTAACAATTGACAGCTAATACACTGGTAATTTTTATGTGAATATAGGAGGTGTGCAGGCATCATTTTAATGTCACTAGAAGAGTCCGTCCGATGGATTTACGTAAATGTTGATTATCTCAACCATCTTTACTTTTGGGGTGCTATTTATTGATCTGAAATTCTTTAGATCCATCTCACAGAATATGTATATTAAGATTAAGAAACTTTATCTTCCTAAAAATATGAAAGGTTATGAGCTTGTCTCTCTTTGACATGGAATATTTATATCTACCAGGTGTTATTCATATAAACATTCCATGTAAGTAGAAGTTCCCTGCAGATCACTTTGGGTTTGTTCCAGGATCACTTATATACTGTAAAGATTAATAATGAACTAATAAAGAATAATTACTGACTAAAATATTAAAGAAATATAAAAAATCCAACTGTTGCCAATAAAATTAAGAAATGTTAAAAACTATCTGCAATTTTGTAATGGCAATGTTAACTTTTTCCCCAAATAACTAATGGATGTCTAGATTTTTTAAAAGTATTGGCTATAAGACCAAAATTTACTGAATTTCCTTCACAATTTTTTGTCCTTCATGTATGAATCTTGACACATTTTTGGTTATACCATTCTTATTTGAGTTGCCTGTTATTTTCTCTTAGGTTGCATGGGCTTCAGTAGCATGTCCTATGCCAGTCATCTGTTTTTCTCCAAGGATGCCAAGCACTTCTTCCATCTAATAGGTATAAAAGAATCAGGTCTTTTTTTTTCTTTTAAGGCTAGTCAAGTAAAGCAGTAGGAGTGGAGAAGAATCAGGTCTTGTATTTAGGATATTATATACTAAAACCACAAGACTTATGTGAAAAATAGGGCTAGGAACAGACTATTCAAAACCTGTAGGACCTTATAACAAGAGCACTAGTAATGACAAACATTAAGAGTGGAACAGATGTGTTAAGTTTGTGACAGTAAAAGAAATGTTACAGTGAATAGAGTGTTTTACCTTTAAAAGTTGATGGCATGAGCTTCCTTCCTTAATTACTCACTATGCTGATAGATGAATTTTTCCTGGTCTATATGTTAGGGATTTAATGTTTTTATCTTTTCCAAACTCATATGTTGAAATATAATCTCCAGTGTGATGGGGCTTTTTAGGGGATTATTAGGCTATAAGGTAGAGCCCTCACGAGGGGTATGAAGGCCCTTAAGAAAGAGGCTCTGAGGAGTAGCTTGCCTTCCTTCTGCCATGTGAGGATACAAGGAGAAGGTGGCAACCTCTCAGATTTCTAGCCTCTAGAACTGTGAGAAATAAATTCCTGTTATTTATAAACCACCCGGTTTGTGATAATTTTGTTAGGGAAGCATGGTAACAGCTCAAGGTAGTTGCCAAAATAATTGAAGAGAGGAAGAGCTAGTACTATTTTAGCAAGAAGCAAAAATATTATTTTAACAGTTTGAGTTACAAACCAGGCCCCATCCTAGTGACTGCAGGCATCATGGAGAGTGTAGTGCTGGACTGTATACACAACTTTTGTGGAGTGTCAGCTGCTTCTTGAAAATTCCCAGGGTCATGATCAACTCTGTTCCCACCACGTGCCCCATAACAACTTGAATCTACCTGTTCATGTCAGAAAATCTAAGAGATATTAATCAGTCCTCCAAAATAACCAGCTCCCCAAAACAGCCCATCTGCAAGATCTCGATTAGCCCTGCTCCATGACAGCTCAGGTCACCCTGACCAAAGCTAGTCCAAAATAGCCAAAATAACCTAACTATACCCACCGCTATCCACCCTGCTCATGTCTAACTACTAACAATGTGTTTTAGTAACCCAAGCTAAGGTTCTACCTTTTTGCTAAGGATGTGGCTATTTGATAATGCAGCTCCACACAGGGGTTTTAGCTCCTCCCTGTTCATCTTGTCCAAGGCCTCAGTATCAATCTCCACATGAACATTGACACTGAAGTGCCCTGGCTAATTGGACCAGCAACTAACGCTCAGGGCATCTGCAAGGTCAGCTCGCAAGCCACTTTTCAGTTCTCTTTTTAATGTGGCCATTGGAATTTATTCTTTCTTTCTTGTGAGATCACTTATAAATTTTAAAATAGTTTTTGAAAACCTATTTTTCAGGGAGTGCGGTAAGGAGTTCATTTAGGGAGGTTTTCCCATTATCTCAGTCTGCCATCTAGGCAGCAGAATGCCTGCCCCAATTACTGTCTTTTCTTAACAGGATCACTGTTATTAGAATAATAGGAACATGAGGCTTGTTGTGGTTAGCAGGGCACACTTGTGGGAAGAGAGAAAAGGAGAAAGAGACATTTAGTAAGGAGAGGAATTCTTTTTATACAGAAAGTATAACTTTGGGCCCATTCTGTAGGGCTTATCAAAGTTCTTTTTAGCATCTTCCCTAACATCCACTCTAGACACACAGGGTTAATGATTATTTGGGGACTAATTACTCAATGCGTGAACTATCAGATCTTTCGTCTTTTTCCCTCTTCTGTATTGATCAGCATCTCTACAGTTGGCTGGACCATGGCAAAAGGTGCCATAGGAAACAACAAATCTATTTCTTAACAGTTGTTACCATCTGATAGAACCATGATTGGAAAGATGTAGGAGTAACCAGCTGAAACAAGGTCTGAATCCTTACTGTCTCTGCTCTTTTCGTCTTATTCTACATATAAATTTGGCAATGGCATCTGAAACCTCCTATAGGGACCATCTTGTTACAGAAGGGAATTCTAAGTTCTCTTCCTTGGAACTCTAGGATTCCCAAGAGTCCTCAAAGAATTCTGCAGGAAATAATATATCAGTTTATTTATTCAACAAATATTCACTGAGTGGTGGCCAGATGTCTGACACTGGGTTGGGTATGGTCTTTGGGGAGACAGAAGTGCCAAGTTTCTGGCCTCACCCCTTCAACCAGAGCAGCTCTGCTGGCGTCTGCTTTATAGTCAATAATCTGTGTGTTGGGGGGAGGGGGTCAAGCTGCTTAAAGAAAGTTTAAAAATCTTTTCAGGCATGAGGAATGCCCTTATTTAAAAGAAGTTTTTATTAAGCAAATCTATTCAGGGCCATTGCCTATAATAGTTGTACATGTAAATGAATTATATAGAGGGTGCCAAAAAAGGTATACACATTTTAAGAAAGGAAAAAAACTGTATTAAAATTGTAATACTCAAGTCACTTTTGACCTCTACAATTATAAGAGATACAAGTATAATATATAAGATAAATATTTCAGTATATATCAAATATTACAGCTTTTAATACAGTGTTTTTTTCCTTTCTTAAATTGTGTTCTACTTTTTTTGGCATCCTCTGCATATTAGCACAAAGATGAGAACATAGCAGGGATGTCATTCAGCTGTAACATATAACCCCCAAATCTCAGTGACATAATGTGAAAAGCTTACTTTTTGCTTCTATCTTAGACCACATTGTGCATTGTCTATGCTGTACTTCACGCACCTTCCTACTTTGGGACTCATGGCAAAGCAGCCGCTATTGGAACGTAGCTAGTCTGTGGGATTGGGACCCTTATAAGAGGGATCCTGGGCCTGGCACCCATAGCACAGTGGTTATGGTGCCAGCCGCATACACTGAAGTTGGTGGGTTCGAACTTGGCTCGGGTCAGCTAAAAAACAACAATGACAACTGCAACAAAAAAATAGCTGAGTGTTGTGGCAGGTGCCTATAGTCCCAGTTACTTGGGAGGCTGAGGCAAGAGTATCACTTAAGCCCAAGAATTGGAGGTTGCTGTGAGCTGTGATGCTGCCATGGCACTCTACTCAGGGGGACATAGTGAAATTCTGTCTCAAAAAAAAAAAAAAAAAAAAAAAGACCCTGGACAAGTAGCTTGTCTTCTTTCTGCCATGTGAGAAGGTGGCAGTTTGCAACCTGGAAGAGCCCTCACCAGAACCCAACTATGCTGGCACCCTGATCTCACACTTTGGGTCTCTAAAACAGTGAAAAATAAATTTCTGTCATTTGTAAGCCACCCAGTTTATGGTAATTTGTTATAGAAACCTGAGTCAAAGTACCACCATGAAAGAAAAGCATGGTTAAGTTTACATTGGCTCCACCATGAAAGAAAAGCATGGTTCAGTTTACATTGGCTCCTAAGTTAGATGGGTCACCACTACTGACATCTCATTGTTAAACATATTCAATGGCTTCATCATCTGATATCATTGGCACAGGGAAATATAATCTTTCCATAAGGGAGGGACAGCAAATATTTGGGAATGATAATGCAAAATGCTATAGTACTCAGTAAATATTTGAGATTAAACAACTCTGTACAACACATATTCATGTATCAATGCATTCTTATATCCCAACCGTATAAACCAGTCTCTCTGAGAAGTCCATGACTGTATGCTTTTTGAATTACATGAAAAGCCAAAATGAGTTTAAAATAATCTTAAGATTTTATTGCCACAACTAAGTCACAACTAGCCTTCAACACTCCCCACAAATTGGGTAAGGAAACCACAACATTCATTCCCCCAACCCCAGATCTATTCTGCCTTTTCAAATTGTGCTGTAAAATATTAGAAGGAAAAAGGTCTGGAACATCTAAGGATTAAGGAGAAATTCACATCACCAGAAAGCCAGGCTGTAACGCCCCTGAGGAGCTGAAGAGCTGCGTTCCTGAGCCAGATCGTATAAGATGGGGTTTAAAAACTAATCTGGAGCCATCCTATGTAAAACAAATTGTCTGCCAACAGGAAGCCTCAGAGAGGGATGTAGAGTATAAAGGAATGAAATGGATTCCAGGCTACCATGAGGATTTTCTTGATTGAAACAAGAGCAACTTATGGAATCATCCTCTGTGTGAGCCCCTAATTCCCTCTTTTCTGCAAAAACATGAAAGAAAGCATAGTGAATTTTTTTTTGGTAGCTGGATTACATACAGGAAAGATGCTTCTCTTTGCAAAAAAGATACATAAGGGAAAGGTGCAGTTGAACTCTGAAGTATAAATGAAAAAAAAAAAAAAAAACCTAAAGCAAAACCAAAACTAAAGGGTGGCACCTGTGGCTCAGTGAGTAAGGCGCCGGCCCCATATACCGAGGGTGGCGTGTTCAAACCCAGCCCCAGCCAAACTGCAACAAAAAAATAGCCGGGCGTTGTGGCGGGCGCCTGTAGTCCCAGCTACTCGGGAGGCTGAGGCAGGAGAATCGCCTAAGCCCAGGAGTTGGAGGTTGCTGTGAGCTGTGTGACGCCACGGCACTCTACCTAGGGCAATAAAGTGAAACTCTGTCTCTACAAAAAAACAAAACAAAACTAAAACCAACCTTAGCAAAAGGGAATAATACTGATTCTCAAAGCTGAAATGTCCATTAATCTGCACTATAGACCAATTGGACCTAATGGATATTTACAGAACATTTCATCCAAGAGCTGCAGAATTCACATTCTTCTCAACTCATGGATCATTCCCAAGGGTAGACCATATGTTAGATTACAAAACAAGTCTCAAAAAATTAAAAAAAATTGAATTCATACCAAGTATTTTCTCTGACCACAGTGGAATAACACTAAAACCGACAACTTGAGAAACATTGAAAACTGTACAAACACATGGAAATTAAATATGCTCCTAAATGACCAATGGGTCAATAAGAGATTAGGAAAGAAATTTAAAAATGTCTTAAAAAATGGAAATGAAAAAACCACATATCAAAACTTATGGAATACAGTAAAAGCAGTACTAAGAGGAAAGTTTATAGCAGCAAGTGCCCAATGACTTCTCCCATCCAAGTACTAACCAGGCCCTACTCTGCTTAGCTTCCGAGATCAGACGAGATCGGGCGCATTCAGGGTGGTATAGCCATAGACCCCAATGACTTCTTCAATCATGAGATACAGGTATAATAGCAGAAAAGTTTTAAGTAAAAAAACCTAATGATGATCTCAAACATCTAGAAAAACAAGAGCAAACAACCCCAAAAGTAGTAGTAAAAAAAGAAATAATAAAGATTAAAGCAGAAATAAATGAAATTGAAATAAAAAAATACAAGAGATCAACCAAACAAAAAGTTGGTGTTTTGAAAAGATAAAAATAATAGACACACCTTTAGCCAGACTAATTAAAAAAAAAAGACCCAAATAAATAAAATCAGAGATGAAAAAAGAGACATTATAACTGATACTACAGAAATCCAAAGGATCACTAGAGACTATCATGAGCAACTATATGCCAATAAATTGGAAAACCTAGAAGAAATGGATAAATTCCTACATATGCACAAGCTACCAAGATTGAACTAGGAAGAAATAAAAAACCTGAATAAACTAATGACACATAACAAGAAAAAAGCAATAATAAAAAGTCTCCCATCAAAGAAAAACCCAGGAACCAATGAATTCACTGCTGAATTCTACCAAGCATTCAAAGATAACTAATACCAATACTACTTAAATCATTCCAACAAATCAAAGAGAAAGGGATATTCCAAAGTTATTTCATGTGGCCTGTATCACCTTGATACCAAAACCAGACAAGAACATAACAAAAAAAGAAAACTATAGGCCAATGTCTCTGATGAACACAGGTGCAAAAATCCTCAAAAAATACAAGCAAACTTAATTCAACAGCACATTAAAAAGATTACTTATCATGGTCAAGTGGGATTCATTCCAGGGATACAAGGAAGTTTCAAATTCATCAACAAATGAATGCAAATACATCAACATGATACATCCTATCAACAGAATGAAGGACAAAAACCACATGATTATTTGAATTGATGCTGAAAAAACATTCAATGAAATTCAACATCCTTCATGATAAAAACTCTAGAAAACAGTGGGTATAGAAGGAACTTACCTTAATATGCTAAAAGCCATATATGAAAACCCCACAGCTAGTATCATAATGAATGGGGAAAAACTGAAAGCCTTTCCTCTAAGATCTTGAACAATACAGGGAGGCACACTTTTACCATTGTTAGTCATCATAGTACTAGAAGTTCCAGCTAGAACAATCAGACAAGGGAAAGAAAGAAAGACCATTCAACTTGGAAAGAAGGAAATTGTTTCTTGTTTGCAGATGATATGATCTTATATCTGGAGAAACCTAAAGACTCCACAACAAAAATGTTAGAACTTATGATAAAAGGATTTTTTTTTTTAATCTGGGTAGATGCCTAGCAATGTGATTGCAGGATCAAATTTGACTTCTTTGAGGATTCTCCATATTTCCTTCCAAAAAGGTCATATTAGTTTGCAGTCCCACTAGCAGTGTAAAAGTGTTCCCTTCTTTCCATATCTATGCCAGCGTCTGCAGCTTTGAAACTTTGTGATGTGGGCCATTTTCACTGGGGTTATGTGATATCTCAGAATGGTTTTGATTTGAATTTCTCTGATGATTAGGGATAATGAGCATTTTTTTCATGTTTGTTAGCCATTTGTCTGTCTTCTTTAGAGAGGGTTCTATTCATGTCTCTTGCCCAGTGATATATGGGATTGTGCACTAGAATGTTTATAGCATCTCCATTTATAATCACCAAAATGTGGAAACAGCCTAAATGCCCACCAATCCAGGAATGGATTACAAACTGTGGTATATGTATACCATGGAATACTATTCAGCCACTAAAAAAGATGGAGACTTTATATCTTTTGTATTAACCTGGATGGAGGTGGAACACATTCTTCTTAGTAAAGCATCACAAGAATGGAGAAAGAAGAATCCAATGTACTCTATTATAATATGAAGGCAGTAGATGAGCTAATACAAGAGGTGGGTAGGGGAATAAGCAAGTGGGGAGAGGGAAGAAGGGAGGGAGATGGGGGGTCACAGTGTATGGCACACTTCTTGGGGGTAGGACACAATTATAAGAGGGACTTTATCTAACAAATGCAATCAGTGTAACCTAATTCTTTGTACCTTGAATCCCCCCCAAAATAAAATTTGTGCTTAAAAAGATTAGAACTGATAAACAAATTCAAGTAACTTTATAAGATATAAAATCAATATACAAAAATCAGTAGCATTTCTGCAGGCCAACAGTAAACAATATGAAAAAGAAAATAAGAAAGTAATATCATTTACAATAGCTATAAAGAAAATGAAATAGTTGGGAGTAAACTTAACCAAAGAAATGAAAAATCTCTATAATGAAAACTGCAAAACATTGATGAAAGAAGTTGAAGAGGACACACAAAAAAAGGAAATATATTCCAAGCTCATGGATTGGAAGAATCACTATTGTTAAAATGTCCACACTACCCAAAGCAAACTATAGATTTAATGCAATCCCCATTAAAATACCACTGACAATTTTTACAGAAATAGAAAAAAATAATCCTAAAATTTATATGGAACCACAAAAGACCCAGAATAGCCAAATCCATCCTGAGCAAGAGGAAAAAAATTGGATGAATTAATTACATTACCTGACTTCAAATTATACTACAAAGCTGTAGTAACTAAAATAGCATGGTATTGGCATAAAACCCAACACTTAGACCAATGGAACAGAATAGAGAATCCAGAAATAAATCTATAAATCTATAGTGAACTTATCTTCAATAAGGGTATCACTCTCGTGACGTTTGACCTCTCGTTATAATTTAAGCTTCTAGGTCCTCCAAAAAACCAACATTAAAATGGGATCAAGTATGTTGAGATTTTATTAGGGAAAATGCTCGTGAGTGAAGGGGAAGGGGACTTGGAGAAGGTGGGAGTGCTGTTTGACCTTGAGAGAAGGTCGTGTGGAAGTGGCCTTAACTAATGTACCCTTGGAGAAAGTGATAATGAAAGCTAAGTCTTAGGCTATCTTCCTCATAGTCAGGGGGTGACTTCTGTGATCACCAAGGCAGTGGATGTATGTTGGGGTTTCCTTTACCTTTTCTGTATGTCGTATCGAAACATCCACTTAAATTCTTTTATTTGTACTATTTCATTTGGTATCCCCCCTGCCCCCCAAGAAAAATCAAGAATTTCAAGATGCCAATTAAGCACAGGGTCCTCCTGAGTTCAGGGCCCTGTGTGACCTCATGGTCCTGAAGCTGACAGTGTTCTGCCTTAGTACCCATGGGAAGGCTGAGCCCTTGGACAATTATGCTCCATATAGTTGGAGATCTTCCCAGCACCCATAGATAAGCAAATTTATTAATTTTTGTGGGTTTTGTTTCTTGTCTCTTACGAAAGCTCATCTGTGAAGGAGCCTTCTCAGAGTATTCCTACTAGCATCCTTTGTCAATAGGTCAGAGGTTTTTTTGTTTTGTTTTGAGACAGAATCTCACTTTGTCACCCTCAGTAGAGTGCTGTAGCCTCACAGCTCACAGAAATCTCAAACTTTTGGGCTCAAGTGATTCTCTTGCCTCAGCTTCTTGAGTAGCTGGGATGACAGGCATCAGCCACAATGCCCAGATATATCTTTTTTTAAAGATAGGGTCTCATTCTTGTTCAGGCTGGTCTTGAATTCCTGAGCTCAAGCAATCCGCCTGCTTCAGGCTCCCAGAGTGCTAGGATTACATGTGTGAGCCACTGCACCCGGACTTCAGAGTTGTATTTTTAAAGTGCAGATCAGCAGTCATCACTCTCATTGGTTCTAGAATAAAGTCCAAATTCCTTACAATGTGCTGGAAGCCACTGGGACAGCTAGGCCTCCTGCGTCTTGCTCAGGGTGCCTAACCAAGGTGGCCAAGGGGCTTGTGTTGAGTCCTGCCTCAGGTGAACTCTGCTCTGGGGAAAGGGTGCTTGTCTCTAATATGTGCAGAGGGAGCCTGACTACAGTGCTCCCAAGGTCTCTGCTGCTGCTCTCTCTCCCATATCACCTGTCATCACTCTATCTCTTGTTTCCCATGTTCCAGCAGCATTGGCCTCCTTCATTCCTTGAGCAGCTTGCTCCCACCTCCATGCTGTAGCAGGTGTGGGTCTGTCCCTCTGAAACGCTTTCCCCTGGCTCTGTATGTGGCATGCCCACTCTCAGCCTTGGGACCTCCATTCGAATATTGCCTCCTCAGGGAGGCCTTCTCTAAATATCTCAAAAAGTGACCTCCTTAGTCAATTCTCACACTTATGCAGTGATTCCATAAGTAGATAATGAATGCCTACTATGTGCCAGGCATTGGCCCACGTGCTAGGACACTAAATCCCTGCCCTTAGGAAGGTTTCTTTCTGGCGGTAAGGGTCAAACAATACAGGTGACGTGTCAATTTTTCCGTGTCTACTTGACTAGATGACTGTGCTCAGATGTTTGCTCAAACTCTAGTCGAGATGTTGCTGTGAAGGTGTTTTGTTTCAGTCAGATTTTGGTACAGCAGATTAGCCTCCACCATGTGGACTGGCTTCATCCAATCAGCTGAAGGCCTGAAGAGAACAAGACGGAGGCCTCCCTCCCTCCCCCAGGAAGAAGGAATTCAGGCTCCAGCCTGCTCTCAGGCTTGACCCTGAGATGTCAACTCTCGCCTAGGTCTTCAGCTCCCTGGCCTGCCCTGCAGAGCTCAGACTTGCTAGGTGTCCACATCGTGTGAGTCAATTCCTTAAAACAAATCCCCCTCTGTGTAGACCTTCACTGATGCTTTTCCTCTGGAGAGCTCAGATTAAGACAGTAGCTAAGAAAAGCAAGTAAAATAGATGATAAAATAGCAGTTAGTGATAAATGCAATGGATAAAACCCCATAACCTTATTTATTTTCTTCATAGCATTCACCTGTAACTATTTTGCTTGGTAACTTTTTTGTTCTCTGTCTGATCTGCTGGTGTATTCACTGTGACATGCTGCTCTGGTTATCTTTAATGTGTAACAAAACACCCAAACTTAGTGGCAGAGCTGTTCAGCAACCAATTATTTTATTATGCTCACAGTCTCTGTGAGTGCACATTTAGAAAAGGCACCGAGGGGCTGGCTATTCTCTGCTTTGCGATGTCTTGGCCTTTGTTTTCAAGACTTGAGCTTGGGGTGACCAGAGAGGGGACGCAGGAGCCTTTCTAGGATGGCTTCTTCCCTGATGGACTTGGTGCCTGGGCTCAGTGGAGACTGCTGATGGCCACCGACATGACTCAGTGTCTCACAGCCTGGTAACTGGGTTTAATGGGAGGTCTTATCTTCATACATTGACCATTCCAAGACAGCCAGGCAGAAGTGGCTTGGCCATTTGTGGCCTACTTTCAAAAGTCTGATAGTCTCTCTTGGTTTAGACAGTTATCAGCCCATATTCAAGAGGAGGGAACACAGATCTCTCAATTGGAAGAGTGACACAAATTTTTAGGCCATGTTCCCAAACCACCTCACTCTAGAGGTGCTCAGCATCTAGAAAGCAAGTACTCAACAAATATTTATTGATTGATTTATTTATTGATTGATTTATTTATTTTTTGGCCGGGGCTGGGTTTGAACCCACCACCTCCGGCATATGGGACTGGCGCCCTACTCCTTGAGCCACAGGCGCCGCCCTATTGATTTATTTTTGTTGTGGCAGTTGTCATTGTTGCTTTAGCTGGTCCAGGCTGGGTTCGAACCCATCACCCTTGGTGTACCCACTGAGCTACGGGCACAGCCTCAACAAATATTTATTGATTGCATAAATAGAAAAGCCCAATTCAACCAAAAAAAATGTTATATTTATTTTACTATCAAGGGATAATTACTATTAAAATATGCTTGTATTATTTTTTTAGTGCATGGACTTAATGTGCATATGTTCGTTTTTCTCAATGACTATTTCTCTAAGTTCTTCTAGTATAATAATATTTTCCACTTGGTATTCTAACTTTCTCACGCATTCTTCCATGCCACCATATGTCTGTGTAGTATATGCTTTTGGATGGTATCATATTTTACTTATTTGACACCCCCTAATGTTAGACAATTGGACTTTTCCCAGGATTTTGTAAATATTTTAAGTAAATAAAGTAATTAACATATTTGTGTGCAGATCTTACAGACTTTCCCATGAGTTCTTTTGAGGATAACTTCCTAGAAGTAAACTTGTTGAGTCAAAAGTATGCACATTTCCAAGATCATTGATAATACGTTCATACAATATGATTTCCTCATTTTGGAGAAAACAAAACTACTCATTCAACAAAAACCTTCTTGTGTATTTTAAATTAGATTTATTTTCTTTAAACACGGTAAAGCATAAATGTATTCTTTATTCTAAATATTTACTTTTATGGTTTTTGCTTTGTTACAGTTGGTATTTCCATCAAATCAGTAGTGCTTCTGAGAAGAAATATCAGAAGGCTTTCCAAAAATATCACATCTTTGCAAAATGTTCAGATTTGAAAATGAAATGTGTCCCCAGTAATTGAATTGCACTGCAATCCAATTCATCTCAGTTCCAAGGAGGAAAGAAAATTGCACCATGAGAGTCGTGACTATAGGACGTTACCCATGCCTTGCAAACTTGCTTGAACAAAAACCTGGAGCCTAGATATAGAGAGGGAGAAAATGTGGGTTTTAGTTTTGAGAAGGTGATACAATGCTTCATCTCTTCGGACATGATAGTATTTTAATCTTGTTAGGGACCATCTTATTTCTTTCATTTTTGCATAACTTTAGTTACATAAATGATGGGTATTGCACTGATGTATAATTTAATTTTTACAGTCTGACTAAAATTGCAGAGTAAAAGATCATGATACAATGTAACATAGCTGCATTTGCCATTTATGATCTTTGTATAATCAAGTGCTCCCTAAATTCATGTTTTAACTTCTCCATGCTTTAAAGCTGCATGCCCATTCTATGTTTGGTTTTACGATATCTACATTTAGTCTTGGCCAGTGTGATGTTTAACCCTTTAGGAAGATGACCTGTAAAACTATCTATTTGTCCATCATCTATCTTCCTTAGAGCAAATGATATCAGTGGAATAAAATTCTAAAGGCCCTAAGTTCTTAGATCAAAAATAAAATGAATTATCTGATCCTACTTAGAATAGTTTTCTTTGGCAATATTATAGCAGCAGAAATTTACCATCTTGTAGCAGGGCTCTTTTCAGTGACATTGTCACTGTTACTGACACCAGCCTCTCAGTGAACACTTACAAAACCCTTGTTCAGCGGAAGTTTCCTGCTACATCTTTCCAAATTCTTGCTCTTTTAACATGCCTTATTTCTGTGTCAGTTAACTGAGCTGTAATGTCATGAGGAATTCTTTGAAACAGTGTGAATCTTGTTCTAGCCACAACTTTATCTGCTAGGGTATGTGACTATGAGTTCCAACCTTGCTTCCTCCTCCCTGCCTTCAGGACCTTAGAGATAGCTGCACCTTCTGCTAGGTGTTTCCCTGGATTCTGGGAAGAATATGAAAATGTGTGTGTGAAGAGGTTGTCAAAAGAGTTTTAAAACACGAAATAACAATTTAAGATCCCTTTTAAAAAATAAAATTTCAGATGTGAAATTAGTTTATATAAATTCATTCAACAGACTTAGGTAACACTTTTTGTTGTTGTTGTTAGACCAGAAAATTTCTGTTACACCAATGTATTTGTACTTAATTTCAGCTGGGACTTTGGGGCTTTGAGTTATGCAGGGATTATGCCCCTGTATAATGGAGTGTCCTGGCTTTGTGAGGTCCCAGGGCTCCCGAAATCTCAAAGACAACAGTTGACATTTAGAAATGTCTGTATTATTTCCTGTCATTTTCATGGAGCTCAGAAGTTTCTTGGTAAAGAAGTTGATCCCTGTCAGTGATGGGTTATAGTCATAACTCATGATGCTGTGAGACACTGCATCTCAGTCTGTTTCTTGTCACCTGTGAAGAATTCCAGATGTTTCTATGATCCCTGCACAAAGGCTCAGGTCCACATCGGAATTATCTGATCCTACTTAGAATTCACAGCAATTCTGGGACATCTGAATTCTTAGTTAATGTTCCAGAAAGTCTGGAAGCTCAGGGTTAGCACAAGTAAATAGAAATAGAAATATTCTACTTTCTTAATTCCACAAATGGTATTTCCATTTCACATTTCATTTTTCCAGAGTATTAAATGGAAAGAAAGGAGAGAGAGAGAGAGAGGAAAAAGAAGAAAAAAAGGAAAGAAGTCCAGTGGTTCTTGGCATACTTCCATGGAGTTGTTTTACCTTGGCATCTGGGCTGTTCTTCCTTGGCAGGCTTCAGCATACTCTTGGAGTGAAGGCACACCACTGGTTAGCCACCAAAGGTTTATTCTATCCCGCTTTCTTTTGTTCTATGTACTGTTTCCAAAAAGCAACAATTTTGACCTTAATTAAAATCAAAATCATAGCTTTTTGGTGATACAGTATGTAGCACAAAAGGTCATCAAAATCTTTTATTAGGTTTTTGGTATAACTCTGACTAATTTTCCGTTATGCATCTAGATTTCTGTTTGTATAAGCTTAAAAGTGTACACCCTTGTTGAGTCCCCTTTGAGATTGGTTTGTACTTTGAATATTATGCTTTTAATCTAAAAAGAGTATTTGGTCTCTGCATTGACTTTACTTCTCACGTCACTTTGATCTGGAGGACTCACTTATCCTCCCTGTTGTCGTCTCATCTCCCTGTGACAGGCAGCCCCTCCCTCTCACTTGCAGATGATACAGGGATGCTGGTTGCACCTCTCCTCCTTGCCAAGAGGCCAACAACCAGCATTAAGGCATGGCTGGTAAAGTCCTGCCCTGAATAAGGGAGCAACATGATCATAGGATGAAGGAGCTGCAGGACTTAGCCCGTGTGTATTGGCAGAATGGAGGGAAGTGACTTTCATCGGCTGGAGCAAGGGGAGTGGAAGATAAAGCTGGATAAGGGAGAGCTCATCACTTTGGGAGCACCTTCTGGGACACCAGCAAGAATCCTGTTAACACAGTGCTGGGATGGCTCGTAGAGCCTGGGAAAAGCAATGGCCGCCTAAATGAAGCAGTGCTATTAGAACTGCCATGGCACATAGAGGAAGAAGGCCCCAGAGAAGTGGGTGTCTAGCCTCAAAGACTGTGCAAGCCTAGAAATGCCATCAACTGACTGTGTTGCCACGAAGACCCAGAAAACCTTCCACCATATATTTTCCTAAGCAATAAGTAATGCGTTGGTGAACGGGGCAGCCATTGCAATTCCGAGGGCTGTGGTAGGAGATGTCATTGCAAAACTGAGCTCCTTCATATCAATGAACATGATAGAATCCTAAAATAACAGAGGCCAGGTGGCAGCACTTAACTACCAGAAGCCAAACAGGTGCAATTATTGTTATGAACTTCAGTGCTGAGTGGCAGTCAGAGAGGGCTCACCCACAGAAAGCTACGGAGATGGCTATAGAGTGTGATGTTCCTAGGGCTGAGACAGATTGGGAGCAAAGGAAGATATTATTTAATTTATATAGCTAGAATGGCTGAGGGCAGCTGCCCAATATACAAATCATGATTCTTTGCTCAGTTTCTAGACCTGAGCCAAGTTTCTACCCTGGAATCCATTAACTCAAGGAAAGGCTATGTCTTCAGAAGAAGGAACTTCATTGTATTATAGCAATTGTGCACAGTAATGATGCAGCCAGTCCTCCCCCAGAGGCAGCTGTGGCCACTTGCTTGGGTAACTCTACAAAAGGGGACGGGGTATGGTAGCTGGCCTCTAAGATGGGTCCCAGCGATTATCACCTCCTAGTCTTCAGGCCTCTGTGTGGCCCTCTTCATCCTGAGTGGGGCTGATCAATAGGCTATTTAGAAGCTAGGCCATAAATACACTGTGGCTTCTACCTTGCCCTCTCTTAAAGATCACTGCATTTGGAGGAAGCCAATGGCCATATCAAGAGGACACTCAAACCACCTTTTGGAGAAGTCCAAGTGGCCAGGAACTAAGGCCTCTTGACAACAATCAGCACAAACTTCCCAGTGTGTGTCTTGGAATTGGATGTTCTAGTTCCAGTCAAGCCTTCAGTTGACTGTACCCCCAGCCCACATCTTGACTCATGAGAGACTCTCAGCCAGAACCATATAGACGAGTCATTCCCAGATTCCTGACTCACAGAGCTGGCCTGAGATAATGAATGTTCATTGCTGTTTTAAGTCACTACATTTTAGGTTAATTTGCTACACAGTAAGAAGTAATTAATAAAGGGAAATACCCAAATGCTTTAATGACTATTTAGGTCTGAACTGATACCCAGAGGCCTAACGGCCCTGTTAGAGTGACAGCACAGAGAACTCAGATAATCATGGAGTCTTGGTCCAGGTAAAGCACACAGTAGGTCCACTACATCTGTGGACTTGTGGCAGATGTTTTCATAGTTTCCAAATGTAGAATTACAATGGACATATTTGATACCTGCCACAACTGCTGCACTGATTATTGGGCCTTTGGAGAAAGCCAAGTAGACAGTCCTAAAACTGAAAGACAGTTGTGTATCCCAAGAAGAATGCTGGAGATTATTGCCACCTATAGGGACTTATAGGGTGCAGTTGTGATTGTCCCTGACCTATCTCCATTTAATTCACCAGCCTGGCTCCTGCAAAAACCACTGGATCCTGGATAATGACAATACACTACTGAAAATGATAAAAGAAGTAGCCCAAATTGTAGCTGCTAGGCCCAATATGGCACTTTTACTACAACAGATAGACTCAGCCTTTAGTACATGATATGTGGCTATTGATCTGGTAAATGCATCATTATCCATGCTATTAGAAAGAAGAAAAAGAAATGGTTCATGTTCACTTAGATCAGACAGACAATAGAACCTCCTACATTGACCACCTCCTTAAGTTGACCTAATTTTTGTAGACTAGACATGCACCACATGTACATATCAGTACAGTAGGCCTATTTCCTTAAGTTGACCACTTCTATACCTTGACCAGTTTGTTACAGTCCCTCGAGTGGTCAATTTACAGAGGTTCTACTGTATTTATTCTTTCCTTAGGCTATTTTAACTCTTCTGCCTTTGGTCATTCATAGTCTGAAGATAACTGGACTAGCTAGACACCCACTCTGCAGAACAGACTCTGGTCCAGTATATTAATGTCTCCTGTCAAGCAGGTGGAAATGCAAGATGTAGCTGGTGTGCTAAAAGCCTTGGTAAGACCCACGGGCTCCGGGTCCTGGGAGACAAACCAGTGCTTCAGAGTCCTGCCACATCAGTGGTAGAAGTCTAGTGGTCTAGGCACCTTGGGGGCATCTTGCACCTCCCACCACTGAGAAGGAAGGACAATGCTTGTAGGTCCCAGTTTCTGGAGGTGACATATTCCACATCTGGGAATCTTCATCTGACTCACAGACTGGGTTACATGGAAGGCTTCCTACTGTAAGTCAGGCCCAGAAAAGGGCTCTGAAGTAGACCCTACTGTAGTGCAAGTAAAATAGCCCTGCTGCCTAAGCTGACCAACCCTGTGGACCTTAGGTTACTAGTGATATCACAGAGGGAAAAGGCCAGCATGTGCAGTTTACAGTAATTCCCACTGGGAGAAGCACAAAGCAGACCCAAGGATTCTGGAGTAAGGCCATGGCATCTGCAGTGGAAAATTTTACACTCTTCAGAAACCAGCTGTTGGACCTTCATAGAGATGGAGCATCTGGATATAGGACCCCAGAACTGCCCAGCATGAGCTCATCAGGTTATAAGGCTGGGTGGGCTGAGCACCACCATGGCAAGATAGAAGTATTGCATCTGGGCCAAACACGAGCAGGGCCTGCGTGAGTGCCCAGCCAGCTACACGAGCAGCTAGCCCAGGCCTCCATACCCCCATATTATTGCACCAGGAGCTCTCCCTCAGTTCAAACCTACAGCCACATTTGGAAGGGGGATCCCTGATGATCCACTGATGGAGGAGGAAAAAGTGGGAGCTTGAACCTTGGATGGTGTGTGTGTGGATAGGAGCCAAAAACAGACCGTGTCTGCACCATGGTTGTACTCAGGCTGAGCCTCAATACAATGGTGAGGGGAACTCTAATGGGGGTTATCTACCAGGTGTAGACAGAGAGCATCTGTCTTCTCCTTGCTTGCTTGCTTCCCTCTTGTTCATCATTTATTGGTCAACATACCTATTGATGTATTTTCTGTCAATCATTTATCTCTCTATTTCTTTACTTTTATTTAGCGATCATTTATCTGTTATCTATTACTTTATCTGTCAATTATCCATCATTTATTTGTCAGTCACCCATTATTTATCTATCCATCTATCATCTATCTCTTTATCATTTATTATCTGTTTACCTTTCATCATCTATCTACTTTCTATCTTGGTATCATCTCCCTCTCCCCTTTTCTCATCTGTCACTATGAACAGACTCATTGGTAATAACAAATGCCTTAGAGGAGAAAAGCTGAAAGCTGAGGGTTAAGGAGGCCTGGGCTAGCAGGCCCTGTGAGGATGACCTTGGACTCAAAGCATTCGTATCCCATGGTGACACTGGACCCAAAGCATTCATGTCCCATGCTCCATATTCACTAGAAAGTCTCCACCACGGAACAAAGAGGCCCTGAACAATCACGGTCTTCTCAGCCATTCACTTTTTGTTTTCCTTTAAATTTATTGTTTTCTGATTTTTGTCCTAGACACTTTCCACTTTGATTTAAGACTGCTGTGCTAAGAACAATAACTAAAAATAACTTCTATTTTTGTAGCATACTCTCATAATTTGCCTCATTTTATCCTGGCAACAGTCCTGGGACTTAGGAATAACAGGGAGAAGATTTCTTCCAGATGAAGAAAACTGATGCTCAGAGACGATCACGGCCCTGCCCAGGGCCATGGGGCCAGCTGGTGAGGAAGGTACAGGTCTCCAGCTTCTGTTTCCTTGGGCTCCTTTGGGGTGTGGAGGGAATGCAGAGCCGTGTTGACCAGCAGGGGGCGCTTGTCTCCTCTTGTCTGCATGGATCCACCCTTGGGCTCCCAGTTCCAGGTGCACACCTCTTTCCTGAATCTCCATCTGCTGATCACACCCACATTGCCCAACGCACCTCTGTGTGTGCTCATTCTCTAGGTCCTTGTAGACCCTTCGTTGCTGTAGGCTCTTCCCAGTCTCTAGTAAGAATGCATGGGAGTTAGCACCCAGCCAGAGGCTGTAAATCAGCCTTAGTGCTAGCAATAACCTTTCCCTTCCTGCTATAATACAAATGTGGAGCTTGTCATGGAGGTTTATCTTTGTGGCATGAATATTGACCTTTCCCCCATATGTCCTTACATTGTGTGCTTTCTCCTGCAGCACCCAGTTTTGTTGTGTTTCTCCTTCCTGCTTTCTTATTTGTTACAGTTCCCCCTTCTGTAGTGAGAGACCCTATGAATGACAAAGTCATTCAATTATAATAAAATTGTATCGAGTCTTCCCCAGGGGTCAGGCATACTGCATAGCACACTGAACTAAAATCCCAGCCCTCATGGAGTCGGCATTCTAGGGAGGGAGACACATGATAAATAAAACAAATAGGGAACTGATATAATTCGCCAGATGTTAATAGTTTCCATGAAGAAAAATAAAGCAGGGAAAGGAATAAGGAGAGGGGGTGCGGGGAGATGGGGCATAGTCAGGGGGAAATTTGTAATCTGTAGAGAAAAGATCAAAGAAAAGGTTAAAAGCAAGAGAAGGTAACATTTGAACAAAGACCAGAGGTGGTGAGAGAGCTAGCCTTATAGATATTTGGGAGAAAGATATTCCAAAGAACAGAAAATGTAAAAGACCCAGTGGGGGAGCAGACCCCACATGCAGGCCAGTGTGGCTGGGCTGGAGAAGTAGGGAAGGTGAGGTCAGAGAAGTAAAGGGATGATAAAAGGGATGTGGGTCCCAGAGGGTGGGTTACCGATTGTGTAGGGCCCGTGGGGCCATACGATTGATGTTGATGTCAACCTAAGATGAGAAGCCACTTCCAAATGAGAAATACAATAGGATTTCTATAAGTTAACTGACTGAGGGACTGTAACAAACCATACAACAGACTAAGGTGGTCAACATAAGGAACCAGGCCTACTGTACTGATACATACATGTGGTTCGTGTCCAATCTATGAAAATTAGGTCAATTTAAGGAGGTGGTAGATGTAGGGAGGTGGTCAACTATGGATGGAAGTTCTATTGTACATGTGAGGTGACCTGGTCCAGATGAGTATGTATGACGGCCTCTTCCTATAGAACATTTTGAATGTCATTCCTTTTTAATAGCATCTCTCTGGGATTTGGAGAAAGAGGCCAAACATCCAGATGTGGAGTCCCACAACCCTGAGCTCATCTGTAGCTGGGACATGACAAACTTTTCTTACTGAAATAACTGTTGCATTCAGCTCGTAGGGACTGAGGGAATATAACTGTGATTAGAGTCTAGCTCTCCAGGAGGTTCCTATCAGCAGCTGGTTTAAAGAATGTACCTTTTCTTAAATGTCAGGTCAATGGCTGCTAGGAAGAAGACACGGGAGGTTGGCCTGGTGTCACCATCCACATGTCATCATGCCACAGGTGCCACAACACAAAACCCAGAAATTTCCTAATTTCCCACATGGGCATATCGAGAGTTGAGATGAACTCCATATTGCTGCTACTGAATATCTACAAGGTACCAGGCATGGGTGGTTGTTGGAATAGATAAAATCATTGGCTTCATAGACCTTAAAGGAGAAAGAGCGAGGGAGAGAAATGTGTGTTCTTCTGTTAACTAGTGATGAATGACATGAAGAAAAGCTGAGCACACTGAACTGGGATACAGGAGAAGTGATGATTAGGGAAAGTGGCACAGTCACCTTGATTTCTGAATAAAAGAGCAGAGCCCTATGCCAGGCACAGTGACTCACGCCTGTAATCTCAGCACTCTGGGAGACTGAGGCGGGTGGACTGCTTGAACTCAGGAGTTCGAGACCAGCCTGAGCAAAAGAAAGATCTCATCTCTACTAAAAATAAAAAAACTGAGGCAAGAGGATCACTTGAGGGGGAGGAGACAAGATGGCTGACTGAAGCCAGCTTTCCACATAGGCTCCCGTTCAGAAGGAGAGTTAAAGGACAAAAATTCAGCAAGTAACCTGGTGGATTTGAGCTGCACTAAGAGAGAAGGTTGTAGAACGCACGTCAACCCCGCTGAGGCGAGCTGCGACCGCAAGGATACAAACAAAAGGTACAAAATCCATCACCAAGCGGACGGGAGTCCCCTCCCCCATGAGAACGGCTCAGAGTGCCCCACAAACAACCGGGCAGAGTTCAAAGGTCCTCCCACTAAACTCCACGGGAGAGACTCTCTAAAAACGGGACCTACCTCCCCTACTAGGGTGCCACGGCGTCCTCCTGCCAGGCATAAAACTGTATAAACTGTATATAGTCTCTACCTGGAATTCTGAGCTCCCAGCGCTCCCCTTTGCTCACACTGGGGTCTGGAGGCCAGTCCCAGTCAGTCGGCGGAGACGGGACTGCACCGGAGTGGCAGTTCCCTGAGGCACAGTGCGACAGCCGTCTTTTGGTGACAATAAGGCCAGGCATAAAACTGTGTAAAGCTGTGTGTGTTCTCTGCCCACAACCCCAGGCTTCCAGTGCTCCCCGCGCTCCCCTCTGCTCTCGCTCCAAGGTCTGGAGGCCTTTCCCCCAGGGGTCCAGACTCTTGGGCAATTGCTTGAGGGGTGTAGACAGTGCTGGGCTGCAGCCGGTCGGTGCAGACTCTGGGATACGGGAGCGGAGAGAGGACGGTTGGCCCGAGGGGAGCTACACCAGAGCGACGGTTGCCTGAGCCATAAGGCAGAAGCCCTTTTTTGCTAGCAATACGCCTTACTACAGAATATTCTGAAGCCACACCCCCTGTCTCCCTGGGCAACCAGACTCTGAGTTTGCCTGAGGCAACTCCAACTTGCAAACCAGGGAAACTCCCAGGGCAGGGCTGACCCAGAGGTCCACTTTACTAAACCTTAGACGCACCTGGCCCTCAGGGGATCGTCAGCCTATAGACAATACAAGAACAAAGACAAGCTGATTTGGAACTCAATTCAGCTTCTCTTCTGCAGGGGAAATGCAGAGCTGTTCTGTTCTGTTCTGTCAGTAACATTAATCAGGGGCGAGACTGGACCTGAGTGAAAACCCCTCAACCTTCATCTAGCGCCCGAGGTTGTCAGGCCTCACCTCCTCCTGCTGGAGAGAGGCAGAGCGCAGCGGCCTGGCAGACTTCCTTGTGATTCCGGCAGGTACAAACTCCTGGAGTACCGATTCACTACAGGCAACTGGGTCAGCCAACTGCAGGGCTATCAGTGACTGGGTGTGAAGTGGTGCAAGGTGGGGAAGGAGGCAACAACCTTCCCAGACTGATTTATAGGCTGGGTGGCTTCTCCTGACTCCACACAACACTGGAGCAAGCCACACCATAGTAGTGTTCCCAGAGACCTCTTAAATTCTCTCACCCGAGACAGGTGCAGACTGAGACAATTGATTTGGACATTTTTGAACTGAACCAATCACTTGAGGACAAATCAGGTGGTGCCCTAGGTGCACGGTGGTAGGAAGGTTTGATTTTTCTTTTCCAATTGTTTGCCGGTGGGGGGCAGGGTGACTTAATTGCTGATATTTCTCCACAGCTGAGACTTCAATCCAAAGTATCTGTTTCACTAGGGTGGAACAGAAACCAGCTGAAAACAAGGCAGAACCATTTAGCCCCACCACACCAGACAGGGCCCCAGTTTCTCAGGCCACAACACTGTACAGGCCCTCGACAAAGCCCCAGGGGAAAAAATCAGAGGGAGTAAAACAACCATGGGGCGGAATCAGCGGAAAAGCTCTGGTAACATGAATAACCAGAATAGATCAACCCCCCCAAGGAAAGATATGGCAGATGCAATTGAAGATCCCATTCATAAACAACTGGCTGAGATGTCAGAAATCGATGCAGAATTTGGATTGCAGACAAGATTAACAAAGTGGAATTAGGAATTCGAGGAGAAATTCAAAAGTTGTCTCAAGAATTTAACGAATTTAAAGACAAAACCACCAAAGACTTAGACACACTGAAGCAAGAATTTGCAGCCCTCAAAGATATGAAAAATACAGTAGAATCCCTCAGTAACAGAATGGAGCAAGCAGAAGAAAGGATTTCTGACATTGAAGATAAAGCCTTTGAACGCTCCCAAACTCTCAAAGATGAAGGGAAATGGAGAGCAAAAACGGATCACTCTCTCAGAGAGCTCTGGGATAATTCAAAGAAGGTGAATATCCGAATCATAGGAATTCCAGAAACAGATGAAGTGGCCTCGCTGGGCACAGAGGCCCTTCTGCGTGAAATTATGAAAGAGAATTTTCCAGACATGCCTAGAGATTCTGAAATTCAGATAGCGGACAGGTTCAGAACCCCAGCACAACTCAACCCCAATAAGACATCCCCAGGCATATCATAATTAACTTCACTAAAGTTAATATGAAGGAGAAAATCCTCAAAGCTGCCAGGAGAAAGAAAACCATTACCTTCAAAGGCAAGAATATTAGAATGACTGCAGATCTCTTTGCTGAAACTTTTCAAGCCAGAAAAGGGTGGTCACCGACTTTCAATCTCCTAAAGCAAAATAACTTTCAACCCCAGATCTTGTATCCAGCTAAACTGAGTTTCATTTATGATGGAAAAATTAAATACTTTAATGACATTCATATGTTGAAGAAATTTGCCATAACCAAACCAGCTCTTCAGGATATTCTCAGACCTATCCGCCATAATGACCAACCCAATCCTATACCACAAAAGTAAACTCACTCAGAAACTTCGGATCAAACTCCAATTTCCACACTGGCGAAAGGATTAAAAATGGCCACTGGACTTTTGAAAAACTCGATACCCAAAACTTCACCAGACTTATCAATATTCTCCATTAATGTGAATGGCTTAAACTGTCCTCTAAAGAGGCATAGGTTAGCTGACTGGATACAAAAACTCAGGCCAGATATCTGTTGCATACAAGAGTCACATCTTAACCTAAAAGACAAATACAGACTCAGGGTGAAAGGATAGTTGTCCATATTTCAGGCAAATGGTAATCAGAAAAAAGCAGGTGTTGCAATTTTATTTGCAGATACAATAGGCTTTAAACCAACAAAAGTAAGGAAGGACAAGAATGGTCACTTCATATTTGTTAAGGGTAATATTCACTATGATGAGATCTCAATTATTAATATCTATGCACCCAACCAGAATGCACCTCAATTTATAAGAGAAACTCTAACAGACATGAGCAACTGGATTTCCTCCAGCTCCATAATCGTCAGAGATTTCAACACTCCTTTGGCAGTGTTGGATCGATCCTCCAACAAGAAGCTGAGCAAAGAAATCTTAGATTTAAACCTAACCATCCAAGATTTGGATTTAGCAGACATCTACAGAACATTTCATCCCAACAAAACTGAATACACATACTTCTCATCAGCCCATGGAACTTACTCCAAAATCGATCACATCTTAGGTCACAAGTCTAACCTCAGTAAATTTAAATAATAGAAATTATTCCATGCATCTTCTCGGACCACCATGGAATAAAACTTGAGCTGAGTAACAACAGGAATCTGCATACTCCTACAAAAACATGGAAGTTAAATAACCTTATGCTGAATGATAGCTGGGTCAGAGATGAGATTAAGAAAGAAATTGCCAATTTTTTGGAACAAAACAACAATGAAGACACGAACTATCAGAACCTCTGGGACACCGCAATGGCAGTTCTAAGAGGGAAATTTATAGCAATGCAAGCCTTCCTCAAGAGAACGGAAAAAGAGGAAGTTAACAACTTAATGGGACATCTCAAGCAACTGGAAAAGGAAGAATATTCCAACCTCAAACCCAGTAGAAGAAAAGAAATAACCAAAATTAGAGCAGAATTAAATGAAATTGAAAACAAAAGAATAATACAACACATCAATAAATCAAAAAGCTGGTTTTTCGAAAAGGTCAATAAAATAGATAAACCTTTGGCCAACCTAATCAGGAAAAAAAGAGTAAAATCTCTAATCTCATCAATCAGAAACAACAAAGACGAAATAACAACAGACTCCTCAGAAATCCAAAAAATCCTTAATGAATATTACAAGAAACTTTATTCTCAGAAATATGAAAATCTGAAGGAAATTGACCAATACTTGGAAGCACGTCACCTTCCAAGACTTAACCAGAATCAAGTGGAAGTGTTGAACAGGCCCATATCAAGTTCGGAAATAGCATCAACCATACAAAACCTCCCTAAAAAGAAAAGCCCAGGACCAGATGGTTTCACGTCTGAATTCTACCAAACCTTTAAAGAGGAATTAGTACCTATATTACTTAACCTGTTCCGAAAGGTAGAAAAAGAAGGAAGACTACCCAACACGTTCTATGAAGCAAACATCACCCTGATCCCCAAACCAGGGAAAGACCCAACAAGAAAAGAAAATTATAGACCGATATCACTAATGAATACAGATGCAAAAATATTCAACAAGATCCTAACAAACAGAATCCAGCAACACATCAAACAAATTATACATCATGACCAAGTCGGTTTTATCCCAGGGTCTCAAGGCTTGTTCAATATACGTAAATCTATAAATGTAATCCAGCACATAAACAAATTAAAAAACAAAGACCATATGATTCTCTCAATCGATGCAGAAAAAGCTTTTGATAATATCCAGCATCCCTTCATGATCAGAACACTTAAGAAAATTGGTATAGAAGGGACATTTTTTAAACTGATAGAGACCATCTACAGCAAACCCACAGCCAATATCATATTGAATGGAGTTAAATTGGAATCATTTCCACTCAGATCAGGAACCAGACAAGGCTGCCCATTGTCTCCATTGCTTTTTTTTTTTTTTTTTAATTTTATTTATTTAATTATTTATTTATTTTTGTTTGTGTGTGTGTGTGGTTTTTGGCTGGGGCTGGGTTTGAACCCACCACCTCTGGTATATGGGACCGGTGCCCTTCCCCTTTGAGCCACAGGCGCCTCCCCATCTCCATTGCTTTTTAACATTGTAATGGAAGTTTTAGCCACTGCAATTAGGGAAGAAAAGGCGATCAAGGGTATCCATATAGGGTCAGAAGAGATCAAACTTTCACTCTTCGCGGATGATATGATAGTATATCTGGAAAACACTAGGGACTCTACTACAAAACTCTTAGAAGTGATCAAGGAATACAGCAGCGTCTCAGGTTACAAAATCAACATTCATAAATCGGTAGCCTTTATATATACCAACAATAGTCAAGTTGAAAAAACAGTTAAGGACTCTATCCCATTCACAGTAGTGCCAAAGAAGATGAAATATTTGGGAATTTATCTAACAAATGACGTGAAAGATCTCTATAAAGAGAACTATGAAATTCTAAGAAAAGAAATAGCTGAAAATATTAACAAATGGAAAAACATACGATGCTCATGGCTGGGAAGAATCAACATAGTTAAAATGTCTATACTGCCCAAAGCAATATATAATTTCAATGCAATCCCTATTAAAGCTCCACTGTTATACTTTAAAGATCTGGAAAAAACAGTACTTCGTTTTATATGGAATCAGAAAAAACCTCCAATAGCCAAGACATTACTCAGAAATAAAAACAAAGCAGGAGGAATTACGCTACCAGACCTCAGACTATACTACAAATCAATAGTGATCAAAACAGCATGGTATTGGCACAAAAACAGAGAGGTAGATGTCTGGAATAGAATAGAGAATCAAGAGATGAATCCAGCTACTTACCGTTATTTAATCTTTGAGAAGCCAATTAAAAACATTCAGTGGGGAAAAGATTCCCTATTTAACAAATGGTGCTGGGTGAACTGGCTGGCAACCTGTAAAAGACTGAAACTGGACCCACACCTTTCACCATTAACTAAGATAGACTCTCATTGGATCAAAGATTTAAACTTAAGACATGAAACTATAAAAATACTAGAGGAGAGGGCAGGGAAAACCCTTGAAGAAATCAGGATGGGCGAGTATTTTATGAGGAGGACCCCCCGGGCAATTGAAGCAGCTTCAAAAATACACTACTGGGACCTGATCAAACTAAAAAGCTTCTGCACAGCCAAGAACACAGTAAGTAAAGCAAGCAGACAGCCCTCAGAATGGGAGAAGATATTTGCAGGTTATGTCTCTGACAAAGGTTTAGTAACCAGAATCCACAGAGAACTCAAACGTATAAGCAAGAAAAAAACAAGTGATCCCATCGCAGGCTGGGCAAGGTACTTGAAGAGAAACTTCTCTGAAGAAGACAGGCGTGCGGCCTTCAGACATATGAAAAAATGCTCATCATCTTTAATCATCAGAGAAATGCAAATCAAAACTACTTTGAGATACCATCTAACTCCAGTGAGACTAGCCTATATCACAAAATCCCAAGACCAGAGATGTTGGTGTGGATGTGGAGAAAAGGGAACACTTTTGCACTGCTGGTGGGAATGCAAATTAATACATTCCTTTTGGAAAGATATATGGAGAACACTTAGAGATCTAAAAATAGATCTGCCATTCAATCCTGTAATTCCTCTACTGGGCATATACCCAGAAGACCAAAAATCACATCATAACAAAGATATTTGTACCAGAATGTTTATTGCAGCCCAATTCATAATTGCTAAGTCTTGGAAAAAGCCCAGGTGCCCACGAATGGATTAATAAATTGTGGTATATGTACACCATGGAATATTATGCAGCCTTAAAGAAAAATGAAGACTTTACCTCTTTCATGTTTACATGGATGGAGCTGGAACATATTCTTCTTAGTAAAGTATCTCAAGAATGGAAGAGAAAGTACCCAATGTACTCAGCCCTACTATGAGACTAATTTAGGGTTTTCGCATGAAAGCTATAACCCAGTTACAACCTAAGAACAGGGGGAAGGAGGAAAGGGAGGGGAGGGAGGTAGGGGGTGGGTACTCCAGCGGTGCATCTTACAAGGGTATATGTGAAACTTGGTAAACGGTCTGTGAAGCTAGTGAATACTGCCCCATGATCATATCAATGTAGACAGCTATGATTTAATAAAAAAAAAGAAAAAAAAAAAGAGGATCACTTGAGCCCAAGAGTTGGAGGCTGCTGTGAGCTATGATGCCATGGCACTCTACCCAGTGCGACAGCTTGAGACTGTGTCTCAAAAAGAAAGAAAGAAAGAAAAAAAAAAAGAGCAGAGCCCTGAACAAGGTGGGGAACCTCAGAAGATACAGAAGTAGTGAGAAGTAGTGTTATGTACCAAATGTTTGGGTTTCCTAGCCAAATTCATATGTTGAAGCCCTAACCCTCAATGTGATAATATTTGGTGGTAAGAACTTTGGGAGGCGATGGTTTAGTTGAGGTTATTAGGGTAGGGCTCTCATGATGGAATTTGTGTCTTTGTAAGGTAGGAAGGTAGCCATCTGTAAGCCAGTTGGAGAGCTTTCCTCAGGAACTGAATCTGCCAGCACCTTGATCTTGGACTTCTCAGCCTCCATAATCATATATATCAATTCCTTATAGTAAATTCCCATGGAATGTAGAATGTAAATGTTTTGGCACAGTAACTGAGATAACGCCAGAAAGGCTATGTTAACCACTGTGATAAAAATGTGTCGAATGGTTTATGAAGCGAGTGTATGATGCCCCATGATCATATCAATGTATACAGTTATGATTTAATAAAAAAAAAATTCCCATGTACATCTGCTGGAACCTAAATTTTGGATTCCCTAGCCTCAGGACTGTGGGAAATAAATGTCTGTTGTTTATGCCTCCCAGTCCACCTATTTTGTTATGACATGGAGTGAACAGCAAGAACAAAGGTTTTGAAGAAGGGAAGAGCTTGGTGGCTTTCAGGGAGAGCAGGAGGGTGGTAGAGCTGGCTCTCAGGAGGTGAGACATTGGGGCCATTATCACTTGGGGTACATTTTCTGTGGAAGTCTGTTGAACAGTTGGGGAGCAAGTGATGTAATCTGATTCTCATTTTTAAGAGATAGTTTTGCCTTTGGCATGGAAGCAAAGGATACCAGTTAGGAGGTAAGAGAGGATGGTGGCTTGAATAGGGAGACGGGAAAGCATGATGGGAAGTGATCACAGGTGGGTGTTGTTTGAAGGCAGAGCCCTAGGATTTGCTGATGGGTTGAGTCAAGCCCTAGGAGAGGGGTAGGAAGGGGTGTGTATGTGTGTTCCCAGGTTAAGTCTGAGATCCTCCACTCCTGGTGGAGTTGATGAGGGTTGGGCACAGGACTCTGGATTCAGGGAAGAGTTCCATCTTAGAGATCATTCCTTGAGATTCATCAGTAACAGGCGGCCAGTATCCATGGACTTCTGCAAAATTCTTGAGTTACTTCTCTCGATGTTGTGGTGATGAGTGTATTGCTGCTTGACAGAGTGAGAGTTGAAATTCACCATGCCACTTACAACATGCCAATGGCCGAGTGCTTTGTGTGCATAACCTCATTTAAGCCTCACAATCCCTTAATATCAGATTTTTGCAGCTTAAGGAAACTGAGGCACCAAGAAGTATGTTTTCATGACTTATTGTTTAGAGAAGCACTTCATTGTGGGATGCTGGCGACAGCCTGCCCAGCAATACCACGCTAGGCTGCCTTTGCACACGAGTCTTTATGCCTGAGTAATCCTTTCTTCCATAGCCTTTGCATTATGCACATTCAGGAAGGTGGTGTTATAAAAAGAGTAATAATGGTGGACATGTATTCTGGGGGACATAGGTTCAAGTCCAACCTCTGTTATTTATAGGATGCTTTGTTAGGGAGAAATAACATATAGAGTTCACATGATGTCTTCCAGGCAAAGTTTGCTCTTGTCTGCCGTCTTCGTTTTGCCATCCGTTCCTTCTCCAGTTACCAGCCAGCTCCTGCCAGCCTAGCCCCTTCTAGCCAATTCTCATTTCCTGGCTGTGCTGGCCTGATTACTTCTAATTGTCTCTGACTGCTTCCAGCTGGGTCTTCTAGCTGGCGTTCTGTGGGAGTGCAGAGACAGTTCCCCAGCCATATGGAATGAGGAGATGGCAAAGGAAGAAAGCAGCAGCTGATACAAGTCAACTGAGGAAGCCATTCGAGGCATCCAGCCCACTGTGATGGGTAATGTCCTTTGAAGGGTTAACTCATCCATGTCAGAGAATGACCATCACTGACAAGACGATTGTATTTGTTGATGCCCAAAGGCAACCAATAATGTAGCTAAAAACATGTTTAGAAAATCATTAGTAATACCTCCCCCCCAGGATTGAAGGAGTCTTGCTTGTCAGGAGCAGTAAACTCCACTTGAGAACCAGTGAATGATTATTTCATGTCTTTATTCAGTAAATATTTACAGAACAATGACCATGTCTCAGGCACTGTGCTAGGTACTGCAAGGCAGCTAAAAATAAAATTAGACATAGCCCCTGTCCTCAACGGATCTAAAAGGGAAGACATTCCTGATCGGTAATACAGGACATAAGGGTATGTGTGAAAGCAGTGATATGCAGTGAGACAGAACACAGGGGTGCTTGGTGTCTTTGCTCACTGATGGGAAAGGCTTTGTGTGACAGGAACATCAGAGATAGGTAGAAATGGGCCTGAGATAGCAGCTGGGGCATGAATATGGCCGAGGCAAAGGTGTAGAGGTATGAAGCTCATCCTGGAAGAAAATAGCCAAAATGTAGTGCCCAGGGAAACTCCACAGGAGAATAAGCCTAGAAATTCAGTTTGGATTAATCAAGGCTGCACTGCTGCTATTCCATCAGATGTTAGCTGCGTGTCTGAGATGAGGACAATACATTGTTTTGTTACCCTACTTTGTCTCACACAAAGACATTTCTGGGATCATTCCTTATTAAATAAGGCCACTTCAGAGCATCAGACTTGTAGTTCCAAAATCAGTTACTAAGCCGAGGCAGGGGTAGGATTTGAACTTGTCCTTGGCATGCATCCCAGCTTAAGGAATTAACAGGGAATGTGAATGAAACCCAGGCGTCAGGCTTGAAAAAGATTTCATGGGCCTGAATTTTCTCTCTTCTTCATCCCTTTCCTAACCTCTACCCTGAGAGGATAATTAAAAGAAAATCTCTATTTCATTGTAAATGTCTTCCGCCATTTTTGTGAAACATATTTTAGGCCATGAAGATACTTTGATGAACAGTCTCTAAAATTTGCCTTAAACCATACTGAATAACATCTCTAAATTTTCATAAAAAGGTAATGTGCTAAAATTGAAAAAAAAATCATATTCCATTAATACAACATTGGAGGAAACTCCCAAACCTCTTGTGATAAAAGGTTCAGAATGGTTTTGACCCCACAGTGAGCTCCATGTGCCTCATTGGTTTGTTGAACATCTACTCTGCTGGCACCGTGCTGGTCACCATCCCCCTCCCATATAACTGTTCTGTTAAAGTTTGTTTACTGAATTGGAGGAGTCCTTGCAGAAATTGTCCCCCAGGGTGGGAGCAAAGGAGTGCCTTAAGCACAGCAAGGAAAATAAAATGTATATTTGGAAAATGGGAAACAATGAGTAGACCAACAGAAAGCACAATACGCTCAGTCCTAGTGACTGAGGCTGGTGACTTCTAACAAGTAAGTAGATGAATTCAGCAGCATATTTAAAATTAGACCTATTTAAAACAGGCATTTCTCTGGGTCACTTTTCCCAGATAGGTCAGAGGGTCCCTACAAGACTGAATTATTGATGGCTGTCTAGCCATCCGCCCATCCTACCTCCATCTCAAAGTATCATGAGGGAAGATGCTATTCGTGTTTACTAGGGAATAAGCAATGAAAGGAACTTTATTAGGACCAAATCCTCCCTTTCAGTTCTCAGGTTGCATGATGAGGGCTGAAGTTTGCATTAAATGCGGGGACCTCAACAGGTAGCATTTTGTAAATGCCTTCCCCTACCTACCCTCCAGCTTCTCAAGATTCTTCATTTTCAGGTGGAGAAGACATTGGGGAGCCTGGAGAGGGTCCCTAGTCGTCAGGGCAGCAGCGATTGTTCATGAGCAGAGCACGGTCACAGCGCTCACAGAACAAAAGCATCGAGGAGCAGCCCGCGCTGGTCCACTTCATCTCGCAATCACGAGCATCATTTCAATGAAAGGCAAAGGTGTAAGCTACAGACAGAGGCAGCAAACGCCCTGGTTCCTACGTTGCTGCTGCTACTATTAGTGTTGCGCGGCTGCTCCTCCTCCAACTGCGTGCGAGCCCGGGCAGTCGCCCTGCCACCTCCCCATCCTTCCTGCCACTCACCCATCATTCCATCCGTCCCAGGTTCTGGGGGCCCTACTGTGTGCCAGAGTCTAGGCTGGGGTACCCAACCCGACCTATAGTCCACAGGGTTCAAGAGAGCCTCGCTCGCTACCCCCGGCCCCAGTAGGTGCGGCTAGTGGGGGATTTCACCGCGGAAAGGTCCAGAAATCTGGGCGAGAAGCGCAGCAGGAGGTGGCCCGACTGGAGCGGCCCGGGAGCGCGCGCCTCCGAGGCCGCGCAGGGTCCCCCAGTCTGGCGCTCAGGTGGCTCCGCCGCCCACTCCGCCGCTCCCCTCCCGAAGCCCTCCCCTTTCCAGCGAGGGTCGAGTTTGGCTGTTGCGCGCGGGGAAGGAGGGGCTACGAGGGATTTGAAAGTGCACGGGCTGCGGAGTGGAGCTCGCATCTGTTCCCGCCGCCCGCGACCGGATTGAATTTCTGCAAATTCAAACTGAATGGGGCTTTCTTCTGCTGCCTTCCAGAGGGCGCCTGCAGCCCGCCGCGCGCTTCTCTCCGGCGGGAGCGGCTGCCCAGCGCGCGGCTAGGAACGAGCGAGCCGGACCCGAGCCCGTGCGGACCAGACGGCGGCGGCCAGGCTGCGGCACCCGGCTCCGGGACCAGGCACCGGGGCTCCGGGACCCAGGAGCCGGACCGCGCCCCTCTCCGCGCGCCCGAGCAGGGAGACTGTCATCAGCCTCCTGGACGGGACTGGGGTAGGGTCCCGGCGTCTTGAAAGGGGACCGGGCGACCCTCCGAGGAAGAACTTCTTGGGGGCGGGGTCCCCGGTTTCCCTTTGCTTGGGCGGCAGCTATTGTCTGCGCGTCGCGCCGGCGGCGCGGGGGGCGTGAGCTGGGGCGCAAGGCGCGGAGACCTGGGCCGGGCGCGGCCGAGCCCAGGGAGGCGGCGGGAGGAGTCGGGGAACCGGAGGAGGAGGAAGTGCTGCGAGCGCCGGAGCCGAGGAGGAGCCGCGCGGGCCGCGGACGAGCGCGATGCCGGCGGCGGCGGGGGACGGGCTCCTGGGGGAGCCTGCGGCGCTCGGGGGCGGCGGCGGCGCGGAGGACGCGGCCCGGCCGGCGGCGGCCTGCGAGGGAAGTTTCCTGCCGGCCTGGGTGAGCGGCGTGTCCCGAGAGCGGCTCCGCGACTTCCAGCACCACAAGCGCGTGGGCAACTACCTTATCGGCAGCAGGAAGCTGGGCGAGGGCTCCTTCGCTAAGGTGCGCGAGGGGCTGCACGTCCTGACCGGAGAGAAGGTGAGCCGCCCGCGCGCTCGGGCTGGGGGACGGTGGCGGGGGGCCCGGGGAGAGCACTGCACTGGGAGTCCGGCTGCGTAGTCCTGGGCCGGACGCCTCTGCCTGGCTTTCCTCCCGGGCTAAAAGAGGAGTCGATCCAAACGTGCGCTCACAGGTACCCGCAGCCACGTCACCTGGCCTTTCCGGATGGGCGATCTGGGGTCCGTTACCCCGCGGGGCTGCTGATTTACCCGCGAAGCCGTCTGGCTTAGCCGTTCTGTTACTGCAAGGGCGCCGCCTGGCGGACAGTAGCGCGGGAGAGGGGTGGGGGTGGGGGCCTGCTCTCCCTTCCAGTAGGGGCTACTGATCAGTGGAGAGACCGGACCCGGGACTAGAGGACGTGGGCCATTATGTCCGGGAGCTGGAAAGCTGATTAGGCAGCTTGTGGGGGAGCTGAGTCGGACCTCCCCATCCTTCTGGACTTTCCTCTCCAGCTGTGGGCTGGGGCACCAGGGTTTCAACACGTTGCCTCCCACCCCACACTCTACATCCCCCCCACATCCAATGTCACCCTCTCTTCTCACCCCAACCATTTTCATCCCTTCCCTCCCTTCTTCCTCTGCTCTCGGTTCCATCCTCCCAACCCCAGGGTGGCAGTTGCAGTAAAGACCTTGCTTCTGGCAGGTCCATACCCCAAGAGGTTGGGAGATGCCTTCTTATCTTTCTGGAAGAGGAGAGCAGAGAGGAGGACCCCGTGGGGACCTGGAGGGGGCCCTCCCCAGCCTTGTGAAGCCTTGCCAGGGGAGGGCAGGTAGATCTAAGGTGTAATTTAGATCTGTGAGAAGAAACCAAAGAGATGGTGACTTACTTTAGAGGATGGGTCACCCCAGGTTGGGAGCTGCTCAGTGCTTGAAGCCACTCCAGGCTGGGACTGTCCCAAGCTCTTGTCCTCTCAGGCTCAAGGCTTCCCCAGGCTGGGGGTTGCTGAGCACTGGAGAGGGAGCAGCCCCTCCGAGTGGCCCATGGGTCAGGGAGGTGTCAGCAGCATGGAGGGACAGGGGAGCTTGTCTTCCTAACCAGGCAAGTAGCCAGGGGAGCCACACCCTCTGCCCTCTGACCTGGGACCCTCTGCCCAGCCTGGGACCATGCTGGGAAACCTCTTGTCTTAGGGCCAACCTGCCCTGCCTGTCTGGCCCCAACTTTACCCAACCCTGGGCCTCCCTCCTGTGTCCCCACTTTGTCCTGGAGTCCTTATGTGTAAGTACTGGTCCCCAACACCCTTGTACACAGCCATCCTGAGTGAGGTACCCCTTTATTCTGAGGAAGTGGTTTTAGAGTGAGTAGTTTTTAAAAGTACCTCCTGCCTGAATTTCCATGCAAACAAGGAGTGTTCAGTGGGAACTTACTGAATTGAGTAACTCTTCAAAGAAGAAAAAACACTGCAAACCTCATTCTAGTAGGAAGGGAGCGAGGCACACTTTCCTCCTGATGAGTTGCCTGACTTACATGAGGCAAGTCGGTTCAGGGCGCTGCTGTGAGGCTGCAGTTGGCTAATTACAGTGAGCTCACTTCTGTTCCTGTGTAAATTCCTTTTGGCCCTGGTGGTAGAAGTTTATTTTCATTTGCAACATATAGGATTCAGTCTGGTCATGCATATTTTCTCTCTAAACACAGCAGAAAGAGGCGGGTCTTGATGCTGACAACATAATTGCAAACATTACATTGTTCTCGCCTGTCCTGCAAAGCTTCCTCTGGCTTCTCTGCACTCTCCCGTCCTGGGCTGGGCTGGGTTGTGCCGTGCCTCTGGCTCCTCAGCAGTGCATTTTTGCTCCGTAGCACAAAGCTCTTGGCCTTGATGGAACTGCCTGGGGATGGTTTCAGAGCTCTGTGCTGGGTGCACTGAGCATCCTGGAATGCAGGCAATTCCTGCCCAAATGGGGCCCAAATGAGGAGCCTCTCTGCATCTAAGCTGCCCACGCCCCTTTCCCTCCCGTCTGATCTTTTTTTAAATGCTGAATCGCACTTCTTCTTTGCAATGAGACAAGGTATTAATTGGATGTAAAATTATTTCCCTCGAACCAACCTATTGGATTTAGTTAAGGCTGTTGGTTTGTAAGGTGGAAGAGGAGGGATGGGGAGGGCTGTTTTTGTTGAATAACTTGGTTTGCCTGATGTGCTCTCCTCCAGCCCTGAGAATCTGTGCTCCAGGGACTGCAGGCTTCAGGGGAAATTTGGATTTCAGTTCACTCCCTTGCTGGCTTTAAAGAAACAATGGTGTCATTCATAGGGTTTATCTCCCAAATCCAACACCTTTAATGCTTAACTAATAGATTTGGGTTTTAGCAGATTGTAGAGATTAAAATGTGTTTTTTGTGCTTGACTCTGCCTGGGAAAGATTGCTGAGTTAATGAGTCCGCATCCCCACTCTTGTTTTGGGTGTTGCCTTACTAAGGCCAAAGCAAAGGTGAAGACAACCTCAGGCTATTTGTAACTTTAAGTTCTTTTTAAAAGGTGAGCTACGGAGAGGGTTTCAGCCTGTGGGAAGGGTTACTCATGTGAGCAGAGCAGGGTAGACCACTGCAGGAAAGGGGTCATCAGACCTGTCCCTGGCAGTGGGTTGGGGGACTCACAGTGGGTGATGTGAATGGCTCATTACTTCCTCCTTTCTTGAAGTGCATTACTTCACTGATTAAGCACTTTCTAAAGACATGGATGACATAGGGAGAGGTGTGAAGTCATGAATACTATAGTGAGAAACAGAGGTAACCTCCCCAGCTCACCCCAAGCTGGAGGATCCAGGGAAGCTTAGCTTGGGGAATCAGTCCATGGAAAAGCTGAAAGATGCATATTACAGGGGTATTTGCAAAACTTGGTAAATGTAGAATGTAAATGTTTTGGCACAGTAACTGAGATAACGCCGGAAAGGCTATGTTAACCACTGTGATAAAAATGTGTCAAATGGTTTATGAAGTGAGTGTATGATGCCCCATAATCATATCATTGTATACAGTTATGATTTAATAAAACAAAAAAAAGAAAAGCTGAAAGAGGGGATGGAGAAAGGGAAGGTGAGGGGCCACCCCAAGATTGACCAGCTTCATAGTTGGATTCTCAAACTGTGCTCTTTTAAATGATTTGTGCCCAAATCTGGAGTATTGCTGGTTGAATGCATTTGGTACCGAGGCTGTGTATGTGTGCATTCTGTTTCTCCTCAGTACACATCTCTGAGAAGCTTTGGGTGAAATCTTCCGTGGTTTCCTGAGAATCATTGTCTGAGTCCAGATGACAGAGGAGCCACTTCTTCCTGACTTCCATTTTCGCCTTCAACCCTGTCTTATCAAAAGACTCCTTTTGCCATCACTACCCGACAGGCAATATTTTGCCTGCTTTTTCCTTGAAGTAGTTTGTTTGAGAGTCATTTGAATCTAGATGAGCCCTTTTACTGCTTGAAAGGAAAGGATGGCTTTGGGCTGAGACTTAATTTTGTCCTCCTTTAGCCACTGAGTTAATGCAGTCACTTAGTCTGGCTTTAAAAAGAACTAGTTCACCTGGTCCTATGAAACTTCTAAATGGTATATTCTCAGTTGGGGCTGAATGTCTTTGAATAAAAGTAAGATGATGATGGTTCGGCACCTGTAGCTCAGTGGCTAGGGCACCAGCCACATACACTTGAGCTGGCAGGTTCAAATCCAGCCCGAGCCTGCCAAACAACAGTGACAACTACAACCAAAAAATAGCTGGGTGTTGTGGGGGCCCCTGTACTCCCAGCTACTTGGGAGGCTGAGGCAAGAGAATCGCTTAAGCCCAAGAGTTTGAGGTTGCTGTGAGCTGTGATGCCACCGCACTTTACTGAGGGCAATATAGTGAGACTCTGTCTCAAAAAAAAAAAAGTAAGTTGATGATATGACCAGGGAAAAATGATCACAAAATCAGATTTTGAAAAGAAACGTCTTCTGTGGCTTTGAGACAAAGAGCTACATTGCTGAGCAAGAGTATCTAGTAAAAACTTGGGAAGACTCAGAGAGGTGCTTTCTGTACCTGACGCCTATGAAATCACAGCCTCTGGTATATAATAGGTATATAACATTTTTAAAAAAATTTATGGGGCGGCGCCTGTGGCTCAAGGAGTAGGGCGCTGGTCCCATATGCCAGAGGTGGAGGGTTCAAACCCAGCCCCAGCCAAAAAAAAAACCACAAAAAAAAAACCACAAAAAAAAAAAAAAAATTTATGAAACATAGTTGGAAAAGGCTGATGGAAAGCATAGGTAGAGAGCTGGTTTGGTAGGAGGGCAAACTACAAAACAGGGACAAACATTTGGGGCCACACTTACCATTTATGATTAAGTCTCTCTTAAGAGAAAAGTTGGGTACATAAAATTGATTAGTTAAGATATTTAAATATCGTCTTGTTCTAACATTTGGTTTAAAAAAGGATAAGCCTGTTTATCACTTCCACTGGAGCTATTTTGGGGTTAAAAATAAGGGTTTCTTGCTTAGTAAGTTGCCAATAATCATGCTCATGCCAGATACCTGCAGTGAAAGAGTTACTAAAAATACAATTTACTATGTTGTGCAGAGCAGGAAATATGACTAATTTTAGAGGTGGCCTTTTAGCAGATCTGTTTTTAGCACATATTTTTGAAACAAACAGGTGAGAAATCCTGTATTTTTTGAAGTGCTAGAAATTTAGGAAATCTAAGGAACAAGAAATGCTTAGAGAACTGCAAATTCCTATTAATCCTCAGCAGGGCCGTCTTGGCAAGAAGGAGGCGTTTGAAAAGTACCTGCTCCCCGTGCCCTGTGTGACAAGGCAGTGCCTGTAGTTTCATAGATTGCGTGTTGCATTTGTGGGCACATTCTTTTGAACTTCCAGCCCTGCCCCCTCTCTTTGAAATAGTTGTGCATGATGGAGATTGGCACACAGGGCTGGGTTCCTAGTGTTCATTGATACAGGTCCCAGGACTTCAAAGGGTGCTTTGAGTCTGCGTAACAGTGCAGAGCTGTACCTGTGGAGAGGAGCACAACCTTACATTTTCTCTGCAGGCGCTGAATCACAGCTCTAACTATTTGTGCATACCTATTCAACGCAGGTCTACCAGACGAAAGCGTTCTGCACACCACAGGGCCATCATCCCTCCCCAGGGTCATCTTCTCCTCCGCTGAGGAGTGGCAGCCACCTGTCCCCTGAAGAGATGGACAGGTTGGCTGTTCTTTGTGTGGGAAGGTGACACAGGTGCAAAGTATCATTTGCCTTGGGACATATACCCTCTCTTGATTATTCATGGGAACTAAGAGACCTGTTTTTTTGGCTCACTGAAACCCCCAGGTAACCGAGCCTTATTTTGACTAATTGTTGAAACACTGCCTCCACTCAGCTCAGGTACAAGTGCTGATCAGAATTCACTTTCATGCTTTCTGATAGGGGGTGTTGTTGGGTGGTAAGATGACCAGCAGGAAAGAGCTGGAAACACAGGGCCTGAATAGTACCCGAGCAGGCTGATACCTCTGCAAACTCAAGAGAGTTACTGTGGCACGTAGAATCTGCTATCTCTTCATAGCATCGTAATACTAGTCCAGTGGTAAGGTGTTTGATGGTTTTCTCGGGGTCTTCCCATATCTTATTTCATTAGGTGCTCACAGCACCCCTGGGCAGGTAAGACCCAACTTGCTGGCGTTCTTACCTGCATTTATTAAGTAGAGGGATGCCCCGAGTGCATGTTTGTCTCTGACTTTATTAGTTTGCTGGGGTAGCTATAACAAAAGACCATAAACTGGGTGGCTTAGACAATAGAAATGTATTCTTTCAAGTTCTAGAGGCTAAAAATCCAAAGTCATGCTGTCGGCAGGGCCATGCGCCTTCTGAAAGCTCTAGGGGAGAATCCTCCCTTGCCTCTCAAGCTTCTGGTGGCGGCCGGCTGTGGCCTCCTTCAGTCTCTGCCCCCACCTTCACCTGGCCTCCCTCCCTCTGGATGTCTCCTGATACATCTCTTCATAGGGATACCAGTCATCAGATGTAGGGCCCACTCGGATCCAGTACTGCCTCAGTTAACTTGCTCACGTCTGCAAAGTTTCACATCAGGTCACATTCACTGGTACCAGAGGCTGGGACCTGAAGATATCTTTTGAAAGGACACAGTTCAGCCCCCCAGCACCTTCTTGGACTGTTAGTACTGTGTTGCAGATGACTTCTGGGACGCTGACATTGGGAAAGAAATGAGTGTGCTCTCAGGGAGTCCACTCAGGACTGACCCCTCCCAGGGAAAGGGCAGAGAGCTTTAGACAGAGAGAGAAGCTGGGCTCCAGAGCAGCTAACAGGCCAAGCCTCTGCCTGTGCCGTTGGTGAGCTCTGGAGCTGAGCTGGCCCTTCAAAGTTGTCCAGGTTGGGGTAAGAGGACTAGACCTTTGTACTACTGCATGGATCAATTTTGGATGGGGGCTGCTGTGGCAACAGGTGCATGGTCTTGGATAGGAAGGTTGCTGTGGACAGTCGCTGGGGAAGACTCTCAGCTGAGAGCCTGAAGTGGGGAGTGAGTTCTTCAGCCGTGAAGGGGGATCCAAAGTGCAGCCCAGTGTCCAGGATTACTGAGAGTCAGGACCAGAGACCAGAGATTTTCTTTTTCTTCCTTTTTTCTTTTTTTTTTTGAGACAGAGTCTCACTTTGTCACCCTCAGTAGAGTGCTGTGGCGTCGCACTCACAGCAACCTCAATCTCTTGGGCTTAAGCGATTCTCTTGCCTCTGTCTCCCCAGTAGCTGGGACTACAGGCGTAACAGTGCAGAGCGGTGCCCGCGAAGAGGAGCACAACCCTACATTTTCTCTGCAGGCGCTGAATCACAATGCCCGGCTATTTTGTTGTTGTTGTAGTTGTTATTGTTGCTTGGCAGGCCCAGGTGGGGTTCGAACCTGCTAGCCCCAGTATATGTGGCCGGAGCCCTAGCTACTGAGCTATAGGCACCAAGCCAATGAGCCCAGAGATCTTCATCTAAGTCCAGACGGATTTCATAAACAAAGTGGGCAGCTTCCTTGCCCTACCTCGCTACCCAGCTGTGGTCTCTTACCCAAAATAAGGGAGTGGCCAGCCATGGCTTGTTGGCAGATTCTACAGGCCACCCACTCTCAGACTCCAGGCCTCACGTTTCTCTTCTGTTAGAATGCTCAGGGCTCCGTTGTGTTTCTCCGTCCTTGGAGATTTGAAGGCTCACTTTATATGATCTGTGTGTTTTCTCTTGAGAACTTTGTGCCAACAGGGTTTGGCCAACTTGCCACCCAGCATGCCTAATTCAGAGACAGATGCTTTCCTGGGATGGGGCTCTTCCTCCCCCATCACGTGGGAGTGATGGATAAAGTTGATGAAGGAGTTGTGGGAAATTGGATTTTTGACAACTAGAGTGACAGTTTGGGACATTCCTATGGATGAAAGGACTACTCAGGGCAGAGCCACCTCTTAACATCCTCTACTCTGCCCCCTCTCTCCTAGCTATGCAGTTTCTAATTGCTGTTTTTGTTTTCTTTTTTTGGTTTAATCATTTTTGCGTTTTTAAGATGCTTTTGGTTACATTTTGGAATAGGTAATACAGATGCGTGGTCTGAAATTTAAAGGTTTCTAGAGGGTTTGCAAATAAGCTGCCTCCGATCCGTAGTCTTCAGTCCCTTGGTCCTCTCCCCAGAGGCCACTCCTACTTTTGTGTAGAGATGGCAGAGGTATTTTTACACTGTATGTGCTCATCAGTATCTTCCCTTTTTTGGGGGCAATTTTTGGCCAGGGCCAGGTTTGAACCCGCCACCTCCGGCATATGGGGCCAGCGCCCTACTCCTTTGAGCCACAGGTGCTGCCCAGTATATTGCTTTTTTCATTTAGTAATATGTCTTGACTTCCCGCCCATAGCTGCTACAAAATTGCCTCATTCTTTATAATTCCTGCATAGAATTCACTGTATGAAGTTCCCGTGTTGACCTAACCTTTCCTTGTTAGGTCATATTCGAGTTTTTTTGTTATTGTCAAACATGCTGCAGTAAATGTTCATGCCCATTTGTCATTTTGTAAATGTTTCTAGTATATCTGAGGAGTAAATTCCTAGTGTTTGGCCAAAAGGTATGTCTGTTGATAATTATTGCTAAATTGCCTTCCATGGGGTTGTCCCAATTTATTAATCATGCTTGCCTGATAGGGAAGTGTCTATTTTTCCACATCTTTGCCACTACAAGGTACTCTTTTTGATTTTTGCCAGTCTAGTTTATTAAACATGTTATCTTGCTTTATTTATGGTTTCTCCTGTTTACAAGGGAGGTGAGTATATTTTGGTACCTCCTCACCAATTTGTATTTTATTGCTGTTAGTTTTTCATGTCCGTTCCTCATTTTCGGGGGAGGGTTTGGTTGTTTTTCTTATTGATTCATAGACACTTTTTATATATTAAGTAAATTAGTCCCCCTTGAGTGATTTATGAGGGTTGTCCAGAAATAGCCAGACGTTGTTAATACTGCTTTTCTTTTTTTTTTTTTTTTTTTTTTTTTGTAGAGACAGAGTCTCACTGTACCGCCCTCGGGTAGAGTGCCGTGGCGTCACACGGCTCACAGCAACCTCTTAACTCTTGGGCTTATGCGATTCTCTTGCCTCAGCCTCCCGAGCAGCTGGGACCACAGGCACCCGCCACAACGCCCGGCTATTTTTTGGTTGCAGTTTGGCCGGGGCTGGGTTTGAACCTGCCACCCTCGGCATATGGGGCTGGCGCCCTACTCACTGAGCCACAGGCGCCGCCCCTGCTTTTCATATTATGTGGCTGGATACTTTCTGGATAGTCCTTGTATTTCCCTCCACCCCCTGTTACTGTTTTTGCTTCTTGGTAATTCTTGCCATTCGCAGATCTTATTCCCTTGGACTCCATTAACTAGAGAAGAATCATAGATGAGTTTTGGGGTTTCTGAACCCTTTTAAATTGTAAGTGTGTAATCATATTTCTGAGGAGAGGTTCATGGGTTTCATCGAATTCTAAAAGGAATTCTTTACCTCCCTAATTTAAGGGCCATTGCATCATTGCCCATCCTTGTCAGTTCTGCTGATTGAATGGACGTTTGTGTTTTTGAGTCACCTGGGTTTGTTAGCGCTAGTGCTAATTGGGCTAAAGTTGTAGGTTGGTTCTTCAGCCATGACCCTGGACTAAGCATGCTTGATTTTGCCTTTCACCCCAGCCATACCTGGGTCATAGGGGAGAGACATGATAAGAGTAGAGACAGATCATTGGAAAACCTTGACTCTTGCTGAGATAAGACAAGTCCAAATCAACACCCCATTATCTCTTCACAGGAAAGGATATGCCATTTATGGTAGGTGGTTGCTGTGGTCCGAATGTTTGTGTTTCCCCCTACCCACAGATTCATATGTTAAAATTCTAACCCCCACTGTGATGATATCTGGAGATGGGGCCTTTGGGAGGTAGTTAGATTTGTCCTCATGAGTGAGATTAGTGCCCTTATAAAAGGGGCTCAAGGGAGCTTGTTTGTCTTTCTACCGTGTGAAGACTCCATGAGAAGGTGCCTTTGCTAGGACCCAGGAAATGGGCCCTTCCCAGACACCACATCAGCTGGAGTCATAATCCTTCCAGCCTCCAGACCTGTGAGAAATACTTTTCTGTTGTTTATAAGCCACTTGGTCTATGGTATTTTATTTTATTATAGCAACCACCACCAAGTCAGTGGTTGAGAAGAAAGAAAAAAGGGGAATATTGAGGGAAATGAAACCCTTCTAAGGAGCAAGAGTTACTGTGTATCTTAGACATAAAATGCACTATGTTGAATGTGCACATATGTGAAAAAAATGTCTCAGTGGACATAGATGAAGAAATGACTTAGGACTCATGGGCTGTTGGGTCTACCTGAAAAGCTGTGTGGGGAGCAGTGCTGCTGGGGCTGGCAGGCGGACCCTGCTGTTGGGATTTGCGTCAGTGAGGCCTCACCCTGATGCCTATCTACATGCCCTGTCCCTTGTCACTCTCTGCCCCTTCGCCCTGCTTTGTCTTTTCTCAAAGTGGGGTCTCACCACCTGCACTGGTTTGCCAAGGTTACCAAGTGCCACCAGCTGGGTGCCTTACATAGCAGAAATGTGCTGTCTCGCAGTCCTGGAGGCTGGAAGTCCAAGGTCAAGGTGTTGGCAAGGTTGTTCCTCCTGAGAGCTCTGTGTGTGCCAAGCCTCTCTCCTTGGCTTGTAGATGGCTGTCTCTCCTTGTGTCTCTTCACATCACCTTTCCTCTATATGTGTGTCTCTCTATGTCCAAATTTCCCCTTTTGATGAAGACACAAGTTGTATTAGACTAGGATCTGCCCTAACGACCTTACTTTAAGTGACTTCTGTAAAGACCCCATACCCACGTAAGGCACTGAGGTGGTGGAGGTTAGCACTCCAGCCTATCAGTTTTGAGGGCACATAATTCAACTCTTAGCGTCATCTGATCCATATGTATTTTGGTTTGAGGTTTATCTCCCCATTAGACCATAAGCCCTGTGAGGAAGGGAACATGGCTCGATCCCTGGTACCTAGAAGAGTCCTAGTGTACAGAAGGTGCTTAGTAAATTTTTTAAAAGTGAATTAGAGAATGGTTTGATTGTCCCAGAGCAGGAGCACAGCCTTCTGGGTGATGTCCAAATGGGACTGCTATGGTTCTGTAAGCCCTTTCTATTTCTCTCACTCCTTGCAGCTCTGGGGATGCCTGTCTGAGTGATGACTAGTTTGAATGAGTTGTCTGGCTGACATTCTGTAGAAAAATCCTGGCCCCAGAACAGCTGTGCCTTCTGCAGGAATTTGTTAAGGTAGGCCACCTAGGTATCAGAGCGACAGGTGACCAACCAGAAGCAGTCCAGTATTTTGCAGCATCGTGGGACTGTTAATGGACCCCTAGCTCTTTCCTGAGAATATGTACCAACACTGCAACAGATGGGGAAGTTGCTATTTGCAAACATACATTTCTTTGGATGTTTCCCATGGAGATATATGTAGGTTTGGAGTCTGTCTTTTTGACTGTAATTTTTTTTTATGAATTTATTAACCTCCTAAGCCAAATTCCTGCCAAAACAAATTGTGATCCTGGTTGCTGCTCTTGGCCTTTTTCTTTCTCACTCTTTTTTTTTTTTTTTGAGACAGAGTCTCATTTTGTCACCCTCGGTAGAGTGCTGTGGTGTCACAGCTCACAGCAACCTCCAACTCTTGGGCTCAAGCGATTCTCCTGCCTCAGCCTCCAAGTAGCTGGGGTTACAGGCGCCCACCAAAATACCCTGCTATTGTTTTTTTGTTTGTTTGTTTATCAGGCTCAGGCCCAGTTTGAATCCACTGGCCCCGGACGGAGCATGTGACTGGTGCCCTAACTACTGAGCTACGGACGCCCAGCCTCTTGGCCTTTTTCTGAGCCATTTGTTTCATGCTCATCTTCCTCCTGGTGTCACCTCTGCCATTTTAATCCCCTACTTGAGTTCTTGTTATCTTAAATCCCCCCCCTGTGCTTTTGGTGAGTTGTCAGGATATCTTGCTGCCTCTCTTCAGGCGCCCTTGTTCCATGAAGTCACTGTCTGTCACCACCTGCTCTTTGCCAGAGCCCTGTGTCATGTGCAGTAACTTGAGAGTGGACGGAGTGTGGTGCTGAGAGGCGGGAGGCAGAGGCTGTGGAAGCTGCCCTGGAGGTTTCTTTGATAGCTTGGATTTCTGATGGTACCTTTGTCAACTGGGGCAGAACAGAGATTTTGTGCAGGAAAGAAAGAAGCGCATGCTCTCTGCTTTGTCCGAGGAGGTAATACTGATGATGATAATAATGACTGACATTTGTAGATCTCATACCCTCTGCTGGGCCGTGTTCTAGATGCTTTGATGCAGAAGACCGTTTATTTTGTGCTAGGCACTGTTCTGTTTTTACAGATTAGAGTCACGAGTGTCTTGGTTTGCCCAGGATTCTCTTGACTTTAGCATGGCAAGTCCCACTTCTGGGGAAGCCCCTCAGATAGATGGCAGAACCACATTCATCCCAGAAAATACTTCAGCAGGGTGTTTGGATTCTAAACTGAGAGTTTCCAGTAAAAGTGTTAATAAGCAGCTAATCAGGTCATGACTGAGTGATGATGCCCCAGGCGTAATTAGGATGCTTTTTGTGGTAATGACCTCCATGTGTGGTCCCGAGGAGCATGGGATGCTTTTCTCAAGTCTGTAGTACTTGTCTGCCATCTTTTATGGGTTCATTACAACATGAAAATCTTTAGCTAATGTGTGTTATATACATACACTTCTACATTTGTGTAGATGTGTATGTTTGTATACGGTAGAACCTCCATGGTTGACCACCTCCTTAAGTTGACCTAATTTTCATAGACTGGACATGTACCACCTGTATGCATCAGTGCAACAGGCCTAGTGCCTTATATTGACCACCTCCATATGTTAACCAATTTGTTACAGTCCCTCGGGTGGTCAACTTACAGAGGTTCTACTGTATATAATATTACATATAAATTATACATATAATATTGTGTTAAATATAAATCTGAATTCACACAAAGAAATTTTGGGTGGTAGACATCCTTAATGAGGGAAGCAGCGAGGAATGGCAGCTACTTTGGGTCATTCTGCCATTCAGTCTGATTTCAGTACATTGGCTCTAAAGATTGAAAAATCTGTGTGAGGGTAAGACAAGACAGGATCCAGTATTGAAGCTGGAAGTGTGTGGCTTATGTAGCACAGTGAACAGCCCTGCAAGTCTCCTTGTTAAACCATCCTCCTACAAGAGGAGGATAGATGATTTATTAAAAACAAAACAAAATACCCAGTGCTTTTGCCTGGCTTATTATGCAGGCTGGCTGGAGCTAACTAGCTTCCCCGCCTCTGCTAAGCCCTCATTTGGGCTGAGAAGGGACTTCAGAGGCAAAAGGAATGAGGAAGTGACTGGGGTGAAAACAAAAGCTTTGGGGAAAGTTGGCTGTGGAGTCTGGATCAGGATATTTTAGCATTTTATCTGAACTCTCCTACTTCAGTGAAACCAAATGGATAAAGATAAGTGTTATCACTTACACAATCTGGTTTTTAGTTGGAATTACTGCTGCTCTGATGGAGAAGTCTAGCTTTCTCAGTTGCATTCTTTATTCTAGGTTAAAAATTTAATTAGAGAAACTAGTTCATGACTCAGTTCTCAACTGAACATTTACATTTAATAAGGCTGATAAAGAAAACTTGTTTTGAAAATACTTCTCCAGGTTTGTATAATGTCATTCCCGTAGGGTGACATTTTATTCTATTAAAAACTAACATTTGTGAGCAGTAGTTGCAATTTCAAGGCCAATTTGATGTAATAAAACTTGAATCTCACTCCAGAGGGATGCGCTATATGGCTATTGTACTCCCACCTAATTCATTACTCTGAGATGCTTTTTCTTAGATCAAGAATGAGCTTTTTATGATAAAGGGCCATTAAAGTGACCAGGAAAGTACCTGAGAATGTGTGGAGTAACGAAAAAAATTTTTTCCAATTATCAGACTTAATTTCAATCAATTTAAATCAATTTCAAAGGAACATATTACTCAACAGCATATTTATTTAAAAAATTGTCTAATATAAATCAGTATGTTTCCTATGATCAGCTGTAAATATCTTTCAAATTTTTTTTTTAAGTATTTTAGGTCAAGTATTTAGGATTTTAAAATTTCTTAAGTCAATTCAACCACAGATACATTCTGGAATACTTGAGGTTTTTTAACATATGAAGATAAATCCTGGGCCAATATTTGATAGTTGCCATCTGTTTTTTCTTACATGGCCACTTACATATATTCTTTTCATTGTTAACGTTGTTGCTAGTTAACTATTCTGATCATACTGCACTATCTACTTCCCTTCTGTCTTAGATACTTTAAGATGCTGACTTTTTTTTAAGATATATTAAGCACGATATTTTCCCCTAGTTTCATGTGGAAAATAAGCAGAAACACAAAGAATAAAATTCACCTATAATCATACAACCCAGTGATAATCATTGTGAACATGTAGGTGGCTGAGTGACATGTGATGCGTTCGATGTTGATTTTTATTTTTGCTCCTTTGAATCTATAACAAAACTGGGATTAGGGTGTTCATATTATGTTATAATCTTTCTTTTTCGCCTGAAATATAGAGAATATTTTCCCATGTTGTTAAATACTCTTTTAAAATTTGATATTTGGTGCATGTCGTTATTTGGAATTGCTGTAATTTTTACAACTGGCCCCAGGTGTTGAACATTGAGATTGTTTCAAAATTTTCCCTGCATAAAGTGATACTGCTATTACTATCCTTGAATCTTTGAATTATCCCTGAAGATAAGTACTTAGAAGGCTTTTGACATATTTCCAGACTGCACAGAAAGATTATGCCAAATGGCATGGCAGTGATTAAAAGTGACTTTTTAATGATGCATTTTGATAATTAGTAAGGCTAATTATAATTCATATACTTGATTAAAAATTTGTTTATTTTATGAACTATCATTAATAATTTTCTTACATTTTTCTCCTGTTTGTCTTACTGGTTTGTATGAACTTTTTACATATTATGGATATTAGCTTTAAAGGAAAAACTTCAGACAAATGAAATGTAACAGAGTTTAAGCAAAAAACAATTCAAGAATTGACTCCTCTCATCCCAAACAAGAATAGGTTAACAGCAACCCTAGGCTGCCAGATAGTGAGATAATATTTATGGACAGAAAAGGGAAAGTGACATACAGAAAATGGAAGCGAAATACAGAAACAGCTATGTTGGTTACAAATAGCTTCATGTTTGCCTTACTTGAACATTGTTTGAACAGTCAGCCACCTGTGATTGGACAAAACTCTGTGATTGGTACAAGAGCAGGTTACACATCCAGTTAGGTTAGAGCTCACTATATATTTTATTTTATATATATTTTTAAGTTTGGCAGTTTCTGCCAAATATAAGAAGGAAGCTTTAAGTGAGACTTAATTTAACATTTTGTGATGCTGTAAATATTTACGCCCAGGCCTTTGATTTATTTTATCGCTCTTTGATTTAGGGAGGGAGAAGAGGCTAACACAAATTTTATATTTTGTCTAGTCAAACCAGTTAATCCTTTTTTTTTTTTTTTCAGTTTTCTCGTTTTTTCTTATACTTAAGTAAATTGAAGGGCTTGTTGTTGGTTTTGGTGTATAAATTATCAGTGAATCTTGCTAGTGTTTCATTGTCATCAGTAGAAAAATCTTTGGGTTGAGTAGGGATTTCTTTACTATATTTTCTCACCTGTTAATGATTGAACCCTTAGGTATCACGTGAGCCCAGGCCACAGGGGCAGACACCTTTGGGTTCCCATCTACTTTCTGCTATTTAGTAGCTGTGTGATCTGGGCACAGCATTCAAACTGTGAACTTGTTTCTGCATCTGTGAAATGATGCTCACCATACCTGATAGGTTACCAATTGGAATCTGGTTACAAACATATTCATTATCATGTTAGTGAAGACGGTTGTTCTCTTACTTTCCAAGCCGTATTTAACTCTTACAGGTACGTATTTATTTGGCTCCTTGGGATAACAAGAAACACATAACCAACCACTCATTTTATCAAGGACCATGGAGTTTTATTTTAAGGCCTTTATTTATTTTAAGGATAAAGGGGAGGGGAGGAAAAAGATTACTGAGCACCCCTGCAGTCAACACTCCCTGGGGACTGGAGTGGCTCTCTGACAACCCAGGGGGCACAGATGTCTGCATTCTTAGAATTTCCCTTCCCAGATAGCTACCTCTGTCTCAGAGGCACTCCCTTCCTTAGAGGCTTCTGGGATTTCTAGGGACTATTCCTCCTTCCACTCTGCTCTGCCTTGCAGGTTCTCAGCCTTCCCGACTTCTTTGCCCCCCTGGTTTTTACTTTTTCCTCTTTCTGCATGTAGGGAAGGAGAAAATGGCTTCCTTCCTTCCACCTTCCTAGTTTCTTGGCTGGGCTACAAATTGACATAAAACAGGTTAACTGGAGAAAAACTACATTTAATTATGTACATATGCATGGAAGTCCCATAAAATATGAGACTCAGAGAAGGGCCAGATGATCGAAGCTTCTGTAGAATCCTCAGCTGAAGAAAGAAACTGGGGCTTGGGGGTTTAGGGAGGTGGTGGTGACACAGTTATGGGAAGGGAAGGGAAGGAAGTGTGTGATGAGTGAAAGTTGTCTTGCTCTACAGATGAAAAGTCTCCTGAGTAACAAAAGTTATCTGGAGCAGCACCCCCCCCCATACAGATATTTACTAATGTAGATTCCCTTTACAGATGTAAATTTCTTTTACAGAAGAACAGCTTTTTGAAGCTACTCAAGTGTCTGCAGTTTTTCTGAATAATCAGCTCAAAATATACAAAGATGTATAATTTGGGTGTGTGTGTAGCGGGGGGATATTCTGGTCTCTTCCAGTAGTATGAAGTCAGACAATTAAGTTCATGAACTCATTCTGGAAAAAGTGCTACACCTCATTGTGTTGAATATCACCACAGTTAACCTTCCAGGCACTCCCCTTGGGAGCCTAGTCCACCCTTCAAAGTGCTTTTTTTAGCATGAGTTGGAGAACTTGTCAGACCTCATAGGACAACAAGCTTTGATGGCCATTCCAGAAAAAGACTTCCAAAATTGCTGTGAAGGGTAGACTAGGGACTGTTGCTGGTGCATAGCTTCCCTAGGGGAGCACTTTGAAGGTGACCATAGTGACCTAGCAGTGAGATGTGTAGCACTTTTTCCAGGATGAGGTGGTGAACTTAATTGTGCAACCGCATACATTTGGGTGGTTTATCCTGATCCCCAGCGTGGGTATTTTGGGGTTCCCTGAAATTTCTGGTATTGATGATGCTGTGCTAGGAAGGTGTGATCATTAGATCCTCACTGGCCTCCTTGTCACCCTTTTTCCCACTGAGTGTCCTTTAAAAGCAGAGAATCATTTTCACTGGAAGAAAGAGGAAATTTATAGGTGATTCTTCACATTTACCAGATTGGTGTGGTTTGAAAAAGTTTGTTGGGCAGCTTATATTCTCCATGTTTTTGATCTGGTAAACTCTTTCTTCAACCCTCAGCAAAACATTTTATTGTCTTAAAAGCTTATGATTTCTCTTACATTTGTGTTTTGGGGCGTACCTACCTACATTTGTTGACTGATCCTTGGCTAGAAGTTCCATCATTTCCAATGTGACCTGAGATCTCTTTAGATCCTAAGACTGGCTTCAGAATTCTGCCTTGTATTATTATAGCCAAAATTTATGTGTTTTTCAATTCCTGTAGTGCCCCCAAGCCTCCCCCACCCTCAAGGTTACTTTATTCTTGTACCTTTTCAACTACATTTGGCTGCCAGTTGTCTTAGGATGTGAAAATGGGATATTGATTGTTTCCTGTTGCCTGTAGGACAGGAATGCTTCTTGAATGAGAGCTAATTTTGGAGTGGAGAGCATTAAATGTCAAATTGGAAAGAAAGCATGTCTAAGACCTCTTTGTTGTAGAAGAGAAGGTCAGCCAAGGCCTAAGGGAAGGGAAAGGAAGAAAGAAAAGGGAGAAAATGCTGAGGACTTCTCTCTTTTCCAAATTACTCTTCCTCTATGTTCATGGACAACTCTTTCTATCATCATAAAGTCCATTTTTAGATTTATTTCTTAAGCCATTTGCTAGGTATACTATGAGGTCAGAATAGTCTCTGCTGGGGAAATTTCCCAGCTGTAACTAGTTAAAAAAAAAAACCCAAAACAACAAAACATGAACAAACTCAGCTATGAAGATAGACGACCATTTGTTTTTTTCATTCATACATTTATTGATTCCCTTTTTCACACAGAGCTGCTGATAACCTGTATGTGCTTTTGTACCCATTAGAAAAGCTATGTCTGGCAGACCAATTAGAAGAAGCCATCCCTTTGGAGAAAGCCAATTAAAAAGAAAAAAACAAAACTCCCTTAAGTGGGCCAATTCAGAAAGGTGTCCCCTCTAGGCAGGCCAGTTGGAAAAAGGCCTCCTCTTTGAGTGGACACTGCTGGTTTAGCAGCGTGGTTTAGCAAGCAGATAGCATTTCAGCAAGAAAAATACGCTCTTTCCTTTAGGACCACAGAGGTTGGCAAGCCAAGTGGGGTCCGGATTTCTCCCCCACGTGGCCCCTCTGCTGGGTGCTAATGTCTAAGGGGCCAAATGCATTGTGAACAGACCTGAGAATCAGATCTGCCCTCAAGGGAGCTGGTGTTCCAGAGTTGGAACCAAATGTTGAATCACAAACAGAACTGCTGCTATCACTGTGGAAAAGGAAATGTTTCCTACAGGAGTGACAGATTAAGTGTCCCAGGATTTTAGCAAATCTCAAGTGGAAATCTGCACAATCAGTCCTCGTTCCTCTTTGGCAAAGTCTACTTTGTTGCTTGCTCTGAAAGAGAAAGGGGAGGCAGGGTGAAAAATGGGATGAGAAATAAATTCAGTGTGTTTATGTCACTCACTGCCCAGGAGACACAAGACATATGTGACAGTTAGGGTCTTGGGGAAATGCCCTTCCCTGGACTCTCTAGACCTTTGAACCTTCTGCCTCCTGAGTTCCTGAGTCATCATTCAACCTGACGCAGGGCCCAGGGCTCAGACTTCCTGTGTGTCAATAGTCCAGGCAGCTATTCAGCCAGGGTCCCGGAGACTCCAGTCTGCATGTTTGAAGAGCAAAATCCCCCCAAAGTTTGGTTGGTGTTCACCAGCCCCTTTCCCTCGCTAGCTGGGTAAATAGCGTGGCAGTGTACTAAGGGGCCTGTGACAGTGCACGCAAGTGGAGAGAAGGAAAAGCAAGAGCCTTTGAACAAAGATTTTCTTTTTTATCTGGGACAGGAATGGGGTGGTTTTGGGTTTCTCCCTGGGTAATCTGAGAGGCTCATCCATCTCTGTGTGACAGCAGGAAATTTCAGCGTTAGGAAAGTAACTTCTGATTTATCACAAACAGCTGGGTGGGCCATGCCTCATGGGTGCCCAGGCTTAAGCAACTTTTTAGATATAGTTGCCCAGCCTGGCATCTGCCTATGGAAGGGCTGGTTGGTGAGTGGCGCTTTGTGTTTTGCGGTGATGGTTGGGTTGCTGTTGTCCTGAGCCGTCCTCACTCCTTCACCTGGAGGCTCTGAGTGGAGGGAAAGTGTCACCTTTAGCCTAACAAGTCTCGCAAGATGTTTGCTCTGAGCTGAATTCCACCCCCTCTCAAATTCATGATGTTGAAGTCCTAACCTCTGGTACACCAGAGTATGACCATAGGATCTTTTTTTTTTTCCTTTGGCCGGGGCCAATTTTGAACCCGCCACCTCCAGTATATGAGGCCAGTGCCCTACTCCTTGAGCCACAGGCACCACCCTGACCGTAGTATCTTTAAAGAGGTAAATTGAAGGTGAAATGAGGTCACGTGGCTGGGCCCTAATCCAGTATGGCTGGTGTCCCCGTACAAAGAGGAAATTTGGACACAGACATGTGCACACACAAAGAAAGGAGCACGGGAGGATGCAGTGAGAAGCTGTTATCTGCAAGCCAAAAAGAGAAGCCTCAGGGTAAACCAAGCCTGCTGATACCTTGATCTTGGACTTCTGGCTTCTGCAACTGTGAGAAAATACATTTCTGTTGTTTACCTGGTCTGTGATACTTCGTTAGGGCTGCATTAGAAAATTGATGATGTGTATACATCCATATTTACTGGATGTCCTGAAAACTAAGGCCAACCTCGAGAATCATTCTGGGAAATTTCATTTGAGTCTAGAAGACTTTCTAATGGGATCCTCTTCCTCCTTCAGTAACATTTTCTTCTGGGAAGGAGCTTGGAATTTCTCTCTCTCACACTTCTTGCCTCACTAAATTCTTTTCTATAATGAATCACATTATGTCCAGATACTATAATACCTAGAAACAACCTCCTTTCTAGTACGGAAACTGATAATGCTAATTGGGTTCCTGATATGCTTTTGTTGTATGGTGTTCTGTGCTGTCTGATTCAGTTGAAGGGACAGGAAGAACAAAAAAAATCCCTCTTAGACAAAGTTTATTCCCAGTAGTGGTTTCCTGATTTCCCTGGGCATAACCATCAAAAGAATAGGCCGGCGACGGTGGCTCATCCCAGCACTCTGGAAGGCCAGCGTGGGAGTATCCCTTAAGGCCAGGAGTTTGAGACCAGCTTGGGCAACACAATGAGACCCTGTTTCCACACAAAAAGAAACAAATTAGCTGGGCATAGTGGTGCATGGCTGTAGCCCTAGCTACTCAGGAGGCTGAGGGAGGGAGGATCGCTTGAGCCTAGAAGTTCGAGACCCTAGAAACTGGAACTTAAGACTGTGTCTCTTAATAAAAAAACCAAAAAACAAAAAACCAAGGTGTTTTAAGTTTCTGTTGGAATTTCTTAAGGGACACACATATAGATCTATGGAATTATTAGGATGGTCCACAAAGGAATTTATATTGAATTGTCTATAAGACATTGACATGTGACGTATGCATAATTTATATACGATTCACGTGAATTCAAAAGGCTATTTTATATAGTTCTTAAAGTGTTCATTCTTTAAGAGTACTGGAAAGGTTCAGCTAAAAATGTTGTTATTGTTAATAGCATGTTGTCATGTGTATTTGTTTCCTGGGGCGGCCGTAACAAAGTACCACAAACTGTGTAGGTTCAAACAGCAGAAATCTGTTGTTTCACAATCTGGAGGCCAAAAGTCTTAGATCAAGATTAGCTGGTTCCCTCTGAGGGCTGCAAGGGCAGGATCTTTCCAGCTTCTGAGAGCCCCAGGCATTCTCTCTCTGTCTTCACATCATCTTTCCTGTGTGCACGTCTGTCTCTTGTCTAGATTTTTTTCTTTTATAAGGACACAATCATACTGGATTAGGGCCTACTACCATGACATCATCTCAACTTCATCATTTGCAAATAAATACCCTATTTCCAAATAAGGTCACATTCACAGGTAGAGAGGGTTGGTATTCAGCATCTTCTGTGGGGGACAAAATTCAACTCATAACGTCCTGTTATGATTTTTCTTATTTTTATTCTATCTCCATGCCCTAAAGAGGTCTTTGGACCTTGGAAGCAAAGAGCAAAGAGACAGGCAAAGTCAAGAGGTCAGTGAGAAGGAGGTGAGGTGGCCAGGGACAGGAGATATATTGACTGGGAATGGGTGTTCCTTGGGCTTCAGGCAGAGTGCTGCCTGCATTCCAGGTAGCTTCATTGCCTCTGTTTCCCCAAGTCCCAGCTCTCTGTGATGCTCATCTGCTCCACTGGCCCATGATGCTAATCACTGTTGAGGGCGTTTGGGCTCCTGCATCAGTGATTAACGGAGAGGGAGAAAGAGGGGAGACCCTGCACTATGGAAACGGACTTGAGCTGTGGTCCCCCAGCTGGTCTGGCTTCCAGGGGATGGCAGGGAGCCGGGCCACACACAGCAGTGTCTCTCAGCCTTGGTTTTTACCCACATGCCCTGTAGTGAATCCCCAACTGGCAAAACCATTTTATTTATGTTTTGTGGTTATTACTAGGACAAGCTGTATACTTTGTGTTTTGTTTTTTTTTTTAATTAGGGCAAAAATAGGTATATTAAATGTGCTTTTAGGCAGCTCACTTTTCTTCCAGACCCTGAAGGCCTCTCTGCCTCTTGGTCTCCCCTGTGGAGAGGCCCTGCAGTGACCCTTATTGGGGGTGGGCGGGGGACAGAGGTTTCCAGAAATGTGAAGCGAGAGGATGATTAATGTCAGACCAGCTCTGCATGAAGCAAGTTTGGGAAGTTTGAGAGAAAGGGCAGTTTCTGTTGATACTAAGAGTCTGAGAGGAAAGTGAGGCTTTAATATACACAAAACATCCGATCAGTGTTCCTCAATGATTTGCTTGGCGCCATCTGTGAGCTTGTTCTCTTTATGGTTTAATGTTACAAACGTTTATAACGCCTGTTACCGTGCAAACAGTTTTAGGTCGCTCTTAAGTTACCACCCTCTTCCCCTGCTCTCCATGTGCACGTGAGGGGCGCAGGGGAAAGCTCCTTCTGCGCTTGGTACCATGGAGGAAATGACTTTCAAAGTCGGGGCTGGCAACAATTTCCTGCCGCAGTGACCTCACTTAGATCTCTGTTTTAACATTCTGTATGAGTTTCTTGGGGGCTGTCATATCAAAGAGCCATATTAAACAGCAGAAATTTGTTGTTTCATAGTTCTGGAGGCCAGAAGTTTGAAATCAAGGTGTTGGCACAGACACAACGCGCTCTCGGTCCCGTGGGAGAGAATCTTCTCTGCCTCATCCTGTCTTTGGGTGGCTTTGCCTGCCATCACTGGCTTTCTTTGGCTGGTGGGTGCGTCCTCATTGGAGTCCTTGCCTCCGTTCACTCACAGGGCCTTTTCCCTGTGTGTCTTTGCCTCCTTCTCCTGTAAGGAGGATTGGATTAGAGACCCACCTACTCCGGCGTGACCTCATCTTAACTAATTTCATCGACAACCGCCCTTTCTCCAGATGAGGTCCTCCCCACTGACGGCCCCACCTGTATTCCCTCTTTGCTGGTTCCCACTGCTGCTCAGCGTCTGGTGCCTTCTGGGCTCCTCCGTCTTCCCGGTCCCTGCTGGGTTTTGGCCCCTGTGAGTTCTGCCTCTGGGCTGCTTTTGTGTTTTAGGTCCTACTCATTAGTCGTTTTGCCGCAGTCTGGTTCAGGCCTCATTCACCCTTGGCATAATCCACCCTAATGGTGTAGAAAGAAACTCCATTTAGCCTACATCACAGCTGAAAAAATCCCTATGGTTTTCTTACCTACCTACAGAACAAATCCTAAATGCCGTCTCTGCATTCAGGGGTGTCTGATCAGTCCCTGTGCTGTGTTCTGTGTTTCTGTCCCAGTACTATTGGTGTCCACATAGGCAAGGGCCATTCTCTGTCCCATCAGTGAGTGTCCTCTGTGGGGTCTGCTGGCTGCCTTTGCTCCCTGCTGGGGCCTCCCCCAGGCCCAGCATCCTGGCCCTGGAGCTTGCCCTGTTCCATCCCGCTGGAAGCAGTTCCTTCCTCCTCTTTCGTCTGCCCCCTGGGTCACCTCTCATACCTCCATGGCCTCGTAGGCACCGTGAGCACATCAGCTTCCCCATGTGGGGATTGTTTAGGGCTGTACTGCACCATAGTACCTGGTATAATTTTTCATAAATGGTGGGTACTTAGATGAGCTCAGTGGAATGAAGGTCCCTGGGTGGAGGCTCTGGCTGCACTTACAAGGTTTTGTCATGGTCCAAAGGTCTCCTCTTTGAGTCTGTCTCTCTTAGCAACGTCACCCTACTGAGCCCTGTGTCACCCTACCGAGCCCTGCGTGCACAGTGACTCCTGAGTTAATCAGTGCTCTGGCAGCAGCTTTTACCCAAATCCGCTGGGGGCTTATTGTGGTTTATTTTTAACTTCCTGCTGGACTGAATGCAGAGTGGTTGGAAAGAATTTCCCAGAGGGGTTCTGGGGGAACCAGATGCCCATGACCCTGGAGTATCGTATTAGTTTCCTGCCATAACAAAGTCCTACAACTGTGTGGTTTAGAACCATGGAAATGTGCTGTCTCATGGTCCTGGAGGCCAGAAGTCCAACATCAAGATTTCGGCAGGGCCATGAGCCCTCAGAAGTTGCTAGAGAAAAATCTCTTCCAGGCCTCGCCCAGATTCTGGTAGTCCAGATTGTGGCAGCATAATTCCTGGTAGTCTTCAGATGGCATTGCATGTGTGTGGCCACATCTCCTTTCCTATAGGGACACCAGTCCTGTTGGGTAAGGTCCTGTCCTGCTAACCTTGTCTTAATGAGTGACACCTACACCTACACATTCTGAGGTGCTGCTGGTTAGGACTTCAGCAGGAAATTTCTTTTTTTTGAGACAGAGTCTTACTACGTCACCCTCGGTTGAGTGCTGTGATATCACAGCTCACAGCAACCTCAAACTCTTGGGCTTAAGCGATTCTTTTGCCTCAGCCTCCCAAATAGCTGGGACTATAGGCACCCACCACAACACCTGGCTATTTTGTTGTTGTGGTTGTGGTTGTCATTGTTGTTTGGCACGCCTGGACTGGGTTTGGACCCATCAGCCGGGTGTATGTGGCCAGTGCACTAAGTGCTTAGCTACAGGTATCTAGCCTTAAGCGTGAAATTTCACAGGGGGCACAATTCAGCTCATAATAGGTATTAAGCTTAGGCTGACCCGTAGGTTCTGGGAGTGACTTGGATGGGTCACTGGTTTGCCAGTGGGGAAGAGATGTGCCCTCAGGGCTAAGGAGGTAAGGAGAAGGGGGTGACTGTTTCCACCCACATTATCTCCTCCAGGTATTGGGAAAACAACTCTGGCTTTATACACTTGGTCCTCGATGTACTGCCAGCAGCTCTCCCACATGAAGGCTGAGGCTGGTGACAAGAGTGACCAGCCTGCGCCGAGGATATGGCCATGGTCAACCCAGCTTATTTGCTGCAGAGATTGGCAGGCCTTCTTGGAGGCAGCTCTTGAGATCTCAGGGTTAAAGACCTGGCACTGTGGCCCTGCATGGTGGCTAGCACTCTAGGAGGCTGAGGCGGGCGGATTGCCTGAGCTCAGGAGTTTGAGACCAGCCTGAGCAAAAGCGAGACCCCATCTCTAAAAATAGCTGGGTGAGCTACCTATACTCCCAGGTACTTGGGAGGCCTGAGGCAAGAGGATCACTTGAGCATAAGAGTTTGAGGTTGCTATGAGCTATGGCACTGAGGGCAACAAAGTGAGACTGTCTCAAAAAAAAGGGGGGGGCGGGGCCTGTGGCTCAGTGAGTAGGGTGCCAGCCCCATATACCCCATATACCGGAGGTGGCAGGTTCAAACCCCGCCCCGCCACCTCACCCCCCCAAAAAAAGACCTAGCACTAGTCCCATCGTGTTTACTCATGTTTATACCTGCAAGCTGCCCTTTCCTGTGTGCCCTTCAAACTCTGGGGTTTCTCCCTCTGCCGACCCGGCTCTGAGAATCAGGTGTGAGGGAGGGCCTTCCCCTGTGTGCTCACAGTTGTCCAGGGCCCTGTGCAGGCTGTCTTGGCCGTTGTCAGTGGTTTAGAGATTTGGGATTATGCCTTTAAAGTGACCAATTTGGGTAGTAAGATGCTTTTGTTTTGCTTTGATCACAATTAACTACCAGATTCAGGTGATTACAATGATCTGATAACCCCTGAGGTAGCCCAGCTTGGGCCCTGCCCTGAATCAGATCTCCCCGCTAGAGGGCAGGAAGCAGCTCAGCTGCAGGTTGAGAGTCACATCCAGGCCACTCATGTCCCAGGTGGGCAGCCTTTGGGCAGGTTTCTTAATCTGAATAAACCAAGAGTTTCCCCTCTGCAAATGGGGAAATAATGGCATCTTCCTCACAGGGACATGGGGATTACATGAGACATGCAAAATGTCTTGCTGAGTCCTCCTTGTCAAGTGCTTAGTAAATGGAACTAGTCCCAGTTTGAGATTGATGTGGCTTGATGACTGTCCACACCTGCACCTTTTTGAGCTCTCACTATGCCATTGACAAGGAGACGGCATATGTCCAAATGGCTCATCAATTTTATGCTTATTGATGGCTAAACTAGATAATTTAGACCATTAAATGGCCCTCCTGGCTAGTTTGGATATTTACCAGACCTAAATTAATCAGACAGTTGCCTATATACATTTATATCTTTAGTATCTAGACCATGGAGACCCACCCAATAGGTTGCTTAATTATAAGCCTTCCTACTATTAGTTAATCTTTTCTCTATGTTGTGATAAAATGTATTCAGTATAATGAGATTAACACTGCTGATCCACTTTAAAAACTGTGACAATTATCAAAGTGTCTACATTTTTTTTTTTTTTTTGTAGAAGAGAAGTGGGGTTTGTAACAATAAATCTTGATTCCCATGAAAGCCACATTAAAATCTTTCCAACTTGATTTTGACATAACAAAGCCCCATTAATGCTGATGAAAGCAGTGGCTAACTGGTGCTTGACCCAAATTCACAGTGTCGGACCCGGTGGGATAGAAATCATAAACTGAGAATAATAACTCCAATCACAGCCACCTCTCTGCCTCGAACAAAAAAGGATAACCTAGAATTTAAAATGTATTTCCATAGTTAGTGATTATGTTCCTTTCAATGGGAAACATCCCTTTGAAGTCTATGATAGTCTTCTCTCTAGAAATAATTCTGTTATTGGACTTGACTGTGTACATATGCGTGTTGTCACTTGTGTATATTTCATATTGTTTCATTTGTTACTTTTTTGCCATTTGAATAGTACAAAATCTGAAGTACAGAAAATCATGTTGAGTTGAAAATAATTTTAATTCTTGGCTGCACAGATTCATTTACTCTTGCCAAAAACAATTACCTTTAACGGCTAGGTGGTTGACTAAATGATGAATAAGAAGTCTGTATTTTAAAAGAATTTTGTACATTGTTGTTCTGGATAGAATCAGAATATTTGTCTTTTACTCGTGGAGTCACCACATTGTGTGACCCTAGGCAAGTTCCCGAACTTCTGTTAAATAAAGTTTATACCTTGTATTAATGGAAACAAAACTGAAACCTGCCTTAAATGGTCACATTTTCAGAGGGATTGTGCTGTCTCTTCATGTTCAAAAGATGAGATCCAGAAGATTTGGGGGAAAGTAAGAGGAATGTTTCAAGTTAGTCTTTCTAAAACAGAGATTGTATCTAATGGGATAAACAATATTGGCTAAAAATTGTGCATTTGTTTTACTTTTTTTCTGAAGAGGGGCCTTTATCACACAATTGGGTTATCATTGTCATTTCAACCTCAAACTCCTAGGCTCGAGCAATCCTCCTGTCTTAGCCTCTCAAGTAACTGGGACTACAGGCACATGCCACCATGCACAGCTAATTTTTCTATTTTTGGTAAAGACGGGGGTCTCACTCATGCTCATCCTCCCACTTTGGCCTTCAGAGTGCAGGGATTACAGGCTTGAGTTGCTTGAGATCCAAACTCTTTTTGCTTTTTGATAGCTGATTTATGTGATGTAATCTTAAGTCATGATGCCATTTAAAAGAACTAAACAAAATCATCTGAAAAAAAAAAAACATATTTGGAGAGTAGCTGTGAATTTCCCATCCAATAGTCACAATTACTGGGAGAGTTTTAAAGACCTCTTTATGTAGCATGGTGCCAAAAAACAATTCTGTTTCTTCTTAAAAACAGCTGAGTTCCGGTTTCCAGTTTTCCTGTAACTTAAGCAATAGTCCCAGTTCTCTGTCCCATCTACACATCATGGGGTTGGCTTTTTTGTTCAAATATTGAAATCCTGGAAGATTTTTGTCATGGATTTTGCTTCAGGAAATCTTCCTTTTGGGTCTACGCTTTTGAGCTCTTTTGGCCCTTTTTACATTGGAACTTTAATAGTTTAACAAATGGTAAGGAGTAGAAAGTGTTACTTATGCGATGCTTCCTAGACTTTGTGCCTCACTAAAAGCCCCTGAAAAAAGGGAAAAGCCAAGGAGAAAAATGCAAATACAAACATGTTGAGCTTCTTTTTCAAAGATAAGCAGGAAATAGAGATGTCCAAAGTTAAGGTGCAAAAGACAGGCTTCTGTACAGTCAAGTTAACAACTTAAAATAGTAAGTACCTTGAAAGTCGCATAAGCTGGCAAATCATACAGCAGAGAGAAAGGAACTCAGAACGTCACCTTTGCTTGGAGGTGTCTTAGAATTTTTGGAGTTGAGTTTATTTCAGTCACCTGGCTGCCTCTCAGGAGTTGTGGTGGGTCATCTCCTTTTTAGATCTGTTGTTCCTTGTCTTATTACTGAAATTTGTGATGAGTTTTACTAGGTGTTAGTGGCTGAGTGGTGCTCCCCACCCCTGTGTTGAAGTCCTAATTCCCAGCAGCCTAGAATGTGATTGTCTTTGGAGATTAAGAGTCTTTAAAGAGGCAATTAAGTTTAAATGAGATCATATGGTGGGCTGAGATCCAAGCTGACATGTCTTTATAAGAAGATGAGATTTGGACATAGACACACAGGGAGGACCATGTGAAGACTTGGGGGGCAAGCAGGTGACCGCAGGTGGCTGTCCGAGAGCCAAGGAGTCAGGTTCCAGGAGGAACCAGCCCTGCTGACACCTTTATCTCACACCCCTGTTCTTCAGAGTCACCCAGTATGGAGTGCTTTGTTATGGCAGCTTTAGTGAACAACTGTGCTGGGAGATAGTAATTAAAATGATTGAAAGAACAAAGTGCATTAAAGAAAGAAGAAGGAGTCGAGGCTTGCGTCTTAAGATCTCAGACAGGCACATGTGTGTGCAAACACGCGCCTACCTCCCACCGAGTTCCCTTGTGAATTCCTTGCCCTTCCTGAGAGCCATTATCTGCTGTCAGTGGAAGGGAAGCATTCATTATTTCCAGCCAGCGGAAGGGAGGCCAGGAGGATTTATGGAGTCATTGCAGGAGCACAAATTCTACTTTATACAGACTAACACCATAAATGCACATGAATAAATCAGGGCAGAGTAAGAAAAAAACCCGGTTTTCCCTTTGTGATGAACACAGGCACCGGGGCAGGCCCTGCTAGTTAGTGAGTGCTTTAGGTGGAGAGGAAGGAAGCCGTGTGCTCACGTGGCATGGTAGAGCAGCCATCTGCAGAAGTTTATTGAGGACCTCACTTGGATGGGTCACCCACAACCCCAGGGCTGCGGTATAGGAGCCATGATAAGGATTCTGTGCTCAGTTGAGTGTAAAACTGTTACTTTGTCCTTTCTTGAAGCTGCTGTGTCTCCACCCCCCTTTTTCCCTCTTCCCTGTCCCTCTGTCCCATGAGCACTGGCTGCACCAGCTGCATTTATCAGTTCTGTCCCCATCCCGCAGTGTTGTCATTTTTGTTTGCTCAGCTTTAACTGCGGTTAATGGATAGTCACTGTGTAATAAGCACTTTGCGTGGTTTAACTCAGCCGCCATTATTACCTCCACTTCACTGCTGGACAACCTTACCGTTACTGGTCTAGAGGGAGGAATATGGGATTCCTTCACTTGCCTGGGATTTCTCAATGAAATCTGAGAAATTTCTTTGGTTGCCAAAAGGCATAATTTAATTCTCACGATACATGAGAAGACCTATGATTGGTCTTCTCCTAGCACTTTGCAAATGAGATAATGGAACATGCCTTCATTCCTTCTGGTCATTTTTCGGACCTTTTCGTTGAGTGCTAGGTCTCAGGCAGTCAGCATGCTGGCCTCCGGCCCCAAGGCTAAGTGCTGTGTGTAAAATACACATCAGCTCTCAAAATACAGTATGGGGAAAAAAAAGAATGTAAATTACCTCAGAGTTTTAAAATGTTGATCACATGCTCAAATGATATTTTCAGTAAACTGGGTAATAGGATACAGATTATTAGTTAATTTCACCTGTTTCTTTTTACTTTGTTAATGGGGCTACTGGGAAGTGTAAAATTACATGGATAGCCAGCATATTTTGGTTGGACAGCACTGGGGGGGACAGCCAGCATATTTTGGTTGGACAGCACTGGGGGGGACACGTGGCTGAGTGAGGATTTCTGCCCTGTCCCCAGGGGCTTATACCATTCTGAGGTAGGAGCCCGTAAGGTCTTGAGCAGTGTTCTCAACCATTTTTTTAGTCTCACGGCACACTTGAACCTATAGTTAAACTTTGTGGCACACTTAAATTATACTGATCAAAAAAAAAAGTATACTGATTCTGCTTTCAACTTCTTTTGAAAATAATTTAATTAATAAGCTTTAAAAATTTTCATGGCACACCTAAGATCCTGCCGTAGCACACAAGGTAGGGTTGAAGGGTTGAGGATTACTGGTCTAGAGGGAGGATATGGTTCCTCAGAGGTCCCAATAATTCCTCCTGACTAGAGCCCAGATGGGGGTGTTTTGGGGCCCAACCTGTGGAAAGCAGGCACCCAGAAATTGGAGAGGGAATCACAACGTGAAAATATCCTTAACATCGACCACCTGTACACTTTGTTCAAAGGGGTGCGTGTAGATAGTTAAGTTGTATGGTATGTGTTTTTTACCACAATAAAAAAAAAGTGTTTAAAAAGAATGAACAAAAATGTAAGGAGTGTGTGTCTCCCTATGACTATTGTGTAAAACATTTAAAGAATGAAGATTTCATTTGACCAGAGGCAGTTGGCTAAATGAAAATTGATAGAATGGAAGCTAGTCAAAATATAATTTGTTCCAAGAGAGAAAAAAAAATGCTGAGAGGGAGGTGAAGAGGGCTGGCGCCAGATTATAAAGGACTTTGATTTTCTCATCAAGGAATCTGGACTTCAATTAGACAATGACCATAACCGTCCTTAAAAAGAAGAATCTGGGCCTCGGTGTGAGAAGGGAGGCTGGCTGGAGCAGGGGTGTGGCCAAGAAGGAACTTCCAGGGAAGACTTGGTGATCTGTTGATGAAGAGAGAGGGAAAAGGGAATCCACTACTCAGGCAACAAGGTAGGGTTGAAGAAGTCCTTGGTGGCAGGAGAAAGAGAGAGGGATTGTTGCAGAGGACCAGTGGCTGCTGATGTGACCCAAGAGAGGCTGGAGGGAGGGTTAGGGCGCAGACCACCCACTTCGGGTGTCCAGCGGGCAGAAGGAAAGCTGCTGTTGTTTTCAGCGAGTTAATTTAACAGTGATGGCAGGCCAGGGGCAATCATGCGCCACCAGCCTTTGTCTCTCAGATCCCATGGCTCTGTTTGCATTTAGATTATGTAATTTGAGGCTTCCCCTCTTGTCACCAGTTATACTCTGGATGATTAAAAACTGGGCAAATTCAAAGAGGCCTGGAGCAGAGGGAGCTGTCGGGGGTTGGGAGCTGATGAGGGTTTGAGACCACAGGGTGCTCAGCTTTTTAACTAACAGTTCATCAGTTACTCTTTTGGGGTGTCAAGTGTTTTGGGGACTACCACGATGAATGACACATGGTCTCAAAAAACGCAGAATCTGGTATAAGCTGCCCCTTTTTTTGACTCATTTCCAAAACCAAAGAAAAGTGATGTTAGCCTGACCTATCTTAATGAGTACCTCTTCTTCCCTTAGGATTCCGAGGTTTGGGTGAACTTGGGCTGGGTGGGAATCTGGGGCACTCAAGGTTATTTTATTCTCATGGATAATAAATGCATCTTGGCCACAAAGGAAGAAAGAGTATTTTCACTGAGCAGACAGGCTGCTGATAAGATTTCTAGCAATTGTGCCACTCCTGCCTTTGTATCTGCAGCTCAGCCTGTCTAGGTCTACCTTGCTATGTCGGATTTGTCTGTTTTGCATTTTTTCCTCCCTTGCTGGAACCAGTTTCTAGTTTTTTATCAGCAGGATGTGTTTCCAGGGTGATTTGCTCACTGAATTGGAGCTAGAGTTGGGGCACGGGCAGATGAGCCCAGGAAAGTGGCTTTAGAATGCCCAGGGTGGGCGTGGGAGGGTTTCCTAGCCCTGCTGGGGGGCTGACTTTATTTTTTTTTTTTAAACCAAAGTTGAGCTTTTGCCTTTGGCCAGCACCTAGTTCTGTTAGCATGGCCAAGATCAGCCCTGATGAGCTTTGTTGTTTAAACTGGAGAAGGAAACTTTTTCCCCTTCATTGACAAAAAGACTTGAATTTTAGTTCTCAGCAGCAGGAGGTTGGCTGGTGGGGAGCTGGGGGTCAGAGGCGGTTGAGCTCTAACACATAAATAGCAGCAATTAATGAGCCTCTGTAAAAGCCGGGATGTGTGTTTGCTGTCTAGCATCACTTGGCTGTGAATTGGAGCAACACTGAAATTAATTATAAAGCCAGCAAAGGATATTTTCTGCCTTCTGTTAAGTAAGTATCATCCACACAGGAGCACGTTCCACTTGGATGCATTTACACACATCGTTTCTTTGGAAGATGGTGTGAATCCAATTTATTTCCAAAACTTCCCACTGGGTCATGCTAATCACCACCGTTTTCAGCCCTTTCCCACTGAATCCAGCCTTGGGCTTGAGCGCAGAGCCTTCAGACCCTGCCATTTCCTTCAAGGCTCTGGGCCCCTCCCGGCATACCCTGCCTAGTTCGTGAATCCAGTGCTGTCAACCAGAGTGTATTGTGTGTACTGGGGTTTACAAAGCAAGCTGTCCTGTCATGACTGGTGACTACCATAAAGGTTCTGTATTGCTTTGTTGCGGCTGCTGTAACAAAATACCAAAGACTGGGTGGCCTTAAACCACAGCATTTATTTTCTCACAGTTCTGGAGTCTGGAAACTCAAGGTTAAGATGTCTGCACGTTTGGTTTAATCCACAGTTAGTTGAATCCACGAATGTGGAACCCATGGATGCGGAGGCCAACTATAGGTCGCATTAGAGGTTACGGCTTCAGCATATGAGCTTTGTGGGAGGAGAAGGACACGATTTAGTGCATAACAGGTTCTGAAATAGTTAATGGAATATTTTTCTTCCATTGGCACTTGGATGCCTCCCTCCCTCCTTCCCTCCCTTCCGCCTTCCCTTCTACCCTCTTCCCTTCCTTCCTTCATCATTGAGTGCTGTCTGTGTACCAGGGCTGCCAGTAAAGGACCATTCCTTCCCGTCTGGGGCTCCCAAGTGTCAGGCAGATTGCCCCTCAGTCGGTGAGTTCTGCAGGATTTAAGAGGTGGTATGGGTACAAGTAGCCCCAGAGTATGGGATTGTGATACTTGTGAGGGCTCCGGGTTGTGTGGTTGTAAATGGTGGTGGTTTTGGGGGGAGACGGGGAAGCTTCTCTGAGAGTGGATGTTTCTGCGAATAACTGTGTGGCCAAGACCTCCCAAGTGAGAACAGTGAGGAAGCTGGTAGGGTGAGAGAGGGAGAAGAGGTCAGGGATGAGCTGGCTGCCTGATGGGGCCCATGCAGACATCCTAGGGACTTTGGTTCTTTCTCTGGGAGCCGTAGGGTGTCGAGGTGTTTTCATGGTCATTGCTATCAGGGAGCTTTCCTGTCTCCCCCCCCACCCCCCAGATTAGCTGCTCTGGAGAAGGTGACAGATGTTCAGACATGTTTGGGAAGAAGAAAGGGTACTCGGCAGAGATAGATTTAGACATTGGGGTTTGAGGGACTTTGGGGGGCTTATGGGGGCTGGCAGTGAAGAATAGGGTTGTGTAATGGAACGCCTGCTTTAATGTGGGTCACATGAGGTCTCTTTAGCACCCCCTTTCCCAACTGTTAGCCACACTTTTGGAAAGTGAGTATTTGTTCTGTGTAGCAGGTGGCTGGGAGGTCCACACTCAGTGAGCCAGGACGACAGTCTACTGTCTTTAACATGACAGCGACCCTGAATTTCTCTCTCTGCTTGAACTCACCCAGGCCACACAGTCCCTCGTCCACTTTCTGGCATTGGCATTAAGCATAAGTCATGTGGCTGCGGTCCACTCTAGTAGTGGAATCCCAAAGGCACACACATCACAGGGGAAGGTTGTGGCCAGCCACCCTTCCCTTTTGCCCCCGCCCCTCCTGGCTGTCCTCCTTTCTTAACCTGCCCATGCACAGGCTCTGCCCTGAATCCAGTGTTGATTGAGGGCCTTCTGGGTTTCTGACACTGTGCTGGGTATTAGGCACATGAGGTTGGAATAACACAGGGTTTGGTGCCAGAATGGGGTTCTGGAAGAGTGTTCTGGGGAAGAAAATGGGCCTTAAAAAAGGGTGAGAAGGATCCCATGGGGTTGGTCCCAGAGTCTGGAGGTGCAGAACTTTGCAAAGGGGGAAGCCTTATTGTAGCCCAGTGATTTGGGTGGGGGGATTACCGGGGACTGTGAGTATCTTGGTGAGGGATGGAGGGTGTGGGTGCAGCTGTAATTGAACTGGTTAGAGAAACCTCCCAGAGAAGGGGATGTTTCTCAGAGGCCGTCTGTAGGGCTTGTGGGTCACGATCACACACAAGCTGAAACCGCACTCCTAGGCAGCGTCACATCTGGGGAGTTTAATGGTTGAAGGGCAGGCTTTGTCTGTCGGTAGTTGAGGACGCTGAGTGGTGAGACTTACCCAGGCAGCAGTAGTGATGACCAGGTACTTGTAGTGGCCTCCTGGAGTGGACTGGCAGGGTTTCCCATCCATTCACTCATTTATTCATTTGTTCCTTCCCTTCCTCCTTCGATCTCAATGAGCCAAGCTCTGTGCTAGGTGCTGGGAGGCCAGACAGTTCCTGCCTTCAGGAACTAAGCACAAACAGCTAAGCCTGTGTGATGGGCATGATAGCCAGGGAGGCACTGCAGGGGGACTGAGCCAGAGCTGCGGGGAAGCAAACTGTAACCTGAGGCTCGAGAGAGGAGTGGGAGTTGGGAGCTGGCTGGCAAGAGTGTGTGGGAGGGAATTCCAGGCAGCCTGGGTGGGGGCTGGAGACAGGAGATCTGCAGGGATGGTGCCTCTGGGAGACAGGGAAGGAGGGAAAGGGACAGGACAGTTTAGGAGGTGGCAGTGACAGGCCCTGGTGATTAATGAGATGGGGTTAGGGGTAGGTGGTGGAGGAGAACACACAGTTGGGGCCACCAGTGGTTGGCCAAGCTGGGAGCCCTGGGGGAGGTGACAGTTAGAGGACCGCAGAACATGCAAGCCGAGATGGCTGTATGCATGTGGGAGCTCAGGAAGAGGTGTGAGCGGGACAGGGTGGGGGCTTCGCCAGGTGGTGTCACACCGGTGGAGGAGGTGGGTGAGTACAGCCCTAGCATGAGGACAGGGGAGGCCTGGGCAGAACCAGGGTGCAGGGGTGGGAGGAGAAGCAGGAGGCTCGGCCGGGAGGGCAAGGGAAGGGGGGGTCAGCAGGGGAGTAAGTGGCCTCCTGGACTGGTTGGTCAGGACAGTGAAGGCAGAGGCAGGGACGTTCCTCCCCCCTGCTCTGCCCAACACACTATGAGGAATGCTTCTGGCGCTATGGGTTCCTCATTTGTTTCTCCAATGTCCGTATGAGGTAGGCACTTATCCTCCCCCCATTTTTGAAACAGAGCGGGGAAATGAGGCTTAGAAAGGTCCAAACTGCCAAGTGGCACCTGGCACCAGCCCATGTGCCCAGCAGCTGTCCTGTGACACCCGGGGCTGCCGGAATGTGGAAAGCAGCTGGAGCTCAGAAGGGAAACTCTAAGATCTGACCCCGGCCCTCAGTCAATGAACTTTGTTCCTTCTTAGGTTTTCACATTTCCCAAGGAAATCCCATAGAATTGTAGGATGCTCTAACAGTCTATTTATTAGCCAGCTCAGGCTGCCATAACAAAATACAACTGACTGTGTGGCTTAAACAACAGAAATTTACTTTTTCACAGTTCTGGAGATTGGAAGTCTAAGATCAAGGTGCCAGCAGAACTGGCTTCTCTGGAGACCTCTGTCCAGCCTTCTTGGCTGTGTCCTTACATGGCCCTTTCTGTGCATGCCCTGGGGGAGAGCAAACTTTCTGGTGTCTGTTCCTCTTCCCATAATGATGCCAGCCCTACTGGATGAGCGCCCCACTCTTCTGACCTCATTTAACCTTGATAATCTCTTTGAAGACTCTGTCTCCAAATACAGTCAGTCTCCTTGGGGGTTAGGGCTTCAACACTTGCAATTCAGTTCCTATCAGAGGGTAATCTTAAACCACTACAAAGAATCTGAATTGTGCCCCCACAAATGGGCCTGAAAAATGCCTGACTCTTTCGTGGTATGGGTTAAATATCTCTTATCCAAAATACTTGGAACCAGAAATCTTTCAGATTTTGGATATTTGCAGGTTTTGGAATATTTGCCTTACCCTTGAGCATTCCTCATTTGAAAATCTGAATTACTCCAATGTGGTTATTTCCTTTGGTGCTCAACACAGTTTTGGATTTGGGAGCAGGTTGGACTTTGGATTTTCAGAGTAGAGATGCTCAGCCTTCATACACTTGTCACCTAGCGTCAAGTGTATTTTAGGTCTTTAATAAGTGTTTGTTGAAGAAGGAAAGATTCATTTGAATACTGTTTAGTATACGGTATTCATTAGAAACCAAAGTGTTCCGGAAAGAAAACTTTTTTTTTTCCTACTTTTCATGTGAAAAGAAAATTCAGTTGATCAGGGTCTCCCATTCCCTGTACATTTTGATTATTTAAAATATGGTTTAAAAGAACTTTGATTAAGGGTAGACTGTGCCCTTTCTAACATACAGCACATTGTATGATGTGTAAAATATGTATATGTTTTTGTGATACTGAAGAGAAGTCTCTTTGATCAATATTTATTTTTTTTTCCTTCATTTATACGGAAGAGCCATTTCACATCTGACTTTTCATTTGGGAGATTGGATACGTCAATTCTTGATATGCTTCAGAGTAATGAATTTTAAAGGCAGTGAAGGGTGATGCAGGATGAAGGGGTGAATTTAAAATCCTGTTAACTCTGATCCTGTGTAGACAGTCTCAACTAAGTCAATATTTAAAGATGATGAGAGCCTTGCCTGATAGGAAACCAGTGCCTTGGGATTTAAAAGCAACTCTTATTCCAGAGAGTTCAAAATGCTGACATGTGGTTCAGGCTTCTTTTTCAATATGCTAAAACTGCTAATAAAAAAAATGTATATAGTTTTCCTTAGCTGAACTGATCTTGAATACTTTTCTCCCTTTCTACAGGTTGTTCATGGAGAGTAAATTGGTATGATAATAACAGCATCCATTTAAGAAGCATTTACTGTGGGTCAGACGTTGTACTAAGTGCTTTCTTTATCTTAGGGACCAGAGGGCTTATGGAGGTGCTAAACCATTACTGGGGGCATTATTGGGCCCAGATGATTTTATGCAACCCTCATTCTAAGTAAAATGCTACATTGGATTTTTTCCTCTTGCTGTATAATGAAGGCCATCAAGCATGAATTTCTTGATCGTTAGCAGATGTCCCCTCTTCTGATGGATTGGGATCCAGGCCGTCCTTGTTCTCCTCTCTCCTGTGTTGGGAAGGGTAGCGTCCCCTTTGGTTCAGGGCAGACTCTTCCTCCTATTCCTTTGTTTGTAGGTTTTCTGTCCTCCCACCTCTCCTGGGTCTTGTTTTCTCCACCCCAATAGCTGGTCTAGTGGTATTTTGGCCTTAGGGGATTTCTTTTTCTTTCTTATGAGCTTAGCTATTTATTTAAAAGTTGGTTTGCTGATGTTATCTGTCATCATTGGTAGGCCACATTTTCCTTTATTTATTTATTTTTTTTGTGGGGAAGGGGAAGGATGTAGTTGCCATACTGTGAGAAATGTTATTTCTTTTTTTTTTTGCAGTTTTTGGCTGGGGCAGGATTTGAACCCATCACCTCCAGGATGGGGCCGGCACCCTACTCACTGAGCCACAGGTGCCACCTGAGAGAAATGTTATTTCTTAATGAAAGAAGTTGATGAATAATCTCTTTCAAATGTCGCATCTTGGAGGTTTGCTATTCTCGCTACTAGTTTTCCACCACTACAAGACTTGCTACTTAACTTGTTGGAAATATGGGTTTCTTTGTAAAATTTTGGAAGGCTTTGCAACTTGAATCTGTTGATGTGCTGGGGACTTAGTTTTACTGATATTTCACAGAAAATTGTTTTTCTTGATGTGCTCAGGATGACGTCCAGGCTTGGATAGTCCCCTGACACTCCCTACCTCCCCGAGCATGCCCGCACAGAAATACACACACACACACACACACACACGCACACGCACACGCACACACACGCACGCACGCACGCGCGCAGGGCCAGATGTATGGTGTTATCACTCCTGTTGTCTAGACCAGGCTAAACTTACTTTACTGCCATTTAACAGCTGATTTAATTTCACCCTTTAAGAGTCTCCTGACTAAAGTTGATTTTCTAGCTGGTGACCCATCGTCGCTCCGGGCCTGACCCAGGTAGAACCAGGGTTGTGTCTGTTTTGCCTGCAGATCTCCGTTTGCTGTCAAATTAAATTAGATGCCTCCCTTTGGCAATCACTGATTAAACTTTTCCTTAATTTTCTATTCATTATTGTCCCTCATTTCAGTTATAGATGAAGGCGATTAAACGGTTTTGTGTAATCCAAGTGGCATTCCATTTTCAGTGTTACCAGTGCAGGGCTTGTCAGTCTGGGGTGAATAAAAACAAGCTGGTGTTTGAAAGTGGAGAGGGAGTTTCACAGGCAGCCTCCTCCCAGGTGAAGCAGCTTCAGGTCCAGGGTTTGCCTGGTGGACTCTCAACCAGCAGAACTTGGGAACTGAGATACCAAACAATGGTGGGGCACACGCCTGTGCTATGATTGCCACAGTGTGGTGGCTTAAAGCAACAAAAAATTATTCTCTCATAGTCTGGGGGCTGGAAACTCAAAATCAATTTCATGGGGCCAAAATCAAGGTGTGAGCAGGACTGAGCTCCCTCCAGAGACCCAGTGGGGGGGGGCCTGGACTTTGCATTCTCCAGCTTCTGGTCGCTGCCAGCGTTCTCAGGCTTGTGGCCGTGACCGTCTCTGTGTCCATCTTCACGTTGTCTTGTCCTCCGTGTGTCTGTCTATCTTACCTCCATCCTTTAAAGACCCTTGTGATGATGTTTAGGGCTCACCCAGTTAATCCCGGACAATCTCTCCATCTCAGGGAGACATTTTTCTTTGTGTGGCCATTATGTCTGTCTTTATTATGTCTGCAGACACCCTTTCCCCAAATTAGATAACATTTATACTCACGTTCCTGAGCTTGGGATGTGAAGCTACCTTTGGGGGGGGGGGCATTTTGGAGGCTACCACACCAGACCTGCCTCATGGAAGGCCTCCAAGATTGTCCAAGGCCAGAGCTGGACTGACTGGTGTTAGGCTGAGAGGCTGAAGGGGTTTCCCCTGCTGTGTCCCCAGTGGCTCACTTCACTGGCTTGTCCCTTCACCTTTGAGCAAGGGAGGAGGATGGGCTGGAGGAAGAGCAAGGACAGAAAAAAGCTGGGAGATGTGTTTGGAAAGACTGCATTTGCTCAGAAGTGTGAAGCGCAGGCAGGGCCACCAGAGAAGGTCCTGTGTGCACACCTGAGCCCAGCATGTTGGAAGTGAGCCCTGACTATTAGGACTGTGACACTCATACCGCTGTGACAGTGATGGTCCCGCCTCATGGAAGGGCCACTTAGATCCTCTTTTCTGTCCAGAGGGGCCTGCATTGTGGACATGTGCTAGTTAATTATTCAAGCTTCCTAGGGTCCTACTTTGACAAAGAGGTTGGAGGGACAAAAACCTGGGGTGGCTCTTTCAACCTTGGGGATGGATCTTGGAGGAGCTGGTGGTGACTTTGCTCCCTGTGGGTCATGAGGGGAGGAGGTGGGTGGGGCAGGGAGAGTGAGGAGAGAGGGAGGCTGCAGGAAAAAGGTGGCGTCATTCACAGCCACCAAGGAAGTACTCACCATGCTTGGAAATATATTCCAGAGGGAAAACAGGTAACCTGGCAGTTTGGGCGGCCAGAAGTCTGAAATCAAGACGTTGGCTAGGGCTGTCCTCTCTCCAGAGCCTCTAGGGGAGGATCCTTCCTGGCCTCTTCCAGCTACCTGCGGCTGCCAGCATTCCTTGGCTTGTGGCCCCATCACTCCAGTCTCTGCTTCCTTCTTCCCACAGCCATCCTCTCTGTTCATTTGTGTTGTGCGAAACCTCCCTCTGTCTCTGTTTTATAAGGACATTCGTGAAGACATTTAGGGCCCACCCACATAAGCTAGGTTAATGTCACTTCAAAATTCTTCACTTAATCACATCTGCAAAGACACTTTTTCCAAATAAAGTCAGAAATACGTGTCCCAGAGATAAAGACTTAACATCTTTGGGTGGCCATTATTCAACCTCATATAGAAAGTTCAGGAGCTAAAAATTATCCTAACAATAGCCGTATGCTCTTAAAAAAAAGGGCAGATTGTATTACTGCTGGGCTTGTACACTGTTGTTTATTCACAGTACTTGTAAGAATTTCATTGCTAAAGGGAGTAATTTTTTAAACATTGCAACACAGGGTCAAGCACAGACAACTAATTGAACTTTTCTGCATCCCTCTGTCTCCCAACCTCCCCCAGAGGATGGATGCAGATATATATGTGTATGTGTGTGTGTACATGTATGTACATGTACACACAATTTAAGAAAGGAAAAAACTGCACTGAAATTGTAATACTCAAGTCACATTTGACTTCTGCATTCATAAGAGATCCAAGACATAATATATAAGAAAACAAATGTTATTGGTATATATTAAGTATTATGGTTTTAGTAGTTTTTTTCTTAAAACATGAATATATTTTTTGGTACTCCATACGTATGTGTAGATATTTTTGGTCAGGAATGAGTACAGTTTATAAAGTTGTTACTTTAGCATCTCCGGTCCCCTGTTTCCCCGAAAATAAGACATCCTCCGAAAATAAGACCTACTCACAGGAAAGATAAGACGTCCCCTGAAAATAAGACCTAGTGCATCTTTGGGAGCACACCTTAATATAAGACACTGTCTTATTTTCAGGGAAACAGGGTAATAGTTGGGGCCAAACGCAGCAGGAATGCCACTTAGACTTCTGTGGCTGAGAGAGTGGCCCCCACTGCCAGGTGGGTGTGGGTGGAGGCTCTGCCTGTTCAGGTCTTGGTTGTTTGTCTCTCTCTTCCTTACTCCTGTCTTTGGATTAAGAGCCTGAATGTGTCTCTTGAAATGAGAGTTATTTCTCCAGAAGAGATAGGAGTAGAAGCTGTTAACAGCCATTTTTGCTTTGAGGATCCCGTCAGTCACTTATTGCACTGTTTATGAAGGACAGTGTGCTGCAGACTCCCTGACTCCCTGAGGTCAGCAGGGGGTGGCTCTGCTTCCTGCACAGATGCCACGTGTGCAGGGACGTAGGAGGGAAGGAGAGTTTAGGGGAATCTCTCCAGGAGGGAGGGGTGGCAGGAGTACCTGGAGAGTGGTGGGATGGGTATTGGGGGAGCAGAGACACCTGCCTCTGAGGGAGCCTGGAGTCGGGGCTGATGGAGGTGGGGCTGACAGAGGTGCCCGGGTGCTGCTATGGGCGGCAGCGGGCCCTGAAAAGCTTCCATGAGTTTATTTATTAGTTTTTTAAATTTAAAGTCTGCCTTTGATTTGGACTCCCTCCCCTTTTTTGTTTTCAAACTTTTTTTTTTAAGTACTTTTCCAGCTTTTTGAGGTGAATTGATAGATATATCACATGTGCTCAGCGCATCTGGTGTGATGTTGTGACACGTGTACATTGTGAAATAGTTACCACAAGTATGCTCAAGAACACATATGTCACCTCACAGGGTTATTGTTTTCATGTGTGTGTGGTGGGGACATTAAAAAGACCGTGTAACCACTTTCAAGTGTACAATACATTATTATGACCTGTGGTCAACCATGCAGCACGTGGCGTCTCGGACTTTTTTTAGTCATGACCTGTGTCCACAAAATAACGTTTGAGCCTCTGACTGAAAACATGTTTACCGGTATTTATTTACTGATCTACTGTCATTTATTGATCTATATATTTGTACCTCTGGATATCACATGTTGCCTATGATGTATGTCAAGTGCACTGTCAAACAGGTCAAAGCTATAATTACAAAAAAAGGAAAGAAATAGGAAGGGAAGGTCCGCAGTCTTCATCCTGCACCCCATGACTCCATAGCGACCTCGGGATGCTCGCACCTCAGAGACATCCCTGGGCAATGGGGGGCGAGGTTTGCAGTGACCCAGGCAGGCATCAGGGTAGGGTAGGAGAGAAGGAACTGGTATCATGTCAGTGGCTGGTTGTGTAGGGAAGGGAGTGAAAGGATGAAAACAGTGGCGTATCATAGAGCTTCGTGAGTAGAAAGACGACTCTCCTCAGAGGAAAGGGGGCATTTGGGGACAGATGCAGATTTGGGTAGAAAAGACAGTGCTCTCTTCCCTTCCATCTCTTCATCCTTCCCTCCATCCTTCCTTCCATCCTTCCCTCCCATGCTACCTTCCATGATACATCGGCTGTGGGGGAAACAACCCCAGAGGAGCTTCCTGTGGGTAGCTGAGATGAGCCCCTGCAGCTGGGTCCTGACAACACAGCCTGGAGCTCATCTGGGAGGAGAGGCAGACGCTAGAGGCAGAGACCTTGGTGCCTGAGCACCTGTGCAGGGTGGAGAAAGTGCGGAGAAAGGCCAGGGGTGCTGCATCCTTGGGCGGTGCACCCCCTCCTTGTTCCTAACCACACCCTAGAACTAAGATGGAGGTACGGATTTAGCTATTTCAGAAGCCGGGGTGTGTGTGAGTGAGGACCCAGATCTGAAAGAGATGATGGTGAGTCCTGAGAGGGATAGAGTGAGCCCTTGGCTGGAGAAGAAATTGGTATCTCATCCACCTACCTTATCCCGCAGGGAAATAAGTTCGACATTAACATGGAGTCCTCCAGACCACCACTCAAGTAGGCTTAAGTCAGTTCCATTCTCTTCTTTAATAATTGAGTCTTTTGATTTTTTCCGGGTATTATATATATATTTTTCCTTTCCCCTCCGGATGCTATTTTAGATAAGGTGTTTCTCCTGTTGCAGAGGAGTCGCTGTGTGTGTTCCTAGGGTGCCTGCGGGTAGCCAAGGAAAAACCTTTGCCTGCAATGTCTGATAACAGGCACGTCCTTGGTTTTTCCTTAGGTGGCCATAAAAGTCATTGATAAGAAGAGAGCCAAAAAGGACACCTATGTCACCAAAAACCTGCGACGAGAGGGCCAGATCCAGCAGATGATCCGCCACCCCAACATCACGCAGCTCCTTGATATCTTAGAGACGGAAAACAGCTACTACCTGGTCATGGAGCTTTGCCCGGGGGGCAACCTGATGCACAAGATATACGAGAAGAAGCGGCTGGAGGAGGCCGAGGCTCGCAGATACATCAGGCAGCTCATCTCTGCAGTGGAGCACCTGCACCGGGCCGGTGTGGTCCACAGGTAGGGGCCACACCACATGGATGAGAGCTGCCCCTGCCTGGGGTGAGCGGCGCTGTGCTTCAGCCTGCGCCAAGCAGGGCTGAGTAGTTGCAGCCTGTTTTCATTCCATGGAATTGTTTTCTGAGTTGGGCGTGGGGGGGTGGGGGGAATGTTAAAAGAGTAATGTTAATAGCCAGAGTGACAGGGCTTGTGTCCTAGCTTTCTCTCCGCTTTGATAGTTTTTTTCTTTTTTTCTCTTTTTTTGTTCTGTTGCCCCAGGTTGAGTGCTGTGGCATCATAGTAGCTCACAGCAAGCTCAAACTCTTGAGCTCAAGTGATTCTTTTGTCTCAGCCTCCTGAGTAGCTGGGACTACAGGCACCCACCATAATGTCCAGCAAGTTTTTCTATTTTTAATAGAATTTTTTGCCTTGCTCTTGCTTAGGCTGGTCTCAAACTCCTAAGCCAAGGAATTCATCCACCTTGGCCTCCCAGAATGCTAAGATTATAGGCATGAGCCACCACACCCAGGTCCTTTGATAGTTTTCTGACCTTGAGCATGTTCCTCACTTTCTGTGAACCTCAGTCTCTTCATCTATAAAATGGGAGTAATAGTGATACTTCTTTCTTGGTTGGTGTAGAGTCCGTGAGTTAGGCACCAGGTAAGTGCTGGCTGCTATTCTTCCATTATTTGCAAACCTACGACACTAGTGGCTCGGGTATCTGAAAGAAGCATAAGGTGGCGTAAGACTATTTTTCACTCAATGCTAGGGATGATGCTTTCAATGTACTTGTTTTACATGTGGTAGCTGCTGCCCAAGAGCTTTTAACTCACTTGAATTGAATCACCATTCAAATGGTGAACTCGCCCTTGAACTCAATGGGGTGTCCCCCATAAGCCAAATAAATCTGGCAAATAATTATGAAGATCAAGCTTGTTTTTATCAGCCTGTTCCCTCTTAGGAAGAGGCTTCACAAAGAAAGTAAATGAAAATACTGTTCTTAGCAATGCTGCCCTTGATGGTGGGTGTCTAGTTTTAATACTGTGTAAAAAAAAATAAAAGTGCCGGGTGGCACTTGTGGCTCAAAGGAGTAGGGCGCCGGCCCCATATGCCAGAGGTGGCGGGTTCAAACCCAGCCCTGGCCCAAACTGCAAAAACTAAATAAATAAATAAATAAAAGTGCCCTCTTTTTTCCTCCTAAGAGTGTTGGCTTTCCCAGTAAATGTATGGTTCTTCCTTCATAGAATCATAATCAATTGTTATTCTAGGTAGTTGAGAAAATTAAATACCATTTTTATTTTAATTTTTTAAATCATTTTTAGTTAAATCATAACTTTGTACATTGATGCATTTATGGGGTTCAGAGTACTGCTTTGATATACAATGTGAAATGCTTACGTTGAACTAAGTAACACATCCATCACAATTATACTCATCTCTTAATAGTTTTGAAATGTACCATTGCATCATGCACATTAGGTAAGGTCCCCCCAAATTCCCTCCCTCCTCCCATATCCCCCCTCCCCTCCTCTCTCTCCTCTTCCTTTCTACTTTCTGGACTATAGTTTTGTTTTGCCATTCGTATGAGCATGTAGGTGATTATATGTTGATTTCATAGTGGTATTGAGTACACTGGATACTTTTTTCCATTCTTGAAGATACTTTACTAAGAAGAATATGTTCCAGCTCCTTCCAGGTAAACATAAAAGATGTGAAGTCACCATCTTTTTTTTTTTTTTTATAAATCAAAACATTTATATAACTCTTATTACCTATTACCATGGTAAATGCCATTTTTAATTGATTCTCGTTTTAAAATGGAAAATCAAGCCATACAATATGTGTGTGTATATGTATTTAAACATATGTGCACACATATGTTAAAACACTTTTTGTTGATATACAATTCAAAAACTATAAAATTAACGTTTAAATGTGTATAATCCAGTGGTTTTTAGTATTTTTACAGAGTTGGACAACCATCATTACTATCTAATTTTGAAATATTTTTACTACCCCTCAAAAGTAACCCAGTTCCCATTAGCAGTCACTCCCCCTCCCCTCCCCACGCCCCCTGCCCCTGGCACCTGCTCATATATGTACTTTCTGTCTCTTTCTCCATGGATTTGCCTGTTCTGTACATTTTATATAAATGGAATCCTACAAAATAAAGTTTTTTGTGATTGGCTCTTTGACTTAGCATAATGTCTTTCAGATTTGTCCATGTTATAGCATGTATCTGAACCGCCTTCCTTTTTATGGCCAAGTAATATTCCATGATATGCCTACACCACAATTTGTCCACTCATCAGTCGATGGACATTCAGGTTGCTTCCACATTTGGGCTATTAGGAATACTGCTGCTGTGAGCATGTGTCTGCGAGCGTTTATGTGAACTTAATGTTCTTACTGCTTTCCAAGAACTCCACTCTGGGAAGTGGAATGGCTGGGGCATATAGTAACTCTCAGTTTAAACTTTTTGAGGAGCACATATTTTTAAAACATGCAATATTTAATGATGAATCTAATTTTATTTCTAATAATGATAATCTAATTGTATCTGGTGGAAAGCCATTCATTTTCTGGTCAGCAAAGAAAGCAGCTCCAGCCCTTTACTTAGAACTCTGAGACTTTCCAGGTGGAGAGAACCGTCTCCTTACCGATAAGAACTGCACTGTGGAGTGCTGTGCCCTGTAGTGTCTAAACCCAGGGGCACGGCCGGGCAGCCCGTTTCCCAGGGCTCTCCCAGAGCCAGCTGTTGTCAGCCACCATTCAGGCCTGTCATTTTCTCCTCAGTGAGGTGAGAGAACCTCTTCACGTCTATTTTGTTAGTCACACATGTTGTCATGAGATCACACTTCATTAGAACTCTGTGGATTTAGCTCAGCAGGGAAGAGAACATTCAGAAATTTTAAGTGAATAACACTATTTTTGGCTCTTTTCAGCAATACTCTTGTGTAGCCTAAAGTGTCATAGCTCTGCTGTTATTAGGAAAATGATGGCTATAAGTGTGCCTGGCTCTTTGTTAAGATGATGAAGGCAGAAACCTCATGAATGAATCAGCTTGGATTGCCGAGTCCACAGGCCGCAGCAGAAAAGAAAATCAGGGGACTGCAAGTGGCAGAGCTTTCTGTGGGACTCAGGGTATTTTTCCAGGGGTGTCATGCTGTCAAAGGATGAGGAGCATCTAGCTTCTCAGGATTTCGAGGACAACAAAGGAAAATCAAGTGAAAGCTGTGCATTGCACGCTGGCCTCTCTTGCAGGAAATTCTCAGCAACCCTTTTAAAGTAATTTTAACAAAATCCAATCCCTGTCGACACAATTACAGTCAGGATGTCAAAAGGAATGAATTTAATAATGTTTTGATAGCAAAGGCAGTATACTTTTTCTTTCTCTGATCTCTAACTTTCTACTTTTTCCACTGTATCCTTGGAAATATAGTCATAATCCAATAATGGTGAGGGCTCTGATTTTTCTTTTTTAAAATATTTTAAATTTTTCTTTTTTTTGAGACAGAGTCTTAAGTGGCTGCCCTTGGGTAGAGTGCCATGGCATCATGATGGCTCACAGCAACCTCCAACTCTTGAGCTCAAGAGATCTTCCTGCCTTAGTTTTTCTATTTTTAGGAGAGACAGGGTCTCACTCTTGCTCAGGCTGGTCTCGAATTTGTGAGCTTAAGAAATCCACCCACCTCAGCCTCCCAGAGAGCTGGTATTACAGGCGTGAACTTCTGATCTTCTAAAGACTGGAAAGACAGGTATCTTTGAAGAGGGTTACTTCCCTTTTGTCTCAAAGAAATCATGACCATCACAGGAATATAGGTGATTAGGGGTCGAGATATCACACATTAAGAGGTTTCTTTAGAGTGTATTCACGAGTGGCTTTAACAGAAAGTCTGACTTTCACAGATTCTATACCACAAATTTTTGACATTTACAATTTGGTTGACTACTGGTTTGCTCTGTTCTGTAGCCCTTGCCAGGGGTGGGGAATTTTCTCCTTATGCTACAAAGGTAGAACACATTCCATAAATTATTTTGAGGTTAGGTTTTTTTCAAGTGAATAAGAGAGTATAGTATTTCAGGGAGATTTCTGAGCAAATACATTGGATTGTCCGAAAGGATTGAGGATGAATTTTTGTGGCTACATGTATAATTTAAAGGGCTTTACGTTTTTTGTGTTAGGAGATGCTTTAAAAATGTGGTTCCCAATAGGGTGGTTATGTTATAACTTAAGGCGAGTAGCATTCTCATTTCTTGTGGTGTTAAATCTATGTATTTAATTACCTACCAGAACTATTTAAATGTCATTTAAAAGAAGCAAATCTTTAAAAATTATGTAAATATTACAAGTATAATTTTAATAAAAAGGTAACTAAACCTGTATAAAGCAGACTCCCTTAAGCCAGCAGAGAACTCCTTATGAAATTGGACTTACCGTAGCCTCTGTGTCTTTGGCTATAATAGGGCTATTGTTAATTTTTTACAAAAGTAGAGTATGGTCTGATTTCTTCATTACTCCATCTTAGAATTACCTGAGATCATTTCCCACCCCCCAAATGTGCTGACCCCATGGGGCACCAAAATCTGATGGTGTGCTGATTGTATACAGAGGGTGGACTCTTAACACAAATCAACAAGAACACCAATTCTGCTGAGAAGCTAATTGGAGAGTCACTTTTCATTCAAAATAACAAAGTCCAATTAAACTGTACAGTCAAAACATTGCAGGGTAATACAATACCACCGTCCCCAACAGGAAGAGACAAGCCTGAGGAGGAGGCTGCAAGACTAGGAGAAAGAGACACAAGATCAAAGAGCCGTGAGCTGGCTGGGGTGTGCGGCTGCAGGGCCATGACCCACCCGTCATCAGTACTGGAAGGGGGCCCTGCCACCCAAGAGCCATGCAGTGCAGGAGAGGAGGCCCTTCTTTGTTCTCTTGGGCCTAATAAGAAACAAGCACCACCTGTGCTGGCTGGGGATTAAGAAGTTCTTTTAACTTCCAGGTTTTCTTGGAGAGGTGAGGGAGGGGAAAGCAGATGATAGGGGAATGATTTCTGCTTACCTCCAGGAGCTGCCCTGAGGGCCTTCTGCTGAGAGCAAGCACATACCTGGACCGGCAGGTCATAGCAAAAGTTTTTATGTTTAACTGGGTTTGAAAAGATAGGGGCCAGGCATGATGGCTCACACGGTCCTAGCATTTGGGGAGGGTGGGGCCAGAGGATTGTTTGAGGCCAGGAGTTAAGAGCAGCCTGGGCAACATAGTAAGACCCTGTCTCTACAGAAAACAAAGATAGTTGGGTGTGGTGGCACATAGCTATAGTCCTAGGTACTTGGGAAGCTGAGGCAGGAGGATCCCTTGAGCCTACAAGTTCAAGGCTATAGCGAGTTATGATCAGGCCACTGTACTCCAGCCTGGCTATCTTAAAAAAAAAATGGGTTTGGAAATATGAGACTTTCCAAAGCTCTAGCTAGTCCAGCAACTTTGTGGGTTGGGATGTGCAGTGGTCAGTAGCACTGTCTCTAACGCCGGACCAATCTGCGTGCTGATGCTGTCACTTCAGAGCAACACTGGGCAAGTGACTCAGGTCTCCGTGTCCCTCTTTCCACAACACGACAGGGATAATGGATTGTGTGCATCCCGTGGTGGTTGTGAGGATAAGGTAAGCCAACCCATGTAAAGCGCTGACAGCCGAGGCACTGCCTCAGGATAGAGCAGGTGTCCCCTGTAACCACTGCTTGTTTTACACTCGGGAAGCTGAGGCTCAGAGTTCAGAGTGCTCAGGACCCCACTGCTGCTCTTTCTCTGCTGGCACCTTCCTTGCTGTCTTGGCCTGGTGGGATTCTACTCATCCTTCAGGCCCCAGCTCCAAGCCCACCTTCTCCAGGATGCCCTCCAGGGTGCTTTGCTCCCCCAAAACCCACAAGTATTTGTTTGATATCTGTATTCGGTTCAGACCAAAGCTCAGTCCAGTGCCCAGCCCAATAGGCACACAGTAAGACTTTGTTGAATGGACGAAGGGAAATGGAATGAACATCACTAGTGTCAGAGTGTGCACGGGGAGGGAAGCTTTCTGGTAGCAAGTCACATGTTCTTTCTTGACTATTCCATATCTTCCCTGGAAGTTCAGGGAAGATTCTTCACTGACTTAGTGCCAATTTGCTTATTTTGGGGGTCACAATTTATAGAGTGGTATCTTCTTTCTAGTGAATAGCTCTTCCATTTTTATTTTATTTTATTTATTTATTTATTTATTTTTGAGACAGAGTCTCAAGCTTTCACCCTGGGTAGAGTGAAAAGCAACTTCACAGCAACTTCCAACTCCTGGACTTAAGCGATTCTCTTGCCTCAGCCTCCCAAGTAGCTGGGACTACAGGTGCCCCAATGCCCGGCTATTTTTTGATTGTAGTTGTCACTGTTGTTTATTGGTGGGCCCAGACTGGATTCGAACCCACCAGCTCCAGTGTATGTGGCCGACACCTTAGCTGCTTGAGCTACAGGCGCCGAGGCTCTTCCATGTTTATTAACAGAATTCATTTCTAGAATGTTACAGGAACTCAATAATGGTTTCATTATGGATACATAAATCAGGTACATGCTTAATACATTATTCTTGTGTTTTATCAAAATGTAAGTAAATCAAAGATATGCAGATCATTTTGTTTTTTAATATAGTTCTTCTGAGGATAAGCCTAATCAAAAACTTTTGTTTCTTGCCAAAGCCTATTGCCTCGGGAGTTAGGAGCTTGGGGAGTTTTGGATGTTTTATTCTTAGCTTATTATTAAAATCCATCTGTGGCCATCGCCACAGGCAGAACTTTCTCCCCAGACTGAATCCTGTCTGAGTTTGGTCTAGGCCTCCCTGGGCTGTGTCGCTCCTGGCCTTACACTTGGAGGTCCAGGTCCCCTGTACTGTTTGCGATGGCCAGATTAATTGCCCCCTTCAAGTCTTCTCTGTAGTCTTTCCTCTTGACCTTGCCTTTAGGATGTTTAACTTTACTGCTTTGGCTCCAACCTCTCACCTCATAACCATCATACTTAGCATCTCATAGGAGGGGACTTAGGATACCTGTCTCATTTTCTTCTTTCAGTGGCCCTTCTCGGGACCCCTGTTTGCTGGCCTGGTTCCCAGGAAGAATCAGAAGCTCAGAGAGTTAAAATAACTTGCCTAGGGCTAGTCAGTGGGTCAGTTGGAGAGAGGCGGCTGCCAAGGCCTTCATGTCTTCACTCAGCTCCTTCTTTCTCCTGCTTGAATCTTCAGTTCTGCACTTTCATCTTTGTTCTCAGCCTTGAGTGGCTGCCACAGGCTCTCTGCTGTGTTCCTGTCCCTTGGCTTAGGCCTCCGAGTTGGATGTGGCCTGCTGAGGCCCTGGGAGAAACTCTGCCTTCACTGCCATTGTACTATTCTGGATGTGTGTGTTGCATGCATGTGTGTGCGTGCTCGCACACACACATGCATGTGACCACACACTGATAGGTAGGCTCACAATGCGTGTGCAACACATGTACATAATTACCCATGCGTACACTCACAGTCATACAGTGTGGCTGTGTGCATGCAGGTGCCCACACAAATGCACACCCATGCTCTCCCCTGCATGCGTGGATGGCGGGGTCCTGGATGTTTGTTACAGCAACAGGCCTCCTCCCCCACCCCCGACTTTTCTCCCTTGCACCATCATCGGTCTCAGAGGACGGTGACTGAGTTCATTGTGGCCAGTCTTGGAACCCTTGAAGTGACCATCTTTAAAGAAAGGCGGGGAGTGTTTTGGGGGTGGTGGCTTGTGGGGAACCTTTGTTAATGATGGCCTGTTCGTTCTTTGGAAAGAACCTCAGTTAGGTAATACCTGGACGGTGTTTGGGGGGCTCAGAAAACTGTACCCCAAAATAAAGGCCTCAGAAGCAAAAGTTTTTCTCTGATCTTCCCCTGTTCTGCTGTCTCAGGGTCCTCTTCTCCCCCAAGGCTAGCCTAGTTTAGTCTCAAAAACTAGAACCCCTCTTTCCCAAGGTGGGTTTTAGAAACCAGAACCCCTTTTCTTGAAAGCCAGCTCTAAAATCTAACAATATCCTGTGTAAAAACTGGTCACAAAGAAATGATCTGACTATCTTGACTGTAGGTCATAGGTCCGCCTACAAGAGAGGGGTCTGCCCCACACTCGGAAGGAAGGAATGTGAGGTGCTCCCTGAGAGGCCAAGAGGAATCCTGACAGGCCTTGGGGGGTCTCCCCACTCATCTGTTGACATTAGGTCATGCCTTTTTTGTCTGATCACGTTTCTACTTGCTGTCCATGCTTTACTGAACCTAAGTGTAAAATGGACAATTCCCCCGTGTTTGTGCTTTCACTCTGGAGGCTCCGTGTAGACACATTCAGTAAGTCTGGCTGCCTATACTCCTGTCATCAGTCTGCCTCACGTGATTTTTCAGCAAACATCAACCCTGGCCTCTGCAGGGTGAGGAGTCTTGTAGGTCCTCTCTAGGTCTCTGGACAAACACTCCCTCCACATACACATACACACCACACACACACACACACCTCCACATGAAGTCTGGGGAGTGCCGTGAGGACGGGTGCAACTGGGCATTTCTCTCTGAGCTGCCAGTTAGCAAACAAGGTCCAGAAGCCGCCCACACCTGTGCCCACTGTCTCTTACAGCCTCTTCTCTGTATCGCCCCCTCCTCATGCTCTCCCAGAGGCTGTTCCAGTGGCATCTCTTGGTTGGTGCGCTCATTTACTCCTTTTATTCGCAAGACATTCTGTGCCCTCACCCAGCACTGCCCTAGTCAACCCATCTTCCAGCATAGGTCATGCCCCATTCCCGTTCTTGCTGCTTCTAATCCTCTTGGAAGCCCCGATGGCCAAGAAAAAGCCATTTCCCGACTATCCAGGGGCCATTCTGTTCTTCTGTTTTATTCTCAGTTATAAGTTAACATTGAACTTCAAACTTAACTCTCCCAGAGAGGAACTCTTTGTACCGCATGACCAGAGGGGGATCCTCCCAATTCCCTCTCCCCTCAATGACAGAGTTATTTTTTATTATTTATTTATTTTTATTGTTGGGGATTCATTGAGGGTACAATAAGCCAGGTTACACTGATTGCAATTGTTAGGTAAAGTCCCTCTTGCAATCATGTCTTGACAGAGTTATTTTTAATCAGGTCAAGGACCCCCGATGTGAGGTTGAGCATCTGCTGCCCCTTTCCTGTTGTCAGGTGTGGACCAGGCAGCTGGTGGTGCCTTCCTTTCCACAGGGCAAATTGCACACTGTAACAGAGCCAAGAGTTTTGGTCTTGGCTAGGGCTAGAGTAAACACCAGGCTTTTCTCATGGACCACAGAGGGTTTTCTGATGGAGCCAGTTTTCTGGGAAATAGAGACCTGCCAGCATTTTTTTAAAGGTACACCATAGAGCTGGATGTGGTGACAAGGGCCTGTAGTCCCACCTAGTTAGGAGGCTGGAGCATGAGCTTTGCTTGAGCCCAGGAGTTCAAGTCTGCAGTGCACTGGCATTGTACCCCTGCACTCCCACCTGGGCCACAGAGCGAGACCCTGTCTCCCTGTTGGAGAGAAATAAATAAAGCTACACTGTAATAGTCAATCACTAAAACCATGTGAATAAATGTGCCCTTTTCTTATTCAACAAGGGGTCTTCTCAAATTTGCATTCTCTTGGGGTCATTTGTGGCCACTTTGGTCATTGTTGAGTCGCTGAGCAGAAGGTCTGAGTGGTCCTCTGTGCTGAATGGACTCAGGTAATTAACTTCAGGTGGCCAACTAAGCTCTGCAGAGAACCGTCCGAGTAAGGCACTCAGTTGTCATCAGGGCATTGGAAGTACTGATCGAATAGGAAGGGGAAACATCCAAAAGCTCCTTCAGAAAACTTCGTCCTTTTTTTTTAGAGCAGTTTTAGGTTCACAGAAGAATTGGGCAGAAACTACAGAGCATTCCCAAATTGTTTGCCCTATTATGGATATCTTGCGTTAGCGTGGCGCATTTGTTACCCCGATGAACCATGTGGATACAGTGTCATTAACTCAGATCTGTAGTCCACAGTTGGGTTCCCGCTTGGTTCTGTGCAGTTCTGTGGATGGTGGCAAAATGCACGATGTCATGGATCCACCACTACAGTGTCCTGAAGAATTCTTTTACCATCCTAAAAACCCTCTGTGCTCTGCCTGTTCTGTCTTTACTGTCTCCACGGTTCTACCTTCTCCAGGATGTCATGTAAGTGGAGTCGTATAGTAGACAGCCTTTTTTAGACCAGTTTTTTCACTTAAAACGGTGCATTTGAAGTTCTTCCATGCCCTCTCAGGACTTGATAGCTCAGTTCTTCTCACCACTGAATATTCCATTGCTGGAGGTACCACTTGTGGCTTATCCATTCACCTGCTGAGGGTCGTCTTGGGTGGAAAATTATGAATGAAGCTGCTATAAAGATTCATGTCCATGCATTCTCTACTCTCTACTCATGTGGTTAAATCTGTAGGTAAAAGCTATTTTAAAAAGTGGGACTTTAGGGCGGCGCCTGTGGCTCAAAAGGAGTAGGGTGCCGGCCCCATATACTGAAGGTGGCGGGTTCAAACCTGGCCCCAGCCAAAAACTGCAAAAAAACAACAACAACAAAAGGGACTTGAGAGCCTTGTTTCCTAAGGAGTCAGAAGGAGAATACCCCCCCATACACACGCTTCTGGATACACACACTTCTTTGCTTACGAAAGACAAAGCAGGAGGTGGAAAGGAAGAAAGCCAAAAGAGGCGAGTGTGCCTTTCATTTGGTGAGGTCCAGTACCTGGTCTTCCTGACAGAGACTAAGGTAGCTCACCTTTCCACTAACTAGTCACGGCACTTTTAGCAGGTTACATTTGTTATCGCCAAAATCTTTTAGAAGCCTGGGCAAAAGGGTAATGTAGTATGTGGGTCAATAACCCTGGTTAGACAAGTTCGTTCTGTGCATTTACCTGCAGGTTGGGGGTTGCTTACTATGGAATGCAGTAACTTGGGACTGATTTTATTTTTTTCATTTCACCTAAGACATATTTTTTTAATTGTTAAATCATAGCTGTGTACATTAGTGCAATCAACGTGCTGGTTTCATATACAATCTGAAATATTCTCATCAAACTGTTCAACGTAGCCTTCATGGCATTTTCCTAAGACATATTTTTACAATTCCTCTCCAGGTTTGGTGACATTTCCCTGACTTTAAAAGTGTTTTTTTTTTTCCTTGTGCATTTTCTCTTAATTTTAAGTCTTTCATTTCTATCATTCTAATCATTGTAGTTGTCCTATAGGGTTTCATGTCCCCAGAAATACCCAGCTTAGTTTTATTATTCTTAGCAATTACCTTTTTTTTAAAAAAAATAAAAATAAAAAACCTTGCCTTTTTAAGCTGTTTTTCTCCACAGTATTTGTTCTGAACCAAATTTCTTCTTAAATGCCTTAGTGTGTCTTCCATTCTTCCCAAGGAAAGAGACTTAATTTCGTTTAAAACAAGCTGTGGCATAGCTGGGCATTGTGGTGGCTGCCTGTGGTCCCCGCTACTTGGGAGGCTGAGGCAAGAGAATCACTTATGCCCAAGAGTTTGAGGTTGCTGTGAGCTGCGACGCCATAGCAGTCTACTGAGGGTGACTGTAGTGAGATTCTGTCTCAAAAAACAAAACAAAACAAAACAAACAAGCTGTGGCCTTTTGCATTTAAATAATGCTGCCACTTTACAATCAGTTTTCATGGAATCACAGTGTTTGGGCTATTGCTGGAATACTATTTTGTATGGGCATGTGTGTTTTCGGAATTACCATATATGGTTGAACTGGAGTCTGGCTTATATTATGTCTGAATCATCTTCAGAAAAGAAGTGCCTTGCAAAGTCTTTGCAAATCTCTCATATGATGGGCACATAATCTGAATGTCAAAATTTTATTTTCAACAACAAAGGACTAGTTGACAAAGACACATTAACCTTGATTTGACTCATTGATGACTTTGGATGCTTAGAGATCACCTGAGGAATTCAGCAGAAAGAGGCAAAGACATTTTACGTGGCTTTAATAATAACTTCTGGAGATATGGCCTCAGTTACAACAGTTTGAAAAACAGTTCTCTGAATGGTTAATTTATAGAGACTTTAAACGAGTGCATAGGGTTTGGGATACGATTGCCAGCAAGTGCATCAGAGACAGATTTAAAAAATGCTGTATGTCCAACATCCGGGCACCTGAAAGATCATGTTACAGTGGAACATTGCACAGAGATTCGAGAGGTCCTACTGGTTCTGCCTGTGATCTGTTTGAATTAAATTATTTCATGAAATGTGAGGGTGTGGAAACAACATTTATGAAATTAATTATGTAGATGACCTTATATGTGATGGTGTATCTTCATAGATAATTACTATAAAGATTCATTTAATAATTCCATTACATTCTTAATAATTGTATATTTGTATTTTCCAGAAATCTTTTTCTGAGGGGTAAAGTCTTACTGGGAAAATGCGGTGGGGGGGTGGATACCACCTTTGGATCACCCTGTATCTGGACACCAGTGATACCTTTAAAGGGTAGATGTAGTATTAAAATATTTTGTGTATTGTTTTATTTGGATTGAAGTAGAAGTATTAAGTTCTTTTACTCATTTGAGGGTGCATTGGATTGGGAAATACCTGTTTATATTCCCAGTTTTAACACAGGTCTTCCCTCTCAGTGAAGTGTCCAGTCCTAAGGCTGCCAGCTGTCACGACTCTGTTGGACCCTTTGTAGAGCTCACCCTTTCTCTGTATTTGATGCCATAGTTCTCCTTCGCATCTTGAAATCCTGCCCTTGGTGTTCCTGTGACAATAGCCTTAGGGTCCTTCCTGCCTCCCCAGTCTGCTGTGAACATCGCTATTCCCCCACCAGCCTGTTCATCTCCCCCCAATTCTATGCCCTCTCCCCGGGCAATGTCATGTCCTTCCAAAGCTTCCATTTCCACCTGTGCTGAGGCTGAACGCTGATATCTTGCCTGCAAGGTTGGCCCACAGGATGCTTTTATAGTTATTTTAAATATGAAATCATTGCCAACATGTAAAAATTGAGATCAAATCCAGATTTCTAGCTCCTCTTGGCAAATGAACTGAGCTGGCCGTACCAGGACCGAGCTGTTAAATGGGGCACCGTGGTCTTGTTTGCCACAGACAGTCCCAGCAACTGCCCCTTTTTGTTCCTGACCTTGAGTGGTCTGTCAGTTGCCATTTTTGTTTTACCATGGTTATGCTTTTTAGTTCCTTACAATAGAGATAAGCGGGAAAAGAATTGCTCATCTTTTTATTGGAAAGTGAGAAAATAAAAACTCAGTAAATGGTACGTTTCAAAATAATGGAAGAGAATATTTTTTTCTAATGGGAGAGAAGAATATTCTTTTTTTTTTAAGAGTTTTTTTTTTTTTAATGATGTTCTCAAGCTTCCATTTATTTATTTATTTATTTATTTATTGCAGTTTTGGGCTAGGGCTGGGTTTGAACCCACCACCTCCGGTATATGGGGCCAGCGCCCTACTCCTTTGAGCCACAGGCACCGCCTGAGAAGAATATTCTTATAAATATTCAAGGTGTGCCTGAGTTGGCAGGCTACACTTTAAGAGGGCAGAGCTTATCATTGATGACCTCGGTAGTTTTGACGACCAAATGTATCCTTTTCTTCATATAAATACTTTTTTCCCCTGAAATTCAGAATGATCTCTTTGGTAATCTAGAATCATTGGTATTTACCAAGTACCTGGAATGTGCCAAGGGACTGGGGTACAGTGGTCAGCGAGGCAACATGCTCTCTGCCCTCAAGGAGCTTGCAGTGGCTGGCACAGGTATTACAGGCATTTCACACTGGACAGGGCTGAGTGCATTTCTCCCTCCACCTCCCCCCGTCACGTCACTTGGCTGACAATGAGTGACCTCACCTCTGACCTGATTAGCATGCTTTGTTCCATCTGGAACTTAATTCCTTTTCGTTCCATAAAGTTAACAATGGAACAGTAGGCATCAGGATACTGACATCTTTGGAGTCTTTTACTCTGTTCATGATATTATCTGCTTGCTAAATAGATTAGCAATTTGTCATCATGATACTTGGGCTCCAAACATATAGTCCTTAGGACTGATCAATTAAGTCAGCTGTCTACTGTTGTTTGTTTTAATTGCATTCCAGATGTGTTCCTTACTCTGGCGAATGTTGCTTACAGTGTTGCAAACCCATGGCTGCCCTCGTATTTCTTGGGCTACCTGGGCAGCACCTGTCTTGAATGGCACATTCCACACTCTCCTAACCTCATTCTGTTCGACTTCTAGCTTCCGGTTTAGGTCTTTCTTTTCTCAGAAACTTTTTATGATCCTTCTGCCCTCTTTGTTCTCTCTCTTCTTTGAAAACCTTCTGCTTTTATTGTCTGCAGTGATTAATTATTTCATGTCTTATCTATGTTTACTTATTGATTGAGTGAGTCTCGGCAGAAAGCTTTATGGATTGGTTGAAAGTGAAAATAACTCATTTCCCTTAAGCAAAATGTTATTCTGCCATTTCAAATGCTTATCTGAAATGTTGTGTGGTTTTGTTTATTTCAGGGACTTGAAGATAGAAAATTTGCTGCTAGATGAAGACAATAATATCAAGCTGATTGGTATGAATTTTTCTTTTAAACAAGATTATCTTTTAAGTGTTGTGTTGTCAATTCTCAACTCTGAAAATTATCCATGGTCTATATCTAATCCCCAGATAATATTCTCGATCACCTTCTTTTACCTCTGATAAAAGTTTTCATTTTAACAATGATTTTCAAAGTGAAAATTGATTTTAATAATAATTTAAACATAATAAGGAAAATAAAATACTGTAATGTAACCATGAATTGAAATTCACAGTCCCAAAATAAATGTTTGTTGGTCACATGTTTCTTCACATTATTCAAACTATAGCTTTTCTATAAATTCAGATGGAGCTGAATTTTTATGGAGGTTTTTTTTATTTTGATTAATCATAAAATGTCTTAAAAATAGTGAAAAATAAATTGGCCACAAACAGAAATGCTGCCCATTGTTTTGCCATGTCTTATTCTACCTTCTTTCTTTCTTCTTTCTTTTCTTTCTTTTTTTTGAGACAGAGTTTCATTTTGTCACCCTTGGTGGAATGCTGTGGCCTCACAGCAACCTCAGGCTCTTGGGCTCAAGCAACTCTCTTGCCTCAGCATCCTGAGTAGCTGGGATGACAGGTGCCTGCTGTAATGCACAAACATATATATATATATTTATTTTGTTTGTTTATTTTTTAAAAGACAGAGTCTCTCTGTTGCTCAGGCTGGTCTAGAACTCCTGAGCTCAAGCAGTCCACCTTTCCTTGGCCTCTCAGAGTGTTGGGATTACAGGTATGAGCCACCACTGCCACTTCTTTTTTTTTTTTTTGAGACAGAGTCTCACTTCATTTCCCAAGTACTGTGGCTTCATAGCTTACAGCAGCCTCTTGGGCTCAAGTTATCCTCTTCCCTCAGCTTCCCAAGGAGCTGATACTACAGGCTCCTACCACCATGCCAGGCTAGTTTTTCTATTTTTAGTAGAAAAGGGGTCTACCTCTTACTCAGGGTGGTGTCGACCTTCTGAGCTCAAGAGATCTTCCTGCCTTGGCCTCCCAGAGTGCTAGGATTACAGGTGTGAGCCACCATGCCCAGCCTTCACTCCATTTTTCAGTGAATGTGGGGATGCTCAACACAGGGACAATGCTAGGCCAGTGGTGGCTGAGCTGAGAGGGCCTCGCAAAGGGAAGATTAGGATTCTGTACCAATCGGAAGGAAGCTCCGTGAGAGAGGAAGTCGTAACTGGTTCATAATTCAAGGTCCACATGTTCATTCTTTAGAAGAATTTGTTTTTTTTGTTGTTCTTGTTTTTGTTTTTTGCCTGTATGGTTGCTCTTGGCAGAATTGCAGGACATCATTTTTACAACCAGATATTAGACAGCACTGTCTTTTATTTCTCTCTTTTCTTTCTTTTCCCACCTCCATTGTAAGTAATTTCCTCTACCTTACTGGCTTGAAAAGACATTATGTTAGGGGAAAAGAGAAGGATCAAAACAATTTTGGGAATTTAACTTTTGTATCTACGAAAGAACTTTTGTTTGGCAAATACTGAAATCATCTCAAGACTCTCCAAAATATATCCTTCAAGTGACTTCCAGTTAGCTCCCACCCCAGTAACAGCGGACCCCTGAGCTGGGTGATTAAACACCATCCATAGGGGTTGATGGATTGATCATCAGTAAGAAACCAGTTTTTTCCCCAAAGCATTTAAGAGAATCTATTTGTAGAAGATTCTTGGATAATCCAAAGAGCTTTCTTTTTGTAAAATTGTTTTACTGTTGTATCTTAGTTGTCCTGAGGGCCAAATACAGAAGCCAGAAAAAAAAAAAAGACAAATGTTCCCAGAACGTCTGTCTGGCCTTACTTCTGGGATCTAGTGTGTTAAACAAAGAAGCCTCCCAGTGGAGGGTGAGGAATAGAGATTTTTTTTTTTTTATGTTCCCTGGTGAGCAGACCTGTACCTTGTCTTTGGAAGATGTGGAGGTGACAGTGACAGAGCTGTCCTCATAGCAGCAGAGATTATAAGAAGACAGGCTCTGTGAAGGCCAGATTTCCATGCCATTGTGTAGATGGAGGCTGGTGAGTCACGCCACTCTCAGGCCACCTCCCAGGCAGGCATTGCTCATCTGTTTCTTTCCTTCCTTTGCCCCGACCCCCTTCCTCCTCTAGTGATAGCCTTGGGTGACCATTTATAGAGCTGTCCTGGGGCATAAGCCATGCTGAAAAGCATAGACCTTTTTCTTGGTTAGACATTTGCTCAGTAGATTCTGGAAGAAGCAATCACTGTAAACAGCGGGTATGTTTATAAGTAGCTCACAGATTGGCTAAATAATAAAACCTCTTAGAGGAGACCTATACAAGTCACTGAGGAAATTACATTCCTAAATTAGAGCCCACAGCTCCCTTCTTAGCCAGTGTGATGGCTGCTCTTTGGATGCCAGGAACTATTTTATTCCAGCCTTTCACAGTAACCTCTCAGCCGGCAGCCTCTGGATGGACATTTAAGCAGGCATTTCAGGTCACCAGGACAAAACTCTGCCCAGTCAAAAACCAGGATTCCTGAAACTGCTAGACAGGTAGCTCTGATAATTGGATTTCCCTTAGTACTCTTTAGTTGGCACTCAGTGTTTTCATGATCAGCCTAAACTAAACCTGCCCTAACTCACACCTGTCTCTGGAAGAGACATTATATCACCCCCGAGGGCAAGTGGGACTTGCATTTTGTTTAGCAGAGTCTGCATTTCTTGCTTTATGAGGGAAGGCGCTGGAAGGAAGAACGCCCAGTCTTGTGGAGTCTCTTGCCCCTGGGCAATTTGGATCAAAGAAAGGTCTCTACTATCTGTTTGTAACTTGAAAGCCCTTTGCACCCTTTTTTCTTCAAAGGAATTACCTAGTTGTTTTTTCAAAGGTGATTATAGTTATTATCATTAACTCTTAATAGTTTTTCTTTGAAAGAATTTGGTTTAAGTAAATATACGTAAGCCATATCTCAAATTAACTAGGATTACCAAGAGTAAGATTTGATTTAACCAAGTTTTTTTTTTTCCTCCTTCAGAAAAAGCAATCTGATGTTTGGTAAATTTAGTATAATCTTAAAATGGAAGAGCCACAACTTAGAACAGTTTTGCACTTGAATATTCCAGAGCAGTGTTCGTTTGGGTGCTTTTTTGAGATTCATTTTGTAGCTCTCAGAAAATGGAGCGATAATTGGCTGATGTCTTTAACAAATCTAATTGAGGTAGACCCAGGTGACATTGCTGGGAGGTGAGCTTCTCTCTAGTTTCACAATTCTAATTATGGGCAGATGTGTAAAATTTTAGTAATTAACAATTATGAATGTGAAACGAACTGATTGTTTCTCTGCAATATATTTTAACCGAAGGCCTTTTGGCTAGATCAACATAGGTCACTTAAAAGGAAGATTCTAGTTCCTCCACTCCCCAAATCCTCTGCTAATTTATCTTCTTGAAACTGTGCTTAAGATAAAGCCATACCCTTGTGTTCCCAGACTTGCCCGGGACACAGAAGGAGAGCTGGTCTTTTATCTTGCCTCTCTGCCGTCTTCCAGCAAGCCCTTCCTTCTAGAGACAGGTGGAGGGATGGGAGGGCCGTTGTGGGGAGATGAGGAAGTGAATAGAATGAGGAACCCTGCTGAGAGCAGAAACAGAGACTCTTTCTCTAATCTCAGAAACTTAAAGATACACTTTCTGGGACTCCAATGAGATTGGGGCCTCCAACATCATTGTTCATAAAGCTGAGCCTTTCTTAAAATGCTGCCCCAGATAATAAAATATCTTTATTCCACGTTGGCCTTTCCATTTTCCCACCTTCTTCCCCTGATCTAGCAATTCAGAACCAGCCCCTCCCTGACTCCTGGAGGCATCTCTTGCCTGGGATTGTGCTGTCTGCTGTGGCTGGCTGGGCTGATGGGACAGGTAGTGGGGGTGGGAAGAGGGTGGGTGCAAAGGCAGAGAGGGTAGGGGAGGTTAAGAGAGAAAAGTGGAATCAGAAAACAACCAGAGTAAAGCGTCTGAACATGCAACATTCCCCTTTTGGCTGGTTTGCCAGGCCTTGTTGTCGTCTAAGCTGGTGAGTTTGGATGATATTTAGAGCTGTGAAGAGTTTTTGGAGTTCTGCTTGGGTGAGGTTCTCTTTAGAAAAGCTGTTTCAGTGACACAGTGTAAGCCAACAATTGCTAGAAACCTTTTCAGTTGTGTCATCTTGATCCATGAGTAACTTCGCAGACTCCCAGCCTTAGCCTGCACTGTGTTTCTCCTCCCGAGCTTTCCTACAGCAAGTTTAACAGTCATGCGCTTTACAGGTGGAGACCTGTTAGAGCGAAAGGGGAAAACAGTCATGAAACTAGACATAAATACTGCTGATTGAGAAGGCACAAGAGTTCTGTTCAAGACTTGGAGCCCATCTCTGCCTGAGCCCTATAGCCTGAGAGACTTCTTGGGGGGGGGGCGGTCAGGGGGGAGACCATAATATTTACATTGAAGTTCAAAGGATGAACTGTGATCTTAATTCTGAGATCAACCAAGATTGAGGAAGGATCTCAGATGAGGGCGTAACACTTAACAGCTCTCTAATGACCTGTCAGTTTCAGTATCTTTAAGATCAAAAATAAACACAGCACAAAAGGCATCGTAGCCCCAAAGTAGCTTTCGATGCTCTGGGCTTTTCTTTCTTCTTTCTGGTTGCCTTACTCATCGAAGAACAAAGCTGTGCCGTGTAGTCACTCTGTCTGTCCTGTTATCTTCCCAGCCAGCACTTCAGGGTTTTCAGAGTTGTTAGATCACTCTATTGTGCTGAATACCTTTGGGGGAAAGTTTTTTAAAAACTTGCATGAAGTGAAAACATTCCTCTGAAGAAGTCAACTGTAAATGACAAGAGCATGTGTCACTGAAGGTGACGCAGACACGCAGCCAGGGAATGGCCACTTGGAAATTTGCTAACTCTGAGCCCCTCTGCTTGTTCTCTTTTCCTGCCTTGGTCCTAGAAAGCAAAGCCTCCCTTTTTCCCCCTGAATGACTCATTTATGAGGTTTGATGAAAATAGGTTTTAGATCAATGTACTGTTAGCTCCAGCCAGCTTTTGCAGTGAGGCCTGGTGTAAAATGTTCACAGCTAAGCCAGGGAACCACCACCTACATTCTGTTGTCTTGAGACTCAAATCCAGAGGTTATGGTTTGCAGCTGTTGCGTTTGCTCTTTGGATGCTAAATTATGTGTTAGTCTGAGAGAATGTTTCCTTTCTCGCTGCCTTCCCCCCCCTCCCCTTTTTTCTACTTTGCTTTTTGACTCTTTCATTTCTACAGTTTTCTGATTCGGAGCTTGTGTTGTCTCCTCTCCTTGCAGACTTTGGTTTGAGCAACTGCGCGGGGATCCTGGGCTACTCCGACCCCTTCAGCACACAGTGTGGCAGCCCTGCCTACGCCGCCCCCGAGCTGCTGGCCAGGAAGAAGTACGGTCCCAAAATCGACGTCTGGTCCATGTGAGTCATCGAGCCCCTCAAAGTGGATGTTTCTCCTGCTGTCCACACTGCTCTTCTCTTTTCCAGGGCACTGGCTAAGTGTCTATTATGTGACAGGGTCTGGAGGATGTAATCAGGGACTCTTTGGGGTCTGGCTTTCCAGCTCTGACCTTTCTAGTCTTTTCTGCACAAACTTTCAGAATTTGGCCTTTGCCAGAATTCACTGAGGTGCTGGGGAGAGAAGCCATCAAAGTCCTACCCTCACAGAACTCACATTTTGGCTTTGGAATCACTCGTGCCCCTCCCTCCCGTCCAGCGTCCTGCGGCCATCAGTGGGAAGCTGCATTCTACCGCCATCCCAGGCTCCCTGTGGGCCTTGCTCTGCCCACCTCTCCTGTTCCATGCACATGTCCCTGCCCGCTGTGGGCAGTTCTTGAGACACATCATTCTCTCTTTCCTCTTGTCACCTCTGGGCTTTGTTTTGTACTAGAGATTTCCTTTGCCTGGAATGCCAGTCCCAGTCCTTTTTTTTTTTTTTTTTTTTTTAGTAGAGACAGGGTCTCACTCTTGCTCAGGCTGATCTCAAACTCCCGAGCGCACACGATCCTCCTGCCTCAGCCTCCCGGAGTGCTGGGATTACAGGCGCAAGCCACCATGCCCAGCCGCATGTTACAATCTTAATCCAGGGGCACCACAGCTGACAGTATAGGAGCCATTCAGGAAAATCCTGGATCCTGGGATAGTACTAAATTCCTTGCCATGGGGAGATGGGCTCAAGACAGACAGAATGAGATCCTGGTTAAGATACACACATGTTGGCTCACACCTATAATCCCAGTGCTTAGGGAGGCCTAGGCGGGAGGATTACTTGAGGTCAGGAGTTCAAGACCAGCATGGGCAACACAGTAAGACCCCACCTCTACAAAAAGTAAGAAAAGTTAGCCAGGTGTGTTGGTGCATACCCATAGAAGGCTGAGATGGGAGGATTGCTTGAGCCCAGGAGTTCAAGGCTGCAGTGATCCACAGTCCTACCACTGTACTCCAGCCTGGGCAACCGAGTGAGACCCCACCTGTAAAGAAAGAAAGTAGACTCTGGAGATGAGAGGGGCTGGGAGAAGGGTGTGTTGACCTGGAGCATTCTGGAATCCCTTAGCCTCTCTCCATCTTCACTGCACTAGCCTTGTTCGGGCTGGCAGAGAAGCTAATGTTTGCTGAATGTGTAGTGTCTGCCAAACACTGTGTCACTTCATTTTCACAATGACCCATGAAATCATTACTCCCTGTTATCCTGTTTTATGAAAGAAGAAACCCATCATCAGAAAAATCAATAAAATTGCCAAGGTTGTGGAGCTACTAAGTGGTGGAGCTGGGGCTTAAACAGGGCGATGTCCTTTCAGGGTCCCCAGTGCAGTACCGGCTCCTGACCCTGTCCTGCAAGGTGCTTTTCTGCCCCATGGCCTCACTGGGGCCGCTTCTTTCTCTGCTCCCCGCCCCCCATTCACTCTTCAGTGAACCCGGCTTCACCTCCTGTTTCCCAACTATATTCCCGCTCCTGCTCACACAGTTCCTTCGGCCTGGAATTCCTTTTCCCGGTCCTGCACCCTTTCTCTTTCCTTCCCTTCTTGTCTCTCTGGGTGCTGGTGCCCAGGGCAGCTTTCCCAGCCTTCACCATGTGGTCATTGTCTACCTGCTGGAAACCCCTGGACTGCAGCTGAGGGGCAGGGGCCACTTGGCTTGTTCCCGGTGTTTCTGTAGCACCTGGCAGGGAGCCTGGAAGGAGGGAAAGAGGATAAAGAAGGGGGGAGGGAGGAGGGAGGAGGGAAAGAAAGACAGGAGGGAAGAGCAGGCCTTTCATCTAGGGGAGCAGAAGCTAGAAGGTCAGGGAGAGGCTGAAGCTGGCGAGAAAGCAACAGAGGAATGCGCATCAGCTTAAAGGTCTGCAGGTGAGAGGACCTGAGGACATTGTGGCTGGAGATTAGGAAGAAGCAGAGACCAGATGAGATGCTGAGGGGTGCAGAGTCCCTGGACTTTGCCAGAAAGGGCCAGCACTCCTGGTCCCTGGCTGAAAGAGGGTGAGACAAGGCAAGGTCAGCTCCTGTTCCTGGGCTGGGGGGTCTGGGGAGTCACCCTCCATGCTCAGGACAGTCTTGTGAGGTGTGTCCGTTGCCTGCAGAAAAGAGGGGTGAGTGTGGCCCAAAGTGCACGTGTGGGTCATTGGCAGTGGGGCCGGGCTGTCTAGTCACTCTGAAGGTGTGCTCTGGGACACAGTCTACACAAGGACAGTGTGTGGTGTGGACCTGCTGGGTTGGAGCCGCAGCTGCAGCAGCGGAGGATGCCTTCTCTGCAGGGTGCCTGGAGGGTTCACAGGCAGCACTAGCCACAACTCTTTAAACTCTGTCCAGGCAGGCCTCAGAACCCTCCCCACGCAGGCCTCCTGGCAGCTGGTACCTGTGGTTCAGTCATACGTGAGCAGAAATCCTTCTGGGAGTCTTCCAACCCATAAGAATTCTCCCAAGTGTCTGGCACATCGTCTTCCTTCAGTAAATATTTGTTGAATGGATGAATGTGAATGTGTGAGGTTGTAATCACCTTCTTACCAGTTAGGGGAAGCTGGTATGCTAAATGGAAAGCTATGGAAGGGAGAGTCTGTGCTCCCAAAATCAAAAGGCTGCAGGAGCCTGAAAAACCAAGACCCCTTCCATCCCCAGGAGCATTATGACGCCATTGACAGGGAGGGGGCAGGAGACATAATCATTGTAGGGAAGAATTTTGGTGATTGCAGAGCAGGTGACAGTTTGCTCTTGAGGTGCCGCCCTCCAGGGGACTGAACAGTCCGTGTTGTCCTCAGTTGTCATGGTGATGAGACTCCTCCTGTGGAGGGGACCCTCCCAGCCTGGTCTGATGGAGCAGGTGTGTCCTGTGAGTCTAGAGCTGCAGATGGGAAGGAGCTGCCTGGGGCTTCAGAGCCGGGAGGAGGCGCTGAGTAGAGGTTCGTGATGAGTGTCACAGCACCCCTTAAGGCAGCATGGGACTTCTGACCCCAACAGCTCACGGTGACATAGGAGCACATCAGTTTTCCTGTCTAGAGAAATACAAAGGGAGCCGAAAAGCACAGGCTGCCAGAAGGTTGGTTTGAAGCTCAGACTTGTTCTCATTCCTTCTGCCAAGTTGCTTGACCAGGGAAAAGAACTGATGTTTAGTGATCACAGATCTTCCATTTCTCAGCTTGGGGCCTGTGATGAAAACAAAGGGATCTTCCCATCCCACCTGCCCTGTTGCCACCTGCTCTGTCTCTATCTGTGAACCAGCAGCAGTGACTCCACCAGCAGGACTGGAAGGAGGAGAGGCCTGGGGGCTGTGTTAAGAAGGATCCTGAGGCCCACCTGGACAGATGCGCCTGGGCCAGGATGCCTGGACACTTCAGGGGCTGTGCTTTGCCCCAGGGAGCAGCTCACATCCCTCCTCCGCCCTGGCCCCTGGTGCCACTGAGCTGCTTCTGGGGCAGCTGGATATTTCTTGGCTTAATTGCACTCTTCTTTCCCGAGAAGGTGACACACAGCTGCAGTGTTCTATGACATACTGTACTGTACAGGCAAGCCCTCCAGGAGTGGCGGCACACTGCAGGGACAGTGATCTTTTGGTTCACTGTGGCAGGGCTCTGGACACCCATGTAAGGTCTCCAGGTGGACCAGAAACTGGAGGCCCAGTAGCCCCTGCTCTGGTGCCCACGGTGGGGATTTGGGGAGGAGCGTCTCACCTTGCTGAGGCCACGAGGGGCCGTGTTTTATTCTTTCTTATAAATGAGGTTAACCTGGGCCAGCCAGCTCCCCAGAGCACTTCCTTAAGGGATGAGGACACCAGACCTGTACTGAATTCATGGCATAAATTAGCCTAAGGAATAAAAGGAAGCTATGTGTCTCTGTGCCACTGTAACAGAATACCTGAGAGTGGGTAGTTGATACCGAGCAGACATTTATTTTCTTGAATTTCTAGAAGCAGGGAAGTCCAAGATCAAGGTGCTGAGAGGTTCGGTTATCTGGTGAGGGCTGTTCTCTGCTTCCAAGGTGGCGCCTTGATGCTGTGTCCTCTGGAGGAGAGGACTACGACTGTGTCCTCATGTGGGGGGCCGACAAGGGGGAAGCACTAGAGAGATGGATGCGCCAAGGCCTCTTTTATGAGGGTCTTAATCCCATTTGCAAGAGAGGAACCTTCATGGCCTAATCATCTCATACAGCCCCCACCTCCTGACTCCATCTCATTGGCCATTAAGTTCCAACGTCTAAATTTTGGAGGGGACACACTGAAACTGCAGTACCACGTGAGCACACGTACGGGGGACCAGAAATGTGTTCATTCAGCAAATATTTGTAGTGCCAGGCCCTGTGCTGAGTCAGAAGCCTCTGTTGGTCCGTGTTCCTGTATTGACACCTGCCAGCCCTCGCATACCTCTGGCTGTGTGACCTGTAGCATTCCAGGGCTTTGTGTGTAGCGGCTCATCTCATCCGCCTTGCAGCCCTTCGGGGTAGTGCTGTGTGATTCCTGCTTTAAAGATGAGGAAACTGAGGCATGAAAGGCCTCAGGCATTTGTCCAAAGGACACAACTCGTGCGTGACAGAGCTGGGATCTGACATGCACGGTGTGACACTGGGATCGTAACCTCCACCCTCTATGCTGCCTCTGCCAGTTATGCTCCTCTGGTGGGGTATAGGCTCGTGGGGCAGATGGGCAATTTTTTAAGAAAGCTGCAAACACATGGTAACGGCTGTGCGGGAAGCAGAGCAGTGCCGAGAACAAGGATGGGACAGTCTCTTGGGCCAGAGTCTAAGGATGAGAAAGAAGCAGCTATGGGGGGCAGTGCCTGTGGCTCAAAAGGGTAGGGCGTTGGCCCCATATACCAGAGGTGATGGGATCAAACCCGGCCCCGGCCAAAAACTGCAAAAAAAAAAGAGAAGAAGTTATGGGAAGAGGAAGGTGTTGGCAGAGGGAACGGCACGGGTGAAGGCCCTGGGTGGGGAGGGCCACGAAGGGGCTTGGGTTTTGCCCTAAGAATCATGAAAGACCATTGGAAAATTGTAAGCAGGTGGGTAACGAAAGGCCACGATGGATTGATTTGTGACCACCTCCAAAAAAGGTATGTTGAATTCCTAATCCTCAGTACCTCAGAATGTGACCTCATTTGCAAATAGAGTCTTTACAAAGGTAATCAGGTTGAGATGAGGTCCTAAAACCCAGTATGACTGGTGTCCTCATGAAAGGTGGGAGTTCGGACACAGACACAGGGATGATGCCATGTGAAGATGAAGGCAGAGTTCAAGGTGATGGGTCTATAAGCTAAAAACACCTAAGATTGCCAGTAGCCCCTGGAAGCTGGAGTGAGGCCTGGAACAGAGAGTCTCCCTCACAGGGTCAGAAGGAACCATCCCTGGGGAATACCTGGATCTTGGACTTCCAGCCCCTAGAACCGTGAGACAGTACATTTCTGTTGTCTGAGGGCTGAAATCTCTCCAAAGGTGAGAAGTAAACTGGTGAGTGAAAAACTCACTATTGCGAATCTCAGAGCCATTTTTCTTCTCAGGAGGCGTGAAATATTTTTTAATAGAATCAAGCTCACAAACAGACAAATGGAGTAGAGTCACTGAATGCCGGGTCACCCCACACTTGACAGAGTGTGAGTCTCCATCAGCTGCCTAACAGGTCCGTACATATTCAGATCTTAAAACTGAATTCTCAGTCTTTGCTGTCATCGATAACTTACTGCCTGCAAGAAAACTGGAAATGAAAGAAAACCACAGAACATAGAATTTTACTCGCATGATGGCAGAGGAACCCCTGGCACAGGGAGTAAGCCCCAGTGCACCTTTTCAGAGTTCCTCAATGTTTGCTGCTCTCACTGGGCAGAGCCAGTTTACATGGCCAAGCTCAGATGCAGAAGGAGAGATAGACCCAACCTCATGACGGGGAAAGAGGCAAAGAATTTGTGGCCATTTTTCTTCTTTTCTTGTTTATCTCCCCCCACCCCCGTATACACAATTAATATATTGAAACCCTAGCTCCCAATGTGATGGTATTTGGAGATGGGAACCTTTGAGAGGTGATTAAGTTTACATCAGGTCATGAGAGATGAGATTAGAAGGGACACCAGATATCTTGCACAAGTGTGCTCTTCCTGCCGGGTGGGCACACAAGAAGGTGACCCTCTCCGGGCCAGTAAGGGGTCCCTCCTTAAAACCTGACCCTGCTGGGCACCCTGATCTCAAACTTCCAGCCTCCAGAACTGTGAGAAAATACCTGTCTGTTTGCAGCCACTCAGTCTGGGGAATTTCATTATGACATCCTGAGTTAAGACACCTTCTTACCTGTAAGTCTCACCTGTAAACAAATACCATGTGTCAGGTGGGGCAGAACAGGGAACTGCAGCTGGGTTAAGTCAAGAGGCTGGGAGAGTTTAATCTGCTCCTGAGGGGTTCCAGACAGAGGGAAGTGTATATGTGAAGGCTAGAAGGTGTGAAATGTCTGACTCTTGTGCTCTTAATCTTGGCAAAAACATAAAACTTCAGACCCTTCTTTAAGAGATTAGCTTTCTCCTGCTTTGGGGTATTGTGTCTGAGATGCAGGTTAGGTTTCTCTTTGGTGCCCATGACTTTGCTGGCAGAATTGGAAATGGAAAACCCAAAGAGGATTTAATTTAAAAGCCTGTTTTAAAAGAGAGTGAAAATGGAACCAGTTTTCTCCCTGGGTTAGGCACTTAATATAAAATGCCTTCCCTTTTTATTGCTCTGAAACCACAGAATGAAGAGTTCACTTCCCAAATCAAAAACAGCTTCCCCCAAAGGAGGATGATGATGGAACTTCCTGTGTGAGACTGATATTAGGAAGGCAATCAACCTGTCACTGAGAGAAAGAAGGCTCTAACGTGAATAGGGCTCCCAGGATGTTCCCATAGGGAAGCAGGAGTTAGCAATATAAATGCAAAATGGGGCACTCTTTGTAGGACTGTGAAAAATACCCCTAAAGTCATCCCCCCTGCTTTTTTTGAGACAGAGTCTCACTCTCTTGCCCAGGCTAGAGTGCTCTGGCCTCAGCCTAGAGGAGCTAGGCTAAAGGAGCAACCTAAAACTTTCACAGCAACCTAAAACTAGTAGGCTCAAGCGATCCTCCTGCCTCAGCCTCCCAAGGCTGAGACTGCAGGCGTGCACCACTGCACCAACTAATTTTTTCTATTTTTGTAGACACAGGGTCTTGCTTTTGCTCAGGGTAGTCTCCAACTCCTGAGCTCAAGTGATTCTCTAGGGTCAGCCTCCCAGAGTGCTAGGATTACAGATAGGAGCTACCACACCGGGCTCCATTCACTTCTTTCCTTCACTCCAGATGACAGAAACATGCGTGTGTGTGTGATACCCTAACTTTTCTTCCAGGGAACATTTTTTGTGTGTCAGACTAGATATCAGGACCACCATTTGGCTTCTGAATGAATTCCAAAGATTCTACATGTGTAGTTCACGAGGCCTGTCTCTCGCTTCTTCCAGCTGCCCTTCCCTGTCTCTCTTGCTTCCGCTTTAACGTCAGAGGATCCCGCAGCACCCAGTGTCTCTGGGTTCCTTCCACTTGACAGTAACTCACCCTTATTGCTTTCTGCTGGGGGAAGCCCTACCTGCGTATGCCTGCTGCCCCTCTCACCCCAATCTCTGCTCACCCTCATTCTTTAAGACTGTCTTTGATTCTTGGGAATCCCGTGTCTGCCCCAGAAAACCCAGAAAAGCCCATGGGCCGTATTTCAAAAGACCCATCGGGAAATTCTGAACATGTTTTGGAACTCCTACTAATTCTATGGGATTACAGAGGTTTATAAACTACATTCCACATTTTTCCCTTGGTATTCTCACATGCTTCTGAAATGTCAAAGGGACTCAATTTCTCTTTATCCAGAGATTAAACATGTATGAAAGCCCTCGGTGCTCGGTCTGGTTTCCCCTTTAAAGTCTCCCAGCTAGGATTGTATGACTATTAATGGAGGTTTCCATTATTATTTGGCAATAGAATATAAATATAATTGCATCTTTTCTCCTGGTAATTTTTAAAAAGCTTGTTGATGAAATGATAGGCCACTTTTGTAAAGCATTTAATTTATGCCAGGTACACCATTGACCTTTTCCTGTGGCCTAGTTCATCTGACGCTCTTACAACCTGAGAGGTAGGTACTGTGTTGTTATCCACATTGTATGCATGAGAGACTCTACCATGAAAGAGGTATGTCTTCTTCTTCAAGGAGTTGTGACTATTCTTCTTAATGACAAAGTCCTCTAAGAGAAGTGAAATTCTAGAGGCAGTTTGCAAAGCAATCAGTCAGTTACTATAAAGACCACTTGCTCAATTCTGGTCAGACCTGGCATCTGAAGTTTACCAGTGCTGTCTGTCTGTCTTTCTTTTTTTTTTTTTTTTTGTTAATTAGGCCCGGGTGAGGTTTGAACTGGTAGCCCCTGGTATGTGGGGGCTGGTGTGGTAACCACTCAGCTACTGCACCCAGCTGGTTCTGTTTTTCAGATAAACATCTAAGGTCACAACCAGATAATGGAGAGGGGCAAAAACCAATGTAATATGCAGTGACTGGAGGGGATTTTGGTCATGTGTTGAAGCTAGTCGGAGACTAGCAGGTGAACAGTTTAGCTCCTCAAGTTCTTGAAGAGAGAAACTTTCATAAAGGTTTTAGAGTTGATCCTCTGACCCTGTACCCTCACCCACCCCTTTAGTTTGGCTCCTTGCCCATTACCATGACTTCCCACCTTTCAGAGACATACTGCACTCTGTGATGCAGCCCACCTGTGACAGGAAGCTATGTGTCCCCTAAACGTGGGAGGGAATGTAAAAGGTCATATTCTACAAACCTGAGGACTGTATGCTGTCCTTTTAAGGGAAGACCGTTCTTGATAACTCTATCTGTTGACTCAAGTTATTTTTATTTGAATGTTACTTACAAATGCATGAGCCCAAAATTAAACGTGTTTTATTCATGGCCTGGTACAACTAAAAAACCAAACCTCATTTACAAGTTAAATATAACTAAGACTAAAAGAACCCAAAAATATTCAAATTCACAACATTAATTGAATGCCATAGCTGATGTTTTTAATTGCTGTACACAGCATGAGTTAGTTCTCAGGGAAGGCAGAGGTTTTTTAGCTTCTCAGGCCCACTTTGTGCTGACTCAGCCCCCTCCATACCCATGTGCATTTTTCTTTTTTTTGTTTTTTATTATTGGGGATTCGTTGAGGGTACAATAAGCCAGGTTACACTGATTGCATTTGTTAGGTAAAGTCCCTCTTGCAATCGTGTCTTGCCCCCAGAAGGTGTGGCACACACCAAGGCCCCACCCCCCTCCTTCCTTCCCTCTCTCTGCTTTTCCTCCCCCACCCCATAACCTTAATTGTCATTAATTGTCCTCATATCAAAATTGAGTACATAGGATTCATGCTTCTCCATTCTTGTGATGCTTTACTAAGAATAATGTCTTCCACTTCCATCCAGGTTAATACGAAGGATAGAAAGTCTCCATTTTTTTTAATAGCTGAATAGTATTCCATGGTGTACATATACCACAGCTTGTTAATCCATTCCTGGGTCGGTGGGCATTTAGGCTGTTTCCACATTTTGGCGATTGTAAATTGAGCTGCAATAAACAGTCTAGTACAAGTGTCCTTATGATAAAAGGATTTTTTCCTCTGGGTAGATGCCCAGTAATGGGGTTGCCAGATCAAATGGGAGGTCTAGCTTGTGTGCTTTGAGGTTTCTCCATACTTCCTTCCAGAAAGGTTGTACTAGTTTGCAGTCCCACCAGCAGTGTAAAAGTGTTCCCTTCTCTCCACATCCACGCCAGCATCTGCAGTTTTGAGATTTTGTGATGTGGGCCATTCTCGCTGTGGTTAGATGGTACCTCAGGCTGGTTTTGATTTGCATTTCTCTAATAGATAGGGATGATGAACATTTTTTCATATGTTTGTTAGCCATTCATCTTGTCTTCTTTAGAGAAGGTTCTATTCATGTCTCTTGCCCATTGATATATGGGATTGTTGGCTTTTTTCATGTGGATTAATTTGAGTTCTCTATAGATCCTAGTTATCAAGCTTTTGTCTGATTCAAAATATGCAAATATCTTTTCCCATTGTGTAAATAGTCTATTTGCTTTGGTTGTTGTCTCCTTAGCTGTACAGAAGCTTTTCAGTTTAATGAAGTCCCATTTGTTTATTTTGTTGTTGTTGCAATTGCCATGGCAGTCTTCTTCATGAAGTCTTTCCCCAGGTCAAGATCTTCCAATGTTTTTCCTATGCTGTCTTTGAGGATATTTATTGTTTCATGCCTTAAATTTAAGTCCTTTATCCATCTTGAGTCAATTTTTGTGAGTGGGGAAAGGTGTGGTCCAGTTTCAGTCTTTTACATGTGGATATCCAGTTCTCCTAACCATTTATTGAATAGGGAGTCTTTCCCCCAAGGTATGTTCTTGTTTGGTTTATCAAAGATTAGGTGGTTGCAAGATGTTAGTTTCATTTCCTGGTTTTCTATTTGATTCCAAGTGTCTATGCCTCTATTTTTGTGCCAGTACCATGCTGTCTTGACCACTATGGCTTTGTAGTACAGCCTAAAATCTGGTATGCTGATGCCCCCAGCTTTATTTTTCTTACTAAGAACTGCCTTAGCTATACAGGTTTTTTTCCGGTTCCATACAAAACGCAGAATCATTTTTTCCAAATCTTGAAAGTACGATGTTGGTATTTTGATAGGAATGGCATTGAATAGGTAGATTGCTTTGGGAAGTATAGACATTTTAACAATATTGATTCTTCCCATCCATGAGCATGGTATGTTCTTCCATTTGTTAATATCCTCTGCTATTTCCTTTCTGAGGATTTCATAATTTTCTTTATAGAGGTCCTTCACCTCCTTTGTTAGGTATATTCCTAGGTATTTCATTTTCTTTGAAACTATGGCAAAGGGAGTTGTGTCCTTAATTAGCTTCTCATCTTGACTGTTATTGGTGTATACAAAGGCTACTGACTTGTGGACATTGATTTATATCCTGAAACATTACTGTATTTTTTGATGACTTCTAGGAGTCTTGTGGTTGAGTCTTTGGGATTCTCTTAGTATAAGATCATGTCGTCAGCAGAAAGGGAGAGTTTGACCTCCTCTGCTCCCATTTGGATTCCCTTGATTTCCTTGTCTTGCCTAATTGTATTGGCTAGAACTTCCAGCACTATGTTGAATAGTAAAGGTGAAAGAGGACAACTTTGTCTGGTTCCAGTTCTAAGAGGAAAAGCTTTGAGTTTTACTCCATTCAGTAAAATATTAGCTGTGGGTTTGTCATAGATAGCTTCGATCAGTTTTAGAAATGTGCCACCTATGCCTATACTCTTCAGTGTTCTAATTAGAAAAGGATGCTGGATTTTATCAAATGCTTTTTCTGCATCTATTGAGAGGATCATATGATCTTTATTTTTGCCTCTGTTAATATGGTAGATAACGTTTATGGACTTGCGTATGTTAAACCAGCCTGCATCCCTGGGATGAAACCTACTTGATCATGATGTATGACTTTTTTGATGATAAGCTGTAATATATTGACTAGGATTTTGTTGAGAATTTTTGCATCTATATTCATGAGTGAGATTGGTCTGAAATTCTGCTTTTTGGTTGGGTCTTTTCCTGGTTTTGGTATCAGGGTGATGTTTGCTTCATAGAGTATATTGGGGAAGATTCCTTCTTCCTCAATGTTTTTGAATAATTTCTGCAATACAGGAATAAGGTCTTTCCTGTGAAGCTATCCGGACCAGGAAATATTTTTGTTGGAAGCTTTTTTATTGTTTCCTTAATCTCAGTGCTTGAAATTGGTCTGTTCAGGAGCTCTATTTCTTCCTGGCTGAGTCTAGGGAGAGGGTGTGATTCCAAATATTGATCCATTTCTTTCCCAAATTTCTGGGCATAGAGTTTCTGGTAGTATTCAGAGATGATCTCTTGCCTGTGGGATCAGTTGTTATTTCCCCTTTATCATTTCTGATTGAGGTTACTAGAGATTTTACTTTTCTATTTCTTGTTAGTCTGGCCTATGGTTTATCTATTTTATTTATTTTTTCAAAAAACCAACCTCTTGTTTCATTAATTTTCTGAATGATTCTTTTGTTTTCAATTTCATTGATCTCTGATTTGATTTTGGATATTTTTTTTCTTCTACTGAGTTTAGGCTTAGATTGTTCTTCTTCTTCCAATTCCATAAGATGGCTTGTGAGTTTGTTGATGTGCTCTCTTTCTGTTTTTCGAATGTAGGCATCTAAAGGGATAAATTTTCCTCTCAAAACTGCTTTTGCAGTATCCCACAGGTTTTGGTAGCTTGTGTCTTCATTGTTGTTATGTTCAACGAAGTTAATGATTTCCTGTTTTATTTCTTCCTGCACCCAACTGTCATTCAACAGAAGGTTGTTTAATTTCCATGCTTTTGTGTGGGGTCGAACGTTTTTGTTGGAGTTGAGTTCCACCTTTAGTGCCTTATGGTCTGAGAAGATACAAGGTAAAATTTCAATTCTTTTGATTCTGTTGATATTTGTTTTGTGTCCCAGGATATGATCAATTTTGGAGAATGTTCCATGATGTGATGAGAAGAATGTATATTCTTTATCTTTGGGATGGAGTGTTCTATATGTGTCTATCAAGCACAGTTGTTCTAGGGTCTCATTTAAATCTCTTATATCTTTGTTTAATTTCTGTTTAGAGGATGTGTCCAGCTCTGTAAAAGGAGTGTTAAAGTCCCCTGTTATTATGGTATTATCGGATAGCATATTACTCAGACTGAGTAAGGTCTCTTTCAAGAATCTGGGAGTATTTAAATTGGGTGCATAAATATTTAGAATTGAAACATCTTCTTGTTGTATTTTTCCCTTGACCAATATGAAGTGACCATCTTTGTCTTTTTTGACTTTAGTTGCTTTAAATCCACATGTATCAGAAAATAAGATTGCAACTCCTCTTTTCTTCTGAATTCCATTTGCCTGAAAAATTGTCTTCCAACCCTTGACTCGGAACCCACGTGCACTTTTCACTTTTCCCGTGGCTTTTAAACTTGAGTGTGCCAAGTTTGCAAGCACCTGGGGGGCTTACAAAAGCACCCCCAGAGTTTCTGACGCTGTAGGGTTGGAATGACACCCAAGAATGTGCATTTTCAACAAGTTTGCAGGATGTTGCTAATGCCACTGGTCTGAGGACCAGGCTTTGGAAACCATCATAATACTCTAATCATCAGGACACTTTTCTCACACTTACAAGCACAGATGCCTCACTGACAAATTTACCTCCACTTCTTTCTCATTAGGTTGTGACAGTGAAAGTGATTTTATGTATGTATATATATATATATATATATATTTTTTTTTTTTTTTGGCAGAAACTGTGCATTGGTACACAAATACAAAAGCAGGCGCTGAAGTTGAGTGCGTGCTAAGTGGAAGGTTTTATTGGTTACATGATAGGCACCAATGTGGCTATGCATTGTGAAATGTTTTAGTATGTCACCAGAAAGAAAATCAAAACTAGAGGTGCTAAGTCCCTGAGAATGTGTCGGTGCACCTTGATTTGAGAAACGCTATTGAGCTGGGCAGAATAAAGCATTCACCTGCAGGAAAAATGACACCAGGCTCTTTAGCTTTGGTTATGAGGGTCAGAGCCAAGACAGATTTTTTTTTCCCCCTTTAGCTCAATTCACTCCACCTCTGTTGAAATATTAGGTCTTTGCTACATAGCACGAGAACTTTAAAACTCCTTAACTGCATGAACTTGCTGGTATGTATTCAGGGCAGAGAGCCAGGTTGTTGAGGGGACTCCAGACTTGCCTGTCACATAAAGCACAGGCAAAGGCCTGGGGTCCTCAACCTGGGGAAGACCCAGAAGGGTAGGAAGATCCCAGTTCTAATTTTTAAATACGCTAAATGTGAACCATGGAAGAACAACTGCTATTATTTCACAAGCATTGGGTGAAGGAGGTAGATAGTGGCATAGTATTGGGAAGCCCTTCCTTTTGCACAGAGTGCCCCACAGAGTCTACGCTGAGGCTAAGGAGTGCTGGGTAGAGGCTGCTTCAGTGTTCCCAAGCAACAATTTTGTGGAATGGGCCAGAGGGTTTCCCTCCATAAAAGCCACGTTCCAAAGCCTCTATGTATCCAGAAATTCTATAATTTGGGGGGCCCTTTAAGCTTTTCCTCCCATCAGTCTCCAAGAATTCTCCAAAGTAAGGATGTTGAGCCTGTCTCAAACACACTCAAATGCAACATTGCACAAAGGTGTCCCCAGCACTCAGACTCTTTCCCTTCACAGCCAGCTGTCCCTCCCCCCAGCTTCCTCAGTCCTATCTCTGTTAGTGCTGCTAGTCCAGCTCTCCACATCTGCCGTCAGTCACATGCCCCACACATGTCATCTTTGCCTTTCCCTTTCTGTTGCTCACCATCACTCCTATTCTGATGTTAATAGCAACCTGCTGGATTTGCTGCTTTCCATTCTGAGCCTCTTTAATCCACTTGTACAAAATGACTGCTCTCTGAACTACTCCCTGAATTATTCGGCCATAGAGCTTTTTATTCACCTACCATCTCTTCATCCCCTGGGGATGTGTTCTGATATACATGTAGGGAAACGCTGCCTGAAACAGCTCTATGTACGCCTTGTTCATCCTCTTCTCCATTTCTTGGTGTTTGTACCTTAACACCCATAGCCAGCTGGCCAGCCAAGGGTGCAGAGCTCACATCTACTTGGCCTCTGAGACCTCCCCTGTCCATGTACTTGTTTATAAAGCCCTCTTTCTCCCTTAATTAAACTCCTCTAGTGGTCAAAGCCACACAGTTCAGCATTTTCTTACTCCCTTTGCACTTATACCTCTCGAAAGCATTGTGCTTGTTTATTTGTTTGTATGTTGACTGCCCATCTCCTTCCCCACTCCAAAGCCAAGCAGGCAAGTCTTTCTCTTGCTCACTAGTATCTGGCACCTATGACTCTGCCTTGGGCAGAGAACCATCCAGCAAATAAATATAAATTCTGAAACTGTCATTACAAAAGCTTTGAGATACGCAAAAATCAAGAAACATAAAATCCACACAGATGGAAACAAATGAAGCCCTCCCAGCAACCCCAATAAGCCAACCAAGTTGAAAGTTGCCCAGGTGAATGAGAAAAGACCCTGTTGGCTGTGTTTCTTGGAAGTGAAATAATGGACCATGACACAGTCTGTCTCAAAACTTGCATAGTGACCTATGTATTCCGTATTTGTGTAATGAATGTTAATGTATCTGTCTCCTTGACTGGACTGTGAGTTCAGAGTGGAACTGGGCCTTAGCATATGTCTGAAATTTGAGAAGGATTTCTAACCAGACCTGTGGGCTCTGGCATCCATCATTATCTGGAAGGCCATAATTCAGAGGTGCCTCCATGGAACTGGGCCTCCAGGGTCTTAATTGCAGTCCCACTGGATTTGTTTTGACTGGAAATCTTATTGCCTGTTTTTAAAGCATATTCCTATGGGCACTTTTAAGCACTTGAGACCTCTTGGTGGGCAGGCATTTCACCCCCACCAGGAAATCTCATCAAAATGATATTGGTTTGTGCATGAGTGCAATAAAAACCTTCAGAAATGTTGCTGTTCCCTGTCTTGGCTCTGGGTATAAGCAGTTAAGTCCATTCAGAAGGTATTTCAACCACATCTAGATACTGTGTCAGGGCCAGGTGGCAGAGTCTCACAGTAAACAAATAAAAAATGAAGATGGGAAGGAGAACGCCACAAGAATGTCTCTAGTTACAAGTCAAAGCACAATTCAAGGTAGAGCAAAACACTGTTTTTGGCATGTGGCTTTGTTTCAGAGGGCTGAGTGGTAACCCACCGTGCTAGCTGGGCGATGACTGGTGCTCCCAGGCGGGCCTTTCTCTGTGGATTTTTGATCTTGCCTCTTCCAGGTTGAGGAACCATCCTTGAGGAACCACGTAACAGGAGAACTATTCTTACGTGAAGTTCCTAATGTCTCCGAGGTGTTTCTCATATCATTTGGTCTGGGATCCCAGCTGTTGATGTTAGAGAGAGCAGAGGGTCATGGGTCCCCTATTGGAGGTCACTTTTGACGTTCTTCAAGCTCCTGATTATCTCTGTGGTCCCCAGTCTGAGACTTCACACTCAGTGCTCTCACCTAAGCCTTTCATCGTGACGCGGAGCATTCTAGAAAGATGACTGTGAAGAGGCCCTCTTGGTGTCAGCGTGAAAGCAGTAATGTTGAAGCATCAGCTAAGCCTGTTTGTCTCTGCCGTCCACTCTGAGAGGCTTGTCTGGTCTCATGCATTGCAATCTCTCTTTTCAGAGGTGTGAACATGTATGCCATGCTGACGGGGACACTGCCATTCACAGTGGAGCCTTTCAGCCTGAGGGCTTTGTACCAGAAGATGGTGGACAAGGAGATGAACCCCCTCCCCACCCAGCTCTCTACAGGTAATGCACCTGCCGCTCTCTGGATTATGGTTCAGAACTTTTGTTCTGACCGGTTTGGGTCCATTTGTGAAGCAGTATTTGTTTTCTAGCAATGGTATTATGCGCAAGACCGAGTTTCTTCCTGGTTTTAAAACTAAATCTCAAGAAGTGGTTGGGTTTCCCATCTCTAAGCCACTCCCTGCATCTTACCTGTACCCTTTCCTGTTCTATTCCAGATTCAAACCCCTAACTTCCTTCTTCCTCCTTCTGCACAAAACACACAAGTCAAAAGGATCTTATAGTCTCCCTTTGAAAAATAATTGCAGGCTTGTCATAAAACCCAACATATTATAATGCTGACTTGGAAAAGAGCGTTTACAATCACATTTCTATTGTTTCTTCTCTCAGAAATACTAATTTCATTTGAATTGGGTCTGTGATTTGTTTTCTAGTTGAGTTTCTGAGCCTGTTCAAAAGCTTGCAGATATACATAGGTTCAGTTTCTGCCTTGGACGGAATCATCAGGTGTGTTTGGAAACTATTCCCAAACTTTAGCTGGTTCACATTTCAGTCAACAGTTTGTATTAAGGTTTGGTTTCAGATCCAGTAAATTAGTACAATTTGTTCTTTTGTTTGGTTCACAATTCACTTCAAGTTTCTGGTCTCAGTGTGGGCTTGGTGATCATTTCACTGGCTCCTTAGAATAAATTCAGCTTTACTGAGATGAGATTTTGACTGAAAAAAAAAAAAATTATTTAACTTCAACTTGTGAAACATGGTTAAAATATAGCATTTTATCTTACTACTTTAATGTATTTTTCTCTTGAATTTGTAAAGTATGTGTGAAGCTACGCTTGAGTTTATTATGCTTGCCAAGTGGAATCACAGCTGAAGCGCATTCTCGTATGTCATTATCTCATTTGCCTATCCTTTCACCTTTATGAGGAAGGGTAAACTCTCTGGAGGCTGAAAGCAAAGGAGGCAGCATGTCCTTGGGAGGATAAGTGACAGTTCTGTCATCATATGATATGTATTTCTGCACTGAGAGCCATAACTCTTAGAGTTAGGAAATGTGCAAAATATTGAATGAATTGTTCTATTTGGCTTGTAGAGGTTTCAGAAATATGGTAAGTGCTGTCAAGCACCGTGAGGCATGCTCATTCCTTCCTTCCTTCCTTCATTCATCCCACGTTTCGTCCTCATTAGCTTGTTCCGTGGATAACTACTGTGTACCCATTAGGCGTGTCCTAGGCTGAGGAAGACAGAGAGGAAACCAGGCAGTCTCTTCTCTTATAAAGCTCAGGCGTCAGTGGGAAGGGCAAAACATACAAGGATAAATAGATATTGGCTAGTGCCAGTGCTCTAAATAAAATAAGTCAGCATAAGGGGGATAGTTTTTTCTTAAACAAAAAAAGATTATTTGAAAAATATTTTATTGTGGTATAATTGTAGATTCACCTGCAGTTGTAAGAAATAACAGAGAAATCCGTGTACCCTTCCCTCAGTTTCCTTCCCAGGGTAAGATCTTGTGTAATACCACCTCCAGGAGATTAATACTGATAAAATCCATTGACCTTATTCAGATTTCACAAGTTTTACGTTCATTCAAGTGTGTTTTTATTTCTGTGCAATTTTATCACATGTGTAAATCACCATAGCCAAGGTACAGTCCAGTCCTATCACGGGGATCTCTCTGCTATTCCTCTTCCTCCCCTTTTCCTTAGCCCCATTAACCACTCCCCTGTCCCTGTCTCTCTAATTCGGTCATTTCAAAATGCTAGATCTACATATACACACATAATGTGTGTATATATATAGGGCTTTTTACACTCAGAATAATTCCCTTCAGATCCTCCTAGTTGTTGCTTGTGTCAGGACTTCTGTTTCTTTTTATTGGTGAGTAGTATTCCCCGGTATGGATATACCACAGTTTAACTGTCACCTGATGAAGGACAATTGGGTTGTTTGCAGTCTGGGGCCCGTATGAATAAAGCGTCTATGAACATTCACATATAAGTTTTTTCTGTGAATATGGTTTCATTTATCTGGGACAAATGCCTAAGAGTGAAATTGCTGGTGGGTTAGTTAGCACATCTTGAGTTTGGTAAGAGCCTGGCAGCCTCTTGTTCAGAGTGGCTGCGTCATTTTGCATTCCCACTGGCAATGGGCTAGCGATTGCTGCATCCTAGCTGACATTTGATGCGTCATATTTTTTAGTCATTCTGGTGGAGGTCTACTGGTATCTCATTGTGATAATGAGGTTTGATATTTACTAATAAATGCTGTCTTTCAAAATAGTCTTGTTAAGGGTTATACACTCATGCATAATGCTGTCTCGGAGCCTGTAACGTAGGAAGGAGCCTCTCAGAGCCTGTAACGTAGGAAGATGTCTGTACCCCCTGGCTTTGGGAGGGGGACAGTGCTCACTTTGAATTTCACTGAGACCCTGAGGGGCTGGATAGCTGCTGATCTGCTCCTCCTTGTATTAGTCTGGATAGGTCAGATTGGACTCTGGTGTTAACTAGCCCCCAATCTCAGTAGCTTAAGATAACAGAGGTTCCTTTCTCACTCTTGCTACATGCTTACCTATTAAGAGTTGGATCAAGCAGTAAGGCTTCTGCCCAACCTAGGGCCCAAGCTGATGGAGCAGCCACCATTTCCAACATTCTTGGTTCATGCAGAGGGGGAGAGAAGGAGAAGCTCTCTCACCAGCACTTAAATCACTCACCAATATGTTGCTTCCACTCATAATTCATAGTTTGCTAAAACCTGGCACATGGCTTCACCAGGTGAAGGGATGGGGCAGTGCAATCCTACCATGTGTCCTGAAAGTGCTGAGGGAGAAATATTTGTTGAACAGCATCAGTGTGAGCCACACAGGCTGTGGGAGGAGGAGCAGGCAAGTCATCTCTGGCTGAGCTGGGCAGCCAGGCAAGGACAGGTAAGTTAGTGACACAAGAAAATCAGTGTCATGTCAGGTGCATTGGCTCACACCTATAATCTCAGCAATTTGGGAGGCCAAGGCAAGAAGATTGCCTGGGGCCAGGTGTTTGAAACCAGCTTGGAAAATATAGGGAGACCCCATCTCTACAAAAAGCTTTCTTTTTTTTTTTTTCATTCGCTAAAACATCCCTTTATTGACTGTGCACAGTTATTAACAATTCACATTTCACTTTATCTACTGAGTTACAAAAAGCTTTCTAAAATTAGACTTTGTGGTGGTGCATGTCTGTAGTCTTAGCTACTCAGAAGACTGAGGCAGGAGGATTGCTTAAGCCCAGGAGATGGGTTGTAGTTGCACTCCAGTCTGGGTGACAGAGCAAGACCTTGTCTCAAAAAAAAAAAGAGAGGGGGGGTATAGTCTTCTAGAAAAGAAAAGAAAAAGAGGGGTAAGGGAATGAGGGATTAGGGAGAAGGGAGGTGGGAGGGGATAGGGGTCACCGTGTATGGCACCTTTTGGGGACAGGACACAATTAACAAATTGTGAACTTTAGCAGGAACTTTAACAAATACAATCAGTGTAACCTAATTCTTTATACCCTCAATGAATCCCAAACAATAAAAATATCAGTCTTGTAACTTTAGAGCCATACCTTATTTTTACTTGGAATAATATTATACAGCTTTAGCAGGCTGGGCTCTAAGTGTTTTCCGATTGTGAAAATTAAAGTTACCCTTTTTTTTTTTTTTTTTTTACAGAAGTATCGGCTTCTTTTTTTAATTAATTAATTAATTAATTTATTTATTTAGTAGAGACAGAGTCTCACTTTATCACCCTCGGTATAGTGCCGTGGCCTCACACAGCTCACAGCAACCTCCAACTCCTGGGCTTAGGCAATTCTCCTGCCTCAGCCTCCCGAGCAGCTGGAACTACAGGCGCCCTCCACAACGCCCGGCTATTTTTTTGTTGCAGTTTGGCCAGGGCTGGGTTTGAACCCACCACCCTTGGTATATGGGGCCAGCGCCCTGCTCACTGAGCCACAGGCGTCGCCCTAAAGTTACCCTTAAAGAAGTAAAAATCATACTCCTGAAGGTGTTAAAAAAAAAAAAAAAAAAGACCAAAGATAATTGCCAGGAAGAAATACTAAAACTGCTCCAGGCAATTTCAGCATGACCGGAGTTGGTATCTGACCTCACATAGCTCCTGCTCTGAGGAGCAGTTTGGCCTTCAGCTGTGTGTGTGCTTGTTAACAATCTCCACATTCCTGCAGGACTGTGTTGTCTTGACTTGTCGAGCATGAATTGCACTTTCGCCTTTCTGTATCTCGTTTTCCAACTTAGGAATCTGGCGGTACCCCTCCCCTACCCCATCCCTTTTTTCTTTCTATTGGGATATTGATCCTTTGTCCTGGGTATCAAGCGTAGTGTTTGCACAGGATAGAGGCTCAAGGAATCTAAGTTGCCGACTCTGGTGTCAAAGTGCATGCATGACCCAGAAAGGCAGCCAATAGATTCTTTTGACAACTCACAGTTGAGAGTTGGCCTGATGCAGTGGGGCCCAGAGCAGTGCACCAGCTGTGGAGGTAGCCCAGACCAAGTAAATGACCTTGGTTTTTGGTGTCAGCTGCTGTCCTTCTGACAGTCCCCTGTTTTTCTAGCCCTTTGCACCACAGTAAGTATATCTCCTTCCTCTTCCAATGAGCCTGGCCCACCTTCTTTATGATATCATATGATATCATCTGCTTCCATCCCAAAATATGAGCTTACCAGTAACAAGAGTTGCCACCATTCATTGAACTGTCATGTGCTTTTCACATGTGGTATCTTGTTTTTCACAACTCTGCAAGGTAAACACTATTATTCCCTCCTTAACCGAGAACTGGGTCTCAGAGAAGATTAAGTCTTGATAGACTGGAAACCTGGGTTTTCCTACTATGCCATGCTGTTCCTCTCGCTTTTCTGGTTTTATTTGATGTAAACCCCCATCCCCACTCCAAGGTTTCGGGCTATCAGCTGTTGTCTCTCTGTCTTCATGTTTGGAGGTATGTCCATCCAAATTGAAAATACGCCAACCTTACTAAGTGTCTCACTAACGCACATCTTTACTAATTAGATGATTCTGTCACTTCTATCGGTAATGGTCTCATCTATTTCATCTTACTACCCCTTTTCTAGATTGAGTTGGAAGAATTTTTACCAAATTTGAGTTGAAAACAGGGTCATTACCCTTGTCGGTCCACAGAACATGCTTCCAAAGAACACCCACGTCTCCATCATGGAGTTTGAAAACTTAGGCTTGGCGGGCTTTTCCACTTCTCTCTTCTAGACAGTTCCTCTCTGCTGGTTGGCACTTGTATGGCACAGAGCAGTGAATCCCTTTTGTTACTCGGGAACTTTTCAGACAGCCACTTATCTTTTCATCACCACACCTCACCCATAGCATTTACAATATATCCCAAGCAGTCTCTTTGAATCAAAAGGATTTCGTGCCTCAAATTCACCAACGTCAAGCTTTTGTGAGAGTTGAGCCAGAGCTAATTAAGGGGTCCTAGAAGGTGTAACTATCAGACTATCAAATAATTCCTTAGCTCAGGAGGTGATGACGGGGGAGCTTTGGGGTGGGGACTCTAATTCATACAGTGGGCTACCCTAACACGAAAAGCCCCGTGGCTTTGTCTGTCTGCTGGGGCCCCTCACTCAGCAGTGTCCGGGTGCTGATGGCTCATGAAAGCAAATGAGTTTTACCCTGGAGGACCGTGCCATGTGTTATGCTGAGCAGGGTGGCAGGGCGCCCATGTGGTTTCCCCCACCTCCCCAGCCCTGAGTGGAGAAGCCACATTGTGTTAGCTCAGAAGGCCACGCCTGGCATGGCTTTTCAGGACACTGGGAAATATTTTAATAATCTCTTTTCTCTCGTGAGACATAGGAATTTACAAGACCCTAACACAAACTTCAAAAGAGCTTTGAGGAAGTTCTCAAAGTCCTTTTTGGAAAGCAATGCAATGTTTGGATGTCCAAAGAAATAAAATTTGTCAGTAGAGTGTTGAACTAAAATTACTTGTGCTCATCAGCAATTTGTGAAGATGCAGAGTGCTTGGTTACAGAAATAGAACAAAAACACATACGCATTTGTCCTTAGTTTTTCTGGTTAGTCATCCTCTGATAAAGCTTGTCAGCAGCCTGGATAGTTGTCCAGGCCCTCTCCGGGTAAGCAGCAGAGATATCTGAGAAAGTATCATGAACTCAACAACCTCCCAATTCAATTCCTTAAGCCTGCATCTTTTTTTTCCTTGTCCAATAGATGCTCCCAGTTAAGATCCAAATAACTTGCAATATAGAGGTATTCAGAGAAGGGATATAGAGGTTCTGGAAAAGGAAATTTTTGTTTGTTTGTTTTTGGAGACCTGTTTACTTTTAAACCATGGAAGAACATTTTAGGAAAGTTTTATTTGGACACCCAACTATAAAACATACCTTGTGACTGTAATGGTGTTCACATGCACATTTTACCCACTCAATCTTGAAATGACCTTTTGGTGATCTCAGGAGCAATAGCGTAGAGGAGGCCACCCTGGAGAAGTTACCTGGCAACGTGACCCAGCAAAAGCTGTTTCTCTTGAGTTGATGGGGTCATCACAGCTGGGCCCCTTTTTTTTTTTTTTTTTTTTTTGGCCAGGGCTGGGTTTGAACCCGGCACCTTCAGCATACGGGACCAGCGCTCTACCCCTTTGAGCCACAGGCGCCGCCCAAGCTGGGCCCTTTGTGATGGCATTATTTTTACTCTACACAAAATGGGTTGATTGAAGACTTTCTTTTAAGAACAATATTAAAATGACAGCTTAAAGACTATGAAAAAGTGAGAATTTTTTTTTTTTTTTTTGTAGAGACAGAGTCTCACAGTACCGCCCTTGGGTAGAGTGCCGTGGCGTCACACAGCTCACAGCAACCTCTAACTCTTGGGCTTACGCGATTCTCTTGCCTCAGCCTCCCGAGTAGCTGGGACTACAGGCGCCCGCCACAACGCCCGGCTATTTTTTTGTTGCAGTTTGGCCGGGGCTGGGTTTGAACCCGCCACCCTCGGCATATGGGGCCGGCGCCCTACTCACTGAGAGAATTTTATGACTTTTCCTCACAAAACTAGAATATCTTAGAAAGCAGAAATAACCTTGAAAAGTAGGATAAAAAAATTCGAAGACCAAACAAATGGACTGTTTTCTACCATTTATTCTTTGGTATATTGGAAATCCTGCACAAAGCAACTTGAAAGAATATTTTTATATTACAAGGACATTATAACAGTGTTCCATAAAATAAGGAAAGTAGATGAGGAAACTACCATAGGACCACCACTAAGCAAGACAGTCAAACCGTCTTCCTGGGGGAGTCAGTGCCGATGCTGTTTGAGTGGAGTCAGTGCCGATGCTGTTTGAGCGTGCGTGAATGTGCTGTACGTTCTGCAGAGCAGTTTTGTAGCATGTGCCCTTCATGTTTATCATAGCATGTTTTTATGTCGTCGTTGTCTCCATTCTTATAATTTTAAAGGATAACATTCTGCTTATAGACAAACTAGCTTCCTACCTCCAGCACTTCGGTGGACAGCAGGTACATGTTTGTTAAATCAAAGGAAACCCAAGGCACTTAAAAAAGTTGTTTTTGCCGGGGATGGAAGGACACGGGATTGTAAAGATTTTATGGTTCGTCAACGTTTTCTCAAATCCTTTCCTTGCATATCATGCTCAGCATGACTGACGTGATGGCAGCGAGCTTCAGAGGCTGAAAAATAAGAATGAACTTGACTGGCATCCAGTCTGCCCAACTAGTTGCGTCCTTTTGGGGGGCAGCACGAAAGGAGAGGGCTGGCAGGTCCACGTGGGTTCAGAGTGTGGCCCTCACTGGACCTTTGTACAAAACGAGGATTTAAAAACTTGAGTCACTCTCTTGCAGGGTTGAGCCTTTAACAAAAACATGTGGCTGTCTGGTGTCTGGACAGCTGATGGGCTGGGCTGTGTAGGCATGGGCTCTATCTGTCCTGGGCATTGTTTTGTCCATTCACGGAGTGTGGAGAAGAACAGGACAGCTACGGAGAATGGCTTCGGAAATGAGCAGGACCTCACTGGCCTCCTGAGACTCAGAGTATCCCCCGATTCCTAATTAGAAGTTCTTAGAATGCCTTTATCCCTCTGGCTTCTTCTTCAGTGCTCAGAAACCTACCTGGAGGGCAGGTACTTTCTGTTTTATTGATTGATTGATTGATTGATAGAGACATAATCTTACTCTGTCACCTGGGTAGAGTACTGTGGTGTCATAGATCGCAGCAACCTCAAACTCGTGGCCTCAAAAGATCCTCTTGCTTCAGCCTCCAAGCAGCTGAGACTACAGGCACCCGCCACAACATCTGACTGGCTTTTCTATTTTTAGTAGAGACAGAGTCTCACTCTTGCTCAGGCTCTTCTAGAACTCATGAGCTCAAGCACTTCGCTGGCCTCAGCCTCCCAGAGTGCTGGGATTACAGGCATGAGCTGCCACGCTGGCCCTGTCTATTTTCCTGAGGATATCTCTTCTGCTCACCTCTAAGCAACAAGACCACAGGTTGTGTTGGGAAGTCCAGGGTGTGGGGAAACCCAGACTGTTCTTGCTTTAGTATGTACCACTTATGTCCCTTGGACAGATGTCCTACATTCTTTTTTAAAGAATAAAGGAAATAGGATTTAAAACACCCCACCTGTCTAAGGGGAGGTGGGATTGAATCTAACCAATATGAATCATTGAATCAAAATCCTGCCCAGAGACTAGATCACCCCAGTGGTGATTGGGGAGTGGCAGGTGAGGCGGGGTCACCTGCGCTGGTGGTTGTCAGCGGTGTCTGGGTTCAGCCTGTAACATGGGTGTGTTCTTTCCTGAATGTCTTCCAGGAGCCATCAATTTCCTGCGCTCTCTCCTGGAACCAGACCCTGTGAAGAGGCCAAATATTCAGCAAGCTCTGGCGAATCGTTGGCTTAATGAGAATTACACAGGCAAAGTGCCCTGTAATGTCACTTATCCCAACAGGTAATTTAGTACACACAGAGGGGCTCCTCCTCAGGCAAGATAGGGCCTGTCCTGTGACCCTGAGTACTTCTGGGTAGTAGAGTCCTGAGAAAGCTGCCTTCCCTCTTGGCTGTTCTCCCCTCTGCTGCACCCCTCCTGCACACAGATGAGCCATCTCAGCCCACAGAGGAGGCACAGACAAGGCCACCCCGTGGGGTTGTGCAGCGCGGCCTGTGGGGATATGGACAGAGGGGTGAGTGGAAGCTGGATACAGTCTCTGAGGGGGAGGTCTTCCCGGACGGACAGTGTTTCTAGTTCTCATGCAGGGACAGTTTAGACCAGTTGTGGCCTCTGTGTGTTTCTGTGTTTACATGTATGAGCATGTGCGTGAGTGGATATGTTTGTGTGTAAGTGTCTGTACACCTGTGAATGTGCAAGTGTGTGTTTGATTCACCCATGACCTTACCTGCCAACATCAGGCAGATCCCCCGTGGCACATCCCCCTCCTCTTTCAAACCACCCTTCATCTCCTCTTCTGCTTTGTTGGTGGTGCTTATTTCAGCCGTAAGTGCCCTGCCTCCAAGCGTTAGGGGCTTCAGCAGTCGTTGGTGTTAGGCTGGCTCTCAGTGAGCTTGCCGTGAGGGGTCACTATGTCAGTTTCCACGAGCAGGTCTAGCTAAGGAAGGCCCACAGACAGGAGCCCCCAGCCTAGAACACTGCTGGCATCTGGTGCGGCCCAGGCCTCTGCATGCTGGGATACTGACTAAGGATTTGAAAACCGGTCGAGAACACCTGTTTTGGGACTTTCCTGTACTCATTTGAAATATTACTAACTAACCTGCAAGAGGAGGTGAGAGCTCTCACTGCGGCTACTTCAAAGACAAGATGGAGATCACACAGACACAATACCTTCTTTCTTCCTTCAGACCCCGGGAGGGGTCAGATGGGCACCCAAAGGACAGGGAAAGAGATCCTCCATGGTCATATTTTCTATGCCTGGAAGGTCTGGAAACACCCCTCAAGCCTTATGAAAGCTGAAGTGCTGAGTTCTCTAAACAAGATGGGAAGGCAGGGCCCTATCTTGGGATGGAAGTTTTAGAACGGCAGTTCTCAACCTGTGGGTTGTGACCCCTTTGGAGGTCGAACGACCCTTTCACAGGGGTGGCCTAAGACCATCCTGCATATCAGATATTTATATTATGATTCATAACAGTAACAAAATTACAGTTATGATGTAGCAACGAAAATAATTTTATGGTTGGTGGTCACCACAAGATGAGGAACTGTATTAAAGGATCGCGGCATTAGGAAGGTTGAGAACCACTGTTCTAGAAGCACTTAAGGTGGTGTGGGAGTCTACATCTCCACTATTGGGCCAATTTTATACTCTTAACTCTCCATGTCGACATAGGAGGTGGTTCCACTTAGATGCCATCTAGAATTCTAGCATTTGGCTCATGGGAAATAATTTAAACAAAGTCTAGGTAACTTAGGTTACCAAGGGAACCTGGAAATAGATTGCTGGTTTGCAATACCAGCTCAATTTGGGACAGTTTTTGAAATAGACACCAGAAATGCTACCCCAAAGTGAGGCAGACCTCATTACTGATGACATGTATATGGGTGGCAGTACGCAGGTATCCTTTCCGTTAAAGGAGGGGGCATTGGTGGCAGCCGAATGAGTCATTAGGCAAACGTAATCACTGTCTAAATGAGCAGAATTGATCTGCTCAGCGCAGCAGCTGTTCAAGGAAGCAGAGCTGGTATTAGACAGGTCCTGTTGGCTGTGTCTTCATTCACACGGGATTGTGTAGCTTTTCCACAGGTTGTAGACAGCCTTTGGTAGATGAAAGCTAAAATTCAAGTCCATATGCTCGTGTTGCCAGATCAGTAGTTTTTGCATTTGGACTTGGTGAGAAGCACAAAGGCTATACATGCAACTAGTTAGGGGAATTGTGAAAAACTGGCCTAGATCTGTTATATTAGCAGCTTGGCATCTTCTGTTTATGGAAGCCCATTATTCATTGTACACTAGAGGCAAGTATAGTTTTTAAGTAATGAAACCAGAATTCTAAACTGTTAGGGGAGATACATGTTATTTATAGTCTTCATTTTGAAAAATGTTTATCTTCAAGGCAAAAAGAAGTATTTATTTAATAATAATTTTTCTGGTTTTACCAGCACATAGATAAAGGGAATATGAACACGTGACTAGAGAAAAGACTGTCTTCTTTATAAAGTATGTTTTATAGCCCCAAATTTAATTATTTTAAATAATATCCATGCTTTTCTTTTGGGAAAGTGAAGAAAATAAAGGCCCCGTGTTTTACATTACTCTTCTGTAAATGCTTCTCCTCTGAAGTCACACATGGCCCTCCAAGTTGATCTCCAAAAGGCACAAGGGAACTATCTTTATTTTTTTTTATTTTATTTTTTTTATTAAATCATAGCTGTGTAGCTAAATCACATTGATATGATCATGGGGCATCATTCACTAGCTTCACAGACCGTTTACCAAGTTTCACATATACCCTTGTAAGATGCACCGCTGGGGAACTATCTTTAAAAGTAAGTTTTTTATAGTAAACGTTCATGCCAGTCAGTCAACAGATGCTTGCTGGGTGTCTGGCCCCCTCTCCGATCTGGGGCAGACGTTTGCACAGAGCCAATCTTGGTGCCTCTTCCTGTCTCCCAGAAGAGGCCGGGCAGTCTCCCCGCCCCTCCAGTTCACTCTGGAGATGGTGGGAGGGAAGATGGCCGTGGGTGATATAGGACAGAATTAGACCAAATTAGATCTGTGGTTTAAAAACGGATTTTGTGCGAATTTGCTTAGTTCAGATTGTATCTGGTGTTCTGGAACATTTCACCATTCTCTGTTTCACCCAAACATACAGTGATAATACATATTCAGTAGCTGATGTTGGAGAGAGCCAAATATATACATTATTTATTGGAAAACATTTAAAATAATTGCTTTTACTCAAGAGTCAGTTACAGTCTACTTTTTGGCAGAGCTCCTGGCTTTTTTCTTGTAGTTTATGTCTTTTTTGGTTGTTATTGTTTTGTTTTGAGACAGGGTCTCACTCTTTTGCCCCAGGCTAGAGTGCTGTGGCATCATGGCTCACAGCAACCTCAAACTCCTGGGCTCAAGTGATCCTCCTGCCTCAGCCTCCTGGGTAACTAGGACTACAAGCACCAGCCACAGTGCCCGGCTACCTTTTCTATTTTTAGTAGAGATGGGGGTCTCGATCTTGCTCAGACTGGTCTTGAACTGCTAGCCTCAAGCAGACCTCCCACCTCAACCTCCCAGAGTGCTGAGTTATAGGCATGAGCCACCACATGAAGACTGCAGATACAAAGGGCAGAGATGGTGTATCTATTCCTGCGCCCTCCCGCCTCTCACCTCTGCCCCTGGAGCACCTGCTCAGCAGAAGGCAGGGAAGGGTTTCTCAGAGCACTGAGGTCTGATTGACTAGGAGCAGAGCCACAGGCATGTCTGATTGGCTAGAAGCTGGGCCACACCCACTCTGGAGTTTCCAGGTATTTTCAAACAACTGTACCCTCTGTGTTAAGCGTTGTGGCAAACCTCAAGTAGTATATTTTGTAATCTGGTGGCAAACAGGAGGCAAGAAGGCTGATTTCTTTGTTCTTCCAGTGTGGATTTTTGGTTTGTTTGTTTTTGTTGTTGTTGTTGTTTTGATTTTTTTTTTTTTTTTGTAGAGACAAAGTCTCACTGTACCGCCCTTGGGTAGAGTGCCGTGGCATACACGGCTCACAGCAACCTCTAACTCTTGGGTTTACGCGATTCTCTTGCCTCAGCCTCCCGAGCAGCTGGGACTACAGGCGCCCGCCACAACGCCCGGCTATTTTTTTGTTGTTGTTGTTGCAGTTTGGCCGGGGCTGGGTTTGAACCCGCCACCCTCGGCATATGGGGCCGGCGCCCTACTCACTGAGCCACAGGCGCCGCCCCGTTGTTTTGATTTTTGTTTGGTCAGCACTTCATCAAATCTAGGGGAGGAAGAGCTGAGATGTGGGTTATGCTGATGACTGGAGGACAGTGGGAGTGCTAGGAGTGCTAGGCCTCCTCTTGGCACCCCTGTTAACTGACGGTGCATACTAGGCAATTCGGTGTCCTCTCTACAAGGATGGGGTTTCTCTGGTCATTATGGTTCTGAGGTCCCGTCATGAATGTCTTCAGACCCTTTGGCTTGGTTGTGAATTCTCCGGTCAAGTGAGGTTGCTTTCTGCTCCGAGTATCCTATCTGCATCTCTCTTAAGAGGTTTAGAATGTTCTTTTAACACACCCTGCTACCAACACACGCACTCCTGATGACTCCTGGCTTGATTTCTTGTTCTCTGTAGCCACTGGCTGCGCCTATCTGTGAGGCATTGAGTGTGGGGAATTAGCATCTAGAGCAGTGGTTCTCAACCTCCCTAATGCCGTGCTCTATTTTCATTGTTACAAAGGGGTGGCAATCCACAGGTTGAGAACTGCTGATGTAGAGTCTGAGCCAGGCCATCTAGGTGTCAACTGGGAGCTGCTGCTTCCTGCCTGTGTGGTCCTGGACAAGTTACTTTATTGCCATGAGCTTCAGTTTCTTCATCTGTGAAATGGGATGACAGTTCCTACTCATACGACTGTCGGGAGAGCTAAGTTAGTTTACAGTCCATCTTCCCCACTGGAATGTAACCTCCAGGTGTGTGGTGGGTGTGTGAATGAATGAGTGAATAAATGAGGGCCTGGTATTTCTTTGGCTCCCAAAGAGCTTAGCTTCACAATGCCCTCATAAAGTCGCTCTAACCTGTCTTCCCTTGAGAGCACCCCGCATGACAGCTGAGCTCCAGGCTCCCATGTGTGAACCTGTGAGGTCTCCTTCCTCTAAACATGGTCTGGCCTTTCCCTAACACTCCCAAACCACATTAAGTGTGGCCTCTATCCATGGCAACAAATACATTTTAAGAAAAGAATGTGTAATTGGAAAGAAATAAATATAATCTGGTTATTAGAGGATATGAAGGGATTATTCAGACTGCATTGAGTGTGTATCAGACGGCATATGGTTCTGTGGGAGATGTCTTTGGTTTTGTAGATGTGCACTGTAGTGCTAAGGAGTGAAATGTCATGGTGTCTGAAATTTAAAATACCTTAGCAAAAAAGAAAAAACAGATGAAGCCAGGAGGGCAGAGTGTCCCTCGGCATCTGCAGGTGATGGTATGCGTAGGTGATTATGCTGTTCCCTCCGCTTTTCTGAATACATGAAACTTTTCATAATAAAGTGAGGGAATGGGGCTGAGTGCAGTGGCTCATGCCGGTAATCCCAACATTTGGGAAGCCGAGGCAGCTGGATTGCCCTGAGCTCACAGGTTCGAGACCAGCCTCAGCCAGAGTGAGACCTCATCTCTACAAATAGCCGGGCGTTGTGGTGGGCGCCTGTCGTCCCAGCTACTTGGGAGGCTGAGGCAAGAGAATCGCTTAAGCCCAGGAGTTTGAGGTTGCTGTGAGCTATGACACCATGGCTCTCTACCAAGGGTGACAAAGTGAAACTTTGTCTCAAAAAAATAAAAACAAAGTGAGGGAATGAATGGGTGGGTGAATGCGCCCAACCGTCCACAGGGGGCCCGTGTGGGCCCCTCAGTGAAGGCGGAGCAAGTTAGGGTCGGGGTGACTGGGTCTCGTTTCCTCTGCCTGGCAGGATCTCTCTGGAGGACCTGAGCCCGAGTGTGGTGTTGCACATGACCGAAAAGCTGGGCTACAAGAACAGTGACGTGATCAACACCGTGCTGTCCAACCGCGCCTGTCACATCCTCGCCATCTACTTCCTCCTAAACAAGAAACTCGAGCGCTACTTGTCAGGGGTAAGCGGGAGCCTAGAACAGCGTTTTTCAAACTTTTTTTTAATCTCACAGCACACTTAAAACTATAGTTAAACTTCCACGATACACTTAAGTTATGATGATCCACATTAAAAAAAAGATTAAAAAAGAATATACTTACTGTGCTTTGAACTTCTTTTGAAAATAATTTAATTAATCTTTAAAATTTTTCATGGCGCATCTGAGATCCTCTCACAGCACACAATGTGCCGGGCATACCGCTTGGAAATCACTGCCCTACAGGCAGTGTTCTCTGATCTCTATGGAAAAAAAGAAAACAGAGCTCTTAGACCCCAAGTGTTTCCCAGGGGCTGACACTTGATCTCCGCTGCTAATTTAGCCTTGTGTGGGGCTGAGTTTCCCTTTGTGGAGTGAAGTAGTAGTGAAACCTGCATCTCAGGTAGCACTTTTTATCTGGGGTGTTTTTCAAATGTTCTCCCACAAAGTTAAGCCCTGACCAGAATTGTTCTGCGATTCAAGCCTCTTTTTCCTTCAGCTTCTGTTGCCTTTTCTGTTCTGATACCCCTTTGCTCTTCTGTTTCCCCACATTAGAGGTTTTAGGGGCTGCTCTGGCTGTTAAAGCTGGGGAACTGTGTCCCTCTGGCATTTGTCTCTACAATATGGTGTAGGAGGAAGCCACTGTTTACTATTACTTCTCCAGAAGATAGAAATGGAGTTGAACTTCACTAACTTGACCCTGACACTTTCCTCAGTCTGGGTGTCAGAAAATCCAAGTGTCCTGTGTCACACACAAGGCACTGTTGGGGGTCCTGCAGCATGGAGTGGACAGTGGTACCCTGGCCCCTTGGACCCCTGCCTCATTTGGGGGTAAGGGAATTTACATGCTTTGGTATCTAGTTATGAATAAATCATCTCTGAATGGGCAGTGGCTCAAAAAGAATTCTGCAAAGAAAACTGCATCCAAGGCAATGTGGATTCCATCCATACACAAGTCCTGCTTCCACTCAGAGTGGTGGGTTCTGACAAGATCTAACAGGAAGTCAGCCAGAGAAGCTCAGCATTATGAGGAAGCCCATCTGAAATTTGACTGAGTGTCCACTTCCTGGAAGGACGACCTCACCCCATGCATGTTGGATCTTGGGATGTGCTAGCATGGAGTTGTCACTGTTAGGTAGACATTTAGAGTCCAGAAATTGAGGATAACTTCTAGAGTTTTTTCAGTGCTCTTTAAAGTGTTGTGATACTCCAGTATGTCACAAAATTTCACCAAACAGGCTTAAAAACCTTTTTTGAGTCTGTATTAGAGCAAAAGATGAAAATGCACCTGCATTTGGGGAAATGATACTGTCCATGCTTTGGTAAAAAGGACCAAAATAATACCCGGAAGACAAGATGGTCAGAGCGTGTCTCAGGTTAGCAAATAGATCTGGGAGGCATCTAGAAAACACTGCTGAATATATAAAGAACTTGATGGGAGGTTTGTTAAACAGTTGGATGAAAGTACAGATGTTTTCCAAGCTGATTCAGCTTAGGATATTTGCTAGATTTTGCTTCAGCAGGAAATTATCTATAGAACTACTTTTTTTCCTTTATGGGTGAATCACTGAAGGAAAGAAAAAAGATTATCAAGAGTAAAAGGTTTTTAAAAATAAGAATAGTGTTTTATGGGGGGAAAAAAGTTTCATGTAAATAGGGATGGGGTGGTATTTCTGATAGGGGCAGAGTAGTGACCCTGAGGCTTGATTTCCGAGATGTTGCCGCTGTGGCTGCATTGATCATAGGAAGGCTACTGTGGGAGAGATGCCAAGTCCAGAAGGACAGGACTTTCAGCACACAGTGTGCTATTTATATTATTTCATTATGTGATAAGGAAAGGCTAAGAACATCCCTTGCACCACACGGCAGTTCTTCATTCTGTCATCATGAGCAACTTAGAAAACATACGGGACTTGAAGGGCTTTTCCTTTTCTCTTTTCTAAGAAGATGATTTGTCCTAAATTTTTCTTTCTTTCTTTTTTTTTTTTTGGAGACAGGAGTGTCACTCTGTTACCCTGGGTAGAGACAGGAGTCTGACAGTTGTTCTTCCCAGCTCACTTGTTTGGTTTCTGCTTTCTCATCTTTCAGTAGTCTTTCCTGCACAAATGAAAGAACTGAAGTCCATCGAGGAGTAGTGACGTGCCCTGGGTCACCTGGCCCTTTACTAGCAGAGCCAGTAACAGAAGTAGGTTGCTTGACTCTGGGCCCAGGGCTCTCCTCATGTCTCGTCCTCCCTGCTGGCCATCCTGGGATGAGACTTTGCTCTGTAGTTTTCTGGCCTGCCAGCCATTTTCAGCACTCTCTCAGCCATGTCCTGGTTTAAAAATTAATGACTGCTTAATACACATTTCTATTTCTGAAAGTTAAGCCATACTTTTTCTTTTCTCTGGCAGAAATCTGATGTCCAGGACAGTGTCTGCTACAAGACCAAGCTCTACCAGATAGAAAAGTGCAGGGCCACCACGGAGCCCTATGAGGTGGGTGACCCACTGAGACAAGACCTGGGGTTTCTTGGAAGTGTGGATTTCAATTTTGTACAAAGAGCAGAAAGGAAACCAGTTACTGTAGGACACTTCAGTGGCAAAAGGCAAATACTCTCATAACTGAACCCTTGAGAAATTGTTTCCAGTGGAACCACCATTACCTTCACTTAGCCCTGGTTCTCACTGGTCGCTATACATAAGAGTCACTGGGAACATTGAAACAGCTGGACACCCAGGCTCCCCTAGACCAGTGATGTAGAATTTTAAACTTCCTAAATGACTCCAATGAGCAGTACAGGTTAGAAACCACCATCAGGTCTCCAGAGGATGAAAATGGAATGCTTAAGGTTCACACTCATGTGTGGAAGCTGAAAAAAAAAAAACTGAACTCACAGAAGAAGAGAATAAAATTATGGTTAGTAGAGGCTGAGAAGTTAGCGGAGGGAGGAAGAGGTTGGTTAACGGATCCAAAATTACAGCTAGAGAGGAGGACTCAGTTCTAGTGTTGTGTAACACAGTGGATGACTGTAGTTAATAAGAGTGGCTCAGTGAGTAGGGCGCTGACCCCATATACCGAAGGTGGTGGGTTCAAACCGGCCCCAGCCAAACTGCTACAAAAGCCGGGCATTGTGGCGGGTGCCTGTGGTCCCAGCTACTGGGGAGGCTGAGGCAAGAGAATCGCCTAAGCCCAGGAGCTGGAGGTTGCTGTGAGCTGTGATGCACAGCACTCTACCAAGGGCAATAAAGTGAGACTCTGTCTCTACCAAAAAAATAAAAAAAGAATATACTGTGTGTGTTCAAAAAGCTGGAAGGATTGTGAATGTTCCCAATGCAAAGAAATGATAAATGTTTTAGGTGACAGATATGCTAATTACCCCCATTGGATTATTAAACACTGTATACATGTATCACAATATCACTCCGTACCCCATAAATATGTGCAATTATTACATGTCAGCTAAAAATAAAAGGAACAAATGCAAATGCTAAAAAAAAAAATGAGATGCTCAGAAATATAGCTGAGTGTGAGGCTCAGCGGCAGGAGAAGGAAGTCAGAGGGGGACGGAAGGTTCAGGTAAGCTGAGCTGGCCTAGTCAGCTGTCGCTGGTGACTTGAGATTACGTTGGCAAACACCACGGTTCTTTGATTTAGAATAAAAACTAGTATCTTGTGGATCCCAGATACTTGTTTGTGAGGAGACTGTGAATTTCAGATCCAGGCCCAGGCACTTGGGGATGAAGTGTTGCCTTAGGCCTCTCAACTCACCCTTTGCCAGATGGGTTCTTCACCTGGGGAGCCTCTTCTACGTCCTGTACCCCGAGTGTCAAAGCTGGGGGGATGGACATTCCAGTCGGTGCAGAGGGACAGGAGAAACTGGCAAAGACCACAGTGAAGGGCGGCCAGGAGCAGGATGGGAATGGGAAAGGTCACGTGAGAAGTGGCCTGCAGTTTCGGCTGAGCAGCTCCTTGTCCTCAGCTTCATGGCAGTGGAGGAGGCGGAGGGGAGATCACACAGATTGGGGGCAGTGCAAGAGGGGACATGGGACCAATGAAGGATGCAGCCATGGAAGGACAGGCTGCCAAGACAGGCCACAGGGCCCAGGGTGATGAAGATAGAGCTGAGGCCTTGGGAGGTGGGGCTGTGGTGGGCAGGCGTGAGCTGTAGGCTCAGTGAGGCTTTCAGGCCCAGAGCAGGAGACTGGGGTTGTGCAGGATCCAGATGCCCCCTGAGTTCCAGACTTCTCTGGCCAGTTGCCTACTACATGTTAACCTGCTGTCTGGTGAGTGAAGGTGCCTGAAGTCTAGCAGGCTCAGAACAAACTCTCCCCAGCCGCCCCATCCTCCCCAGCTGTGTAGGGGAGAAACCCAGGGGCTCTTGACCTTTACCTGTCCCTCACCCCAGGGCCAGCCTGTCTCACCTGTAGAGGTGACTACTGAATCTCTTGAACCCCTCTTCTCTATCCATCCCCAGTGCCCCACCTTGTCCCAGCCACATGGCCTCTGCTATGACATCTGACAGCCCTGCCCAACCTTTTGCAGGTGGTTGCTCACCACTCTCTTCTCTGCATGGCAGCCAGAGCAAGCTTTTCACCCTCAAATCACATCATGTCGCCTCCCTGCTGGGGACTTCTGAAGGCTTCCTTCCCCTGCAGGGGCTCTGTGCTGAGCCCACCGTGCAGCTCAGGTCCCCTGCTTCTCCTGCCTCAGTTCTGCTTCTGAGTCTGGGAGACTCCCTCTCCCAGTGTTTGGCCTTGCTGTGTACATGCTATTGTCTTTTCCCAAATGTTCTTCCTCCCACCCCCTTTGCCAAGTTGACCTGCATCTTCAGATCCCAAGTAAGGTTAGCTCTTCATGGACCCCTGCTGTTCCCTGACCTCTGCTATCAAGTTCCATCCCTCCAGCAAGGGCTGTCACCACATTCTGCATCCTGTGCCTGGTCTCATTTTCAGCTTTTCGTTTGTTTTGGGTTATTTGATTAGCGGCTCTCTCCTGCTGAGCTGTGAGTCCCCTAAGAACAGGGACTAAGTCTCTTTGGCACCTGTCAGTATTTCTAGAGTCTACCCAATGCCTGGCATATAACAGGTGCTCAGCAAATATTTGCTGAATGGGCAAATGCAAAAATAAAGTGAGCCTCAGAAAATGGGGGAGGACTGGGATAAGCTGCTAGAGAAGGGGGAACATTCCAGATGGGACCCATAACTGGGTCACCTGCAGCATAGCACACACTGGCATCATCAGCAACAGATGTCCGTGCTTTAAGTCAGGAAGGGTCTCTACAGTCACCCACACTTGTGGAGATCTCCCAGCTGGAGTCCAGGGCCTGCAGAATTCCTTCATCTCTTGGTTTGCACTTGACCCTTTAGGGCCTCAAAGAATAATGCAAACTTAGATTCACCGAAAGCTCCGTCTGTGTGTCCAAGTGACCCCTAAGCCACTTTGCTGACCCTCCCCCTTGTCCACATTGGCCTCACACTTGCCCCACTGCAATTGTGTGTCTGAAGGTACCGGAACTGTGATGGGAAAGAAGGCCCTTCCTTCATCCAGATTATTTTTTTGTTATTTCATTTGGCCCGAAAACACATGGTGAGCACTTTGTTTTAAGCATTTGTTGAAATATTTAATGGTTGGGATTTAAATAGGAACACTAATGGGCAAGTAGCATTTCAATTTCCTATGATCCATTTGTTTTCTCCAAACGGTGCTGATACTTCTGCTAATTAAATTACAGCTATTACCAGATTATCCAACTTCTCTCTGTTGGAACCTAGAAAGTAGAATGGGGCTAGTTGGCACAAGTGTTAAGAAGGTCTGGAAGGGCCCAGACTTCACAGGTAAAGCCTGCTCAGGGCTTCTGGGTTTCCTTCCAGTTGTCCTTGGCTGGCCCAGGTGAAGTTGGGGAGGCGGGGAGAGGGAGTGGTGGGCAGAAGTTTCAGGTTGTGCAAAAATTGTGGTTTGGCTCAGGGTCTAAGCCCTCCAGGGACATCATGAAGTCGTGTCCCCTGCACTAAGCATCACTGTAACCAGTGATCTCTTTGTTCTCTTGATTCTGGTTCTTTTTTCTCCTACGAGACAAAGGAGCTGAATTAAGTGGAAAATCCTTCCTTCCTAGGATTACAGTGCTGTGATTTTATGACTTCATTGTTTTTCTACCTTTCTTTCCTGCAAAAGACAGAGAATACATCTATAAAAGTGGGACACATCTCTCCTCAGAGAACACCTATTCATGTGTGGCCTAAGGGACTTATTTTCCTAAAAAAAGAGATCCTTTGGGGCCATGAGGGTGGAGGAGGAGGCATCATTTTTAAATTGACTTATTAAAGCCATATGGAGCCCAAAGCCAGTTTTGATAAAGTCTTTTAAAAATGGCTCACATCTGTAATCCTAACACTCTGGGAGGCTAAGCAGGGTGGATTGCCCTGAGTTCACAGGTTCCAGACCAGCCTGAGAAAGAGCGAGACCCTGTCTCTAAAAATAGCTGGGCACTGTGGCAGGCACCTGTAGTCCCAGCTACTTGGGAGGCCGAGGCAAGAGGATCTCTTGAGCCCAAGATTTTGGGGGTGCTGTGAGCTATGATGCCATGGCACTATACCAAGGATGACAAAGTGAGACTCTTAAAAAAAAAGTGTGAGTAGAGACAGAGTCTCTCACTCTGTTGTTCAGGCTAGAGTTCCGTGCCATCAGCCTACCTTACAGCAACCTCAGACTCCTGGGTTCATGCAATCGTCCTTGCCTCAGCCTCCCAGGTATCTGGGACTACAGGTATCTGCCACCATGCCCAACTAATTTTTCTATTTTTAGTAGAGAAGGAGTCTTGCTCTTCTTGCTCAAGCTCGTCCTGAACTTCTGAACTCAAGCAATCCTCCCACCTCGGCCTCCTAGAGTGCTAGGATTATAGATGTGAGCTTCCATTCCTGGCCAAAAGTCTTTTAAAAAATAATATTGATTTGTAAAAAAAAAGGTGTAAAATATGACTAGATAATCTTCTCTGCAGTGACAAAGTGATATTGGAATTTTGGGGGGAAAGCTACTCAGAGAATGGCAGTGGGTCTGGATTTGCCTGCTGGGGCTGCCGTAATGAGCACCACAAACTGGGCAGAAGTTTATCTCCCCACGGTCAGGGGACCAGGAGTTCAAGGTCAGGGTGTCAGCAAGGTTGTGCGGGGCAGTCTGCTCAAGGCCTCCCTCCTGGCTTGGGGGGTGGCGTCAGTCCTCAGTGTTCCTCAGCTTGTAGAAGCGTCCCCATCATCTCCGCCTTCGGCTCCCCACGGCATTCTCCTCATGTTCATGTCTGTGTCACATCTCTCCATTTTCTGGGGACGTCAGTCACATTGCATTGAGACTCACCCTAATAACCTCATTTTAACTTGATCACCTCTGTAAAGACCCTTTCTCTAAATAAGGTCCAGTTCTGAGCTCCTAGGGGTTAGGACTTGAACCCGTGAATTGGAGTGAATACAGTTCAATCCACAATAGAAACTATAAGCTTATAGGCTCAATATTAAAAATGTTTACTTCATGTCTTATTTAAAAATCTGTACAACTTTTTAAAATAAAGTTCAGAATCAGGTCAAACAATTTGCACTGTTAAAAGTCAGAATCTTGCTTTTAGGGGACAGAGTGACAAGGAGAGGACATGGGTGTGCAGGGGAGGGGGACCTTCCAGGCACTGGCTGGGTTCTGTTTCTTGATTGGGGTGTCGTTTCCATGGGTGTTTTTGCTGTTTGAGAAAACACATCAAGCACTTACTTATCCTTAGTGCAGTCCCCTGCTCTGTGTTTTAGAATTTAATAAAAAGTTTATCTAGAAAATGTATTCAGGATACCAGCTGCCTACTTCCACTACGATTTCTGAGTTTTGTTATTGTTGTTTGTCTCTAAACATTGAAGTGAATAATTCTTAGCCAGAACTGCAGGGGAAGTGGTAGGGAGAGAGTTTGAGGAATAAAGAGTGGACACTCTTTTGAATTATGAAAAAATTCTGTTTTTTGCAGGCCTCCCTGGACACCTGGACAAGAGACCTTGAATTTCATGCTGTGCAGGTAAGAAGTGGGGGGTCATGAGGTATTAGTCAGAGTTCACCAAAGAAAACAGGACCAGTATATACAGACACACACAAACACACAAATTAAGAGAGAGAAAAAGAAAGATCAGAATTGAGATTTATTTTAAGGAATTAGCTCACACAATCCCAGGGACTGGCATGCCCAAAATCTGCAGGGCAGGCCAGTGCGCTGGAGATTCAGGGAAGAGTTAGTTAATGTTGCAGTTCTAAGCCCATAGGCCACCTAGAGGCAGAATGTCTTTTGCCAAAGACCACCCATGTTATGCAATGGCTCTCAACTTTAATAATGCTGTGGCCCTTTAATACAGTTCCTGTGGGTCTCAACCCACAGGTTGAGAACTGCTGTTATAGAGGATAATCAGCTTAAAGTCTATTGACTTGAATGTTAATCACATCTTAAAAATACCTTTACAGCAACTTCTAGACTGGTGTTTGACCAAACTGCTGAGTACTATGGCTGAGTTGACACGTAACATTAACCATCACTTGTGATCCTAAGGGTTGACTGATTTCACCCAGCCCTAGACACCCCATCCTTACCCTGAATTAAAACATGCAGAGAATTATTGTGAGTGGGGTTAGCAGAATCCCCCGATTTGATTGGAGCTTTCCAAGTAGAGTGGAATTTTTATTATCATTCTGCTGTCCCTGCACACTTGGCTCCTTTCCTGTTTCTACTTGTTGGAGAAGTGGTGGCAGACGAGGAGGCAGAGCAGTGTCCATCCCTGTTAAATCCACAAGTTTGCAGCTCAGACAATGAAGCAGGTGCCCCACATTTTTTGGTGATAATTGGGAGAGGAACTTGCCGAAGGTCACCCAGCAAGTTACGGGGAGAGCCAGGAATGGGTCCCAGATTTCCAGACTGAGAAGCCACAATGACAACTGGTGTCATTGGGTGCAACACCTGCAGGGGCAGAGCTGAGGAGGAAATGGGGAGAGTGTGGGTCTTGGAAACGCAGAAACCTGGGGTCATTCTTCAGTGGCTATCATTATTCTAGTGGCACAGCCATCAGGGAAGAGTCTGAGGGGGAACAGCTCTCGGGAGCTCAGTTCTCAGAGGCCAAAGATGTGGCTTTCTCTTCCTACTCTCTGTGGGAGCCTCAGAGATCACTTCCCAGAAGTCCAGTAGATTGCACCTCCAGGCTTCTCCTTCTCCTCCCTGGGACAGTCCTCAATATCAGTCTTGGGGAAAGGATCCTTTCTGGGGCCACATTTTCAAAATGTTCCATTTGCGTAAGTGTCCATGGACATCTACAGTGGGTGGAAATGGGTGGTAGAGAACAGAAGCTGTTTCGACTATGGCTTGCAGCCAGGGCCTCTTGTCTCCTCTCTGATCTTCATAGGGGGGGTTCAGGATTGCACCATGAGGGTGCAGAGAGGATGAGCTCAGCACTGGGAGCTTGAGTTTGTCATCCACATGGTTCCAAGCTCACTTGGGTGCTGGGAGCCCTGCCAGGAGAGCCCCTGCAGGCAGCAGTACCCTTGAGTGAGGAGCGGGAATTTGGGGGGGTGCAATTAGTCCCCCTGAAGATCTGTTTCTGTTATGTAAGGCAATTTAGCATCCTGCTCCCTAGGAAATTTCTTTCAGAGAAAATAGGCCATGCAAATGAAAAGGTATAATTGGGTGATCGGTTGCATTTGGTAACACTTGTGCTTCGAGGGCAGTGAGATGGGCTAGTTGTAAACAGACTTGCTGTTATTGACTCTTTTACGGGACTGACCCTGAGTTTGTCCCCTGCAGGGAGAAGTCAGGGATGGATTCTTGATTTTACCCTAGAAGTAGTCAGTTACTATGAGATCGCTGATCCTTTTAGACTAAGAAAGATGGTGGGGTGGGGGGGAGGAGGTTGGAGGACACACCAGGATAATTGGGGTTAAGTTAATCCTGTGTGGCTTCAGCATTGGTTTCCTGGCATTTTCTGTCTGTTGGTGTATTTTCCCTTTCTTCTGGCCCCACAGTGGGCTTTCTACTCATTGCAAAAGAGCTCTTTGTCTAATTCTCATTACAGGAGAAGTTTGGTCTTACAGGCCAGCCCTGGTCTCTTTCCACAGCACACACTCACACTTGCACGTTTCTTGGTGCTGATGAACTATTGGCAATACTGGCCCCAGAAGTTTTACATCTTGATCGTGAAACTTTTGAAGCTCCCAAAAGGCTGGAAAGGAGCTGAAATGAAGCCATAAAGCTGTTGGCAGCTCTCTAAACGTGGTGGGGGGAGGGGGGGGGGCGCGCACAGCAGCCTAAAGAAAGGTTTGCTGACAGTTTCAAAGAGCAACCCTAAATGGGAAGGGACCACAATTTTGCCTTAACACGAATATTCCTTTAAAATGTGTGACAAAGATATGTTTAGTTATTTCTTCCTGTTTAAGGTGTTAACAGGTAGAACTGATTACGTCTGCATAAAAATAGAGATAGAACTGAGCAAAAAAGGAGATCCTGCCAGACTTTTCAGGAAAGGCTGGTAATGTCTGCTCTGCTGCTGGGGGCGAGAGGTGGGTGGGTGTACAAAAAAGCTCCTTTGCCTTCAAGACAGTAGCCTTGTGAGTGTGGCACGGAAGCAAAGGGAGAGGGACACAAAGCAAGATTGTGATCCTTCTCTGCGACCTTGGTCCCCTGGAGCACCAGGTCCCCTTGGTAACCTCCCAGGGAAGGGCCCGGAGCATTCGGCCCGCCCTGCAAGGCCTGGTGGTCTGTGGCGAGCTCCTGCTTCCACACCGGCAGCTGTGTCTGGCCTGTCCACTGTTGGAATCACTTTACCCTGCTCTGCTTTGACAGTGTGGTGCCAAGCTGACAGTTGACAACACTGACTTCAGGGCTAGGAAAATCTGAGTTTCTATTAGGGCCATGGGTGGATTATTTAACCACTTCAAGCCATTTCCTCATGAGTCAAGGAGGGAATAGAATATGCCCGCTGGGGTCATGCTCTCAGTGTGGTGTCTGGCACCCTGTGTGTCTCACAGAGTGTTGGTGACATCTGTTAAGGAGCTGAGGAAGCAGTGTGCATGGACAAGCTTCACCTCTCCTTCCTCCCTACCTGCCCCCTCTGTTGGGGAGGGGCCCCATCAGCTGAGGGACAGGCCCTGGCTCATCAGGCTCGGCACCCACCCTCCTCCCCTACTGTTCCTTCCCACTCAAGCTCTGGGCATCACAAATCTGAATCTGCAAAGGTTTTGAACATCCTTATTAAAAAGGGCTATGAAAGTGCAAAGAGATGTTTCCTTGAGAAGCTTTTCAACAATATCCATGAAAAATAGATGAACATTCCTAATTTGCAGAAGTTTTAGTTGACGACAAAAATGTAAAAATGCAGCTTCCCCCATCACCTGGGATGAGGTCAGGGATGTAATTGCCGCTTGTTTAACAGTAAACACCAGGCACCCCCTTTAAGGCCAGAAAAAACAACCGCTGATGCTTCTTGGTGACATCACCCTTCCCAGAAGCTTGAACTCAATTTATTTTAATTCAGTTCAGTTTCCACTGGCCTTTTTGTTTTTCTTTTTAAAACATTTCAATAACTATTAAGCTCTTTCTAAGCATCTGGCCTTATGCCAGAGGCTGTGGGCTTGCTTGAAGATGTATAAAATAGTCAAATAGTCCCTCCCATTAGAGGGATTATCATGTAGTTCAACAAAGCAAGACTTAACAGCAAAAAAAAAAAACAAAAAAACGCTACAGACAAGTGAGTTTTAAGTACACAAGTTAAGTGCTCATATGACTAGAGGGTAGAGAGGGCCGGAAGTACCCAGGATTTGTTTTGTCCTCGTTGTGTTGGACACTTGGTTTGACTGCACATACAGTGTCTCCTATTAAGGTGGAAGCATTTCTGTTCCAAGTCGCCATTACTGTGGGCACAATCTTTGGACACCACTTTAAACGCAGACGGTAGGTTCCCAGAGGTCCTGATCTGCTTTACCTTAGTTCATTCAGCTTGTTCCAGAGTAATTAACTTCCTATGGGTAGCCTTGCCCTTGCTGGCACACCTTGATACAGCCCAGTGCAAGGGAGCTAGAGACTGTCAAAGCCACTTGTCACCCAGACAGAGAGAGATGGGCTCCCCGGAGCGTCCACTGGGCCCTGGCTCTACCCTCGCTCAATACAGTTCAGAGTGTTGATCGAGTCCTGAAAGGCCGAGTTCCTCTGATCTACACGGATGACTTTTCAAAGAGGTATCACATGGTATGCTCTTGTGTGTGTCTGACAATGTTTGTTTGCTTCTGATTTGAAGGATAAAAAGCCCAAAGAACAAGAAAAAAGAGGAGATTTTCTTCACCGACCGTTCACCAAGAAGTTGGACAAGAACCTGCCCTCGCACAAACAGCCCTCTGCCTCTCTCATCACACAGCTTCAAAACACCAAAGCTCTGCTGAAGGAGCGGAAGGCCTCTAAGTCAGGCTTCCCTGACAAAGGTGGGTGAGCTCTGAGGCCCCTCTCGGGCCCCTTAGATTAAGATGCATGTTGGCTGCATACCCCGCATGGATGGCCCTATGGCCCTGGGACAGACATGATTCTCGGGACCATGGGAGAGTGGAGGTGCAGAGCTCAAGTGGCCCAAGAACAACCAAGGCCAAATTGGATGGGGTAGGCCACTCGTGCTGGAGGGAGTTGAGAACACAGACTTGGAGCATGATGTAATGGAAACAGACTGGGGGCATAATAGTTTAGGAACAGGGATTAGGGTGCACAGTGCTGTAGGAGCAGAGATTGGGGTACATGTTACTGTGGATTAGATATGGGGTATGTGGGACATGGGAGCAGAGACTGGGGTATGTGTCACTGTAGGAGCAGAGATTAGAGTACGTGGTACCATGGGAGCAGAGATTGGGGTACGTGTGTACTTGTTACTGTGGGAACAGAGATTGGGGTGCATGTTACCATGGGAGCAAAGGGGAGTGCATGAGGTGTTGTAAGAGTGGAGGTCAGGGTGCAGGAGCAGAGATCAGGTGTCCCCATGGTGGTCCCATGGACCCTGTGAAAAGGGAATATGGTAAACCTGGGCCTAGTAGAGCCTGTTCAGACCCGAGTTCAAATCCCAGCTCCACTGCCCACTGAGGCCTTGGTTCCCTAACAGCTGACATTTGTCACTAGATCCCTTACTCATTGTGACTCCCACCCATTGGAGCTGCTGGGTGGATGAAATGAGAACATACGTTGGCTCCTTTGGCTGATGCAGAACCCAGCACATCACTGACAACTGAGAACTGTGTCTCCCTCCTCTGGGACGAACATCAGAGCTCAGTGGGCATAGGCTCAACAAGAAGGGGAAAACCCCCAAGAGAGGGGACACTGGAGCCGAGGGTGTCCTGAGGCACAGCTGTGGGGAGGGATGGGCAAGATCACAGAATTTGCTCTCTTTGTTGCAAATGAGGACATCAAGGTTCAGAAAGAGCTATGACTGTCTGCCATCAGCAGACAGTGGGACTGAGCACCTGCGTGGGACTCAACACCCCTCCTGTCCTCCTCCCTCCCAAACTGCTCCTAGACGGAAGCCACTGACCCCACGTTGCCCAAAGCAGCCTGCCTGTCAGGCAGCAGGATCCCCAGGGGACCTCAGAGGGGGCCAGTGCCCACATGCAGCGGGGACACTGGAGATGTCAGCGTTAATGAAGTTCTACTCCTTTCTGCTGGTGAATCTCAGGCGACAGTGGGCCTGGTTTCTTTTGGTGTCTGTGTACTTATTTACATAAGACCAGGAGGCTTCCCAGTGCCCTCAATGCTCCTGAAATCACTCCCAGCGGGCAGCAGCTGGCTCTTGCATCTGGGCCTCGATAGGGCCTATAAAACGTTATGGGAGAAGAAAGTAGCTAATACAGACCTTATTCCACATGAATTTGGCTTCATTTCTCTCAGCTCCAAATCCGTAGGGGGTTTCCTCTTGCTTTTCTGGCACAGTTCTGCAAACCCCGATTCTAGTCTGTGCCAACTTGAGATAGAAACCGTGGGGATTGGCTGGGTGCCTTGACTATATGGAGGAAGAGTGTTCTGCCCCTGCTCAGAATTGGATGAGGCTCTAGTAAGATCAAAAGTCACGTGGAGCCTTAAAAGGGAAGGAAATCCTGACACATGCTGCACCGTGGACGAACCTGGGGGACATGATGCTGAGTGAATTACGTCAGCCCCGGATGGCAGATTCTGAGTTCTCTTACGTTAGGTCCCTGGAATAGTCAGATTCACAGAGACAGACGGTAGAATGGTACTCGGCAGGGGGCTTGGGGAGTTGGGAATGGGGTGTTGTTATTTAATGGGTGCACGGTATTATGATTCGCAACAGGAGAAGCATTCTGGAGAGTGATTCCATAGTACTGTGAACATACTTAACACTGCTGAACCATACACTTAAATGGGGAGAATGATAAAAGTTCTTATGTGTTTTTTACCACAATAAACTTTTTTTAAAAGTCCAGTGTGGGCTCTCCAAGGACCCTATTGGCCAGGGGCTCGGTGTGCTTCCAAGAGTTTCCTGAATGAGAGTTCCTGTCGAGCATATGGACCTTTTTTTTTTCCAAGGCCTTTTGGCAGGGTCCAGAATTTTAAACAACCAGATGATAAGCTGGGGCCGTGAGGCAAACTGGGATCCAGGAGACGTCCTATTTCCAGCTTTCTGTCGTGTCTACCCTAGAAAGATAGTCTGGGCCCCTGTGGGGAGAGTCAGGTGCTGCTGGCGGAGTAGCCAAGGCCGTTTGCTAGCTGGTTCCTTCCAGCCTCAGTGTGTAACTATCTCAGCCAAGCGCGGGGTCCGAGGGGGCTGCGCACTGTCTGGGCGGCTGTCATCACGGTTTGTGTTCTTTCTTGGTATGCAGATTCCTTCGGCTGCCGCAATATTTTCCTCAAAGCCTCCGATTCCAATTGTGTGGCTTCTTCTTCCATGGAATTCATCCCTGTCCCACCCCCGAGGACGCCCAAGATACTGAAGAAACTGGAGCCCCACCAGCAAGGGCCCGGGAGCACCGGCATCCCCCCCAAGGAAGACCCCCTGATGCTGGACATGGTGCGCTCCTTCGAGTCTGTCGATCGTGATGGCCACATAGAACTGCTGTCCCCCTCTCATCATTGTAGGGTTCTGAACTCCCCAGTGAGCTTGGCTCGCAGAAATTCCAGTGAAAGGACCTTCTCCCCGGGGCTGCTGTCTGGAAGCACATCGCCTCTCCAAACCCCTTTGCATCCCACTCTGGTCTCCTTCACTCATGAAGATAAGAGCAGCCCCCCCAAAGAGGAAGGTGTGTGCTCCCCACCTCCAGTTCCTGGCAGTGGCCCCACACAGTCTCTGGGGAGCCCGAACTGCGTGAAAAGCCGAGGCAGGTTCCCTATGATGGGCGTCGGGCAAATGTTGAGGAAGCGACATCAGAGCTTACAGCCATCTGTAGATAGACCCCTGGAAGCTGGCATGCCCCCACTGCAACCAGCAGCCCCTACAAGCCTGTCCTTTGATGTGGCTGATGGCTTCAAGAGCCAGTGCTGACTTGGGCTGGTGGGATTCTAGGTATCTCTCAAAAAAAAACCCCAATGAATTGAATAGTACTGCACGCATCCATCAGTGTGTAACCAGTCAAAGACCTTGAGTGGAATGCCCTTACGGCCCCATCAGTTCCTGCCGTGCAATCCCACCTATAGTTGAAACCCACAGACCCAAAGCCTACACATTCTGACCTCGCTTAGGGACCCCGAAGATGCTGGGAACCGAGAGGAGTGTTGGCTCCAGGGGCAGCCGCTTCCAGACATTCAGAGTCCCGCTTCCTCCTGCCTTCCCACCCATTGCTGGGCTTGCTGGGGAAACTGTGCTTCAGCCTCTGGGCCACCCAGATCACAGACTGTTACATTTCTTCACTCTGTGCTACACATGTGCCTCCCAGCAGATTGTCCTTTTCTCAGCCGTCGGCCACAGGCACATAGGGACCGACAGCATCACAAGTCATTCAACCAGGCCACAGTCTCCTCTGCTGAGTGAAGCCCTTCCTTTCATAGCAGTGATTGCTGATGGATGGCAGGGGTTGCAGACAGGGAAGGGGGGCCCTGGAACCTTCAGGCGGACAGCAAGGAGCTTCAGGCAAGGATGGACCCAAACAAGGGGGGACCTGTGGAAAGATGAGGACCAGAGGAAACACTGACTTCCCAAGCTAGGTTTTGACAGATTTTCTTTTCTTTTATTGAAACTTGGTAATGGTTGAATTATCTTCTCCAAAGAGATGTTTCTTTACATGATGTCAGTAAATTAAACTAACACGCACACACACACACACACACACACACACATATATATATATATATATTTTTTTTTTTTTGAGAAGAGTCTCTGTCACCCTGGCTAGAGTGCCATGGCATCATGGTAAACTCACAGCAACCTCCAATTCTTGGGCTTGAGCAATCCTCTTGCCTCAGCCTCTGGAGTAGCTGGGACTACAGGCATGCGCCACTACACCAGGCTAGTCTTTGTATGTTTTTAGTAGAGACAGGGTCTTACTTTTGCTCAGGATGATCTCAAACTCCTGGACTCAAGGGATCCTCCTGCCTCAGCCTCACAATGTGCAGGATTACAGGTGTAAGCCACCTTGTCTGGCTTGAAATAATATAATTTTTAAAAACCTGGATGGAGAAATGATAACCAAGTCCACCTAACTCATGTTTTTGCAAGAGATGGCCCCATGGAGAGCAGAAAAGCTCTCTCCCACGAGGTACTCAGTGGCTGTGGCCTGGTGGCAGGTGGGGTAGAATCCCAGTTGCCTTGTGTTCATCCCATTGTATCAACATGGCCCTGACCCTTCCGGAGGGTGCAGAACATAGTTCCAGTTGGTGCTTAAGAAAGGGAGAAAGGATGGTTGTGGCAGGATTCAGAGCAGGGTTCAGAGGACATGGAAGGCACCGTTACCTCTGCAGGGCAGTTTTCAAGCTACCCAGAAAGCAAGTGCAGTTTAGAGCAGTGCTGGTTTGCTGTGAGGTGTCAACAGTGTGCCTGGCAGGGGATTGCTCGAACACGGGCTCAGCAGCGCTTCTCACACAGGGTTCCGTCCACACTGTGTTCTCACCTTTCACCCAGGATCGAACCAAAGACGCATCTCCAGTTTTGTGTCTGTTGCGTCCCTGTATGTGCGTTTTGTGGACTTCCGTGTTGTCTGACTGTCCAGCTGGAGCCTGCTGGAGCTTGTCCCCACCTGGGGCCTCAGCCCTGGCATCTGGCAGGTCACGAACAGAATCAGAAGAAGGATCCAGGCCACAAGGATCCTCTTCTCCGCAAGAAGGAGACTGTCACAGAATGGCCTGGAATCTTCCACTTCTGATTGGTGCAGATGTGACGAGAGATCACCACCGTGGTCACCCTGGGGTAGTCATTTCATCCATTGATTCTGAACCGGGCTGAGGTCCTGGAGAATTGCAAAACCAGCCTTTATTTCCCTGGCAGCCAGCCCTTGCCAGATAGCAGGGAATGGTTCTTGATCATTTTCTCATTCACCAGTAGTGACTTCTTCTGCCCCCTCACATCTCTGACTAAGTGAGAAGAGAACAGAGAAGATAACATAGATTTGGCTGACTGCAGACACCCTTCACTCCCAGGCTTAGCTGACCATGGCAAGACCTGGAGCTCCTTCACCCCTCCCCAGGGAATCTCCCTAGCTCTAGGGGGTGTTAGGAGGAGGTCAAATGCCCAGCTATTGGTGTCATTATTTCCTGGAGTTTCAGACCAGGTTCCATAACTCAACATTGAAAACAGAGCTTTTTAAGAGCGAGAAGAAAAGAAATCATCTCAGACTGACCTTCCCTCCATCTGACAGCTGCCTCTGTCCCACTCTGTAAGCTCACAGGGTGTGCACCTGTGCATTGCGAACTTTCTGGAGCCCCCACGTCTGTTTCTCAAATTGTGCTTTCCCCAGGAACAGAAGGGTTTTCCACGTGGCTGTCGGCCCCGTGGAGAATGTGCTTCCCATTCCTCGTATGCTTCAGGAACAGCTGCAGATGCTGCGCCACTAACTGACCATGTCACAGTCGGCAGCCTGGACTCCGAACTCAGGTTTATTCTGAACCAGTGAGAGGTGGGGGAGGGGGAGGCAGGGGGGAAAGCTGTATTTTTGTGTGTGCTCCTGACAAATCTATGAAACCAAGTGAAAGAAAAAAAACTTCTTTATTATTTTATTATATTTATATGGAAAACTTGACTATCCCTTTGGTAAGTATAAGATGTATTGTCTGACCCATGGCTCTCTCCCCTTAGTCTGTGCTTTGATTCCATTCAGCCTGTAGTTACTGACAGAAATAGACTGAAATGCATTGTGTGAAGTCCAGAGGAAAAGCCATTTTAATTGTATGCTTTGGTTGTAAGTAAGGACTGTGTTTGTGTCACCATCATGGAATATATGTACTTTTGTAATGACTGTGAAATACACTTTTTGCTCACTGTAGCTGCTGCTTTATTTGCTGATAAATCTTAAAACATGGAGGTACTATGTACATGGCAAATAGAAACGCATCTTTTATGTAAAGTTCTTGGCTTCATACAACTGACGAGATGTAAGTGGGGGTGGAGTTGTAAGGCATTTGGGGGAGTTTTCTGCTCCAGTGTTTCTGCCTCATTTTTTCCTGCAACAGGTATGCCTACAAAAGTCCATCTGACGGACACGCTGCAAATGTCAGTTTGAGATGGATCAAAATTGTTCACTTTGGGAGAGATCAGGATCTCCCCTGGGGACTCATGGCACATGAAAAATGACATCAATGGATGTGACTTGTAGATTTTCTTGTTTCAAACCTTGGTCAGGGACAGGGGAGAGGGGTAATGAGATGGAATGGGGAGGTGTCCAGATCACGTGTTTTGATTATTCCAGTTACCACTTTATTCAGAATTGTGCACAAAACTATTTTCACATATACCACCTTGCCTAAACCCTGTGTCCCCCTGTACAGGGAGGGGACAAAGGCTCCGAGGGTCAAATGACTAGGATGTAAAGAAGCTCACTGTTCCTGCTGCACAAGCCCTCTCTGAAATTTTTGGGGAAAAGAACATGTATCTAATTTTGGTGACAATATTTTCATGTAGAAATCACACTTTAAAACAGAGATGTGAGATTCTCTGGTTCAACCCCAGAGAATCTTTTTGAAGAAGGGAAAACTAGGGGCTTAAATGGTTTAAGGACACCCCAGAGTCCCCAAATGAGCCGGTACCAGAGCCAGTCTGGAGCACAGGGCTCCTTCTTCAAAGAACACAGAAATCGGAGCATGGTGGCTGTCTGGTCATGGGGGAGAGTCAACAGCAGATCAAGCTGTTTTTACAACAGATTTTTAGAGATTTCTGCAAGGCTCAGGTCTTAATGTTTTGAAACTGTTTTCAAAATTGTGCCGCTTCTCAAGATGCTGAGCCCTAACCTCTTGCCATCCGACCTCAAATCCAGAGAAAGACAGCTCTCTTTGGGGACTCTTGTCTTTCTCTATAAATTTCCTAAGGAAGCAGCAACCCCTGGACAGCCTCGTCATCCCAGCTAAAAGGCTATTGGATTTTACCAGATTAAATCAATAAAACATTCTATGGAGCCATATCATAAAGTGAGACAAATTCAGAAAGAATGCAAAACTGATACCTGTGGGGGAGGTCTGGGCGCCTCTTGGTTATTGTATTTGTTTTCTTCGTAGGATCCTCTGTGTGCTACAGGCATAGTAGGAATAATTTAGAGCAGGACTGGGAGCTGGTTCAATTTCATGTCATCACTTTTCAATGAAAGCAGCGTATTTCCTGAGTAGTAAATGAGTGTATTATTTGTGGCAGTTTTTCTGTCAAGGGAGCTTTTCAGACATCTGGTTCCAAAGACAAATGGGGTATATATTTGTACTTCTTCTCTGTGGACATGTTTTCATGACACACAGTTACCTCTAAGACTTGATGTTGGTGGGCACTAGGGGCCTGGGGGAAGGGCTTTGGGAGAGAAGATGGGGAACATTTCAGGCTCTGCAATCCCCCCTCCACAGGTGTTCACATCTGAGTTGGTGTTCAGATAATGAAGCATTTGGAGGAACCAATTCTGGAAGCAGAGAATAGCTGGAGGTGTAACAAACTTGAAGATCAATTGGAGTTGAGTGGCTTAACCCACTGCACAGAGGATTATGCCAGGGAGGCGTGTTATTTACAGGTGATAAAATAAATGACTATTCCTTAAGGACCTGAGCTACTTGTGTATCCTACTTGGAAGATGGGCCTTAAGCTATTTTTTTTCTTTTGAGACCAAGTCTCACTCTGTCACCCTGAGTGGAATGCTGTGGCATCATCGTAGCTCACAGCAACCTCAAACTCTTGGGTTTAAGCAATCCTCTTGCCTCAACCTCCCGAATAGTTGGGACTACAGGCATATGCCACTATGCCCGGCTAGTTTTTTTCTATTTTTAGAAGACATGGGGTCTCACTGTTGCTCAGGCTGGTCTCGAACTCCTGAGCTCAAGGGATCCTCCCACCTTGGCCAACCAGAGTGCTAGGATTACAGGTGTGAGCCACTATGCCCCGGCTGGCCTTAAGCTATTTTGAAAGCAAAGGCTTTGGCCTATGTTTAAACTCTTTATTATGAGGAAAAAATACACTCATTCTAGGCCTGTTACTATAGCCAAATGGAAAAGGGCAAATTGAAAGCTTGTATTAGGAATAGGCCTTATTGGCCAGAGGTGGGCAGTGAGTTCATGGCAAGTCTGACATTAGAACTTGACCCCATAACCCCTCTGTCAGTGCTATGATAACAAATGAAACCCCAAATCTCTTGTGACTTGCCCAGTAAAGTTTTATATCCTGCATAAATTTTTGTGAGACTGGGCTGACTCCAAAGTGGCTCTTATCCATGTGGTGATTCAGGGATTCAGGCTGCTTCTAGCTGGTGGCTCCATCTACTCAGAATGAAACTTCTTTGGCTTTTACAGCAGAGGAAGGGTGAGCTGGAGTTTCCTCCAGCCTGTGAGTGCTCTGCAAGGAGGCTCGTCACCCCTCATAGCCTACTGGCTGGAACTGATCGTATGGCCTTACCAATGAGCAAGAGGTTGGGAAATGTGGGAGAGAATATGGTTCTTTGGGGTGCAGTTGATGGTTCTATCACCTTAGGGAAGCTACAGATGCCTACCATTAAAAGGTTCCCTAATTGAGCTGGCCTTTCCCCGTCATTATACATTTATAACACCTCTTAGTGGGTAAGGGTTACTTTTTCTTTTTTCTTTTTTTTTTTTTTTTTGTAGAGACAGAGTCTCACTGTACCGCCCTCAGGTACAGTGCCGTGGCGTTACACGGCTCACAGCAACCTCTTTACTCTTGGGCTTACGCAATTCTCTTGCCTCAGCCTCCCGAGCAGCTGGGACTACAGGCGCCCGCCACAACGCCCGGCTATTTTTTTTTAGTTGCAGTTTGGCCGGGGCTGGGTTTGAACCCTGCACCCTCGGCATATGGGGCTGGCGCCCTACTCACTGAGCCACAGGCGCCGCCCGGGGTTACTTTTTCTAAATGAGAGGATTAGCATTGGTATCTTAATATGTCATGTAATTTAAGAGGAGTACTTTAGGCTGAATTGTTTCTACCCCAACTCATATAGTAGAGCCCTAACTCCCAGTACTTTAGAATCCTACTGTATTTGGGGAAAAGGTCTTTAAAGAGGTGAGTATGTTAAAATGGAGGCATTAGGGTGGAACCTAATCCATCTGACTAGTGCCTGTATAAGAAGGTAGGTAAGATTTAGGAAGGACCATGTAGGGACACAGAAGGTGACCATTTGGCCAGCCAGGAGAGAGGCCTTGGGAGGAAGCAACTCTGCTGAGAATTAGATCTTGGACTTCTGGCCTCCATAACTAAGAAAATGGATGTCTGCTGATTAGGCCACCCAGTCTTGGTGTTTTGTTATGGCAGCCCATGCAGACTAACATAGGCCAAATAACAGCATGTACGTATTCTACAAATCTTACAGGTTTCCCTTATGCTGAATTCCATATACTCTTCCCTGACTAAATTACCCCCAGAAAACTTCCCCTTTTTGAAGTTTCTACTACATTTTTCTAAATATGCCCTATGTGCTAAGCTCAGTGTGCCAGTCATTTTCAAGTTTATTTCTTTTTTTAATCCAGAGGTCTGCAGACTTTTTCTGCCAAGGACCAGATAATGAAAGTTGTAGATTTAGAGGACTGTCTAGTTGTCTTTCGCATATTTTTCTTTGTTTTGTTTGTTAGTTTAGTTTTTTTTTGTTTTATAACTATTTAGAAATGTAAAAACCTTTCTTATCTGGTGGGCCTCCAAAAACAGGCCACAGCAGATCTGGCCCCCAGGCCATAGTTTTGCTGACACCTGATTTAAGAGCCCTGTGGAGTGAGGTATGTTCTCTATTTTACAGGTAGCTGTAGGCAGCTTGCCTGGTTCACCCAACCAGCACTTCTGCAGTCACATACCACAAATGCTCATGTTAGGAACTCACCACCTGAAAAGAGAGAGCTCTTGTTGTGACATCTGGGCCACTAGGTTTTCACAAGTTTATGTCAGTAATGGTAATGAATTGGTTAAGAGTTTGGCAAAATGATTTCACCTAAGAGAACATGGAGATGGAGACCCTGGTGTTTTTCTTTGCCATCCTTGCATTGATTGTGGTACATTTCTAGGGCTGGTTGCCATACATGGCCTGAGGATGCTTCAGGAGAGCCATCCTGGTCTCCAGGCTTCTATTGCTCTTTGGTCCCCACCCTCGGATTCATCCCTGCCTTCATCTGTGCAGAAGGCAGCATAGCCCTCCTCCCCAAGTTGTTTTCCATTCAAGCTGTTTCCCTTTTCTATTTTGTGAATGGCCTCTCAACAATGGGCTCTTGCTTGCTTATAAAAAGAGGGTGTTTACTGAAGACTCAGAGAGCAAGTCTAAATCAAGAGCAGATGTGAAGCTGAATGATGCTCATAGACGAATTATTGCCATTACTCACATAGCTGTATGACGTGGGGCCATGGGTTGGGCAAGTGTCCCTGCCACTGAAAGATGAATCATGTCATCTGAGTCAGAGAATTGCAAAGAGCCATTCAGAGTCTTTGCCACCCACGGCCCCTTCAATTACTTGAGCCATTCTCACTTTCAGTGCATTCAGGCCAAGTCAGGGAATCACAGGGACAGTAGAGGTCACCCAGCCCTGGGTGTGAATCCTTAGGACCTTGAAGCAGTCATCAAAAAACATACCGATTCTCAGGATGAACATGATGTGACTTCTTGAAGCATAGTTTTTATAACAAAGCATTTTTACTTAAAACTAACACGTCAAGTGTCACAGATACAAAATCAGTATGAATTTCATGAGCATAATCCTTACTGTCCTCTCTGCTTTGGGCAATTTCTTTTTTTGTGATTTTTGGCCAGGGCTGGGTTTGAACCCGCCACCTCCGGCATATGGGACCAGCACCCTACTCCTTGAGCCACAGGCGCCACCCTGCTTTGGGCAATTTCATGGAATCATTTCAAGAAGCAGAGGTCAGGTCCAAACTCCCTCATTCACAGAGGATGCATCTGAGGCCAGAACAGAGAAGTGATGCACTGAGGAACACACAGCTTGTCAGTGGCAGCGTTTGCCACCAAGCTCAGTTCTCCCACTAACCTGGACAAAGAGCCCAGACTTAAAAAGTTGTGGCAGGTGCTTGAAGTCCCACCTGTTCAGGAGACTGAGGCAAGAGGATCACTTGAGTGCAAGAATTTGAGGTTGCTGTGCGCTACAATGCCACAGCACCCAACCCCAGAGGATGGAGTGAGACTCTATCTCAAAAGAATAAAAAATAAATAAAAGAAGGTGCAGGCGTATTTTGGAGGGTTGTGATGTCTGGAGTTTGCCCAGTCCTTTTTGCAAAAATTTGGGCCATACAGAGGGTGGATATGGTGATAGCCATAATAACAAGAAGGAAATTATAGCCGGGCGTTGTGGCAGGCGCCTGTAGTCCCAGCTACTCGGGAGGCTGAGGCAAGAGAATCGCTTAAGCCCAGGAGTTGGAGGTTGCTGTGAGCTGTGTGAGGCCACGGCACTCTACCGAGGGCCATAAAGTGAGACTCTGTCTCTACAAAAAAAAAAAAAAAAAAAGAAGGAAATTGATCTGAGAGGAGTGTCTAAAGCAGCAGTTCTCAACCTGTGGGTCATGACTCGTTTGGGGGTAAAACGACCCTTTCACAGGGGTCGCCTAAATACATCCTGCATATCAGATATTTACATTACGATTCATAACAGTAGCAAAATTATAGATACGAAGTAGCAACGAAAATAATTTTATGGTTGGGGTCACCACAACATGAGGAACTGTATGAAAGGGTCGTGGCATTAGGAAGGCTGAGAACCAGTGGTGTAAAGGAAGAGAGAACGTGAGAGTGCTCGCCACACTTTCCTAGGCATGATTTGCTGTGCCTTTCTCTGAGTAGTCCTATCTATGTTTTCTGCAGCACTGGGTCCTGAGTGCATTGTATTATAATCCCTAACTTACATGACTGTTTTCCAGCATTTGGGATGCTGTCTCACACTTCTCTGTATCTACACACAATGCTCCATGGACAGATGGGTAGAGGATGGATGAGTGAATGGCTGAGTGGGCAGATGGGTGGTTGTATGGATGAGTGGATAAGTGGATAGGTAGACAACAAATGAATGGATGGGTGGATATGATGAATGAATGGGTGGTTGGATGGATGAATGGATAGACTGATGAATGAATCAAATTGAGAATAAATGTTAAAAAGAATTAGTGGATTCCTAGGAGGGCAGTTAAGGGAAAGGAAAATAATTTATTAATATAGGGTGTAAACTCCCAAACATGTGATAAACAAACAAAAGAAATGGAGGACTTGAACAATAAATAAGTCTCTAACTTTGGATACAAACTTCTTTTAGCAGTGGTTCTCAACCTTCCTAATGCTGTGGCCCTTTAATACAGTTCTGGTGGGTCGCGGACCACAGGTTGAGAACCGCTGCTTTAGAGCCCTGCCTTTTCCTATCATTCGCCACTCTGGAAAGCAAGAAAGTGTGGACCTCAGTTGTATGGCAAAACCATTGTCCCCATTATCAAATCCATGTGTGTCCACTTGTTTGTTTTCTGGTAACCTTATAAGGATTTGGCAAGGTAATGAAGTGACTGTCAAATAAACTGAGACAGGTGCTTGTGACGCCCTCAACCCACACAGCTGTTTATGAGGCCACTATACTGAGGCCCGTACGCCTCTATGAAATCTAAGTAAATACTGTCTCTATAGTACTGTGTTAGCCTCACTTTCATCTCTCAGCCCAAGCTTCCAGCCGTGTTGTGCACAAACCATCTAAAAGCCATAATCAGTTTGATGAAGCAGTTTCACAAGGAGATATGCAACTAATCAAGATGCTATTCACACAACTGTCTCACCCCAGCTGACATGGTTACTTCCCCACTGTTACAGGCTTAATTATGTCCCCCCAAATTCATGTTGAAGCTCCAATCTCTAGGACTTCAGAATGCAACTGCATTTGGAGATAGAGCCTTTAAAAAGGTGATTAAGTTAAAATGAGGCCATCACGGTGGGCCCTAACCCAATCTGACTGGTGTCCTTATAAGAAGAGGAAATTGAGACACACCAGGGATTTGTGCGCACCCAGAGGAAAGACCATGTGAGGACACAGTGAGAAGGCAGCCATCTGCCAGCCAAGGAGAGAGGCCTCAAGAGAAACTAAATCTGCCAACACCTTAATCTTGTACTTCTAGTCTCTAGAACTGTAAGAAAATAATGTATCTGTTGAAGCCACGTGGTCTGTGGTATTCTGTGGTGGCAGCCCTAGCAAACTGATATTTCCACAAACCCCACGTATGGGAATACGAAGACCATCCGTGAAGAACAAACAGGCTGTTTATCCAGAGCTTGCCGTAGCAAGGGAGTCAGCCACCATCACCCATGTTTGGCAGAGATTCAAGGGCAGGCAGAGGAGTGGGAAAGTTTTATAGCAGAAAATGGGAAGGCTATGGTTGTGCTCTGATTGGAGGCTATTGCATGGGGAACGTGGAGGTGGCCTAAGTGGAAGCAGGACATTTTTTGCGATTGGTTTTGAGGGCATATTTGCCTTTTTTCTGGTTGGTTTTGATTCTGAAGTGAGGGCAAAACCAGGGGAGTTAACAGTCACTGAGTCCTACCCACTCTGGGCTGATGGCTGCAAAGGTGTGGCTTTGTGGGCTGTGGATGTGGACGGCCAGAGTTCTGTCATCACGTTTGATCTGTCTGTTATCTGCCTGGTGTTCAGTATCTCACAGGAGTGGGAGGATGTTTCTTCATCACTCAACGTTTGTCTGGCTGTGTCAGTGTCCTAGGGCTGCCATAACAAATACCGCAGACTTGATGGCTTGAAATAGAAATTTATTCTGGCATAATTCTGGAATAAGAAGTCTGAAATCAAAGTTTCAGGGCAATGGTCTTCCTCTTCCTCCTTCTGGTGGTTCCTGCATCCTTGGCCCTCTTTGGCTGTAGAAGCGTCACTCCATTCTCTGCTCCATCTTTGCATGGCATTCCACTCTGTGTGTGTCTTCGTGTCTCTGGATTTAGAATCTACCCTAGTCTGGTATGACCTTATCTTTGCTAATTATATCTGCAATGACCCTATTTCCAAATAAGGTCACTCTCTGGAGTTCCAGTGGACGTGGACTTTCAGAGGGATACTGTTCAACTCACTGATGAAGGGGGCTGAAAGCCTGGCAAGTCTGGACCTGACCTGGGCCCCTGGCTATGCTGGGGTTTCAATGATGTGAAGTGTTGGGATGTCTAGGGTAGAGGAAGTTAGGAAGTGGCCATTTGAGGGAAGACTTTGGGATCCTCACAAAAGGAAAGAGAAGTACCCATATCTGGCCATGTGGAATGATTGACAGGCCCATGGCAAGGAGGGGAGACCATGGGACGAGGCCGATGGTCTGGTGAGCTCCTAACGCAGACTTTCACAAAGGAACCAAAGAGACAACTGGGGATGGGGTGGGGGAGTGGGGGCTCTTAATTGTGGGAATGCTGTGCTGAGAGCTTATAAAGTTTTGATGTGACCTGTGATTCCCCCAAAGCACATAGCTTATCAACGTATTATTGAAGAATGTTCTCTGGAGCATTAGGCAAGTTATCAAACTCCAGAGGCTGTCCACTTTCAATTTAGTATAGCCAGACCAATGACCTCATTCCCCCAGACCAGCTCCTCCTATCCCCTCTTACAGTGTCAGGCATTATAGCTTCCACCTTGCCCAAGCCCCAGCCTGAGTGTCATCCTGGGCCATACTTTCCCCTCACCTCCCACATCTAATCCATTCACAAATCCAATTGGTTCTGCCTCCCATCAGCTTCTTACTCCAAAGAGAAAGGGACAGTGAGAGCCGTCAATGCCAACTCCAGATGGGAGGCTGAAGCCCACTCTCCTTCTGCTTGGTGGTTAGTGCAAGACAGCTTAGATCAGGAGCTGTCTGAAAAATAGGCATTGAGGTTTTGGGGTGCTAGGTTTTGAACATTTGTCCCCTCCAAACTCATGTGGAAACTTAATCCTCAATGTGGCAGTTTTGGAAGGGGGGTCGTGAAAGCTCTGCCTTCATGAACAGATTAATTAACTCATTAAGAGGTTAATGAGTTATACTGCAGTGGATTAGTTATAAAAAAACAAAGTTGGCTGTCTTTTATGAGCCCCATGGCCATGTCCTATTTTACCTTGGGACTCTGCAGAGAGTTCCCACCAGAAAAAAAGGTCCTCACAAGATATAGCCTCTCGACCATGGACTTCCCAGCCTCCAGAATCATAAGAAATAAATTTATTTCTTCTGTAAATGACCCAGTCTCTGATATTTACTTACGGCAACAGAAAATGGATGAAGACATTGGGTAAATGTGAGAAATAGTTACTTCATGAAGACAAAACAGTCTGGTATATAACATGTGTGGTACAGCAGTGGTAGCTGTCATGTGGTGGCCGTGTTGTTGTGCAACGGTATACAATCCAGGGGTCTGCGTTTTCAACCCTGAAAACGTGTTAAAGAGCTGTGGACAAATTGCCTCCCTTGCCAGGGACAGATTTCTCCTTGAAAAATACCCCAAAACAATAGAACCAAAAAAAAAAAATAGTTGCATTCAGCCCCTTGAGAGACTGAACTCACGTTCTCATGTTGTTGCCATTGTTTTAAATGCTTTTGTGGAATTCTGTTTTGTTTTTGGAAGGTAACTTTTTTTTTTTTTTTTGCCTTCTTAACAAAAATGAATTCTTCATTTTGGAATAATTTTAGATTTACAGAGAAGTTTGAAAGATAGTACAGAGAGTTCCGAAATATCCCTCAGCCGGTTTACCCCATTTTTAACGTCTCACATAACCACATACATTTGTCAAAGCTAAGAAGCTGATAATTGGGGTGTTCCTATTAACTAAACTCCAGGCTCCATTCAGATGTCACTGGTTTGTTCATTAGCGCCCTCTTTGTGTTCCAGGATCCAATCCAGGGTATCCCCTGCACTTAGTTGTCGTGCCTTACCAGTCTTCTGTGGTTTGAGATTGTTGGTCAGTCTTTTGTCATTTTTTATTACCTTCAGAGTCTTGGGGAGAACTGACTTGTATCCTATCAAATGTCACCAGGCTGGGCTTGTCTATGTTTCCATCATGATTAGACTGGGGTTACAGGTTTTGTAAAGAATGTCACAGAGTTGATGTGCCCTTCTCATCGCATCATACCAAGGAGTCTATGATAGCCACATGGTATCACTTATAGTATTAACCTACATTGCTCAGTTAAAGTAGAATTTGCCAGGTTTCTCTGGTGTAAAGTGCCTAGTTTTTACTTTCTCTTCTCTGGTCTTTGGCAGTAAGTTGCTAAGTCTAGCCCACCCTCAAGATGTGTGAGGGGTGGGGATTAAGTACCACCTGCTAGATGGAGATTATTTACATATACATTAGAACCGCCATAGCTGACCACCTCCCTCCCTTAAAGAGGTGACCAAAGATCACCTCCTTAAGTTGACCTAATTTTCATAGACTGGACATGCACCACTGTACATATCAATACAGTAGGCCTAGTTCCTTACTTAACAACCTCTGTATGTTACCAGTTTGTTATAGTCCCTTGGGTGGTCAATGGACAGAGGTTCTACTGTGTTACTTGAAACTCTTCTTTAAGGAAGATGTGTCTCTTTTCCTCCATTATTTTTATCTATTTGATCACTTACTTATATCAGTATGGACTCGGATATTTATTTTATAAACTGGGCTATAATCCAATACTATATTATTTCTTTTGTGGCTCAGATTGTTCCAGCTTCAGCCATTGGGAGTGCTCTCAGTCCGGGTCCTCTGTCCCTTTGGCAAGCTTTCTTCCCTTGGTTTTGTGAGTACTTACCTCCTGGCACTACAAGAAGATGCTTCGGGCTCATCTTGCATTTCTCTTGCCCCAGTCCTGGAATCGGCCATCTCTCTAGGGAGCCCTAGTTTATCACATTTTTTTGAAAGTCACTAATAGTGGCAAATCCAATTTCTTTGTAGGTGGGTATGAACAACAAAACATCATTTACAATCCAATCTGGTGAAACAGATTGGTAATCGAGTTTGTTAAAGCATATCTATTATCAAAAACTGTGTGACTAGAAGTAGCGGCCAGCCAAAGCACTGTCGTGCTGGAGAAGTAACTCAAAGCCAGATTTGCTTTAAAAAGAAAAAGCATTTAACATTTCCTAATCACTGTAGGGTAATATTTGTGCATAAAATAATCTGATCAGCTCCTTGTTTTCGCAGGGTGAATTGAACGTGAACAATGGCACTAAAGCTAGAGATACAAATTAGCATTTCTCCACTTTTGAAATGGGTATTTTTCCTAAGTCTCGGGGATGTTGAGGCTTTCTACCATTAACATTGGTGCTTCGCTTCTGGATCATAACAGAAACACCATGTTCCATGACCAGTTACTATTTTTTCTCAAAAACGTATATGTTTTTTATTTTTCTCAAGCCTCCCTTGAAAATATCAGAGCAATGCCCAAGACTTTTAGTTTAAGTTCATCATTCAAAATCCTTGGCAAGTTTTCACAGAAATTTCCCTGGTGTTCAAGTTCTTTTCCATCTGAATGTAACATTCCAGTCATCACGCTCACAGTCAGCTGTCCAGCACCCTGACCTTTTCAGCATTTCCACTGCGCTTGTGATAGGGTAGCGCCTTCCTGCTCTACTGTGGAGCCAACTCCGTCCTTCCTCAGACCTTCCACAATGGTCTCTAAAAACTCTAGTCTTAGCCATGTTATTGCCTTTCTCCAAATGTTCCTTTTTAATGTTTCAAATACCCTGCCGGCCCCTTGTCTTACTTTATGCAAAATGTGAGACTCTTTGCTTCTTAAACTATCTTTTTACCCAGGCATGAAGCCACCTCCATGTCCTTCTCTCTCTGACAGGAGTAAGCCTGCAGCAAAGACAGGTCACAGCAAGTTCCTGTTTAGATTGGCCTTTGATTTCCATGAGCTCCGTGGGACACCCCCTTGGCTACACAGAAATGCACTACAGCGGATGGACAAATAATCAGTGTCCTTCATGTCGCTCAGCTAGGAGGTGCACCCGGAAATTCCCCCACAAAGCTGTCTAGAGCCCCCAACCACAGCAGTAAGTCACACCAGCACTGCCTGTCTCGGCTTGTATCTATTCTCTCTTGTCCCCTTTACATCCCATCTGATTGAAAATGTTGATGCCAAAACTGATGGAAATTGAAATCCCCACCTCCATT